>NC_083761.1:35131770-35801770 GCF_963514075.1 Conger conger
GTCTGAAGAGAGCTTCTTCAGTTCCTCTGAGGACAACTAAAGCCTCTAACCTTTGTTCAGTAGTGTGTATGCCTTGAGTAACCACTCCAAAGAGCTATCTGGTCTTGTTCAACCTCCATCAAAAGACGTTGAATAAGACTGATCTATAGCCGTGGTCTCTTCACAGGCAGACTCCCAGCTGAAGCTTTGACCACTTTCTTTTGCACACCTTTCCTACCAAAGGGGGGTGGCAAAATAAACTGGTAGTTTATAGCAGCCACTTAGATTTGCATGTAGCAGCAGCAAACGCAGATCGTAAGTAGGTACTGTAGAGTTAAATCCGACACCTGTTATAACTCGTAAACGTTCATTGCTTCTTTCTACACCTACTGAACCATCGTAAAGTATTGCATGTAGAAACTACAGTGTAATCTTTACAAGTATATTGCCACACCCCAGTGTGCCTTACTCCACCTCTTCCCCAAGCAAGACAAGACCACTTGTGAGCTTACCACATCATTTAGAAATGAGACCACCTCTCCATTTCCTTCCTGATGACACAGCCATAAGGTTAAGCTTGGATACAGAAAGCTGCCCTAATTTGAAAATGCCCCCACATATTTCAGATGACAACCCTCATCAGCAACCTGACTGTAGGGACTAGAACAATTGGTCAGTCTGAACAAGACTTCCAAAAAGGCTACAGCCTCTCCATCCTAGACCCCTACATCATCTGAACATTTTCATGGCTGGGTCATTCCTGTTGGTGCTCCACCTTCTGGACACCATCCAATAACTAACAAAACACCTGAACTAACAAAACGACTAACCCTTTCACCAAGGTTTCTCATGTTTTGTGACAATGTATTCACTGTTCGACCTTAGTGTTTCACATTGTTTGTATCATGTGTTTTAGACCAGTTTAGTTAATTGTTGATAAATGCCTGGATGTTTGTCAGTCAATTGTGAACTGTGTTACCGACCCAATGTACTTGACCTGTGGACTGTGAACTGACTTTTGTGCTCTCGAGGAACACTGGCTTCAGCCGCATCCTGAGACCACAGGGGGGATGTAGGGACTACAACTTCCACATTCCCACAGGAGAATTCTGCGACGTCCACCACGAATGACGTCTAACTTGGTTCAGCCAATCCCGTAATGGCGGGAGCAATAAACGGTCCCGTATAAGAGCAAGACACGTTCTTGGGATCTCTCTTCTGGCTCTTCTGCTTTTTCTGCCTCTTCTGCTTGTTCTCTTCGACGCACCCTTTTTGGCCAGTCGCTTCAGCTCATCTGCTCCGAGACTCGGACAGAGGCTGAATGCTGCACAGCGCACTACCAGGCCTACGGACACACCCAGTTACCTCGCGGTAACTACGTGGCCTATAGTGAGTGGAAATTGTTGTACGCGGAACGCTACATCAGTTTACCCCAATAAAGCCCAACAACGAAACAGCAACGAACTTTTACACCTGGAAAAGGACCAGCGGATCAGACGACAACGCGCTGCTAAGACGGGAACACCCCAGCCTGCGCATCTCTCCCGGACACCATTCACAGCACCATCGCCGCTTCTACAAGGACAGCATGTCTTTTGGATCCAGCAATGCGTATGGACTCAGTAAGAAAACAAACATTCAGGCATAGCCAGTGTTTAGTTTAGTCTTAACTGTTTTTGTGAATCTGTGTTTCAATATTTACCATCCAACCATTGTAATGTGTTTGGTTAGCTACATATATATGTACGTGAATTGATTCGCCGTCTTTTGCGCATATATAGAGTAAAACTACGCAAGTAGTCCCTTCTCACAGCTAACCCCAACTCATTACCACACCCAGAACTCTAGCGACACGCGCGCTTGCGCGCGCCACACACACGCACACACACATACCCAACTAAATTTCCTTACTAACTTCCCGTTAGTTTATCTGTTATGTGTTTGTATGTTTGTTTAATAAATATATTTTATTAAACCCCGGTGTCCGTTTTGGAATCGCATAGACATGAGAGCCGAGTTAAAGCAGTCTTTCGAAGAACTTCCAACCTTCAGGTTATCGGTATGTTTAATCATTAATATTGGTTATTTTAATTAATTAAAATACTAAATTTGTGGTTAGATATTTCTGGTAATAGTAATTTTATGAGACTGATTACTTTTTGCAGTTGTACTGCTACACAACGTTTAACTGGCGCCCTGGTTTCGTAGAGAGTAAAATCCCTGCGTTATTTGGCGGCCCGTGCGAGGACCCTACATAATTTGGATTCCCGTGCGAGGACCCCTACATTAGAAAAGAACCATAGGGGGCGCTGCGTAGCCACGCCCAGATGTATGTGGATATGGATGTGATTGCACTCCAACAGTGAATATATCTGTAAAATTTCAGCCCAATCAGACAATGTAGAACGGAATTAAGCCCACTTCCTGTTTTCGCTCGTAACGTGTGTATTGTACGCCTCGCCATTGCCAAACCATTTGAGATATCAAAAATCCGTTTGGCTTTTAGGGTCAGGACTATCCTAAGATCATGCTGACTTCATTTGGTGTGAATGTGATGAATACCCTAGCAGGAACACATACAAATATGATAAAAACCTCACTTCCTGTTGCCAGATGGTGGCGCTATAACATTGACTTCTTCTTGGGACATGAATGTGAGTATACTCACACAATGAACATATTTGTAAAATATCAGCCAGATCAGACGATGTAAACCACAAAATTATGGCCACTTCCTTTTGGCGCGGCGTGACATAAAAATTGTACGCCTCGCCATGACCATACCGTTTGAGATATCAAAAATATCCTGCCAATTTAGAATCATGACTATGTTGAGACCATTCTTACCCCATTTGGTGTGAATGCGATGAACCGCCTAGGAGGAGTATTTAAAAGTGTAGTACATGTGAAAACGCACAAAATTCAAAATGGCTGACTTCCTGTTCGCATATTTGCATCAATGCGAATTAGAAATGTGTTTGGTCCGAGGCGTGCTATATGAGTACTAAATTTGGTGAAGGTAGCTCAAAGTGCCTGCCCACAATAGACAACAATGCAGGGGGGGGGGGGGGGTCAACGCAATAGGGGGCGCTGTGGAGTCCCTCGGCCAAACCCAGGTCTGAGCATCTGATACATCCTGACGGCCACCACTTCTGATGTGTCTGCAAAATATCAAGACTTTTTAGGCAGGGCAAGGCCCTCAAAAATGCCCATTTGACGGAAGAGAAAGAATAATAATAATAAATATAGCTGCAAGCAGCAATGAACGGGCCCAAGCCCCATGGGGGCAACCGCCTTGGTGGCATAGTTCTGCCAATGACATGTTTCACAACATGTACACACTTTGGAAATAATCACCTTCCTGGACAACGTATAGTGTGCACAGGATTTTCCCTTTGATCAATGAAGATGTTGGCGCTGCTATTGGAATGCATCAATGATATAAGCCTCACTTCCTGTTGCCAGATGGTGGCGCTATATTATTGATCCGTGTATGTTTTTTGAATTTGATTACACTCCAGAAATAAACATATTTGTACATTTTCAGCCACATCGGAAGATGTTCAGCGAAATTAAGGTCAATTCCTGTTTCCAGATGATGCTGCTATAACATTGAGTCGTTTTTGGAATATGGATTTGATTACACTCCAACACTGAGCATCTGTGTAAAGTTGCAGTCACATCAGACATTGGAGAATTTAAGTATGACCACTTCCTGTTTGTCTGGCATGATGTGTTTTTTATGTGCCTGACCATAGCTATATCATCCCAGTAAATCAAAAATCTGTTTTGTCAGGACCATCCTAGCATCATGCTGACCACATTTACCGTGAATGTCATGAACCCATTGAAAAATAATGCTTAAGAATGCAATATAAGGCTCACTTCCTGTTGCCAGCGGGTGGCGCTTTGCCATTTAGCCTTTATTGGAAAATGGATGAGATTACACTCCAAAAATGAACGTGTGAAGTTTCAGCCACATCAGACAATGTAGAATGAAATAAAAATAACGTCTTGCTTGCACATTGTGATAACATGCTACAGTCCTGTTTGGAGAGCAGAGATTAATTAATTTCCATAGTTTTTACACGGGGAGGCACAATTTATGCTTGAAAAGTCATTAGGCCATAAACATGCACTCAAAATGAAAACAATTGGCTTCAAGAAACTATTCAAATTCATTGTGGCTGCAGCGGGGATCGAACGGCTGAATTTGCGTGCCTTAATCCACCGCCCTAACCATTACGCTATACTGCCCGCTTATACACGGGTGCCATCTATTGGCCAAATGTCTCCTTTTATCTTGGTTTAATAATTTCTCTACGAAGTGTCGGATAATATTGCACGAAACGTCTAGTTAACCTGCATCATTCTTTTGCATTTCACTGGTAATTATGCTGCCTGAAACGCATTTGTTCAGCCAAATCTAAAAGAGATGCCAACTCTCTGCCCTCAATACAGTATTTTCATATTAATTTACCATTCCTAGCGAAATTGTATGTTCTCTTAATTCGTGTTTAATGACAAGCCTAATAAACTAACATAGCTGGCGATTTAACTGAAAGTTTTCTATTCATGTAAACCAACGTAGCTGACCTGTTTTTTGACTCACACAGACAGTGGACTGGCTGGCTGCTGTTAGCCCGTGCGTGTCATCTCGCAACGACCTGCATGTGATACCTTTGTTGAACAAAACGGTCTCATGTTAACACAGCGTTCGAGCAGAGCCACCTCAGACGCTAAAGTTTCTTTTTGACTTCATGTGTTAATCTTTTAAAAATATGATACTCTCCTGCCAGTTAAAGCCTGTCTTTAAGTCTTTAAATGTCTTTAATATTTATTTTAGTTATTCAATTCATGTAATGAAAATAGATGCAAAGAAACGTCGGGCTGGGTGTTGTCAATACATTTTGTCACGTAGGCTGCAGCTGTAAATCATACATCGTTATGCCTACTGGCTCGCTAGAAAAAAACAAAAACCTATCGTTGAAAAATCACTTGAAGGAAGAAAAAAATGAAAGTACCACTTTCTGCCAATAAATTGAATCGCCGTATCAGAAATGGGGGGAAGTTACAGCGACGCAGTTAGTCTGTGAGTAGAACAGATTGTGTAGACAACTTCACTGTTTCCACAAAGGAACCAAAAATGTGCTTTTTAACAGGACTTGGTCAGTGTAATGATATAAATGCTAGCATTCGATTATGGTCAACGGTACCGAAAATGCCCGTTGCACCAGCCATCATAACAAATGTCCCAATACAGGATCGATTTAAACCTCTATATATTTTTATTTCATGTTGACAGTGTAGGCTATTATGTGTATTCCGACGCGAATTACATTTAATTGGGTTACGGCATTCACTTCAATCGAATGAAGTCAAATAGAAACGGCTCAAATTCCTTAATAAGGCTTCTTCGTTTTCAAGCCAACTTTCCGAACAGCTGTTTTGTATTGAGTCCTTAAAATGCTACAATACGGTTTTTTTTAAATCCAAATAACATTGAATGTCAAAGCAATATATGCATTATATGTGTTAATCTTTTAAATATATGATACTTTCCTGCCAGTAAAAGCCTGTTTTTTATTTTAGTTATTCAATCGAGTTAATTAAGATAGATGAGAAAAAACGTTGCTGTGGGCTGGGTGTTTTCAGTACATTTTGTCACGTAGGCTGCCGCTGTTACTCATACATCGTTATGGTTACTGGCTCGCAAAAAGAAACAAAACTTGTCGTTGAGAAATCACTTTATCCAAGAAAAAGAGAAACAATACCGAAAATTAGAAAGAATACTAAGCTTTGCCACTAGATGGCAGTCGCGTATTAGAAATGGGAGAGTCAGTTGCGACTTGAGTTGAAGTTTTAAGACTGGAGATAATGAGTCTCCAGCGAAAATAGTAAACTATTATTGCTTAATGGATGTGATGACACTCCAACAATGAACATATGTGAAAAGATGTAGCCTCAAAATCAGGCAATGTAGAATTTAATACCTTTTTGAAATTATTTAATATATAATTTTCCTATTTGGGCAGCATTACAAGTAAATTTTAAGGCTGACCATAGCCATACCATTCCAAGATATTAAAAATCAGTTCATAGTTGTGTGTCAGGGCTATAATATCTTGCTGACCACATTTTGTGTGAATGTGATGAACCCCCTAGGAAGAGTATTTCAAAGTTTGGTACGTGAAAAAACACTTAAAAACACACAAAATCCAAAATAGCTCACTTCCTGTTGGGAAAAGTTAAGGGATGCAAATGAGAAATGTGTGTGTCTTGAGGAGACCCTTATGCCTACCAGACGTGGTGCATTTACGTGAAAGTATATGTCCACAATATTAGAAAAAAGCCATAGGGGGCGCTGTGTAGCCACGCCCAGATGAATATGGATATGGATGTGATTGCACTCCAAAAGTGAATATATTTGTAAAATATCAGCCCGATCAGATGATGTAGAACGGAATTAAGCCCACTTCCTGTTTTTGGGCGTAACGTGTGTATTATACGCCTCGCCATTGCCAAACCGTTTGAGATATCAAAAATCCTTTCGTCTTTTAGGGTCAGGACTATTCTAAGATCATGATGACTACATTTGGTGTGAATGTGATGAATACCTTAGCAGGAACGCATACAAACATGATAAAAACCTCACGTCCGTTGCCAGATGGTGGCGCTATAACATTGATTTCTTCTTGGTATTTGGATGTGATTACACTCTAACAGTGAACATATTTGTAAAATATCAGCCAGATCAGACAATGTAGACCATGAATTTATGGCAACTTCCTGTTGGCGCGGCGTGACATGAAAATTGTACGCCTCGTCATGACCATACCGTTTGAGATATCAAAAATATCCTTTGGAATTAGTATTATGACTATCCTGAGACCAATTTGACCATATTTTGTGTGAATGCAATGAACCCCCTAGGAGGAGTACTTAAAAGTGTAGTACGTGTAAAATGCACAAAATTCAAAATGGCTGACTTCCTGTTTACATATTTGATTCGATGCGAATGAGAAATGTGTTTGGCCAGAGGAGCCCCACATGCATACCAAATTAGGTGAAGGTAGCTCAAAGTGCCTGTCCACAATAGAAGACAAAGCATTAGGGGGCGCTGTGGAGTCCCTTGGCCACGCCCAGGTCTGAGCATCTGATACATCCTGACAGCCAACACTTCTCATGTGTGTGCAAAATTCTGTGAGTTTCCATCCATGGCAAGCACCTCAAAAATGCAAAATACATTGAAAAAAAAGAGAATAATAATTATAGGGGGCGCTGTCTAGCCACGCCCCGATTGATATGTATATATCTGATATTGTACTGCTACAGTGAACATATTTGTAAAATATCAGCCAGATCGGACGATGTCGAAAAAAAAGTCATTTTTTTGCACGCAATATGTGTACTGTACGACTCGCCATTTCCATACCGTTTGAGATATCAAAAATCCCTTCACAACTTAGCGTAAGGACTATCTTAAGATCATGCTGACCGCATTTGGTGTGAATGTGCTGAATGCCCTAGCAGGAATGCATACAAATATGTTAAAGACCTCACTTCCTGTTGCCAGATGGTGGCGCTATAACACTGACCTGTTCTTGGGATATGGATGTGATTACAATCCAACAATAAACAAATTTCTAAAATATCAGCCAGATCAGACAATGTAGACCATGAAATTATGGCCACTTCCTGTTGGCGTGGCGTGACATAAAAATTGTAATCCTCCCCGTGACTGTCCCGTTTGAGCTATCAAAAATATCCTGGCAATTTAGCATCATGACTATCCTGAGACCATTCTGACCACAGTTGGTGTGAATGCGATGAACCCCCTAGGAGGAGTACTTAAAAGTGTAGTACGTGTAAAACTCAGAAAATCCAAAATGGCGGACTTCCTGTTTGGATATTTGATTAGATCCGAATGAGAAATGTGTTTGGACCGAGGAGCGCTATTTGGCCACCAAATTAGGTGCAGGTAGCTCAAAATGCCTGCCCACAATAGAAGACAATGCGATAGGGGGCGCTGTGGAGTCCCTCGGCCACGCCCAGGTCTGAGCATCTGAGAGCTCCTGACAGCAACCACTTCTGATGTGTGTGCAAAATGTCAAGACTTTTTACGCATGGCAAGGCCCTCAAAAAAGCCCATTTGCCTGAAGAAAAAGAATAATAATAATAATAATAATAATAATAATCCTTCCAATAACAATAGGGTCCTTCGCACCCTACGGTGCTTGGGCCCTAATAATAATAATAATAATAATAATAAATATAGCTGCAAGCAGCAATGAACGGGCCCAAGCACCATGGGCGCAACCGCCTTGGTGGCATAGTTGTGCCAATGACATGTTTAACAATATGTACACACTTTGGAAATAATCACCTTCCTTGGCAATGTATAGTGTGCACAGGAATTCCCCTTTTATCAATGAAGATGTTGGTGTTGCTATTGGAATGCATCAATGACATAAGACTCACTTCCTGTTGCCAGATGGTGGCGCTATAATATTGAGCCGTGTATGGTTTTTTAATTTGATTACACTCCAATAATAAATCTATTTCAAAATTTTCAGCCACATCGGAAGATGTTGAGTGAAATTCAGGTCAATTCAATGTTCTAGTTTCCAGATGGTGGCGCTATAACATTGAGTCGTTTTTGGAATATGGATTTAATTACACTCCAACAATATACATATTTCTAAATTTTCGGCCACATCGGAAGATGTCGAGTGAAATTAAAGCCACTTCCTGTTGCCAGATGGTGGCGCTATAACATTGAGTCATTTTTGGGATATGGATTAGATTATACTCCCACAACGAACATATCTGTGTAATATCAACCAGATCAGACCATCTAGAATGAAATTACGAACACTTCCTGTTGCCGCGGCGAGACCTCAAATTGTACGCCTCGCCATAGCCGTACCGTTTGACATATCAGAAATATCCTTTCAATTTAGCATCAGGATTATCCTGAGACCATTCTCACCACATTTGGTGTGAATGTGATGAACTCCCTAGGAGGAGTATTTCAGAGTTTGGTACGTGTAAAAACACTTAAAAACACACAAAATCCAGAATAGCTCACTTCCTGTTTGGAAAAGTTAAGGGATGCAAATGAGAAATGTGTGTGTCTTGAGGAGACCCATATGCATACCATATTCGGTGAATTTACGTGAAAGTATATGTCCACAATATTAGAAAAGAACCATAGGGGGCGCTGCGTAGCCACGCCCAGATGTATGTGGATATGGATGTGATTGCACTCCAACAGTGAATATATCTGTAAAATATCAGCCCAATCAGACAATGTAGAACGGAATTAAGCCCACTTCCTGTTTTCGCTCGTAACGTGTGTATTGTACGCCTCGCCATTGCCAAACCATTTGAGATATCAAAAAGCCGTTTGGCTTTTAGGGTCAGGACTATCCTAAGATCATGCTGACTTCATTTGGTGTGAATGTGATGAATACCCTAGCAGGAACACATACAAATATGATAAAAACCTCACTTCCTGTTGCCAGATGGTGGCGCTATAACATTGACTTCTTCTTGGGACATGGATGTGAGTATACTCACACAGTGAACATATTTGTAAAATATCAGCCAGATCAGACGATGTAAACCACAAAATTATGGCCACTTCCTTTTGGTGCGGCGTGACATAAAAATTGTACGCCTCGCCATGACCATACCGTTTGAGATATCAAAAATATCCTGGCAATTTAGAATCATGACTATCTTGAGACCATTCTGACCCCATTTGGTGTGAATGCGATGAACCGCCTAGGAGGAGTACTTAAAAGTGTAGTACATGTGAAAACGCACAAAATTTAAAATGGCTGACTTCCTGTTCGCATATTTGCATCAATGCGAATTAGAAATGTGTTTGGTCCGAGGAGTGCTATATGCGGACTAAATTTGGTGAAGGTAGCTCAAAGTGCCTGCCCTCAATAGACAACAATGCAGGGGGGGGGGGGGGTCAGCGCAATAGGGGGCGCTGTGGAGTCCCTCGGCTAAGCCCAGGTCTGAGCATCTGATACTTCCTGACGGCCAACACTTCTGATGTGTCTGCAAAATATCAAGACTTTTTAGCCAGGGCAAGGCCCTCAAAAATGCCTATTTGACGGAAGAGAAAGAATAATAATAATAATAAATATAGCTGCAAGCAGCAATGAACGGGCCCAAGCACCATGGGCGCAACCGCCTTGGTGGCCTAGTTGTGCCAATGACATGTTTCACAATATGTACACACTTTGGAAATAATCACCTTCCTGGACAACGTATAGTTTGCACAGGAATTCCCCTTTGATCAATGAAGATGTTGGCGCTGCTATTGGAATGCATCAATGATATAAGCCTCACTTCCTGTTGCCAGATGGTGGCGCTATATTATTGAGCCGTGTATGGTTTTTGAATTTGATTACATTCCTGAAATAAACATATTTGTACATTTTCAGCCACATCGGAAGATGTTCAGCGAAATTAAGGTCAATTTCTGTTTCCAGATGATGCTGCTATAACATTGAGTCGTTTTTGGAATATGGATTTGATTAGACTCCAACACTGAGCATCTTTGTAAAGTTGCAGTCCCATCAGACATTGGAGAATTTAAGTATGACCACTTCCTGTTTGTCTGGCATGATGTGTTTTTTATGTGCCTGACCATTGCTATATCATCCCAGTAAATCAAAAATCTGTTTTGTCAGGACCATCCTAGCATCAAGCTGACCACATTTACCGTGAATGTCATGAACCCATTGAAAAATAATGCTTAAGAATGCAATATAAGGCTCACTTCCTGTTGCCAGCGGGTGGCGCTTTGCCATTTAGCCTTTATTGGAAAATGGATGAGATTACACTCCAAAAATGAACGTGTGAAGTTTCAGCCACATCAGACAATGTAGAATGAAATAAAAATAACTTCTTGCTTGCACATTGTGATAACATGCTACAGTCCTGTATGGAGAGCAGAGATTAATTAATTTCCATAGTTTTTACACGGGGAGGCACAATTTATGCTTGAAATGTCATTAGGCTATAAATATGCACTCAAAATGAAAACAATTGGCTTCAAGAAACTATTCCAATTCATTGTGGCTGCAGCGGGGATCGAACGGCTGAATTTGCGTGCCTTAATCCACCGCCCTAACCATTACGCTATACTGCCCGCTTATACACGAATGCCATCTATTGGCCAAATGTTTCCTTTTATCTTCGTTAAATAATTTCTCTACGAAGTGTTGGATAATATTGCATGAAACGTCTAGTTAGCCAGCATCATTCTTTTCCATTTCACCGGTAATTATGCTGCCTGAAACGCATTTGTTCAGCCAAATCTAAAAGAGATGCCAACTCTCTGCCCTCAATACAGTATTTTCATATTAATTTACCTTTCCTAGCGAAATTGTATGTTCTCTTAATTCGTGTTTAATGACAAGCCTAATACACTAACATAGCTGGCGATTTAACTGAAAGTTTTCTATTCATGTAAACCAACTTAGCTGACCTGTTTTTTGACTCACACAGACAGTGGACTGGCTGGCTGCTGTTAGCCAGTGCGTGTCATCTCGCAACGACCTGCATGCGATACCTTTGTTGAACAAAACGGTCTCATGTTAACACAGCGTTCGAGCAGAACCACCTCAGACGCTAAAGTTTCTTTTTGACTTCATGTGTTAATCTTTTAAAAATATAATACTCTCCTGCCAGTTAAAGCCTGTCTTTAAGTCTTTAAATGTCTATAATATTTATTTTAGTTATTCAATTCATATAATGAAAATAGATGCAAAGAAACGTCGGGCTGGGTGTTGTCAATACATTTTGTCACGTAGGCTGCAGCTGTAAATCATACATCGTTATGCCTACTGGCTCGCTAGAAAAAAAACAAAAACCTATCGTTGAAAAATCAGTTGAAGGAAGAAAAATATAAAAGTTCCACTTTCGGCCAATAAATGGAATCCCCGTATCAGAAATGGGGGGAAGTTACAGCGACGCAGTTAGTCTGTGAGTAGAATAGATTGTGTAGACAACTTCACTGTTTCCACAAAGGAACCAAAAATGTGCTTTTTAACAGGTCAGTGTAATGATATAAATGCTAGCATTCGATTATGGTCAACGGTACCGAAAATGCCCGTTGCACCAGCCATCATAACAAATGTCCCAATATAGGATCGATTTAAACCTCTATATATTTTTATTTCACGTTGACAGTGTAGGCTATTATGTGTATTCCGACGCGAATTACATTTAATTGGGTTACGGCATTCACTTCAATCGAATGAAGTCAAATAGAAACGGCTCGAAATCCTTAATAAGGCTTCTTGGTTTTCAAGCTAACTTTCCGAACAGCTGTTTTGTATTGAGTCCTTAAAATGCTACAACACGGTTTTTTTAAAACCAAATAACATTGAACGTCATTGCAAGATATGCATTATATGTGTTAATCTTTGAAATATATGATACTTCCCTGCCAGTAAAAGCCTGTCTTTTATTTTAGTTATTCAATCCATATAATTAAGGTGGATGAGAAAAAACGTTGCTGTGGGCTGGGTGTTGTCAGTACATTTTGTCACGTAGGCTGCCGCTGTTACTCATACATCGTTATGGTTACTGGCTCGCAAAAAGAAACAAAACTTGTATTTGAGTAATTACTTGAGAAACAATACCAAGTTTTGCCAGTAGATGGCAGTCGCGTATTAGAAATGGGAGAGTCATTTGCGACTTGCCTTGAAGTTTTAAGACTGGATCTAATGAGTCTCCAGCGAAAATAGTGAACTATTATTGCTTAATGGATGTGATGACACTCCAACAATGAACATATATGAAAAGTTGTAGCCTCAAAATCAGGCAATGTAGAATTTAATACCTTTTTGAAATTATTTAATACATAATTGTATTAAAACATTAACTGTTTGGACAGCATTACAAGTTAATTTTAAGGCTGACCATAGCCATACCATTCCAAGATATTAAAAATCAGTTCATTGTTGTGTGTCAGGGCTATAATATCATGCTGACCACATTTTGTGTGAATGTGATGAACCCCCTAGGAAGAGTATTTCAAAGTTTGGTACGTGAAAAAAAACACTTAAAAACACACAAAATCCAAAATAGCTCACTTCCTGTTGGGAAAAGTTAAGGGATGCAAATGAGAAATGTGTGTGTCTTGAGGAGACCCTTATGCCTACCAGGCGTGGTGCATTTACGTGAAAGTATGTGTCCACAATATTAGAAAAAAGCCATAGGGGGCGCTGTGTAGCCACGCCCAGATGAATGTGGATATGGATGTGATTGCACTCCAAAAGTGAATATATTTGCAAAATATCAGCCCGATCAGATGATGTTGAACGGAATTAAACCCACTTCCTGTTTTTGGGTGTAACGTGTGTATTATACGCCTCGCCATTGCCAAACCGTTTGAGATATAAAAAATCCTTTCGTCATTTAGGGTCAGGACTATTCTAAGATCATGATGACTACATTTGGTGTGAATGTGATGAATACCCTAGCAGGAACGAATACAAACATGATAAAAACCTCACTTCCGTTGCCAGATGGTGGCGCTATAACATTGACCTCTTCTTGGTATATGGATGTGATTACACTCTAACAGTGAACATATTTGTAAAATATCAGCCAGATCAGACAATGTAGACCATGAATTTATGGCTACTTCCTGTTGGCGCGGCGTGACATGAAAATTGTACGCCTCGCCATGACCATACCGTTTGAGATATCAAAAATATCCTTTGGAATTAGTATCATGACTATCCTGAGACCGCTTTGACCACATTTCGTGTGAATGCAATGAACCCCCTAGGAGGAGTGCTTTAAAGTGTAGTACATGTAAAACGCACAAAATTCAAAATGGCTGACTTCCTGTTCACATATTTGATTCGATGCAAATGAGAAATGTGTTTGTGCAGAGGAGCCCCACATGCATACCAAATTAGGTGAAGGTAGCTCAAAGTGCCTGTCCACAATAGAAGACAATGCAATAGGGGGCGCTGTGGAGTCCCTTGGCCACGCCCAGGTCTGAGCATCTGATACATCCTGACAGCCAACACTTCTCATGTGTGTGCAAAATTCTGTGAGTTTTCATCCATGGCAAGCACCTCAAAAATGCAAAATACATTGAAAAAAAAGAGAATAATAATTATAGGGGGCGCTGTCTAGCCACGCCCTGATTGATATGTATATATTTCATATTGTACTCCAACAGTGAACATATTTGTAAAATATCAGGCAGATCGGACGATGTCGAAAAAAAAGTCATTTTTTTGCACGCAATATGTGTACTGTACGACTCGCCATTTCCATACGTTTTGAGATATCAAAAATCCCTTCACAGCTTATGGTCATGACTGTCCTAAGATCATGCTGACCACATTTCGTGTGAATGTGATGAATGCCCTAGCAGGAAGGCATACAAATATGATAAAGACCTCACTTCCTGTTGCCAGATGGTGGCGCTATAACATTGACCCATTCTTGGGATATGGATGTGATTATACTCCAACAATAAACGTATTTCTAAAATATCAGCCAGATCAGACGATGTAGACCATGAAATTACGGCCACTTCCTGTTGGCGTGGCGTGACATAAAAATTCTACGCCTCCCCAGGACCGTCCCGTTTGAGCTATCAAAAATATCCTGGCAATTTAGCATCAAGAATATCCTGAGACCATTCTGACCACAGGTGGTGTGAATGTGATGAACCCCCTAGGAGGAGTACTTAAAAGTGCAGTACGTGTAAAACGCACAAAATCCAAAATGGCTGACTTCCTGTTTGTATATTTGATTAGATGCAAATGAGAAATGTGTTTGGACTGAGGAGTGCTATATGCGTACTAAATTTTGTGAAGGTTGCTCAAAGTACCTACCCACAATAGATGACAATGCGATAGGGGGCGCTGTGGAGTCCCTCAGCCACGCCCAGGTCTGAGCATCTGAGACAACCTGACAGCCACCACTTCTGATGTGTTTGCAAAATTCTGTGAGTTTTCATCCATGGCAAGCACCTCAAAAATGCACAAAACATTGAAAAAAAAAGAATAATAATAATAATAATATAGCTGCAAGCAGCAATGAACGGGCCCAAGCACCATGGGCGCAACCGCCTTGGTGGCATAGTTGTGCCAATGACATGTTTCACAACATGTACACACTTTGGAAATAATCACCTTCCTGGAAAATGTATAGTGTGCACAGGAATTCCCCTTTGATCAATGAAGATGTTGGTGCTGCTATTGGAATGCATCAATGATATAAGCCTCACTTCCTGTTTCCAGATGGTGGCGCTATAATATTGAGCCATGTATGGTTTTTGAATTTGATTACACTCCAATAATAAACCTATTTCTAAATTTTCAGCCACATCGGAAGATGTTCAGCGAAATTAAGGTCAATTCCTGTTTCCAGATGGTGGCGCTATAACATTGAGTCGTGTTTGGAATATGGATGTGATTACAGTCCAACAACGAACATATCTGTGTAATATCGGGCAGATCAGATGATCTACAATGAAATTACGACCACTTCCTGTTGGCACAGCGAGACCTAAAATTGTGTGCCTCGCCCTTGCCATACCGTTTCAGATATCAAAAATCCCTTCACAGCTTATGGTCATGACTATGCTAAGATCATGCTAACCACATTTGGTGTGAATGTGATGAATGCCCTAGCAGGAATGCATACAAATATGATAAAGACCTCACTTCCTGTTGCCAGATGGTGGCGCTATAACATTGACCCGTTCTTGGGATATGGATGTGATTAAACCCCAACAGTAAACGTATTTCTAAAATATCAGCCAGATCAGACGATGTAAACCACAAAATTATGGCCACTTCTTTTTGGCGCGGCGTGACATAAAAATTTTACGCCTCGCCATAACCATACCATTTGAGATATCAAAAATATCCTGGCAATTTAGCATCATGACTATCTTGACACCATTCTTACCACATTTGGTGTGAATGCGATGAACCGCCTAGGAGGAGTACTTAAAAGTGTAGTACATGTGAAAACGCACAAAATTCAAAATGGCTGACTTCCTGTTCGCATATTTGCATCAATGCGAATGAGAAATGTGTTTCAATTGAGGAGCCACACATGCATACCAAATTAAGTTCAGGTAGCTCAAAGTGCCTGCCCACAATAGACAACAATGCCAAGGGGGGGGGGGGGTCAGCGCAACAGGGGGCGCTGTGGAGTCCCTCGGCCACACCCAGGTCTGAGCATCTGATAGATCCTGACGGCCACCACTTCTGATGTGTGTGCAAAATTACAAGACTTTTTAGCCATGGCAAGGCCCTCAAAAATGCCCATATGACGGAAGAGAAAGAATAATAATAATAATAATAATAATAATAATAATAATAATAATCCTTCCAATAACAATAGGGTCCTTCGCACCCTTCGGTGCTTGGGCCCTAAATATAGCTGCAAGCAGCAATGAACGGGCCCAAGCCCCATGGGGGCAACCGCCTTGGTGGCATAGTTCTGCCAATGACATGTTTCACAACATGTACACACTTTGGAAATAATCACCTTCCTGGACAACGTATAGTGTGCACAGGAATTTCCCTTTGATCAATGAAGATGTTGGCGCTGCTATTGGAATGCATCAATGATATAAGCCTCACTTCCTGTTGCCAGATGGTGGCGCTATATTATTGATCCGTGTATGTTTTTTGAATTTGATTACACTCCAGAAATAAACATATTTGTACATTTTCAGCCACATCGGAAGATGTTCAGCGAAATTAAGGTCAATTCCTGTTTCCAGATGATGCTGCTATAACATTGAGTCGTTTTTGGAATATGGATTTGATTACACTCCAACACTGAGCATCTGTGTAAAGTTGCAGTCACATCAGACATTGGAGAATTTAAGTATGACCACTTCCTGTTTGTCTGGCATGATGTGTTTTTTATGTGCCTGACCATAGCTATATCATCCCAGTAAATCAAAAATCTGTTTTGTCATGACCATCCTAGCATCATGCTGACCACATTTACCGTGAATGTCATGAACCCATTGAAAAATAATGCTTAAGAATGCAATATAAGGCTCACTTCCTGTTGCCAGCGGGTGGCGCTTTGCCATTTAGCCTTTATTGGAAAATGGATGAGATTACACTCCAAAAATGAACGTGTGAAGTTTCAGCCACATCAGACAATGTAGAATGAAATAAAAATAACGTCTTGCTTGCACATTGTGATAACATGCTACAGTCCTGTATGGAGAGCAGAGATTAATTAATTTCCATAGTTTTTACACGGGGAGGCACAATTTATGCTTGAAAAGTCATTAGGCCATAAACATGCACTCAAAATGAAAACAATTGGCTTCAAGAAACTATTCAAATTCATTGTGGCTGCAGCGGGGATCGAACGGATGAATTTGCGTGCCTTAATCCACCGCCCTAACCATTACGCTATACTGCCCGCTTATACACGGGTGCCATCTATTGGCCAAATGTCTCCTTTTATCTTGGTTTAATAATTTCTCTACGAAGTGTCGGATAATATTGCACGAAACGTCTAGTTAACCTGCATCATTCTTTTCCATTTCACTGGTAATTATGCTGCCTGAAACGCATTTGTTCAGCCAAATCTAAAAGAGATGCCAACTCTCTGCCCTCAATACAGTATTTTCATATTAATTTACCATTCCTAGCGAAATTGTATGTTCTCTTAATTCGTGTTTAATGACAAGCCTAATAAACTAACATAGCTGGCGATTTAACTGAAAGTTTTCTATTCATGTAAACCAACGTAGCTGACCTGTTTTTTGACTCACACAGACAGTGGACTGGCTGGCTGCTGTTAGCCCGTGCGTGTCATCTCGCAACGACCTGCATGTGATACCTTTGTTGAACAAAACGGTCTCATGTTAACACAGCGTTCGAGCAGAGCCACCTCAGACGCTAAAGTTTCTTTTTGACTTCATGTGTTAATCTTTTAAAAATATGATACTCTCCTGCCAGTTAAAGCCTGTCTTTAAGTCTTTAAATGTCTTTCATATTTCTTTTAGTTATTCAATTCATGTAATGAAAATAGATGAAAAGAAACGTCGGGCTGGGTGTTGTCAATACATTTTGTCACGTAGGCTGCAGCTGTAAATCATACATCGTTATGCCTACTGGCTCGCTAGAAAAAAACAAAAACCTATCGTTGAAAAATCACTTGAAGGAAGAAAAAAATGAAAGTACCACTTTCTGCCAATTAATTGAATCGCCGTATCAGAAATGGCGGGAAGTTACAGTGACGCAGTTAGTCTGTGAGTAGAACAGATTGTGTAGACAACTTCACTGTTTCCACAAAGGAACCAAAAATGTGCTTTTTAACAGGACTTGGTCAGTGTAATGATATAAATGCTAGCATTCGATTATGGTCAACGGTACCGAAAATGCCTGTTGCACCAGCCATCATAACAAATGTCCCAATACAGGATCGATTTAAACCTCTATATATTTTTATTTCACGTTGACAGTGTAGGCTATTATGTGTATTCCGACGTGAATTACATTTAATTGGGTTACGGCATTCACTTCAATCGAATGACGTCAAATAGAAACGGCTCGAATTCCTTAATAAGGCTTCTTGGTTTTCAAGCCAACTTTCCGAACAGCTGTTTTGTATTGAGTCCTTAAAATGCTACAATACGGTTTTTTAAAAATCCAAATAACATTGAACGTCAAAGCAATTTATGCATTATATGTATTAATCTTTTAAATATATGATACTTTCC
Organism: Conger conger; assembly: GCF_963514075.1. Taxonomy (NCBI): domain Eukaryota; kingdom Metazoa; phylum Chordata; class Actinopteri; order Anguilliformes; family Congridae; genus Conger; species Conger conger. Next base: position 35,150,516 of record NC_083761.1, read on the forward strand.
TGCCAGTAAAAGCCTGTTTTTTATTTTAGTTATTCAATCGAGTTAATTAAGATAGATGAGAAAAAACGTTGCTGTGGGCTGGGTGTTTTCAGTACATTTTGTCATGTAGGCTGCCGCTGTTACTCATACATCGTTATGGTTACTGGCTCGCAAAAAGAAACAAAACTTGTCGTTGAGAAATCACTTTATCCAAGAAAGAGAAACCATACCGAAAATTAGAAAGAATACTAACCTTTGCCACTAGATGGCAGTCGCGTATTAGAAATGGGAGAGTCAGTTGCGACTTGAGTTGAAGTTTTAAGACTGGAGATAATGAGTCTCCAGCGAAAATAGTAAACTATTATTGCTTAATGGATGTGATGACACTCCAACAATGAACATATGTGAAAAGATGTAGCCTCAAAATCAGGCAATGTAGAACTTAATACCTTTTTGAAATTATTTAATATATAATTTTCCTATTTGGGCAGCATTACAAGTTAATTTTAAGGCTGACCATAGCCATACCATTCCAAGATATAAAAAATCAGTTCATAGTTGTGTGTCAGGGCTATAATATCATGCTGACCACATTTTGTGTGAATGTGATGAACCCCCTAGGAAGAGTATTTCAAAGTTTGGTACGTGAAAAAACACTTATAAACACACAAAATCCAAAATAGCTCACTTCCTGTTGGGAAAAGTTAAGGGATGCAAATGAGAAATGTGTGTGTCTTGAGGAGACCCTTATGCCTACCAGACGTGGTGCATTTACGTGAAAGTATATGTCCACAATATTAGAAAAAAGCCATAGGGGGCGCTGTGTAGCCACGCCCAGATCAATGTGGATATGGATGTGATTGCACTCCAAAAGTTAATATATTTGTAAAATATCAGCCCGATCAGATGATGTAGAACGGAATTAAGCCCACTTCCTGTTTTTGGGCGTAACGTGTGTATTATACGCCTCGCCATTGCCAAACCGTTTGAGATATCAAAAATCCTTTCGTCATTTAGGGTCAGGACTATTCTAAGATCATGATGACTACATTTGGTGTGAATGTGATGAATACCCTAGCAGGAACGCATACAAACATGATAAAAACCTCACTTCCGTTGCCAGATGGTGGCGCTATAACATTGATTTCTTCTTGGTATTTGGATGTGATTACACTCTCACATTGAACATATTTGTAAATTATCAGCCAGATCAGACAATGTAGACCATGAATTTATGGCTACTTCCTGTTGGCGCGGCGTGACATGAAAATTGTACGCCTCGCCATGACCATACCGTTTGAGATATCAAAAATATCCTTTGGAATTAGTATCATGACTATCCTGAGACCACTTTGACCACATTTCGTGTGAATGCAATGAACGCCCTAGGAGGAGTACTTAAAAGTGTAGTACGTGTAAAATGCACAAAATTCTAAATGGCTGACTTCCTGTTCACATATTTGATTCGATGCGAATGAGAAATGTGTTTGGCAAGAGGAGCCCCATATGCATACCAAATTAGGTGAAGGTAGCTCAAAGTGCCTGTCCACAATAGAAGACAAAGCATTAGGGGGCGCTGTGGAGTCCCTCGGCCACGCCCAGGTCTGAGCATCTGATACATCCTGACAGCCAACACTTCTCATGTGTGTGCAAAATTCCGTGAGTTCACATCCATGGCAAGCACCTCAAAAATGCAAAATACATTGAAAAAAAAGAGAATAATAATTATAGGGGGCGCTGTCTAGCCACGCCTCAATTGATATGTATATATTTGATATTGTACTCCAACAGTGAACATATTTGTAAAATATCGGCCAGATCGGACGATGTCAAAAAAAAAGTAATTTTTTTGCACGCAATATGTGTACTGTACGGCTCGCCATTTCCATACCGTTTGAGATATCAAAAATCCCTTCACAGCTTATGCTCATGACTATCCTAAGATCATGCTGACCACATTTCGTGTGAATGTGATGAATGCCCTAGCAGGAAGGCATACAAATATGATAAAGACCTCACTTCCTGTTGCCAGATGGTGGCGCTATAACATTGACCCGTTCTTGGGATATGGATGTGATTATACTTCAACAATAAACGTATTTCTAAAATATCAGCCAGATCAGACAATGTAGACCATGAAATTACGGCCACTTCCTGTTGGCGCCGCGTGACATAAAAATTGTACTCCTCCCCATGACTGTCCCGTTTGAGCTATTAAAAATATCCTGGCAATTTAGCATCATGAATATCCTGAGACTATTCTGACCACAGGTGGTGTGAATGTGATGAACCCCCTAGGAGGAGTACTTAAAAGTGCAGTACGTGTAAAACGCACAAAATTCAAAATAGCTGACTTCCTGTTTGTATATTTGATTAGATGCGAATTAGAAATGTGTTTGGTCCGAGGAGTGCTATATGCGTACTAAATTTGGTGAAAGTAGCTCAAAGTGCCTGCCCACAATAGATGACAATGCGATAGGGGGCGCTGTGGAGTCCCTCGGCCACGCCCAGGTCTGAGCATCTAATCGATCTTGAAGGTCCTCATTTCTGATATGTGTGCAAAATTCCCAGACTTTTTATGCATGGCAAGCACCTCAAAAAGGCCCATTTGCATATAGAAAAAAGAATAATAATAATAAATATAGCTGCAAGCAGCAATGAACGGGCCCAAGCACCATGGGCGCAACCGCCTTGGTGGCACAGTTGTGCCAATGACATGTTTCACAATATGTACACACTTTGGAAATAATCACCTTCCTGGACAACGAATAGTGTGCACAGGAATTCCCTTTTGATCAATGAAGATGTTGCTGCTGCTATTGGAATGCATCAATGATATAAGCCTCACTTCCTATTGCCAGATGGTGGCGCTATAATATTGAGCTGTGTATGGTTTATGGATTTGATTTCACTCCAAAAATGAACATATTTGTACATTTTCAGCCAAATTGGAAGATGTCGAGTAAAATTAAAGCCACTTCCTGTTGCCAGATGTTGGCGCTATAGTATTGAGCCGTGTATGGTTTATGGATTTGATTACACTCCAATAATTAACATATTTGTACATTTTCAGCCAAATTGGAAGATGTCAAGTAAAATTAAAGCCACTTCCTGTTGCCAGATGGTGGCGCTATGCCATTGAGCCTTTCTTGGTATATGGATGAGATTACACTCCAAAAATGAACATGTGTGAAGTTTCAGCCACATCAGACAATGTAGAATGAAACAAAAATTACTTCTTGCTTGCACAGTGTAATAATATGCTCCAGTCCTGTATGGAGAGCAGAGATTAATTAATTTCAATAGATTTTACAGCGGGAGGCACAATTTACGCTTGAGAAGTCATTCGGTTATAAATATGCACTCAAAATAAAACCATTGGCGTAAAGAAACTATTCAACTTTATTGTAGCCGCACCGGGGATGGAACCGCGGACCTTGCATGTCTTAATCCACTGTTTGAACCATTAAGCTATACTGCCCTCTCATACACGTACGCCATCTATTGGCCAAAAGTTGTATGTTTCCTTTTATCCTGGTTAAATAATTTCTCTCCGAAGTGTCGGATAGTATTGCATTAAACGTCGAGTTAGCCAGCATCATTCTTTTCCATTTCACCGGTAATTATGCTGCCTGAAACGCATTTGTTCAGCCAAATCTAAAGGAGATGCCAAGTCTCTGCCCTCAATCCGGTATTTTCATATTAAGTCAAAAATTCCTAGCGAAATTGTATGTTCTCTTAATTCGTGTTTAATGACAAGCAAAATAAACTAACATATATGGCGATTTAACTGAAAGTTTTCTATTCATGTAAACAAACGTAGCTGACCTGTTTTTTTTACTCACACAGACAGTGGACTGGCTGGCTGCTGTTAGCCCGTGCGCGTCATCTCGCAACGACCTGCATGCCATACCTTTGTTGAACATAACGTTCTCATGTTAACACAGAGTTCGACCAGAGCCATCTCAAACGTTAACGTTTCTTTTTGACTTTTGACTCTTTTAAATATATGCTACTCTCCTGCCAGTTAAAGACAGTCATTAAATGTCTTTAATATTTATTTCAGATATTCTATTCAAAAATGAAAATAGATGCAAAGAAACGTCGGGCTGGGTGTTGTCAATACATTTTGTCACGTAGGCTGCAGCTGTAAATCATACATCGTTATGCCTACTGGCTCGCTAGAAAAAAAACAAAAACCTATCGTTGAAAAATCACTTGAAGGAAGAAAAATATAAAAGTTCCACTTTCTGCCAATGAATGGAATCCCCGTATCAGAAATGGGGGGAAGTTACAGCGACACAGTTAGTCTGTGAGTAGAATAGATTGTGTAGACAACTTCACTGTTTCCACAAAGGTGATGTGCTTTTTAACAGGACTTGGTCAGTGTAATGATATAAATGCTAGCATTCGATTATGGTCAACGGTACCGAAAATGCCCGTTGCACCAGCCATCATAACAAATGTCCCAATATAGGATCGATTTAAACCTCTATATATTTTTATTTCACGTTGACAGTGTAGGCTATTATGTGTATTCCGACGCGAATTACATTTAATTGGGTTACGGCATTCACTTCAACCGAATGAAGTCAAATAGAAACGGCTCGAATTCCTTAATAAGGCTTCTTGGTTTTCAAGCTAACTTTCCGAACAGCTGTTTTGTATTGAGTCCTTAAAATGCTACAACACGGTTTTTTTTAAACCAAATAACATTGAACGTCATTGCAAGATATATGCAATACCAACTTTTGCCAGTAGATGGCAGTCGCGTATTAGAAATGGGAGAGTCATTTGCGACTTGCGTTGAAGTTTTAAGACTGGATATAATGAGTCTCCAGCGAAAATAGTGAACTATTATTGCTTAATGGATGTGATGACACTCCAACAATGAACATATGTGAAAAGTTGTAGCCTCAAAATCAGGCAATGTAGAATTTAATACCTTTTTGAAATTATTTAATACATAATTGTATTAAAACATGAACTGTTTGAGCAGCATTACAAGTAAATTTTAAGGCTGACCAGAGCCATACCATTCCAAGATATTAAAAATCAGTTCATAGTTGTGTGTCAGGGCTATAATATCATGCTGACCACATTTTGTGTGAATGTGATGAACCCCCTAGGAAGAGTATTTCAAAGTTTGGTACGTGAAAAAACACTTAAAAACACACAAAATCCAAAATAGCTCACTTCCTGTTGGGAAAAGTTAAGGGATGCAAATGAGAAATGTGTGTGTCTTGAGGAGACCCTTATTCCTACCAGACGTGGTGCATTTACGTGAAAGTATATGTCCACAATATTAGAAAAAAGCCATAGGGGGCGCTGTGTAGCCACGCCCAGATGAATGTGGATATGGATGTGATTGCACTCCAAAAGTGAATATATTTGTAAAATATCAGCCCGATCAGATGATGTAGAACGGAATTAAGCCCACTTCCTGTTTTTGGGCGTAACGTGTGTATTATACGCCTCGCCATTGCCAAACCGTTTGAGATATCAAAAATCCTCTCGTCATTTAGGGTCAGGACTATTCTTAGATCATGATTACTACATTTGGTGTGAATGTGATTTATACCCTAGCAGGAACGCATACAAACATGATAAAAACCTCACTTCCGTTGCCAGATGGTGGCGCTATAACATTGATTTCTTCTTGGTATTTGCATGTGATTACACTCTAACAGTGAACATATTTGTAAAATATCAGCAAGATCAGACAATGTAGACCATGAATTTATGGCTACTTCCTGTTGGCGCGGCGTGACATGAAAATTGTACGCCTCGCCAAAACCATACCGTTTGAGATATCAAAAATATCCTTTGGAATTAGCATCATGACTATCGTGAGACCAGTTTGACCCCATTTCGTGTGAATGCAATGAAGCCCCTAGGATGAGTACTTAAAAGTGTAGCACGTGTAAAATGCACAAAATTCAAAATGGCTGACTTCCTGTTCACATATTTGATTCAATGCGAATGAGAAATGTGGTTGTCCAGAGGAGTCCCACATGCGTACCAAATTAGGTGAAGGTAGCTCAAAGTGCCTGTCCACAATAGAAGACAAAGCATTAGGGGGCGCTGTGGAGTCCCTCGGCCACGCCCAGGTCTGAGCATCTGACACATCCTGACAGCCTACACTTCTCATGTGTGTGCAAAATTCCATGAGTTTCCATCCATGGCAAGCACCTCAAAAATGCAAAATACATTGAAAAAAAAGAGAATAATAATTATAGGGGGCGCTGTCTACCCACGCCCTGATTGATATGTATATATTTCATATTGTACTCCAACAGTGAACATATTTGGAAAATATCAGCCAGATCGGACGATGTCAAAAAAAAAGTCATTTTTTTGCACGCAATATGTGTACTGTACGACTCGCCATTTCCATACCGTTTGAGATATCAAAAATCCCTTCACAGCATATGGTCATGAGTATCCTAAGATCATGCTGACTACATTTCGTGTGAATGTGATGAATGCCCAAGCAGGAAGGCATAGAAATATGATAAAGACCTCACTTCCTGTTGCCAGATGGTGGCGCTATAACATTGACCCGTTCTTGGGATATGGATGTGATTATACTCCAACAATAAACGTATTTCTAAAATATCAGCCAGATCAGACAATGCAGACCATGAAATTACGGCCACTTCCTGTTGGCGCGGCGTGACATAAAAATTCTACGCCTCCCTAGGACCGTCCCGTTTGAGCTATCAAAAATATCCTGGCAATTTAGCATCATGAATATCCTGAGACCATTCTGACCACAGGTGGTGTGAATGTGATGAACCCCCTAGGAGGAGTACTTAAAAGTGCAGTACGTGTAAAACGCACAAAATCCAAAATAGCTGACTTCCTGTTTGTATATTTGATTAGATGCGAAATTGAAATGTGTTTGGTCCGAGGAGTGCTATATGCATACAAAATTTGGTGAAGGTAGCTCAAAGTGCCTGCCCACAATAGATGACAATGCGATAGGGGGCGCTGTGGAGTCCCTTGGCGACGCCCAGGTCTGAGCATCTAATAGATCCTGAAGGTCGTCATTTCTGATGTGTGTGCAAAATTCGCAGACTTTTTATGCATGGCAAGCACCTCAAAAAGGCCCATTTGCATATAGAAAAAAGAATAATAATAATAAATATAGCTGCAAGCAGCAATGAACGGGCCCAAGCACCATGGGCGCAACCGCCTTGGTGGCATAGTTGTGCCAATGACATGTTTCACAATATGTACACACTTTGGAAATAATCACCTTCCTGGACAACGTATAGTGTGCACAGGAATTCCCCTTTGATCAATGAAGATGTTTCTGCTGCTATTGGAATGCATCAATGATATAAGCCTCACTTCCTATTGCCAGATGGTGGCGCTATAATATTGAGCCGTGTATGGTTTATGGATTTGATTTCACTCCAATAATTAACATATTTGTACATTTTCAGCCAAATTGGAAGATGTCACGTAAAATTTAAGCCACTTCCTGTTGCCAGATGGTGGCGGTATAATATTGAGCCGTGTATGGTTCATGGATTTGATTACACTCCAATAATAAACATATTTGTCCATTTTCAGCAAAATTGGAAGATGTCAAGTAAAATTAAAGCCACTTCCTGTTGCCAGATGGTGGCGCTATGCCATTGAGCCTTTCTTGGTATATGGATGAGATTACACTCCAAAAATGAACATGTGTGAAGTTTCTGCCACATCAGACAATGTAGAATGAAACAAAAATTACTTCTTGCTTGCACATTGTAATAATATGCTCCAGTCCTGTATGGAGAGCAGAGATTAATTAATTTCAATAGATTTTACAGCGGGAGGCACAATTTACGCTTGAGAAGTCATTCGGTTATAAATATGCACTCAAAATAGAACCATTGGCGTAAAGAAACTATTCATCTTTATTGTGGCCGCACCGGGGATGGAACCGCGGACCTTGCATGTCTTAATCCACTGTCTGAACCATTAAGCTATACTGCCCTCTTATACACGTACGTTATCTATTGGCCAAAAGTTGTATGTTTCCTTTAATCCTGGTTAAATAATTTTTCTCCGAAGTGTCGGATAATATTGCATTAAACGTCGAGTTAGCCAGCATCATTCTTTTCCATTTCACCGGTAATTATGCTGCCTGAAACGCATTTGTTCAGCCAAATCTAAAGGAGATGCCAAGTCTCTGCCCTCAATCCGGTATTTTCATATTAAGTCAAAAATTCCTAGCGAAATTGTATGTTCTCTTAATTCGTGTTTAATGACAAGCAAAATAAACTAACATATCTGGCGATTTAACTGAAAGTTTTCTATTCATGTAAACAAACGTAGCTGACCTGTTTTTTTGACTCACACAGACAGTGGACAGGCTGGCTGCTGTTAGCCAATGCGCGTCATCTCGCAACGACCTGCATGCCATACCTTTGTTGAACATAACGGTCTCATGTTAACACAGAGTTCGAAAACAGCCATCTCAAACCTTAACGTTTCTTTTTGACTTTTGACTCTTTTAAATATATGCTACTCTCCTGCCAGTTAAAGACAGTCATTAAATGTCTTTAATATTTATTTCAGATATTCTATTCAAAAATGAAAATAGATGCAAAGAAACGTCGGGCTGGGTGTTGTCAATACATTTTGTCACGTAGGCTGCAGCTGTAAATCATACATCGTTATGCCTACTGGCTCGCTAGAAAAAAAACAAAAACCTATCGTTGAAAAATCACTTGAAGGAAGAAAAATATAAAAGTTCCACTTTCTGCCAATAAATGGAATCCCAGTATCAGAAATGGGGGGAAGTTACAGCGACGCAGTTAGTCTGTGAGTAGAATAGATTGTGTAGACAACTTCACTGTTTCCACAAAGGTGATGTGCTTTTTAACAGGACTTGGTCAGTGTAATGATATAAATGCTAGCATTCGATTATGGTCAACGGTACCGAAAATGCCCGTTGCACCAGCCATCATAACAAATGTCCCAATATAGGATCGATTTAAACCTCTATATATTTTTATTTCACGTTGACAGTGTAGGCTATTATGTGTATTCCGACGCGAATTACATTTAATTGGGTTACGGCATTCACTTCAATCGAATGAAGTCAAATAGAAACGGCTCGAAATCCTTAATAAGGCTTCTTGGTTTTCAAGCTAACTTTCCGAACATCTGTTTTTTTATTGAGTCCTTAAAATGCTACAACACGGTTTTTTATGAACCAAATAACATTGAACGTCATTGCAAGATATGCATTATATGTGTTAATCTTTGAAATATATGATACTTTCCTGCCAGTAAAAGCCTGTCTTTTATTTTAGTTATTCAATCCATATAATTAAGGTGGATGAGAAAAAACTTTGCTGTGGGCTGGGTGTTGTCAGTACATTTAGTCACGTAGGCTGCCGCTGTTACTCATACATCGTTATGGTTACTGGCTCGCAAAAAGAAACAAAACTTGTATTTGAGAAATCACTTGAGAAACAATACCAAGTTTTGCCAGTAGATGGCAGTCGCGTATTAGAAATGGGAGAGTCATTTGCGACTTGCGTTGAAGTTTTAATACTGGATATAATGAGTCTCCAGCGAAAATAGTGAACTATTATTGCTTAATGGATGTGATGACACTCCAACAATGAACATATGTGAAAAGTTGTAGCCTCAAAATCAGGCAATGTAGAATTGAATACCTTTTTGAAATTATTTAATACATAATTGTATTAAAACATGAACTGTTTGAGCAGCATTACAAGTAAATTTTAAGGCTGACCAGAGCCATACCATTCCAAGATATTAAAAATCAGTTCATAGTTGTGTGTCAGGGCTATAATATCATGCTGACCACATTTTGTGTGAATGTGATGAACCCCCTAGGAAGAGTATTTCAAAGTTTGGTACGTGAAAAAACACTTAAAAACACACAAAATCCAAAATAGCTCACTTCCTGTTGGGAAAAGTTAAGGGATGCAAATGAGAAATGTGTGTGTCTTGAGGAGACCCTTATGCCTACCAGACGTGGTGCATTTACGTGAAAGTATATGTCCACAATATTAGAAAAAAGCCATAGGGGGCGCTGTGTAGCCACGCCCAGATGAATGTGGATATGGATGTGATTGCACTCCAAAAGTGAATATATTTGTAAAATATCAGCCCGATCAGATGATGTAGAACGGAATTAAGCCCACTTCCTGTTTTTGGGCGTAACGTGTGTATTATACGCCTCGCCATTGCCAAACCGTTTGAGATATCAAAAATCCTCTCGTCATTTAGGGTCAGGACTATTCTAAGATCATGATTACTACATTTGGTGTGAATGTGATTAATACCCTAGCAGGAACGCATACAAACATGATAAAAACCTCACTTCCGTTGCCAGATGGTGGCGCTATAACATTGATTTCTTCTTGGTATTTGGCTGTGATTACACTCTAACAGTGAACATATTTGTAAAATATCAGCAAGATCAGACAATGTAGACCATGAATTTATGGCTACTTCCTGTTGGCGCGGCGTGACATGAAAATTGTACGCCTCGCCATGACCATATCGTTTGAGATATCAAAAATATCCTTTGGAATTAGTATTATGACTATCGTGAGACCAGTTTGACCCCATTTCGTGTGAATGCAATGAAGCCCCTAGGAGGAGTACTTAAAAGTGTAGTACGTGTAAAATGCACAAAATTCAAAATGGCTGACTTCCTGTTCACATATTTGATTCGATGCGAATGAGAAATGTGGTTGTCCAGAGGAGTCCCAGATGCGTACCAAATTAGGTGAAGGTAGCTCAAAGTGCCTGTCCACAATAGAAGACAAAGCATTAGGGGGCGCTGTGGAGTCCCTCGGCCACGCCCAGGTCTGAGCATCTGACACATCCTGACAGCCAACACTTCTCATGTGTGTGCAAAATTCCATGAGTTTCCATCCATGGCAAGCACCTCAAAAATGCAAAATACATTGAAAAAAAAGAGAATAATAATTATAGGGGGCGCTGTCTAGCCACGCCCCGATTGATATGTATATATTTCATATTTTACTCCAACAGTGAACATATTTGGAAAATATCAGCCAGATCGGACGATGTCAAAAAAAAAGTCATTTTTTTGCACGCAATATGTGTACTGTACGACTCGCCATTTCCATACCGTTTGAGATATCAAAAATCCCTTCACAGCATATGGTCATGAGTATCCTAAGATCATGCTGACTACATTTCGTGTGAATGTGATGAATGCCCTAGCAGGAAGGCATAGAAATATGATAAAGACCTCACTTCCTGTTGCCAGATGGTGGCGCTATAACATTGACCCGTTCTTGGGATATGGATGTGATTATACTCCAACAATAAACGTATTTCTAAAATATCAGCCAGATCAGACAGTGCAGACCATGAAATTACGGCCACTTCCTGTTGGCGCGGCGTGACATAAAAATTCTACGCCTCCCTAAGACCGTCCCGTTTGAGCTATCAAAAATATCCTGGCAATTTAGCATCATGAATATCCTGAGACCATTCTGACCACAGGTGGTGTGAATGTGATGAATCCCCTAGGAGGAGTACTTAAAAGTGCAGTACGTGTAAAACGCACAAAATCCAAAATACCTGACTTCCTGTTTGTATATTTGATTAGATGCGAATTTGAAATGTGTTTGGTCCGAGGAGTGCTATATGCATACAAAATTTGGTGAAGGTAGCTCAAAGTGCCTGCCCACAATAGATGACAATGCGATAGGGGGCGCTGTGGAGTCCCTCAGCGACGCCCAGGTCTGAGCATCTAATAGATCCTGAAGGTCCTCATTTCTGATGTGTGTGCAAAATTCGCAGACTTTTTATGCATGGCAAGCACCTCAAAAAGGCCCATTTGCATATAGAAAAAAGAATAATAATAATAATAATAATAATAATAATAATAATAATAATCTTTACAATAACAATAGGGTCCTTCGCACCCTACGGTGCTTGGGCCCTAATAATAATAATAATAATAATAATAATAATAATAATCTTTACAATAACAATAGGGTCCTTCGCACCCTACGGTGCTTGGGCCCTAATAATAATAATCTTTACAATAACAATAGGGTCCTTCGCACCCTACGGTGCTTGGGCCCTAATAAATATAGCTGCAAGCAGCAATGAACGGGCCCAAGCACCATGGGCGCAACCGCCTTGGTGGCATAGTTGCGCCAATGACATGTTTCACAATATGTACACACTTTGGAAATAATCACCTTCCTGGACAACGTATAGTGTGCACAGGAATTCCCTTTTGATCAATGAAGATGTTGCTGCTGCTATTGGAATGCATCAATGATATAAGCCTCACTTCCTATTGCCAGATGGTGGCGCTATAATATTGAGCCGTGTATGGTTCATGGATTTGATTACACTCCAATAATTAACATATTTGTACATTTTCAGCCAAATTGGAAGATGTCAAGTAAAATTAAAGCCACTTCCTGTTCCCAGATGGTGGCGCTATGCCATTGAGCCTTTCTTGGTATATGGATGAGATTACACTCCAAAAATGAACATGTGTGAAGTTTCAGCCACATCAGACAATGTAGAATGAAACAAAAATTACTTCTTGCTTGCACAGTGTAATAATATGCTCCAGTCCTGTATGGAGAGCAGAGATGAATTAATTTCAATAGATTTTACAGCGGGAGGCACAATTTACGCTTGAGAAGTCATTCGGTTATAAATATGCACTCAAAATAAAACCATTGGCGTAAAGAAACTATTCAACTTTATTGTGTCCGCACCGGGGATGGAACCGCGGACCTTGCATGTCTTAATCCACTGTCTGAACCATTAAGTTATACTGCCCTCTTATACACGTACGCCATCTATTGGCCAAAAGTTGTATGTTTCCTTTTATCCTGGTTAAATAATTTCTCTCCGAAGTGTCGGATAATATTGCATTAAACGTCGAGTTAGCCAGCATCATTCTTTTCCATTTCACCGGTAATTATGCTGCCTGAAATGCATTTGTTCAGCCAAATATAAAGGAGATGCCAAGTCTCTGCCCTCAATCCGGTATTTTCATATTAAGTCAAAAATTCCTAGCGAAATTGTATGTTCTCTTAATTCGTGTTTAATGATAAGCAAAATAAACTAAAATATCTGGCGATTTAACTGGAAGTTTTCTATTCATGTAAACAAACGTAGCTGACCTGTTTTTTGACTCACACAGACAGTGGACAGGCTGGCTGCTGTTAGCCAATGCGCGTCATCTCGCAACGACCTGCATGCCATACCTTTGTTGAACATAACGGTCTCATGTTAACACAGAGTTCGACCAGAGCCATCTCAAACGTTAACGTTTCTTTTTGACTTTTGACTCTTTTAAATATATGCTACTCTCCTGCCAGTTAAAGACAGTCATTAAATGTCTTTAATATTTATTTCAGATATTCTATTCAAAAATGAAAATAGATGCAAAGAAACGTCGGGCTGGGTGTTGTCAATACATTTTGTCACGTAGGCTGCAGCTGTAAATCATACATCGTTATGCCTACTGGCTCGCTAGAAAGAAAAAAAAAAACCTATCGTTGAAAAATCACTTGAAGGAAGAAAAATATAAAAGTTCCACTTTCTGCCAATAAATGGAATCCCCGTATCAGAAATGGGGGGAAGTTACAGCGACGCAGTTAGTCTGTGAGTAGAATCGATTGTGTAGACAACTTCACTGTTTCCACAAAGGAACCAAAAATGTGCTTTTTAACAGGACTTGGTCAGTGTAATGATATAAATGCTAGCATTCGATTATGGTCAACGGTACCGAAAATGCGCGTTGCACCAGCCATCATAACAAATGTCCCAATATAGGATCGATTTAAACCTCTATATATTTTTATTTCACGTTGACAGTGTAGGCTATTATGTGTATTCCGACGCGAATTACATTTAATTGGGTTACGGCATTCACTTCAATCGAATGAAGTCAAATAGAAACGGCTCGAATTCCTTAATAAGGCTTCTTGGTTTTCAAGCTAACTTTCCGAACAGCTGTTTTGTATTGAGTCCTTAAAATGCTACAACACGATTTTTTTTAAACCAAATAACATTGAACGTCATTGCAAGATATGCATTATATGTGTTAATCTTTGAAATATATGCTACTTTCCGGCCAGTAAAAGCCTGTCTTTTATTTTAGTTATTCAATCCATATAATTAAGGTAGATGAGAAAAAACGTTGCTGTGGGCTGGGTGTTGTCAGTACATTTTGTTACGTAGGCTGCCGCTGTTACTCATACATCGTTATGGTTACTGGCTCGCAAAAAGAAACAAAACTTGTCATTGACGAATTACTTGAGAAACAATACCAACTTTTGCCAGTAGATGGCAGTCGCGTTTTAGAAATGGGAGAGTCATTTGCGACTTGCGTTGAAGTTTTAAGACCGGATATAATGAGTCTCCAGCGAAAATAGTGAACTATTATTGCTTAATGGATGTGATGACACTCCAACAATGAACATATGTGAAAAGTTGTACCCTCAAAATCAGGCAATGTAGAATTTAATACCTTTTTGAAATTATTTAATACATAATTGTATTAAAACATGAACTGTTTGGGCAGCATTACAAGTTAATTTTAAGGCTGACCATAGCCATACCATTCCAAGATATTAAAAATCAGTTCATAGTTGTGTGTCAGGGCTATAATATCATGCTGACCACATTTTGTGTGAATGTGATGAACCCCCTAGGAAGAATATTTCAAAGTTTGGTACGTGAAAAAACACTTAAAAACACACAAAATCCAAAATAGCTCACTTCCTGTTGGGAAAAGTTAAGGGATGCAAATGAGAAATGTGTGTGTCTTGAGGAGACCCTTATGCCTACCAGACGTGGTGCATTTACGTGAAAGTATATGTCCACAATATTAGAAAAAAGCCATAGGGGGCGCTGTGTAGCCACGCCCAGATGAATGTGGATATGGATGTGATTGCACTCCAAAAGTGAATATATTTGTAAAATATCAGCCCGATCAGATGATGTAGAACGGAATTAAGCCCACTTCCTGTTTTTGGGCGTAACGTGTGTATTATACGCCTCGCCATTGCCAAACCGTTTGAGATATCAAAAATCCTTTCGTCATTTAGGGTCAGGGCTATTCTAAGAAAATGATGACTACATTTGGTGTGAATGTGATGAATACCCTAGCAGGAACGCATACAAACATGATAAAAACCTCACTTCCGTTGCCAGATGGTGGCGCTATAACATTGATTTCTTCTTGGTATATGGATGTGATTACACTCTAACAGTGAACATATTTGTAAAATATCAGCCAGATCAGACAATGTAGACCATGAATTTATGGCTACTTCCTGTTGGCGCGGCGTGACATGAAAATTGTACGCCTCGCCATGACCATACCGTTTGAGATATCAAAAATATCATTTGGAATTAGTATCATGACTATCCTGAGACCGCTTTCACCACATTTTGTGTGAATGTAATGAACCCCCTAGGAGGAGTACTTAAAAGTGTAGGACATGTAAAATGCACAAAATTCAAAATGGCTGACTTCCTGTTCACATATTTGATTCGATGCGAATGACAAATGTGTTTTTCCAGAGGTGCCCCACATGCATACCAAATTAGGTGAAGGTAGCTCAAAGTGCCTGTCCACAATAGAAGACAAAGCATTAGGGGGCGCTGTGGAGTCCCTCGGCCACGCCCAGGTCTGAGCATCTGACACATCCTGAGAGCCAAAACTTCTCATGTGTTTGCAAAATTCTGTGAGTTTTCATCCATGGCAAGCACCTCAAAAATGCAAAATACATTGAAAAAAAAGAGAATAATAATTATAGGGGGCGCTGTCTAGCCACGCCCCAATTGATATGTATATATTTCATATTGTACTCCAACAGTGAACATATTTTTAAAATATCAGCCAGATCGGACGATGTCGAAAAAAAAGTCTTATTTTTGCACGCAATATGTGTACTGTACGACTCGCCATTTCCATACCGTTTGAGATATCAAAAATCCCTTCACAGCTTATGGTCATAACTATCCTAAGATCATGCTGACCACATTTCGTGTGAATGTGATGAATGCCCTAGCAGGAAGGCATACAAATATGATAAAGACCTCACTTCCTGTTGCCAGATGGTGGCGCTATAACATTGACTCGTTCTTGGGATATGGATGTGATTATACTCCAACAATAAACGTATTTCTAAAATATCAGCCAGATCAGACAATGTAGACCATGAAATTACGGCCACTTCCTGTTGGCGCGGCGTGACATAAAAATTGTACTCCTCCCCATGACTGTCCCGTTTGAGCTATCAAAAATATCCTGGCAATTTAGCATCATGAATATCCGGAGACCATTCTGACCACAGGTAGTGTGAATGTGATGAACCCCCTAGGAGGAGTACTTAAAAGTGCAGTACGTGTAAAACGCACAAAATCCAAAATGGCTGACTTCCTGTTTGTATATTTGATTAGATGCAAATTAGAAATGTGTTTGGTCCGAGGAGTGCTATATGCGTCCTAAATTTGGTGAAGGTAGCTTAAAGTGCCTGCCCACAATAGATGACAATGCGATAGGGGGCGCTGTGGAGTCCCTCGGCCACGCCCAGGTCTGAGCATCTAATCGATCCTGAAGGTCCTCATTTCTGATGTGTGTGCAAAATTCCCAGACTTTTTATGCATGGCAAGCACCTCAAAAAGGCCCATTTGCATATAGAAAAAAGAATAATAATAATAAATATAGCTGCAAGCAGCAATGAACGGGCCCAAGCACCATGGGCGCATCCGCCTTGGTGGCATAGTTGTGCCAGTGACATGTTTCACAACATGTACACACTTTGGAAATAATCACCTTCCTGGACAACGTATAGTGTGCACAGGAATTCCCCTTTGATCAATGAAGATGTTGGTGCTGCTATTGGAATGCATCAATGATATAAGCCTCACTTCCTGTTGCCAGATGCTGGCGCTATAATATTGAACCATGTATGGTTTTTGAATTTGATTACACTCCAATAATAAACCTATTTCTAAATTCTAAGCCACATCAGAAGATGTTGAGTGAAATTAAGGCCGCTTCCTGTTGCCAGCAGGTGGCGATGTGACATTGAGCATTTATTGGAACATGGATGTGATTATAATCCAACATGGAACATATCTCTAAAGCAGGGGTCACCAACACGGTGCCCGCGGGCACCAGGTCGCCCCCAAGGACCACATGAGTCGCCCGCAGGCCTGTTCTAAAAATAGCACAACTCACTAGTGAGCTGCATCTAAAATTTAATTTTATTCTGTTGCTATTTATTTTTAATCACACTTGCATTTATATAGATTTAAAAATGACAATATCTTAAAAATATGTTTACTATCCATGAAGTTGAAAAGTTTAGGTGAACTCTGACCTACTCTAGTTCAAAGGTCAGTATTGTGCACGTGACAAAAGAAACTGGTAGCGCTTAGTATGACTCAGTACCCATGAAGTAGCTCTCAGTTTCAAAAAGGTTGGTGACCCCTGCTCTAAAGCGTCAGCAAAATCAGACGATGTGAAATTAAATGAAGCCACACTTCCTGTTCCCAGGAGGTGGTGCTATGCCATTGAGCCTTTATTGGGATATGGATGAGATTACATTCCAAAAATGAACATGAGTGAAGTTTCAGCCACATGAGACAATGTAGAATGAAACAAAAATAACTTCTAGCTTGAACATTGTGAGAACATGCTACAGTCCTGTATGGAGAGCAGAGATTAATTAATTTCCATAGTTTTTACACAGGGAGGCACAATTTATGCTTGAAAAGTCATTAGGCTATAGATATGTACTCAAAATAAAACCATTACCTTCAAGAAACTGTTCAATTTTATTGTGGCTGCACCGGGGATGGAACCGCTGAATTTGCGTGCCTTAATCCACCGCCCGAACCATTACGCTGCACTGCACGCTGATACACGGGTGCCATCTATTGGCCAAAAGTTGTATGTTTCCTTTTATCTTGGTAAAATAATTTCTCTCCGAAGTGTCGGATAATATTGCATGAAACGTCTAGTTAGCCAGCATCATTCTTTTCCATTTCACTGGTAATTATGCTGCCTGAAACGCATTTGTTCAGCCAAATCTAAAAGAGATGCCAACTCTCTGCCCTCAATACAGTATTTTCATATTAAGTTACCATTCCTAGCGAAATTGTATCTTCTCTTAATTCGTGTTTAATGACAATCTAATAAACTAACATAGCTGGCGATTTAACTCAAAGTTTTATATTCATGTAAACCAACGTAGTTGACCTGTTTTTTGACTCACACAAACAGTGGACAGGTTGGCTGCTGTTACCCCGTGCGTGTCATCTGGCAACGACCTGCATGCGATACCTTTGTTGAACATAACGGTCTCATGTTAACACAGCGTTCGAGCAGAGACACCTCAAAGGCTGACGTTTCTTTTTGACTTCATGTGTTCATGTTTTAAATATATGATACTTTCGTGCCAGTTAAAGCCTGTCTTTAAGTCTTTAAATGTGTTTAATATTTATTTTAGTTATTCAATTCATATAATGAAAATAGATGCAAAGAAACGTCGGGCTGGGTGTTGTCATTACATTTTGTCACGTAGGCTGCAGCTGTAAATCATACATCGTTATGCATACTGGCACGCTATGAAAATAAAAAAAACCTTTCGTTGAAAAATCACTTGAAGGAAGAAAAAAATGAAAGTACCATTTTTTGCCAATGAATGGAATCCCCGTATCAGAAATGGGGGAAGTTACAGCGACGCAGTTAGTCTGTGAGTAGAATAGATTGTGTAGACAACTTCACTGTTTCCACAAAGGTGATGTGCTTTTTAACAGGACTTGGTCAGTGTAATGATATAAATGCTAGCATTCGATTATGGTCAACGGTACCGAAAATGCCCGTTGCACCAGCCATCATAACAAATGTCCCAATATAGGATCGATTTAAACCTCTATATATTTTTATTTCACGTTGACAGTGTAGGCTATTATGTGTATTCCGACGCGAATTACATTTAATTGGGTTACGGCATTCACTTCAACCGAATGAAGTCAAATAGAAACGGCTCGAATTCCTTAATAAGGCTTCTTGATTTTCAAGCTAACTTTCCGAACAGCTGTTTTGTATTGAGTCCTTAAAATGCTACAACACGGTTTTTTTTAAACCAAATAACATTGAACGTGCAATTTATACTCTCCAATCAGCCTAACGTGCATGTCTTTGGACTGTGGGAGGAAACCGGAGTACCCGGAGGAAACCCACGCAGACACGGGGAGAACATGCAAACTCCACTGAATATTCAGACGAACACAAAGAGAAGTGTCAATACAGCATATGTATTTACCAATATGATTGTAAGAAATACACTTGCTCCTGGAGTTGGTCTGTTTAGCCAAGTTATTTCTGCTTTTTCCTCGAACGTAGATACAGTATACTAATATCGATTGTACGAGGACACCCAGTTTTAGAATCCTGGCTACGCCACTACACATCACGTATGTATCATTTTGAGATGCAATGGTTAGAGTACGGGAATTTACTAAAGCGCATATTGCTGATTATTGAAACGAACTGGAGAAGTTGAAGTACACACAGAATAAATGCACTTAATCATGACGTCCACTCATCTGCGCCATTTTCCGTAATGAACATTACATTACATTCACATGCAGTTGAAATTGTACTTCCCTCTAGGGTCTTTCAGCGAACTTATCCCTGGTTATGGGTATGCCTTGTTGTACGTCGCTCTGGATAAGAGCGTCTGCCAAATGCCAATAATGTAATGTAATGTAATGAACGTCATTGGAAGATATATGCAATACCAACTTTTGCCAGTAGATGGCAGTCGCGTATTAGAAATGGGAGAGTCATTTGCGACTTGCGTTGAAGTTTTAAGACTGGATATAATGAGTCTCCAGCGAAAATAGTGAACTATTATTGCTTAATGGATGTGATGACACTCCAACAATGAACATATGTGAAAAGTTGTAGCCTCAAAATCAGGCAATGTAGAATTTAATACCTTTATGAAATTATTTAATACATAATTGTATTAAAACATGAACTGTTTGGGCAGCATTTCAAGTTAATTTTAAGGCTGACCATAGCCATACCATTCCAAGATATTAAAAATCAGTTCATAGTTGTGTGTCAGGGCTATAATATCATGCTGACCACATTTTGTGTGAATGTGATGAACCCCCTAAGAAGAGTATTTCAAAGTTTGGTACGTGAAAAAACACTTAAAAACACACAAAATCCAAAATAGCTCACTTCCTGTTGGGAAAAGTTAAGGGATGCAAATGAGAAATGTGTGTGTCTTGAGGAGACCCTTATGCGTACCAGACGTGGTGCATTTACGTGAAAGTATATGTCCACAATATTAGAAAAAAGCCATAGGGGGCGCTGTGTAGCCACGCCCAGATGAATGTGGATCTGGATGTGATTGCACTCCAAAAGTGAATATATTTGTAAAATATCAGCCCGATCAGATGATGTAGAACGGAATTAAGCCCACTTCCTGTTTTTGGGCGTAACGTGTGTATTATACGCCTCGCCATTGCCAAACCGTTTGAGATATCAAAAATCCTTTCGTCATTTAGGGTCGGAACTATTCTAAGATCATGACGACTACATTTGGTGTGAATGTGATGAATACCTTAGCAGGAACGCATACAAACATGATAAAAACCTCACGTCCGTTGCCAGATGGTGGCGCTATAACATTGATTTCTTCTTGGTATTTGGATGTGATTACACTCTAACAGTGAACATATTTGTAAAATATCAGCCAGATCAGACAATGTAGACCATGAATTTAAGGCAACTTCCTGTTGGCGCGGCGTGACATGAAAATTGTACGCCTCGCCATGACCATACCGTTTGAGATATCAAAAATATCCTATGGAATTAGTATCAGGACTATCCTGAGACCACTTTGACCACATTTCGTGTGAATGCAATGAACCCCCTAGGAGGAGTACTTAAAAGTGTAGTACGTGTAAAATGCACAAAATTCAAAATGGCTGACTTCCTGTTTACATATTTGATTCGATGCGAATGAGAAATGTGTTTGTTCAGAGGAGCCCCACATGCATACCAAATTAGGTGAAGGTAGCTCAAAGTGCCTGTCCACAATAGAAGACAAAGCATTAGGGGGCGCTGTGGAGTCCCTTGGCCACGCCCAGGTCTGAGCATCTGATACATCCTGACAGCCAACACTTCTCATGTGTGTGCAAAATTCTGTGAGTTTCCATCCATGGTAAGCACCTGAAAAATGCAAAATACATTGAAAAAAAAGAGAATAATAATTATAGGGGGCGCTGTCTAGCCACGCCCCGATTGATATGTATATATCTGATATTGTACTGCTACAGTGAACATATTTGTAAAATATCAGCCAGATCGGACGATGTCGAAAAAAAAGTCATTTTTTTGCACGCAATATGTGTACTGTACGACTCGCCATTTCCATACCGTTTGAGAAATCAAAAATCCCTTCACAACTTAGCGTAAGGATTATCTTAAGATCATGCTGACTGCATTTGGTGTGAATGTGCTTAATGCCCTAGCAGGAATGCATACAAATATGTTAAAGACCTCACTTCCTGTTGCCAGATGGTGGCGCTATAACATTGACCTGTTCTTGGGATATGGATGTGATTAAAGTCCAACAATAAACGTATTTCTAAAATATCAGCCAGATCAGACGATGTAGACCATGAAATTATGGCCACTTCCTGTTGGCGCGGCGTGACATAAAAATTGTACTCCTCCCCATGACCGTCCCGTTTGAGCTATCAAAAATATCCTGGCAATTTAGCATCATGACTATCCTGAGACCATTCTGACCACAGGTGGTGTGAATGCGATGAACCCCCTAGGAGGAGTACTTAAAAGTGTAGTACGTGTAAAACTCAGAAAATCCAAAATGGCTGACTTCCTGTTTGGATATTTGATTAGATCCGAATGAGAAATGTGTTTGGACCGAGGAGCGCTATATGGCCACCAAATTAGGTGCAGGTAGCTCAAAGTGCCTGCCCACAATAGAAGACAATGCGATAGGGGGCGCTGTGGAGTCCCTCGGCGACGCCCAGGTCTGAGCATCTGAGAGCTCCTGACAGCAACCACTTCTGATGTGTGGGCAAAATGTCAAGACTTTTTACGCATGGCAAGGCCCTCAAAAAAGCCCATTTGCCTGAAGAAAAAGAATAATAATAATAATAATAATCTTTACAATAACAATAGGGTCCTTCGCACCCTACGGTGCTTGGGCCCTAAATATAGCTGCAAGCAGCAATGAACGGGCCCAAGCACCATGGGCGCAACCGCCTTGGTGGCATAGTTCTGCCAATGACATGTTTCACAACATGTACACACTTTGGAAATAATTACCTTCCTGGACAACGTATAGTGTGCACAGGAATTCCCCTTTGATCAATGAAGATGTTTCTGCTGCTATTGGAATGCATCAATGATATAAGCCTCACTTCCTATTGCCAGATGGTGGCGCTATAATATTGAGCCGTGTATGGTTCATGGATTTGATTTCACTCCAATAATTAACATATTTGTACATTTTCAGCCAAATTGGAAGATGTCAAGTAAAATTTAAGCCACTTCCTGTTGCCAGATGGTGGCGGTATAATATTGAGCCGTGTATGGTTCATGGATTTGATTACACTCCAATTATTAACATATTTGTCCATTTTCAGCCAAATTGGAAGATGTCAAGTAAAATTAAAGCCACTTCCTGTTGCCAGATGGTGGCGCTATGCCATTGAGCCTTTCTTGGTATATGGATGAGATTACACTCCAAAAATGAACATGTGTGAAGTTTCTGCCACATCAGACAATGTCGAATGAAACAAAAATTACTTCTTGCTTGCACAGTGTAATAATATGCTCCAGTCCTGTATGGAGAGCAGAGATTAATTAATTCCAATAGATTTTACAGCGGGAGGCACAATTTACGCTTGAGAAGTCATTCGGTTATAAATATGCACTCAAAATAAAACCATTGGCGTAAAGAAACTATTCAACTTTATTGTGGCCGCACCGGGGATGGAACCGCGGACCTTGCATGTCTTAATCCACTGTCTGAACCATTAAGCTATACTGCCCTCTTATACACGTACGTTATCTATTGGCCAAAAGTTGTATGTTTCCTTTCATCCTGGTTAAATAATTTCTCTCCGAAGTGTCGGATAATATTGCATTAAACGTCGAGTTAGCCAGCATCATTCTTTTCCATTTCACCGGTAATTATGCTGCCTGAAACGCATTTGTTCAGCCAAATCTAAAGGAGATGCCAAGTCTCTGCCCTCAATCCGGTATTTTCATATTAAGTCAAAAATTCCTAGCGAAATTGTATGTTCTCTTAATTCGTGTTTAATGACAAGCCTAATAAACTAACATATCTGGCGATTTAACTGAAAGTTTTCTATTCATGTAAACAAACGTAGCTGACCTGTTTTTTTGACTCACACAGACAGTGGACAGGCTGGCTGCTGTTAGCCAATGCGCGTCATCTCGCAACGACCTGCATGCCATACCTTTGTTGAACATAACGGTCTCATGTTAACACAGAGTTCGACCAGAGCCATCTCAAACGTTAACGTTTCTTTTTGACTTTTGACTCTTTTAAATATATGCTACTCTCCTGCCAGTTAAAGACAGTCATTAAATGTCTTTAATAT
The DNA here is from genome assembly GCF_963514075.1 of Conger conger. Classification (NCBI taxonomy): domain Eukaryota; kingdom Metazoa; phylum Chordata; class Actinopteri; order Anguilliformes; family Congridae; genus Conger; species Conger conger. Next base: position 35,174,186 of record NC_083761.1, read on the forward strand.
TTATTTCAGATATTCTATTCATATAATGAAAATAGATGCAAAGAAACGTCGGGCTGGGTGTTGTCAATACATTTTGTCACGTAGGCTGCAGCTGTAAATCATACATCGTTATGCCTACTGGCTCGCTAGAAAAAAAACAAAAACCTATCGTTGAAAAATCAGTTGAAGGAAGAAAAATATAAAAGTTCCACTTTCTGCCAATAAATGGAATCCCCGTATCAGAAATGGGGGGAAGTTACAGCGACGCAGTTAGTCTGTGAGTAGAATAGATTGTGTAGACAACTTCACTGTTTCCACAAAGGAATCAAAAATGTGCTTTTTAACAGGACTTGGTCAGTGTAATGATATAAATGCTAGCATTCGATTATGGTCAACGGTACCGAAAATGCCCGTTGCACCAGCCATCATAACAAATGTCCCAATATAGGATCGATTTAAACCTCTATATATTTTTATTTCACGTTGACAGTGTAGGCTATTATGTGTATTCCGACGCGAATTACATTTAATTGGGTTACGGCATTCACTTCAATCGAATGAAGTCAAATAGAAACGGCTCGAAATCCTTAATAAGGCTTCTTGGTTTTCAAGCTAACTTTCCGAACAGCTGTTTTGTATTGAGTCCTTAAAATGCTACAACACGGTTTTTTATGAACCAAATAACATTGAACGTCATTGCAAGATATGCATTATATGTGTTAATCTTTGAAATATATGATACTTTCCTGCCAGTAAAAGCCTGTCTTTTATTTTAGTTATTCAATCCATATAATTAAGGTGGATGAGAAAAACGTTGCTGTGGGCTGGGTGTTGTCAGTACATTTTGTCACGTAGGCTGCCGCTGTTACTCATACATCGTCATGGTTACTGGCTCGCAAAAAGAAACAAAACTTGTATTTGAGAAATCACTTGAGAAACAATACCAAGTTTTGCCAGTAGATGGCAGTCGCGTATAAGAAATGGGAGAGTAATTTGCGACTTGCCTTGAAGTTTTAAGACTGGATATAATGAGTCTCCAGCGAAAATAGTGAACTATTATTGCTTAATGGATGTGATGACACTCCAACAATGAACATATGTGAAAAGTTGTAGCCTCAAAATCAGGCAATGTAGAATTGAATACCTTTTTGAAATTATTTAATACATAATTGTATTAAAACATGAACTGTTTGGGCAGCATTACAAGTTAATTTTAAGGCTGACCATAGCCATACCATTCCAAGATATTAAAAATCAGTTCATAGTTGTGTGTCAGGGCTATAATATCATGCTGACCACATTTTGTGTGAATGTGATGAACCCCCTAGGAAGAGTATTTCAAAGTTTGGTACGTGAAAAAACACTTAAAAACACACAAAATCCAAAATAGCTCACTTCCTGTTGGGAAAAGTTAAGGGATGCAAATGAGAAATGTGTGTGTCTTGAGGAGACCCTTATGCCAACCAGACGTGGTGCATTTACGTGAAAGTATATGTCCACAATATTAGAAAAAAGCCATAGGGGGCGCTGTGTAGCCACGCCCAGATGAATGTGGATATGGATGTGATTGCACTCCAAAAGTGAATATATTTGTAAAATATCAGCCCAATCAGATGATGTAGTACGGAATTAAGCCCACTTCCTGTTTTTGGGCGTAACGTGTGTATTATACGCCTCGCCATTGCCAAACCGTTTGAGATATCAAAAATCCTTTCGTCATTTAGGGTCAGGACTATTCTAAGATCATGAAGACTACATTTGGTGTGAATGTGATGAATACCCTAGCAGGAACGCATACAAACATGATAAAAACCTAACTTCCGTTGCCAGATGGTGGCGCTATAACATTGATTTCTTCTTGGTATATGGATGTGATTACACTCTAACAGTGAACATATTTGTAAAATATCAGCCAGATCAGACAATGTAGACCATGAATTTATGGCTACTTCCTGTTGGCGCGGCGTGACATGAAAATTTTACGCCTCGCCATGACCATACCGTTTGAGATATCAAAAATATCCTTTGGAATTAGTATCATGACTATCCTGAGACCACTTTGACCACATTTCCTGTGAATGCAATGAACCCCCTAGGAGGAGTACTTAAAAGTGTAGTACATGTAAAATGCACAAAATTCAAAATGGCTGACTTCCTGTTCACATATTTGATTCGATACGAATGAGAAATGTGTTTGTCCAGAGGAGGCCCACATGCATACCAAATTAGGTGAAGGTAGCTTAAAGTGCCTGTCCACAATAGAAGACAAAACATTAGGGGGCGCTGTGGAGTCCCTCGGCCACGCCCAGGTCTGAGCATCTGATACATCCTGACAGCCAACAATTCTCATGTGTGTGCAAAATTCCGTGAGTTTTCATCCATGGCAAGCACCTCAAAAATGCAAAATACATTGAAAAAAAAGAAGATAATAATTATAGGGGGCGCTGTCTAGCCACGCCCCGATTGATATGTATATATTTCATATTGTACTCCAACAGTGAACATATTTGTAAAATATCAGCCAGATCGGACGATGTCGAAAAAAAAGTAATTTTTTTGCACGCAATATGTGTACTGTACGACTCGCCATTTCCATACCGTTTGAGATATCAAAAATCCCTTCACAGCTTATGGTCATGACTATCCTAAGATCATGCTGACCACATTTGGTGTGAATGTGATGAATGCCCTAGCAGGAAGGCATACAAATATGATAAAGACCTCACTTCCTGTTGCCAGATGGTGGCGCTATAACATTGACCCGTTCTTGGGATATGGATGTGATTATACTCCAACATTAAACGTATTTCTAAAATATCAGCCAGATCAGACAATGTAGATTATGAAATTACGGCCACTTCCTGTTGGCGCGGCGTGACATAAAAATTCTACGCCTCCCCAGGACCGTCCCGTTTGAGCTATCAAAAATATCCTGGCAATTTAGCATCATGAATAGCCTGAGACCATTCTGACAACAGGTGGTGTGAATGTGATGAACCCCCTAGGAGGAGTACTTAAAAGTGCAGTACATGTAAAACGCACAAAATCCAAAATTGCTGACTTCCTGTTTGTATATTTGATTAGATGCAAATTATAAATGTTTTTGGTCCGAGGAGTGCTATATGCGTACTAAATTTTGTGAAGGTAGCTCAAAGTGCCTGCCCACAATAGATGACAATGCAATAGGGGGCGCTGTGGAGTCTCTCGGCCACGCCCAGGTCTGAGCATCTAATCAATCCTGAAGGTCCTCATTTCTGATGTGTGTGCAAAATTCCCAGACTTTTTATGCATGGCAAGCACCTCAAAAAGGCCCATTTGCATATAGAAAAAAGAATAATAATAATAAATATAGCTGCAAGCAGCAATGAACGGGCCCAAGCCCCATGGGGGCAACCGCCTTGGTGGCATAGTTCTGCCAATGACATGTTTCACAACATGTACACACTTTGGAAATAATCACCTTCCTGGACAACATATAGTGTGCACAGGAATTTCCATTTGATCAATGAAGATGTTGGCGCTGCTATTGGAATGCATCAATGATATAAGCCTCACTTCCTGTTGCCAGATGGTGGCGCTATATTATTGATCCGTGTATGTTTTTTTAATTTGATTACACTCCAGAAATAAACATATTTGTACATTTTCAGCCACATCGGAAGATGTTCAGCGAAATTAAGGTCAATTCCTGTTTCCAGATGATGCTGCTATAACATTGAGTCGTTTTTGGAATATGGATTTGATTACACTCCAACACTGAGCATCTGTGTAAAGTTGCAGTCACATCAGACATTGGAGAATTTAAGTATGACCACTTCCTGTTTGTCTGGCATGATGTGTTTTTTATGTGCCTGACCATAGCTATATCATCCCAGTAAATCAAAAATCTGTTTTGTCAGGACCATCCTAGCATCATGCTGACCACATTTACCGTGAATATCATGAACCCATTGAAAAATAATGCTTAAGAATGCAATATAAGGCTCACTTCCTGTTGCCAGCGGGTGGCGCTTTGCCATTTAGCCTTTATTGGAAAATGGATGAGATTACACTCCAAAAATGAACGTGTGAAGTTTCAGCCACATCAGACAATGTAGAATGAAATAAAAATAACGTCTTGCTTGCACATTGTGATAACATGCTACAGTCCTGTATGGAGAGCAGAGATTAATTAATTTCCATAGTTTTTACACGGGGAGGCACAATTTATGCTTGAAAAGTCATTAGGCCATAAATATGCACTCAAAATGAAAACAATTGGCTTCAAGAAACTATTCAAATTCATTGTGGCTGCAGCGGGGATCGAACGGCTGAATTTGCGTGCCTTAATCCACCGCCCTAACCATTACGCTGTACTGCCCGCTTATACACGGGTGCCATCTATTGGCCAAATTTTTCCTTTTATCTTGGTTTAATAATTTCTCTACGAAGTGTCGGATAATATTGCACGAAACGTCTAGTTAACCAGCATCATTCTTTTCCATTTCACTGGTAATTATGCTGCCTGAAACGCATTTGTTCAGCCAAATCTAAAAGAGATGCCAACTCTCTGGCCTCAATACAGCATTTTCATATTAATTTACCATTCCTAGCGAAATTGTATGTTCTCTTAATTCGTGTTTAATGACAAGCCTAATAAACTAACATAGCTGGCGATTTAACTGAAAGTTTTCTATTCATGTAAACCAACGTAGCTGACCTGTTTTTTGACTCACACAGACAGTGGACTGGCTGGCTGCTGTTAGCCCGTGCGTGTCATCTCGCAAGGACCTGCATGTGATACCTTTGTTGAACAAAACGGTCTCATGTTAACACAGCGTTCGAGCAGAGCCACCTCAGACGCTAAAGTTTCTTTTTGACTTCATGTGTTAATCTTTTAAAAATATGATACTCTCCTGCCAGTTAAAGCCTGTCTTTAAGTCTTTAAATGTCTTTAATATTTATTTTAGTTATTCAATTCATGTAATGAAAATAGATGCAAAGAAACGTCGGGCTGGGTGTTGTCAATACATTTTGTCACGTAGGCTGCAGCTGTAAATCATACATCGTTATGCCTACTGGCTCGCTAGAAAAAAACAAAAACCTATCGTTGAAAAATCACTTGAAGGAAGAAAAAAATGAAAGTACCACTTTCTGCCAATAAATTGAATCGCCGTATCAGAAATGGGGGGAAGTTACAGCGACGCAGTTAGTCTGTGAGTAGAACAGATTGTGTAGACAACTTCACTGTTTCCACAAAGGAACCAAAAATGTGCTTTTTAACAGGACTTGGTCAGTGTAATGATATAAATGCTAGCATTCGATTATGGTCAACGGTACCGAAAATGCCCGTTGCACCAGCCATCATAACAAATGTCCCAATACAGGATCGATTTAAACCTCTATATATTTTTATTTCACGTTGACAGTGTAGGCTATTATGTGTATTCCGACGCGAATTACATTTAATTGGCTTACGGCATTCACTTCAATCGAATGAAGTCAAATAGAAACGGCTCGAATTCCTTAATACGGCTTCTTGGTTTTCAAGCCAACTTTCCGAACAGCTGTTTTGTATTGAGTACTTAAAATGCTACAATACGGTTTTTTAAAAATCCAAATAACATTGAACGTCAAAGCAATATATGCATTATATGTGTTAATCTTTTAAATATATGATACTTTCCTGCCAGTAAAAGCCTGTTTTTTATTTTAGTTATTCAATCGAGTTAATTAAGATAGATGAGAAAAAACGTTGCTGTGGGCTGGGTGTTTTCAGTACATTTTGTGATGTAGGCTGCCGCTGTTACTCATACATCGTTATGGTTACTGGCTCGCAAAAAGAAACAAAACTTGTCGTTGAGAAATCACTTTATCCAAGAAAAAGAGAAACCATACCGAAAATTAGAAAGAATACTAACCTTTGCCACTAGATGGAAGTCGCGTATTAGAAATGGGAGAGTCAGTTGCGACTTGAGTTGAAGTTTTAAGACTGGAGATAATGAGTCTCCAGCGAAAATAGTAAACTATTATTGCTTAATGGATGTGATGACACTCCAACAATGAACATATGTGAAAAGATGTAGCCTCAAAATCAGGCAATGTAGAATTTAATACCTTTTTGAAATTATTTAATATATAATGTTCCTATTTGGGCAGCATTACAAGTTAATTTTAAGGCTGACCATAGCCATACCATTCCAAGATATAAAAAATCAGTTCATAGTTGTGTGTCAGGGCTATAATATCATGCTGACCACATTTTGTGTGAATGTGATGAACCCCCTAGGAAGAGTATTTCAAAGTTTGGTACGTGAAAAAACACTTAAAAACACACAAAATCCAAAATAGCTCACTTCCTGTTGGGAAAAGTTAAGGGATGCAAATGAGAAATGTGTGTGTCTTGAGGAGACCCTTATGCCTACCAGACGTGGTGCATTTACGTGAAAGTATATGTCCACAATATTAGAAAAAAGCCATAGGGGGCGCTGTGTAGCCACGCCCAGATGAATGTGGATCTGGATGTGATTGCACTCCAAAAGTGAATATATTTGTAAAATATCAGCCCGATCAGATGATGTAGAACGGAATTAAGACCACTTCCTGTTTTTGGGCGTAACGTGTGTATTATACGCCTCGCCATTGCCAAACCGTTTGAGATATCAAAAATCCTTTCGTGATTTAGGGTCAGGACTATTCTAAGATCATGATGACTACATTTGGTGTGAATGTGATGAATACCTTAGCAGGAACGCATACAAACATGATAAAAACCTCACGTCCGTTGCCAGATGGTGGCGCTATAACATTGATTTCTTCTTGGTATTTGGATGTAATTACACTCTAACATTGAACATATTTGTAAAATATCAGCCAGATCAGACAATGTAGACCATGAATTTATGGCAACTTCCTGTTGGCGCGGCGTGACATGAAAATTGTACGCCTCGCCATGACCATACCGTTTGAGATATCAAAAATATCCTTTGGAATTAGTATCATGACTATCCTGAGACCACTTTGACCACATTTCGTGTGAATGCAATGAACCCCCTAGGAGGAGTACTTAAAAGTGTAGTACGTGTAAAATGCACAAAATTCAAAATGGCTGACTTCCTGTTCACATATTTGATTCGATGCGAATGAGAAATGTGTTTGGCAAGAGGAGCCCCACATGCATACCAAATTAGGTGAAGGTAGCTCAAAGTGCCTGTCCACAATAAAAGACAAAGTATTAGGGGGCGCTGTGGAGTCCCTCGGCCACGCCCAGGTCTGAGCATCTGATACATCCTGACAGCCAACACTTCTCATGTGTGTGCAAAATTCCGTGAGTTCCCATCCATGGCAAGCACCTCAAAAATGCAAAATACATTGAAAAAAAAGAGAATAATAATTATAGGGGGCGCTGTCTAGCCACACCCCGATTGATATGTATATATTTCATATTGTACTCCAACAGTGAACATATTTGTAAAATATCGGCCAGATCGGACGATGTCAAAAAAAAAGTCATTTTTTTGCACGCAATATGTGTACTGTACGGCTCGCCATTTCCATACCGTTTGAGATATCAAAAATCCCTTCACAGCTTATGGTCATGACTATCCTAAGATCATGCTGACCACATTTCGTGTGAATGTGATGAATGCCCTAGCAGGAAGGCATACAAATATGATAAAGACCTCACTTCCTGTTGCCAGATGGTGGCGCTATAACATTGACCCGTTCTTGGGATATGGATGTGATTATACTTCAACAATAAACGAATTTCTAAAATATCAGCCAGATCAGACAATGTAGACCATGAAATTACGGCCACTTCCTGTTGGCGCCGCGTGACATAAAAATTGTACTCCTCCCCATGACTGTCCCGTTTGAGCTATCAAAAATATCCTGGCAATTTAGCATCATGATTATCCTGAGACTATTCTGACCACAGGTGGTGTGAATGTGATGAACCCCCTAGGAGGAGTACTTAAAAGTGCAGTACGTGTAAAACGCACAAAATTCAAAATAGCTGACTTCCTGTTTGTATATTTGATTAGATGCGAATTAGAAATGTGTTTGGTCCGAGGAGTGCTATATGGGTACTAAATTTGGTGAAGGTAGCTCAAAGTGCCTGCCCACAATAGAAGACAATGCAATAGGGGGCGCTGTGGAGTCCCTCGGCCACGCCCAGGTCTGAGCATCTAATCGATCCTGAAGGTCCTCATTTCTGATGTGTGTGCAAAATTCCCAGACTTTTTATGCATGGCAAGCACCTCAAAAAGGCCCATTTGCATATAGAAAAAAGAATAATAATAATAAATATAGCTGCAAGCAGCAATGAACGGGCCCAAGCACCATGGGCGCAACCGCCTTGGTGGCACAGTTGTGCCAATGACATTTTTCACAATATGTACACACTTTGGAAATAATCACCTTCCTGGACAACGAATAGTGTGCACAGGAATTCCCCTTTGATCAATGAAGATGTTGCTGCTGCTATTGGAATGCATCAATGATATAAGCCTCACTTCCTATTGCCAGATGGTGGCGCTATAATATTGAGCTGTGTATGGTTTATGGATTTGATTTCACTCCAAAAATGAACATATTTGTACATTTTCAGCCAAATTGGAAGATGTCCAGTAAAATTAAAGCCACTTCCTGTTGCCAGATGCTGGCGCTATAATATTGAGCCGTGTATGGTTTATGGATTTGATTACACTCCAATAATTAACATATTTGTACATTTTCAGCCAAATTGGAAGATGTCAAGTAAAATTAAAGCCACTTCCTCTTGCCAGATGGTGGCGCTATGCCATTGAGCCTGTCTTGGTATATTGATGAGATTACACTCCAAAAATGAACATGTGTGAAGTTTTTGCCACATCAGACAATGTAGAATGAAACAAAAATTACTTCTTGCTTGCACATTGTGATAACATGCTACAGTCCTGTATGGAGAGCAGAGATTAATTAATTTCCATAGTTTTTACACGGGGAGGCACAATTTACGCTTGAGAAGTCATTCGGCCATAAATATGGACTCAAAATGAAAACAATTGGCTTCAAGAACCTATTCAAATTCATTGTGGCTGCAGCGGGGATCGAACAGCTGAATTTGCGTGCCTTAATCCACCGCCCTAACCATTACGCTATACTGCCCGCTTATACACGGGTGCCATCTATTGGCCAAATGTCTCCTTTTATCTTGGTTTAATAATTTCTCTACGAAGTGTCGGATAATATTGCACGAAACGTCTAGTTAACCAGCATCATTCTTTTCCATTTCACTGGTAATTATGCTGCCTGAAACGCATTTGTTCAGCCAAATCTATAAGAGATGCCAACTCTCTGCCCTCAATACAGTATTTTCATATTAATTTACCATTCCTAGCGAAATTGTATGTTCTCTTAATTCGTGTTTAATGACAAGCCTAATAAACTAACATAGCTGGCGATTTAACTGAAAGTTTTCTATTCATGTAAACCAACGTAGCTGACCTGTTTTTTGACTCACACAGACAGTGGACTGGCTGGCTGCTGTTAGCCCGTGCGTGTCATCTCGCAACGACCTGCATGTGATACCTTTGTTGAACAAAACGGTCTCATGTTAACACAGCGTTCGAGCAGAGCCACCTCAGACGCTAAAGTTTCTTTTTGACTTCATGTGTTAATCTTTTAAAAATATGATACTCTCCTGCCAGTTAAAGCCTGTCTTTAAGTCTTTAAATGTCTTTCATATTTCTTTTAGTTATTCAATTCATGTAATGAAAATAGATGCAAAGAAACGTCGGGCTGGGTGTTGTCAATACATTTTGTCACGTAGGCTGCAGCTGTAAATCATACATCGTTATGCCTACTGGCTCGCTAGAAAAAAACAAAAACCTATCGTTGAAAAATCACTTGAAGGAAGAAAAAAATGAAAGTACCACTTTCTGCCAATTAATTGAATCGCCGTATCAGAAATGGGGGGAAGTTACAGCGACGCAGTTAGTCTGTGAGTAGAACAGATTGTGTAGACAACTTCACTGTTTCCACAAAGGAACCAAAAATGTGCTTTTTAACAGGACTTGTTCAGTCTAATGATATAAATGCTAGCATTCGATTATGGTCAACGGTACCGAAAATGCGCGTTGCACCAGCCATCATAACAAATGTCCCAATATAGGATCGATTTAAACCTCTATATATTTTTATTTCACGTTGACAGTGTAGGCTATTATGTGTATTCCGACGCGAATTACATTTAATTGGGTTACGGCATTCACTTCAATCGAATGAAGTCAAATAGAAACGGCTCGAATTCCTTAATAAGGCTTCTTGGTTTTCAAGCCAACTTTCCGAACAGCTGTTTTGTATTGAGTCCTTAAAATGCTACAATACGGTTTTTTAAAAATCCAAATAACATTGAACGTAAAAGCAATATATGCATTATATGTATTAATCTTTTAAATATATGATACTTTCCTGCCAGTAAAAGCCTGTTTTTTATTTTAGTTATTCAATCGAGTTAATTAAGATAGATGAGAAAAAACGTTGCTGTGGGCTGGGTGTTTTCAGTACATTTTGTCATGTAGGCTGCCGCTGTTACTCATACATCGTTATGGTTACTGGCTCGCAAAAAGAAACAAAACTTGTCGTTGAGAAATCACTTCATCCAAGAAAGAGAAACCATACCGAAAATTAGAAAGAATACTAACCTTTGCCACTAGATGGCAGTCGCGTATTAGAAATGGGAGAGTCAGTTGCGACTTGAGTTGAAGTTTTAAGACTGGAGATAATGAGTCTCCAGCGAAAATAGTAAACTATTATTGCTTAATGGATGTGATGACACTCCAACAATGAACATATGTGAAAAGATGTAGCCTCAAAATCAGGCAATGTAGAATTTAATACCTTTTTGAAATTATTTAATATATAATTTTTCTATTTGGGCAGCATTACAAGTTAATTTTAAAGCTGACCACAGCCATACCATTCCAAGATATTAAAAATCAGTTCATAGTTGTGTGTCAGGGCTATAATATCATGCTGACCACATTTTGTGTGAATGTGATGAACCCCCTAGGAAGAGTATTTCAAAGTTTGGTACGTGAAAAAACACTTAAAAACACACAAAATCCAAAATAGTTCACTTCCTGTTGGGAAAAGTTAAGGGATGCAAATGAGAAATGTGTGTGTCTTGAGGAGACCCTTATGCCTACCAGACGTGGTGCATTTACGTGAAAGTATATGTCCACAATATTAGAAAAAAGCCATAGGGGGCGCTGTGTAGCCACGCCCAGATGAATGTGGATATGGATGTGATTGCACTCCAAAAGTGAATATATTTGTAAAATATCAGCCCGATCAGATGATGTAGAACGGAATTAAGCCCACTTCCTGTTTTTGGGCGTAACGTGTGTATTATACGCCTCGCCATTGCCAAACCGTTTGAGATATCAAAAATCCTTTCGTCATTTAGGGTCAGGACTATTCTAAGATCATGATGACTACATTTGGTGTGAATGTGATGAATACCTTAGCAGGAACGCATACAAACATGATAAAAACCTCACGTCCGTTGCCAGATGGTGGCGCTATAACATTGATTTCTTCTTGGTATTTGGATGTGATTACACTCTAACAGTGAACATATTTGTAAAATATCAGCCAGATCAGACAATGTAGACCATGAATTTATGGCTACTTCCTGTTGGCGCGGCGTGACATGAAAATTGTACGCCTCGCCATGACCATACCGTTTGAGATATCAAAAATATCCTTTGGAATTAGTATCATGACTATCCTGAGACCACTTTGACCACATTTCGTGTGAATGCAATGAACCCCCTAGGAGGAGTACTTAAAAGTGTAGTACGTGTAAAATGCACAAAATTAAAAATGGCTGATTTCCTGTTTACATATTTGATTCGATGTGAATGAGAAATGTGTTTGTCCAGAGGAGGCCCACATGCATACCAAATTAGGTGAAGGTAGCTCAAAGTGCCTGTCCACAATAGAAGACAAAGCATTAGGGGGCGCTGTGGAGTCCCTTGGCCACGCCCAGGTCTGAGCATCTGATACATCCTGACAGCCAACACTTCTCATGTGTGTGCAAAATTCCGTGAGTTTCCATCTATGGCAAGAACCTCAAAAATGCAAAATACATTGAAAAAAAAGAGAATAATAATTATAGGGGGCGCTGTCTAGCCACGCCCCGATTGATATGTATATATCTGATATTGTACTGCTACAGTGAACATATTTGTAAAATATCAGCCAGATCGGACGATGTCGAAAAAAAAGTCATTTTTTTGCACGCAATATGTGTACTGTACGACTCGCCATTTCCATACCGTTTGAGATATCAAAAATCCCTTCACAACTTAGCGTAAGGACTATCTTAAGATCATGCTGACCGCATTTGGTGTGAATGAGCTGAATGCCCTAGCAGGAATGCATACAAATATGTTAAAGACCTCACTTCCTGTTGCCAGATGGTGGCGCTATAACATTGACCTGTTCTTGGGATATGGATGTGATTACACTCCAACAGTAAACAAATTTCTAAAATATCAGCCAGATCAGACAATGTAGACCATGAAATTATGGCCACTTCCTGTTGGCGCGGCGTGACATAAAAATTGTACTCCTCCCCATGACCGTCCCGTGTGAGCTATCAAAAATATCCTGGCAATTTAGCATCATGACTATCCTGAGACCATTCTGACCACCGTTGGTGTGAATGCGATGAACCCCCTAGGAGGAGTACTTAAAAGTGTAGTACGTGTAAAACTCAGAAAAACCAAAATGGCTGACTTCCTGTTTGGATATTTGATTAGATGCGAATGAGAAATGTGTTTGGACCGAGGAGCGCTATATGGCCACCAAATTAGGTGCAGGTAGCTCAAAGTGCCTGCCCACAATAGAAGACAATGCGATAGGGGGCGCTGTGGAGTCCCTCGGCCACGCCCAGGTCTGAGCATCTGAGAGCTCCTGACAGCAACCATTTCTGATGTGTGTGCAAAATGTCAAGACTTTTTACGCATGGCAAGGCCCTCAAAAATGCCCATTTGCCTGAAGAAAAAGAATAATAATAATAAATATAGCTGCAAGCAGCAATGAACGGGCCCAAGCACCATGGGCGCAACCGCCTTGGTGGCACAGTTGTGCCAATGACATGTTTCACAATATGTACACATTTTGGAAATAATCACCTTCCTGGACAACGTATAGTGTGCACAGGAATTCCCCTTTGATCAATGAAGATGTTGCTGCTGCTATTGGAATGCATCAATGATATAAACCTCACTTCCTATTGCCAGATGGTGGCGCTATAATATTGAGCCGTGTATGGTTTATGGATTTGGTTACACTCCAATAATTAACATATTTGTACATTTTCAGCCAAATTGGAAGATGTCAAGTAAAATTAAAGCCACTTCCTGTTGCCAGATGGTGGCGCTATGCCATTGAGCCTTTCTTGGTATATGGATGAGAATACACTCCAAAAATGAACATGTGTGAAGTTTCTGCCACATCAGACAATGTAGAATGAAACAAAAATTACTTCTTGCTTGCACATTGTAATAATATGCTCCAGTCCTGTATGGAAAGCAGAGATGAATTAATTTCAATAGATTTTACAGCGGGAGGCACAATTTACGCTTGAGAAGTCATTCGGTTATAAATATGCACTCAAAATAAAACCATTGGCGTAAAGAAACTATTCAACTTTATTGTGGCCGCACCGGGGATGGAACCGCGGACCTTGCATGTCTTAATCCACTGTCTGAACCATTAAGCTCTACTGCCCTCTTATACACGTACGCCATCTATTGGCCAAAAGTTGTATGTTTCCTTTTATCTTGGTTAAATAATTTCTCTCCGAAGTGTCGGATAATATTGCATTAAACGTCGAGTTAGCCAGCATCATTCTTTTCCATTTCACCGGTAATTATGCTGCCTGAAACGCATTTGTTCAGCCAAATCTAAAGGAGATGCCAAGTCTCTGCCCTCAATCCGGTATTTTCATATTAAGTCAAAAATTCCTAGCGAAATTGTATGTTCTCTTAATTCGTGTTTAATGACAAGCAAAATAAACTAACATAGCTGGCGATTTAACTGAAAGTTTTCTATTCATGTAAACAAACGTAGCTGACCTGTTTTTTGACTCACACAGACAGTGGACAGGCTGGCTGCTGTTAGCCAATGCGCGTCATCTCGCAACGACCTGCATGCCATACCTTTGTTGAACATAACGGTCTCATGTTAACACAGAGTTCGACCAGAGCCATCTCAAGCGTTAACGTTTCTTTTTGACTTTTGACTTTTTTAAATATATGCTACTCTCCTGCCAATTAAAGACAGTCATTAAATGTCTTTAATATTTATTTCAGATATTCTATTCATATCATGAAAATAGATGCAAAGAAACGTCGGGCTGAATGTTGTCAATACATTTTGTCACGTAGGCTGCAGCTGTAAATCATACATCGTTATGCCTACTGGCTCGCTAGAAACAAAACAAAAACCTATCGTTGAAAAATCACTTGAAGGAAGAAAAATATAAAAGTTCCACTTTCTGCCAATAAACGGAATCCCCGTATCAGAAATGGGGGGAAGTTACAGCGACGCAGTTAGTCTGTGAGTAGAATAGATTGTGTAAACAACTTCACTGTTTCCACAAAGGAACCAAAAATGTGCTTTTTAACAGGACTTGGTCAGTGTAATGATACAAATGCTAGCATTCGATTATGGTCAACGGTACCGAAAATGCCCGTTGCACCAGCCATCATAACAAATGTTCCAATATAGGATCGATTTAAACCTCTATATAGTTTTATTTCACGTTGACAGTGTAGGCTTTTATGTGTATTCCGACGCGAATTACATTTAATTGGGTTACGGCATTCACTTCAATCGAATGAAGTCAAATAGAAACGGCTCGAATTCCTTAATAAGGCTTCTTGGTTTTCAAGCTAACTTTCCGAACAGCTGTTTTGTATTGAGTCCTTAAAATGCTACAACACGGTTTTTTTTAAACCAAATAACATTGAACGTCATTGCAAGATATATGCAATACCAACTTTTGCCAGTAGATGGCAGTCGCGTATTAGAAATGGGAGAGTCATTTGAAACTTGCGTTGAAGTTTTAAGACTGGATATAATGAGTCTCCAGCGAAAATAGTGAACTATTATTGCTTAATGGATGTTATGACACTCCAACAATGAACATATGTGAAAAGTTGTAGCCTCAAAATCAGGCAATGTAGAACTTAATACCTTTTTGAAATTATTTAATACATAATTGTATTAAAACATGAACTGTTTGGGCAGCATTACAAGTTAATTTTAAGGCTGACCATAGCCATACCATTCCAAGATATTAAAAATCAGTTCATAGTTGTGTGTCAGGGCTATAATATCATGCTGACCACATTTTGTGTGAATGTGATGAACCCCCTAGGAAGAATATTTCAAAGTTTGGTACGTGAAAAAACACTTAAAAACACACAAAATCCAAAATAGCTCACTTCCTGTTGGGAAAAGTTAAGGGATGCAAAAGAGAAATGTGTGTGTCTTGAGGAGACCCATATGCCTACCAGATGTGGTGCATTTACGTGAAAGTATATGTCCACAATATTAGAAAAGAGCCATAGGGGGCGCTGTGTAGCCACGCCCAGATGAATGTGGATATGGATGTGATTGCACTCCAAAAGTGAATATATTTGTAAAATATCAGCCCGATCAGATGATGTAGAACGGAATTAAGCCCACTTCCTGTTTTTGGGCGTAACGTGTGTATTATACGCCTCGCCATTGCCAAACCGTTTGAGATATCAAAAATCCTTTCGTCATTTAGGGTCAGGAGTATTCTAAGATCATGATGACTACATTTGGTGTGAATGTGATGAATACCCTAGCAGGAACGCATACAAACATGATAAAAACCTCACTTCCGTTGCCAGATGGTGGCGCTATAACATTGATTTTTTCTTGGTATTTGGATGTGATTACACTCTAACAGTGAACATATTTGTAAAATATCAGCCAGATCAGACAATGTAGACCATGAATTTATGTCGACTTCCTGTTGGCGCGGCGTGACATGAAAATTGTACGCCTCGCCATGACCATACCGTTTGAGGTATCAAAAATATCCTTTGCAATTAGTATCATGACTATTCTGAGACCACTTTGACCACTTTTTGTGTGAATGCAATAAACCCCCTAGGAGGAGTACTTAAAAGTGTAGTACGTGTAAAATGCACAAAATTCAAAATGGCTGACTTCCTGTTCACATATTTGATTCGATCCGAATGAGAAATGTGTTTGTCCAGAGGAGCCCCACATGCATACCAAATTAGGTGAAGGTAGCTCAAAGTGCCTGTCCACAATAGAAGACAAAGCATTAGGGGGCGCTGTGGAGTCCCTCGGCCACGCCCAGGTCTGAGCATCTGATAGGTCCTGAAAACCAACACTTCTCATGTGTGTGCAAAATTCCGTGAGTTTCCATCCATGGCAAGCACCTCAAAAATGCAAAATACATTGAAAAAAAAGAGAATAATAATTATAGGGGGCGCTGTCTAGTCACGCCCCGATTGATATGTATATATTTCATATTGTACTCCAACAGTGAACATATTTGTAAAATATCAGCCAGATCGGACGATGTCAAAAAAAAAGTCATTTTTTTGCACGCAATATGTGTACTGTACGACTCGCCATTTCCATACCGTTTGAGATATCAAAAATTCCTTCACAGCTTATGGTCATGACTATCCTAAGATCATGCTGACCACATTTCGTGTGAATGTGATGAATGCCCTAGCAGGAAGGCATACAAATATGATAAAGACATCACTTCCTGTTGCCAGATGGTGGCGCTATAACATTGACCCGTTCTTGGGATATGGTTGTGATTATACTCCAACACTAAACATATTTCTAAAATATCAGCCAGATCAGACGATGTAGACCATGAAATTATGACCACTTCCTGTTGGCGCGGCGTGACATAAAAATTGCACGCCTCGCCATGACCATCCCGTTTGAGCTATCAAAAATATCCTGGCAATTTAGCATCATGAATATCCTGAGACCATTCTGACCACAGTTGGTGTGAATGCGATGAACGCCCTAGGAGGAGTACGTAAAAGTGTAGTACGTGTAAAACACACAAAATCCAAAATAGCTCACTTCCTGTTCGCATATTTGCATCAATGCGAATGAGAAATATGTTTGAATTGAGGAGCCACACATGGTTACCAAATTAGTTTCATGTAGTTCAAAGTGCCTGCCCACAATAGACAACAATGCAATGGGGGGGGGGGGGTCAGCGCAATAGGGGGCGCTGTGGAGTCCCTCAGCCACACCTAGGTCTGAGCATCTGATAGATCCTGACGGCCACCACTTCTGATTTGTCTGCAAAATTTCAAGACTTTTTAGCCAGGGCAAGGCCCTCAAAAATGCCCATTTGACGGAAGAGAAAGAATAATAATAATAAATATAGCTGCAAGCAGCAATGAACGGGCCCAAGCCCCATGGGGGCAACCGCCTTGGTGGCATAGTTCTGCCAATGACATGTTTCACAACATGTACACACTTTGGAAATAATCACCTTCCTGGACAACGTATAGTGTGCACAGGAATTTCCCTTTGATCAATGAAGATGTTGGCGCTGCTATTGGAATGCATCAATGATATAAGCCTCACTTCCTGTTGCCAGATGGTGGCGCTATATTATTGATCCGTGTATGTTTTTTGAATTTGATTACACTCCAGAAATAAACATATTTGTACATTTTCAGCCACATCGGAAGATGTTCAGCGAAATTAAGGTCAATTCCTGTTTCCAGATGATGCTGCTATAACATTGAGTCGTTTTTGGAATATGGATTTGATTACACTCCAACACTGAGCATCTGTGTAAAGTTGCAGTCACATCAGACATTGGAGAATTTAAGTATGACCACTTCCTGTTTGTCTGGCATGATGTGTTTTTTATCTGCCTGACCATAGCTATATCATCCCAGTAAATCAAAAATCTGTTTTGTCAGGACCATCCTAGCATCATGCTGACCACATTTACCGTGAATGTCATGAACCCATTGAAAAATAATGCTTAAGAATGCAATATAAGGCTCACTTCCTGTTGCCAGCGGGTGGCGCTTTGCCATTTAGCCTTTATTGGAAAATGGATGAGATTACACTCCAAAAATGAACGTGTGAAGTTTCAGCCACATCAGACAATGTAGAATGAAATAAAAATTACTTCTTGCTTGCACATTGTGATAACATGCTACAGTCCTGTATGGAGAGCAGAGATTAATTAATTTCCATAGTTTTTACACGGGGAGGCACAATTTATGCTTGAAAAGTCATTAGGCCATAAACATGCACTCAAAATGAAAACAATTGGCTTCAAGAAACTATTCAAATTCATTGTGGCTGCAGCGGGGATAGAACGGCTGAATTTGCGTGCCTTAATCCACCGCCCTAACCATTACGCTATACTGCCCGCTTATACACGGGTGCCATCTATTGGCCAAATGTCTCCTTTTATCTTGGTTTAATAATTTCTCTACGAAGTGTCGGATAATATTGCACGAAACGTCTAGTTAACCTGCATCATTCTTTTCCATTTCACTGGTAATTATGCTGCCTGAAACGCATTTGTTCAGCCAAATCTAAAAGAGATGCCAACTCTCTGCCCTCAATACAGTATTTTCATATTAATTTACCATTCCTAGCGAAATTGTATGTTCTCTTAATTCGTGTTTAATTACAAGCCTAATAAACTAACATAGCTGGCGATTTAACTGAAAGTTTTCTATTCATGTAAACCAACGTAGCTGACCTGTTTTTTGACTCACACAGACAGTGGACTGGCTGGCTGCTGTTAGCCCGTGCGTGTCATCTCGCAACGACCTGCATGTGATACCTTTGTTGAACAAAACGGTCTCATGTTAACACAGCGTTCGAGCAGAGCCACCTCAGACGCTAAAGTTTCTTTTTGACTTCATGTGTTAATCTTTTAAAAATATGATACTCTCCTGCCAGTTAAAGCCTGTCTTTAAGTCTTTAAATGTCTTTCATATTTCTTTTAGTTATTCAATTCATGTAATGAAAATAGATGCAAAGAAACGTCGGGCTGGGTGTTGTCAATACATTTTGTCACGTAGGCTGCAGCTGTAAATCATACATCGTTATGCCTACTGGCTCGCTAGAAAAAAACAAAAACCTATCGTTGAAAAATCACTTGAAGGAAGAAAAAAATGAAAGTACCACTTTCTGCCAATAAATTGAATCGCCGTATCAGAAATGGGGGGAAGTTACAGCGACGCAGTTAGTCTGTGAGTAGAACAGATTGTGTAGACAACTTCACTGTTTCCACAAAGGAACCAAAAATGTGCTTTTTAACAGGACTTGGTCAGTGTAATGATATAAATGCTAGCATTCGATTATGGTCAACGGTACCGAAAATGCCCGTTGCACCAGCCATCATAACAAATGTCCCAATACAGGATCGATTTAAACCTCTATATATTTTTTTTTCACGTTGACAGTGTAGGCTATTATGTGTATTCCGACGCGAATTACATTTAATTGGGTTACGGCATTCACTTCAATCGAATGAAGTCAAATAGAAACGGCTCGAATTCCTTAATAAGGCTTCTTGGTTTTCAAGCCAACTTTCCGAACAGCTGTTTTGTATTGAGTCCTTAAAATGCTGCAATACGGTTTTTTTAAAATCCAAATAACATTGAACGTCAAACCAATATATGCATTATATGTGTTAATCTTTTAAATATATGATACTTTCCTGCCAGTAAAAGCCTGTTTTTTATTTTAGTTATTCAATCGAGTTAATTAAGATAGATGAGAAAAAACGTTGCTGTGGGCTGGGTGTTTTCAGTACATTTTGTCACGTAGGCTGCCGCTGTTACTCATACATCGTTATGGTTACTGGCTCGCAAAAAGAAACAAAACTTGTCGTTGAGAAATCACTTTATCCAAGAAAAAGAGAAACAATACCGAAAATTAGAAAGAATACTAACCTTTGCCACTAGATGGCAGTCGCGTATTAGAAATGGGAGAGTCAGTTGCGACTTGAGTTGAAGTTTTAAGACTGGAGATAATGAGTCTCCAGCGAAAATAGTAAACTATTATTGCTTAATGGATGTGATGACACTCCAACAATGAACATATGTGAAAAGATGTAGCCTCAAAATCAGGCAATGTAGAATTTAATACCTTTTTGAAATTATTTAATATATAATTTTCCTATTTGGGCAGCATTACAAGTTAATTTTAAGGCTGACCATAGCCATACCATTCCAAGATATTAAAAATCAGTTCATAGTTGTGTGTCAGGGCTATAATATCATGCTGACCACATTTTGTGTGAATGTGATGAACCCCCTAGGAAGAGTATTTCAAAGTTTGGTACGTGAAAAAACACTTAAAAACACACAAAATCCAAAATAGCTCACTTCCTGTTGGGAAAAGTTAAGGGATGCAAATGAGAAATGTGTGTGTCTTGAGGAGACCCTTATGCCTACCAGACGTGGTGCATTTACGTGAAAGTATATGTCCACAATATTAGAAAAAAGCCATAGGGGGCGCTGTGTAGCCACGCCCAGATGAATGTGGATATGGATGTGATTGCACTCCAAAAGTGAATATATTTGTAAAATATCAGCCCGATCAGATGATGTAGAACGGAATTAAGCCCACTTCCTGTTTTTGGGCGTAACGTGTGTACTATACGCCTCGCCATTGCCAAACCGTTTGAGATATCAAAAACCCTTTCGTCATTTAGGGTCAGGACTATTCTAAGATCATGATGACTACATTTGGTGTGAATGTGATGAATACCTTAGCAGGAACGCATACAAACATGATAAAAACCTCACGTCCGTTGCCAGATGGTGGCGCTATAACATTGATTTCTTCTTGGTATTTGGATGTGATTACACTCTGAGATTGAACATATTTGTAAAATATCAGCCAGATCAGACAATGTAGACCATGAATTTATGGCAACTTCCTGTTGGCGCGGCGTGACATGAAAATTGTACGCCTCGCCATGACCATACCGTTTGAGATATCAAAAATATCCTTTGGAATTAGTATCATGACTATCCTGAGACCAATTTGACCACATTTCGTGTGAATGCAATGAACCCCCTAGGAGGAGTACTTAAAAGTGTAGTACGTGTAAAATGCACAAAATTCAAAATGGCTGACTTCCTGTTTACATATTTGATTCGATGCGAATGAGAAATGTGTTTGTCCAGAGGAGCCCCACATGCATACCAAATTAGGTGAAGGTAGCTCAAAGTGCCTGTCCACAATAGAAGACAAAGCATTAGGGGGCGCTGTGGAGTCCCTCGGCCACGCCCAGGTCTGAGCATCTGATACATCCTGACAGCCAACACTTCTCATGTGTGTGCAAAATTCTGTGAGTTTCCATCCATGGCAAGCACCTCAAAAATGCTAAATACATTGAAAAAAAAGAGAATAATAATTATAGGGGGCGCTGTCTAGCCACGCCCCGATTGATATGTATATATCTGATATTGTACTGCTACAGTGAACATATTTGTAAAATATCAGCCAGATCGGACGATGTCGAAAAAAAAGTCATTTTTTTGCACGCAATATGTGTACTGTACGACTCGCCATTTCCATACCGTTTGAGATATCAAAAATCCCTTCACAACTTAGCGTAAGGACTATCTTAAGATCATGCTGACCGCATTTGGTGTGAATGTGCTCAATGCCCTAGCAGGAATGCATACAAATATGTTAAAGACCTCACTTCCTATTGCCAGATGGTGGCGCTATAACACTGACCTGTTCTTGGGATATGGATGTGATTACACTCCAACAATAAACAAATTTCTAAAATATCAGCCAGATCAGACAATGTAGACCATGAAATTATGGCCACTTCCTGTTGGCGTGGCGTGACATAAAAATTGTAATCCTCCCCGTGACTGTCCCGTTTGAGCTATCAAAAATATCCTGGCAATTTAGCATCATGACTATCCTGAGACCATTCTGACCACAGTTGGTGTGAATGCGATGAACCCCCTAGGAGGAGTACTTAAAAGTGTAGTACGTGTAAAACTCAGAAAATCCAAAATGGCTGACTTCCTGTTTGGATATTTGATTAGATCCGAATGAGAAATGTGTTTGGAACGAGGAGCGCTATTTGGCCACCAAATTAGGTGCAGGTAGCTCAAAGTGCCTAACCACAATAGAAGACAATGCGATAGGGGGCGCTGTGGAGTCCCTCGGCCACGCCCAGGTCTGAGCATCTGAGAGCTCCTGACAGCAACCACTTCTGAAGTGTGTGAAAAATGTCAAGACTTTTTACGCATGGCAAGGCCCTCAAAAAAGCCCATTTGCCTGAAGAAAAAGAATAATAATAATAATAATAATAATAATAATAATAATCCTTCCAATAACAATAGGGTCCTTCGCACCCTACGGTGCTTGGGCCCTAATAATAATAATAATAATAATAATAATAATAATAATAATAATAATCTTTACAATAACAATAGGGTCCTTCGCACCCTACGGTGCTTGGGCCCTAATAATAATAATAATCTTTACAATAACAATAGGGTCCTTCGCACCCTACGGTGCTTGGGCCCTAAATATAGCTGCAAGCAGCAATGAACGGGCCCAAGCACCATGGGCGCAACCGCCTTGGTGGCATAGTTGTGCCAATGACATGTTTCACAATATGTACACACTTTGGAAATAATCACCTTCCTGGACAACGTATAGTGTGCACAGGAATTCCCCTTTGATCAATGAAGATGTTGCTGCTGCTATTGGAATGCATCAATGATATAAGCCTCACTTCCTATTGCCAGATGGTGGCGCTATAATATTGAGCTGTGTATGGTTTATGGATTTGATTTCACTCCAAAAATTAACATATTTGTACATTTTCAGCCAAATTGGAAGATGTCACGTAAAATTTAAGCCACTTCCTGTTGCCAGATGGTGGCGCTATAATATTGAGCCGTGTATGGTTCATGGATTTGATTACACTCCAATAATTAACATATTTGTACATTTTCAGCCAAATTGGAAGATGTCAAGTAAAATTAAAGCCACTTCCTGTTGCCAGATGGTGGCGCTATGCCATTGAGCCTTTCTTGGTATATGGATGAGATTACACTCCAAAAATGAACATGTGTGAAGTTTCTGCCACATCAGACAATGTAGAATGAAACAAAAATTACTTCTTGCTTGCACAGTGTAATAATATGCTCCAGTCCTGTATGGAGAGCAGAGATTAATTAATTTCAATAGATTTTACAGCGGGAGGCACAATTTACGCTTGAGAAGTCATTCGGTTATAAATATGCACTCAAAATAGAACCATTGGCGTAAAGAAACTATTCATCTTTATTGTGGCCGCACCGGGGATGGAACCGCGGACCTTGCATGTCTTAATCCACTGTCTGAACCATTAATCTATACTGCCCTCTTATACACGTACGTTATCTATTGGCCAAAAGTTGTATGTTTCCTTTAATCCTGGTTAAATAATTTCTCTCCGAAGTGTCGGATAATATTGCATTAAACGTCGAGTTAGCCAGCATCATTCTTTTCCATTTCACCGGTAATTATGCTGCCTGAAACGCATTTGTTCAGCCAAATCTAAAGGAGATGCCAAGTCTCTGCCCTCAATCCGGTATTTTCATATTAAGTCAAAAATTCCTAGCGAAATTGTATGTTCTCTTAATTCGTGTTTAATGACAAGCAAAATAAACTAACATATCTGGCGATTTAACTGAAAGTTTTCTATTCATGTAAACAAACGTAGCTGACCTGTTTTTTTGACTCACACAGACAGTGGACAGGCTGGCTGCTGTTAGCCAATGCGCGTCATCTCGCAACGACCTGCATGCCATACCTTTGTTGAACATAACGGTCTCATGTTAACACAGAGTTCGACCACAGCCATCTCAAACGTTAACGTTTCTTTTTGACTTTTGACTCTTTTAAATATATGCTACTCTCCTGCCAGTTAAAGACAGTCATTAAATGTCTTTAATATTTATTTCAGATATTCTATTCAAAAATGAAAATAGATGCAAAGAAACGTCGGGCTGGGTGTTGTCAATACATTTTGTCACGTAGGCTGCAGCTGTAAATCATACATCGTTATGCCTACTGGCTCGCTAAAAAAAAAAAAAAAACCTATCGTTGAAAAATCACTTGAAGGAAGAAAAATATAAAAGTTCCACTTTCTGCCAATAAATGGAATCCCCGTATCAGAAATGGGGGGAAGTTACAGCGACGCAGTTAGTCTGTGAGTAGAATAGATTGTGTAGACAACTTCACTGTTTCCACAAAGGTGATGTGCTTTTTAACAGGACTTGGTCAGTGTAATCATATAAATGCTAGCATTCGATTATGGTCAACGGTACCGAAAATGCCCGTTGCACCAGCCATCATAACAAATGTCCCAATATAGGATCGATTTAAACCTCTATATATTTTTATTTCACGTTGACAGTGTAGGCTATTATGTGTATTCCGACGCGAATTACATTTAATTGGGTTACGGCATTCACTTCAATCGAATGAAGTGAAATAGAAACGGCTCGAAATCCTTAATAAGGCTTCTTGGTTTTCAAGCTAACTTTCCGAACAGCTGTTTTGTATTGAGTCCTTAAAATGCTACAACACGGTTTTTTATAAACCAAATAACATTGAACGTCATTGCAAGATATGCATTATATGTGTTAATCTTTGAAATATATGATACTTTCCTGCCAGTAAAAGCCTGTCTTTTATTTTAGTTATTCAATCCATATAATTAAGGTGGATGAGAAAAAACGTTGCTGTGGGCTGGGTGTTGTCAGTACATTTTGTCACGTAGGCTGCCGCTGTTACTCATACATCGTTATGGTTACTGGCTCGCAAAAAGAAACAAAACTTGTATTTGAGAAATCACTTGAGAAACAATACCAAGTTTTGCCAGTAGATGGCAGTCGCGTATTAGAAATGGGAGAGTCATTTGCGACTTGCCTTGAAGTTTTAAGACTGGATATAATGAGTCTCCAGCGAAAATAGTGAACTATTATTGCTTAATGGATGTGATGACACTCCAACAATGAACATATATGAAAAGTTGTAGCCTCAAAATCAGGCAATGTAGAATTTAATACCTTTTTGAAATGATTTAATACATAATTGTATTAAAACATGAACTGTTTGGGCAGCATTACAAGTTAATTTTAAGGCTGACCATAGCCATACCATTCCAAGATATTAAAAATCAGTTCATAGTTGTGTGTCAGGGCTATAATATCATGCTGACCACATTTTGTGTGAATGTGATGAACCCCCTAGGAAGAGTATTTCAAAGTTTGGTACGTGAAAAAACACTTAAAAACACACAAAATCCAAAATAGCTCACTTCCTGTTGGGAAAAGTTAAGGGATGCAAATGAGAAATGTGTGTGTCTTGAGGAGACCCTTATGCCAACCAGACGTGGTGCATTTACGTGAAAGTATATGTCCACAATATTAGAAAAAAGCCATAGGGGGCGCTGTGTAGCCACGCCCAGATGAATGTGGATATGGATGTGATTGCACTCCAAAAGTGAATATATTTGTAAAATATCAGCCCGATCAGATGATGTAGAACGGAATTAAGCCCACTTCCTGTTTTTGGGCGTAACATGTGTATTATACGCCTCGCCATTGCCAAACCGTTTGAGATATCAAAAATCCTTTCGTCATTTAGGGTCAGGACTATTCTAAGATCATGATGACTACATTTGGTGTGAATGTGATGAATACCCTAGCAGGAACGCATACAAACATGATAAAAACCTCACTTCCGTTGCCAGATGGTGGCGCTATAACATTGATTTCTTCTTGGTATATGGATGTGATTACACTCTAACAGTGAACATATTTGTAAAATATCAGCCAGATCAGACAATGTAGACCATGAATTTATGGCTACTTCCTGTTGGCGCGGCGTGACATGAAAATTTTACGCCTCGCCATGACCATACCGTTTGAGATATCAAAAATATCCTTTGGAATTAGTATCATGACTATTCTGAGACCACTTTGACCACATTTCCTGTGAATGCAATGAACCCCCTAGGAGGAGTACTTAAAAGTGTAGTACGTGTAAAATGCACAAAATTCAAAATGGCTGACTTCCTGTTCACATATTTGAGTTGATGCGAATGAGAAATGTGTTTGTCCAGAGGAGGCCCACATGCATACCAAATTAGGTGAAGGTATCTCAAAGTGCCTGTCCACAATAGAAGACAAATCATTAGGGGGCGCTGTGGAGTTCTTCGGCCACGCCCAGGTCTGAGCATCTGATACATCCTGACAGCCAACACTTCTCATGTGTGTGCAAAATTCCGTGAGTTTTCATCCATGGCAAGCACCTCAAAAATGCAAAATACATTGAAAAAAAAGAGAATAATAATTATAGGGGGCGCTGTCTAGCCACGCCCCGATTGATATGTATATATTTCATATTGTACTCCAACAGTGAACATATTTGTAAAATATCAGCCAGATCGGACGATGTCAAAAAAAAAGTCATTTTTTTGCACGCAATATGTGTACTGTACGACTCGCCATTTCCATACCGTTTGAGATATCAAAAATCCCTTCACAGCTTATGGTCATGACTATCCTAAGATCATGCGGACCACATTTTGTGTGAATGTGATGAATGCCCTAGCAGAAAGGCATACAAATATGATAAAGACCTCACTTCCTGTTGCCAGATGGTGGCGCTATAACATTGACCCATTCTTGGGATAAGGATGTGATGATACTCCAACAGTAAACGTATTTCTAAAATATCAGCCAGATCAGACAATGTAGACCATGAAATTACGGCCACTTCCTGTTGGCGCGGCGTGACATAAAAATTCTACGCCTCCCCAGGACCGTCCCGTTTGAGCAATCAAAAATATCCTGGCAATTTAGCATCATGAATAGCCTGAGACCATTCTGACCACAGGTGGTGTGAATGTGATGAACCCCCTAGGAGGAGTACTTAAAAGTGCAGTACATGTAAAACGCACAAAATCCAAAATTGCTGACTTCCTGTTTATATATTTGATTAGATGCAAATTATAAATGTTTTTGTTCCGAGGAGTGCTATATGCGTACTAAATTTTGTGAAGGTAGCTCAAAGTGCCTGCCCACAATAGATGACAATGCGATAGGGGGCGCTGTGGAGTCTCTCGGCCACGCCCAGCTTTGAGCATCTAATCAATCCTGAAGGTCCTCATTTCTGATGTGTGTGCAAAATTCCCAGACTTTTTATGCATGGCAAGCACCTCAAAAAGGCCCATTTGCATATAGAAAAAAGAATAATAATAATAATAATAATAATAATAATAATAATAATAATAATAATAATCTTTACAATAACAATAGGGTCCTTCGCACCCTACGGTGCTTGGGCCCTAATAATAATAATAATAATAATCTTTACAATAACAATAGGGTCCTTCGCACCCTACGGTGCTTGGGCCCTAATAATAATAATAATAATAATAATAATCTTTACAATAACAATAGGGTCCTTCGCACCCTACGGTGCTTGGGCCCTAAATATAGCTGCAAGCAGCAATGAACGGGCCCAAGCCCCATGGGGGCAACCGCCTTGGTGGCACAGTTGTGCCAATGACATGTTTCACAACATGTACTCACTTTGGAAATAATCACCTTCCTGGACAACGTATAGTGTGCACAGGAATTCCCCTTTGATCAATGAAGATGTTGGCGCTGCTATTGGAATGCATCAATGATATAAGCCTCACTTCCTGTTGCCAGATGGTGGCGCTATATTATTGATCCGTGTATGTTTTTTGAATTTGATTACACTCCAGAAATAAACATATTTGTACATTTTCAGCCATATCGGAAGATGTTCAGCGAAATTAAGGTCAATTCCTGTTTCCAGATGATGCTGCTATAACATTGAGTCGTTTTTGGAATATGGATTTGATTACACTCCAACACTGAGCATCTGTGTAAAGTTGCAGTCACATCGGACATTGGAGAATTTAAGTATGACCACTTCCTGTTTGTCTGGCATGATGTGTTTTTTATGTGCCTGACCATAGCTATATCATCCCAGTAAATCAAAAATCTGTTTTGTCAGGACCATCCTAGCATCATGCTGACCACATTTACCGTGAATGTCATGAACCCATTGAAAAATAATGCTTAAGAATGCAATATAAGGCTCACTTCCTGTTGCCAGCGGGTGGCGCTTTGCCATTTAGCCTTTATTGGAAAATGGATGAGATTACACTCCAAAAATGAACGTGTGAAGTTTCAGCCACATCAGACAATGTAGAATGAA
This sequence comes from Conger conger, assembly GCF_963514075.1. NCBI lineage: Eukaryota > Metazoa > Chordata > Actinopteri > Anguilliformes > Congridae > Conger > Conger conger. The sequence goes on from NC_083761.1 coordinate 35,202,515, forward strand.
ATAAAAATAACGTCTTGCTTGCACATTGTGATAACATGCTACAGTCCTGTATGGAGAGCAGAGATTAATTAATTTCCATAGTTTTTACACGGGGAGGCACAATTTATGCTTGAAAAGTCATTAGGCCATAAACATGCACTCAAAATGAAAACAATTGGCTTCAAGAAACTATTCAAATTCATTGTGGCTGCAGCGGGGATCGAACGGCTGAATTTGCGTGCCTTAATCCACCGCCCTAACCATTACGCTATACTGCCCGCTTATACACGGGTGCCATCTATTGGCCAAATGTCTCCTTTTATCTTGGTTTAATAATTTCTCTACGAAGTGTCGGATAATATTGCACGAAACGTCTAGTTAACCAGCATCATTCTTATCCATTTCACTGGTAATTATGCTGCCTGAAACGCATTTGTTCAGCCAAATCTAAAAGAGATGCCAACTCTCTGCCCTCAATACAGTATTTTCATATTAATTTACCATTCCTAGCGAAATTGTATGTTCTCTTAATTCGTGTTTAATGACAAGCCTAATAAACTAACATAGCTGGCGATTTAACTGAAAGTTTTCTATTCATGTAAACCAACGTAGCTGACCTGTTTTTTGACTCACACAGACAGTGGACTGGCTGGCTGCTGTTAGCCCGTGCGTGTCATCTCGCAACGACCTGCATGTGATACCTTTGTTGAACAAAACGGTCTCATGTTAACACAGCGTTCGAGCAGAGCCACCTCAGACGCTAAAGTTTCTTTTTGACTTCTTGTGTTAATCTTTTAAAAATATGATACTCTCCTGCCAGTTAAAGACAGTCATTAAATGTCTTTAATATTTATTTTAGTTATTCAATTCATGTAATGAAAATAGATGCAAAGAAACGTCGGGCTGGGTGTTGTCAATACATTTTGTCACGTAGGCTGCAGCTGTAAATCATACATCGTTATGCCTACTGGCTCGCTAGAAAAAAACAAAAACCTATCGTTGAAAAATCACTTGAAGGAAGAAAAAAATGAAAGTACCACTTTCTGCCAATAAATTGAATCGCCGTATCAGAAATGGGGGGAAGTTACAGCGACGCAGTTAGTCTGTGAGTAGAACAGATTGTGTAGACAACTTCACTGTTTCCACAAAGGAACCAAGGACTTGGTCAGTGTAATGATATAAATGCTAGCATTCGATTATGGTCAACGGTACCGAAAATGCCCGTTGCACCAGCCATCATAACAAATGTCCCAATACAGGATCGATTTAAACCTCTATGTATTTCACGTTGACAGTGTAGGCTATTATGTGTATTCCGACGCGAATTACATTTAATTGGGTTACGGCATTCACTTCAATCGAATGAAGTCAAATAGAAACGGCTCGAATTCCTTAATAAGGCTTCTTGGTTTTCAAGCCAACTTTCCGAACAGCTGTTTTGTATTGAGTCCTTAAAATGTTACAATACGGTTTTTTCAAAATCCAAATAACATTGAACGTCAAAGCAATATATGCATTATATGTGTTAATCTTTTAAATATATGATACTTTCCTGCCAGTAAAAGCCTGTTTTTTATTTTAGTTATTCAATCGAGTTAATTAAGATAGATGAGAAAAAACGTTGCTGTGGGCTGGGTGTTTTCAGTACATTTTGTCACGTAGGCTGCCGCTGTTACTCATACATCGTTATGGTTACTGGCTCGCAAAAAGAAACAAAACTTGTCGTTGAGAAATCACTTTATCCAAGAAAAAGAGAAACCATACCGAAAATTAGAAAGAATACTAACCTTTGCCACTAGATGGCAGTCGCGTATTATTAATGGGAGAGTCAGTTGCGACTTGAGTTGAAGTTTTAAGACTGGAGATAATGAGTCTCCAGCGAAAATAGTAAACTATTATTGCTTAATGGATGTGATGACACTCCAACAATGAACATATGTGAAAAGATGTAGCCTCAAAATCAGGCAATGTAGAATTTAATACCTTTTTGAAATTATTTAATATATAATTTTCCTATTTGGGCAGCATTACAAGTTAATTTTAAGGCTGACCATAGCCATACCATTCCAAGATATTAAAAATCAGTTCATAGTTGTGTGTCAGGGCTATAATATCATGCTGACTACATTTTGTGTGAATGTGATGAACCCCCTAGGAAGAGTATTTCAAAGTTTGGTACGTGAAAAAACACTTAAAAACACACAAAATCCAAAATAGCTCACTTCCTGTTGGGAAAAGTTAAGGGATGCAAATGAGAAATGTGTGTGTCTTGAGGAGACCCTTATGCCTACCAGACGTGGTGCATTTACGTGAAAGTATATGTCCACAATATTAGAAAAAAGCCATAGGGGGCGCTGTGTAGCCACGCCCAGATGAATGTGGATATGGATGTGATTGCACTCCAAAAGTGAATATATTTGTAAAATATCAGCCCGATCAGATGATGTAGAACGGAATTAAGCCCACTTCCTGTTTTTGGGCGTAACGTGTGTATTATACGCCTCGCCATTGCCAAACCGTTTGAGATATCAAAAATCCTTTCGTCATTTAGGGTCAGGACTATTCTAAGATCATGATGACTACATTTGGTGTGAATGTGATGAATACCCTAGCAGGAACGCATACAAACATGATAAAAACCTCACGTCCGTTGCCAGATGGTGGCGCTATAACATTGATTTCTTCTTGGTATTTGGATGTGATTACACTCTAACAGTGAACATATTTGTAAAATATCAGCCAGATCAGACAATGTAGACCATGAATTTATGGCTACTTCCTGTTGGCGCGGCGTGACATGAAAATTTTACGCCTCGCCATGACCATACCGTTTGAGATATCAAAAATATCCTTTGGAATTAGTATCATGACTATCCTGAGACCACTTTTACCACATTTCGTGTGAATGCAATGAACCCCCTAGGAGGAGTACTTAAAAGTGTAGTACGTGAAAAATACACATAATTCAAAATGGCTGACTTCCTGTTTACATATTTGATTCGATGCGAATGAGAAATGTGTTTGTCCAGAGGAGCCCCACATGCATACCAAATTAGGTGAAGGTAGCTCAAAGTGCCTGTCCACAATAGAAGACAAAGCATTAGGGGGCGCTGTGGAGTCCCTTGGCCACGCCCAGGTCTGAGCATCTGATACATCCTGACAGCCAACACTTCTCATGTGTGTGTAAAATTCTGTGAGTTTTCATCCATGGCAAGCACCTCAAAAATGCAAAATACATTGAAAAAAAAGAGAATAATAATTATAGGGGGCGCTGTCTAGCCACGCCCCGATTGATATGTATATATCTGATATTGTACTGCTACAGTGAACATATGTGTAAAATATCAGCCAGATCAGACGATGTCGAAAAAAAAGTCATTTTTTTGCACGCAATATGTGTACTGTACGACTCGCCATTTCCATACCGTTTGAGATATCAAAAATCCCTTCACAAATTAGCGTAAGGACTATCTTAAGATCATGCTGACCGCATTTGGTGTGAATGTGCTGAATGCCCTAGCAGGAATGCATACAAATATGTTAAAGACCTCACTTCCTATTGCCAGATGGTGGCGCTATAACATTGACCTGTTCTTGGGATATGGATGTGATTACACTCCAAAAATAAACAAATTTCTAAAATATCAGCCTGATCAGACAACGTAGACCATGAAATTATGGCCACTTCCTGTTGGCGCGGCGTGACATAAAAATTGTACTCCTCCCCATGACCGTCCCGTTTGAGGTATCAAAAATATCCTGGCAATTTAGCATCATGACTATCCTGAGACCATTCTGACCACAGTTGGTGTGAATGCGATGAACCCCCTAGGAGGAGTACTTAAAAGTGTAGTACGTGTAAAACTCAGAAAATCCAAAATGGCTGACTTCCTGTTTGGATATTTGATTAGATTCGAATGAGAAATGTGTTTGGACCGAGGAGGGCTATTTGGCCACCAAATTAGGTGCAGGTAGCTCAAAGTGCCTGCCCACAATAGAAGACAATGCGATAGGGGGCGCTGTGGAGTCCCTCGGCCACACCCAGGTCTGAGCATCTGAGAGCTCCTGACAGCAACCACTTCTGATGTGTGTGCAAAATGTCAAGACTTTTTACGCATGGCAAGGCCCTCAAAAAAGCCCATTTGCCTGAAGAAAAAGAATAATAATAATAATAATAATAATAATAATCCTTCCAATAACAATAGGGTCCTTCGCACCCTACGGTGCTTGGGCCCTAATAATAATAATAATAATAATAATAATAATAATAATCTTTACAATAACAATAGGGTCCTTCGCACCCTACGGTGCTTGGGCCCTAATAATAATAATAATAATAATAATCCTTCCAATAACAATAGGGTCCTTCGCACCCTACGGTGCTTGGGCCCTAATAATAATAATAATAATAATCCTTCCAATAACAATAGGGTCCTTCGCACCCTACGGTGCTTGGGCCCTAATAATAATAATAATCCTTCCAATAACAATAGGGTCCTTCGCACCCTACGGTGCTTGGGCCCTAATAATAATAATAATCCTTCCAATAACAATAGGGTCCTTCGCACCCTACGGTGCTTGGGCCCTAATAATAATCCTTCCAATAACAATAGGGTCCTTCGCACCCTACGGTGCTTGGGCCCTAAATATAGCTGCAAGCAGCAATGAACAGGCCCAAGCACCATGGGCGCAACCGCCTTGGTGGCATAGTTGTGCCAATGACATGTTTCACAATATGTACACACTTTGGAAACAATCACCTTCCTGGACAACGTATAGTGTGCACAGGAATTCCCCTTTGATCAATGAAGATGTTGCTGCTGCTATTGGAATGCATCAATTATATAAGCCTCACTTCCTATTGCCAGATGGTGGCGCTATAATATTGAGCCGTGTATGGTTTATGGATTTGATTACACTCCAATAATTGACATATTTGTACATTTTCAGCCAAATTGGAAGATGTCAAGTAAAATTTAAGCCACTTGCTGTTGCCAGATGGTGGCGCTATAATATTGAGCCGTGTATGGTTTATGGATTTGATTACACTCCAATAATTAACATATTTGTACATTTTCAGCCAAATTGGAAGATGTCAAGTAAAATTTAAGCCACTTCCTGTTGCCAGATGGTGGCGCTATGCCATTGAGCCTTTATTGGTATATGGATGAGATTACACTCCAAAAATGAACATGTGTGAAGTTTCAGCCACATCAGACAATGTAGAATGAAACAAAAATAACTTCTTGCTTGTACATTGTGATAACATGCTCCAGTCCTGTATGGAGTGCAGAGATGAATTAATTTCCATAGATTTTACAGCGGGAGGCACAATTTATGCTTGAGAAGTCATTCGGTTATAAATATGCACTCAAAATAAAACCATTGGCTTAAAGAAACTCTTCAACTTTATTGTGGCCGCACCGGGGAAGGAACCGCGGACCTTGCATGTCTTAATCCATTGCCTGAACCATTAAGCTATACTGCCCTCTTATACACGTACGCTATCTATTGGCCAAAAGTTGTATGTTTCCCTTTATCTTGGTTAAATAATTTCTCTCCGAAGTGTCGGATAATATTGCATTAATTCCTGGGCAACGTATACTGTGCACAGGAATTCCCCTTTGATCAATGAAGACGTTGGTGCTGCTATTGGAATGCATCAATGATAGAAGCCTCATTTCCTATTGCCAGATGGTTGCGCTATAATATTGAGCCGTGTATGGTTTTTGAATTTGATTAAACTCCAAAAATAAACATATTTGTACATATTCAGTCACATCGGAAAATGTTCAGCGAGATTAAGGTCAATTCCTGTTTCCAGATGGTGGCGCTATAACATTGACTTGTTCTTGGTATATGCATGTGATTACACTCTAACATGAAACATATTTGTAAAATATCAGCCAGATCAGACAATGTAGACCCTGAATTTATGGCTACTTCCTGTTGGCGCGGCGTGACATGAAAATTGTATGCCTCACCATGACCATACCGTTTGAGATATCAAAAATATCCTTTGGAATTAGTATCATGACTATCCTGAGACCACTTTGACCACATTTGGTGTGAATGCAATCAACCCCCTAGGAGGAGTACTTAAAAGTGTAGTATGTGTAAATCGCACAAAATCCAAAATGGCTGACTTCCTGTTCACATGTTTGATTCGATGTGAAAGAAAAATGTGTTTGTCCAGAGGAGCCCCATATGCATACCAAATTAGGTGAAGGTAGCTCAAAGTGCCTGTCCACAATAGAAGACAAAGCAATAGGGGGCGCTGTGGAGTCCCTCGGCCACGCCCAGGTCTGAGCATCTGATAGATCCTGAAAGCCACAACTTCTCATGTGTGTGCAAAATTCCGTGAGTTTTCATCCATGGCAAGCACCTCAAAAATGCAAAATACATTGAAAAAAAGAGAATAATAATTATAGGGGGCGCTGTCTAGCCACGCCCTGATTGATATGTATATATCTGATATTGCACTCCAACAGTGAACATATTTGTAAAATATCAGCCAGATCGGACGATGTCGAAAAAAAAGTCATTTTTTTGCACGCAATATGTGTACTGTACGACTCGCCATTTCCATACCGTTTGAGATATCAAAAATCCCTTCCCAGCTTATGGTCATGACTATCCTAAGATCATGCTAACCCCATTTGGTGTGAATGTGATGAATGACCTAGCAGGAATGTATACAAATATGATAAAGACCTCACTTCCTGTTGCCAGATGGTGGCGCTATAACATTGACCCATTCTTGGGATATGCATGTGATTATACCCCAACAGTAAACGTATTTCTAAAATATCAGCCAGATCAGACGATGTAAACCATGAAATTACGGCCACTTCCTGTTGGCGTGGCGTGACATAAAAATTGTACGCCTCGCCATGACCATACCGTTTGAGATATCAAAAATATCCTGGCAATTTAGAATCATGACTATCTTGAGACCATTCGTACCCCATTTGGTGTGAATGCGATGAACCGCCTAGGAGGAGTACTTAAAAGTGTAGTACATGTGGAAATGCACAAAATTCAAAATGGCTGACTTCCTGTTTGCATATTTTCATCAATGCGAATGAGAAATGTGTTTGAATTGAGGAGCCACACATGATTACCAAATTAGGTTCATGTAGCTCAAAGTGCCTGCCCACAATAGACAACAATGCAATGGGGGGGGGGGGGGGCAGCGCAATAGGGGGCGCTGTGGAGTCCCTCGGCCACACCCAGGTCTGAGCATCTGATAGATCCTGACGGCCACCACTTCTGATGTGTCTGCAAAGTTTCAAGACTTTTTACCCATGGCAAGGCCCTCAAAAATGCCCATTTGACGGAAGAGAAAGAATAATAATAATAATAATAATAATCTTTACAATAACAATAGGGTCCTTCGCACCCTACGGTGCTTGGGCCCTAATAATAATCCTTCCAATAACAATAGGGTCCTTCGCACCCTACGGTGCTTGGGCCCTAAATATAGCTGCAAGCAGCAATGAACGGGCCCAAGCACCATGGGCGCAACCGCCTTGGTGGCATAGTTGTGCCAATGACATGTTTCACAATATGTACACACTTTGGAAATAATCACCTTCCTGGACAACGTATAGTGTGCACAGGAATTCCCCTTTGATCAATGAAGATGTTTCTGCTGCTATTGGAATGCATCAATGATATAAGCCTCACTTCCTATTGCCAGATGGTGGCGCTATAATATTGAGCCGTGTATGGTTTATGGATTTGATTTCACTTCAATAATTAACATATTTGTACATTTTCAGCCAAATTGGAAGATGTCACGTAAAATTTAAGCCACTTCCTGTTGCCAGATGGTGGCGGTATAATATTGAGCCGTGTATGGTTCATGGATTTGATTACACTCCAATAATTAACATATTTGTCCATTTTCAGCCAAATTGGAAGATGTCAAGTAAAATTAAAGCCACTTCCTGTTGCCAGATGGTGGCGCTATGCCATTGAGCCTTTCTTGGTATATGGATGAGATTACACTCCAAAAATGAACATGTGTGAAGTTTCTGCCACATCAGACAATGTAGAATGAAACAAAAATTACTTCTTGCTTGCACAGTGTAATAATATGCTCCAGTCCTGTATGGAGAGCAGAGATGAATTAATTTCAATAGATTTTACAGCGGGAGGCACAATTTACGCTTGAGAAGTCATTCGGTTATAAATATGCACTCAAAATAAAACCATTGGCGTAAAGAAACTATTCAACTTTATTGTGGCCGCACCGGGGATGGAACCGCGGACCTTGCATGTCTTAATCCACTGTCTGAACCATTAAGCTATACTGCCCTCTTATACACGTACGTTATCTATTGGCCAAAAGTTGTATGTTTCCTTTCATCCTGGTTAAATAATTTCTCTCCGAAGTGTCGGATAATATTGCATTAAACGTCGAGTTAGCCAGCATCATTCTTTTCCATTTCACCGGTAATTATGCTGCCTGAAACGCATTTGTTCAGCCAAATCTAAAGGAGATGCCAAGTCTCTGCCCTCAATCCGGTATTTTCATATTAAGTCAAAAATTCCTAGCGAAATTGTATGTTCTCTTAATTCGTGTTTAATGACAAGCAAAATAAACTAACATATCTGGCGATTTAACTGAAAGTTTTCTATTCATGTAAACAAACGTAGCTGACCTGACAGTGGACAGGCTGGCTGCTGTTAGCCAATGCGCGTCATCTCGCAACGACCTGCATGCCATACCCTTGTTGAACATAACGGTCTCATGTTAACACAGAGTTCGACCACAGCCATCTCAAACGTTAACGTTTCTTTTTGACTTTTGACTCTTTTAAATATATGGTACTCTCCTGCCAGTTAAAGACAGTCATTAAATGTCTTTAATATTTATTTCAGATATTCTATTGAAAAATGAAAATAGATGCAAAGAAACGTCGGGCTGGGTGTTGTCAATACATTTTGTCACGTAGGCTGCAGCTGTAAATCATACATCGTTATGCCTACTGGCTCGCTAGAAAAAAAACAAAAACCTAACGTTGAAAAATCACTTGAAGGAAGAAAAATATAAAAGTTCCACTTTCTGCCAATAAATGGAATCCCCGTATCAGAAATGGGGGGAAGTTACAGCGACGCAGTTAGTCTGTGAGTAGAATAGATTGTGTAGACAACTTCACTGTTTCCACAAAGGTGATGTGCTTTTTAACAGGACTTGGTCAGTGTAATGATATAAATGCTAGCATTCGATTATGGTCAACGGTACCGAAAATGCCCGTTGCACCAGCCATCATAACAAATGTCCCAATATAGGATCGATTTAAACCTCTATATATTTTTATTTCACGTTGACAGTGTAGGCTATTATGTGTATTCCGACGCGAATTACATTTAATTGGGTTACGGCATTCACTTCAACCGAATGAAGTCAAATAGAAACGGCTCGAATTCCTTAATAAGGCTTCTTGATTTTCAAGCTAACTTTCCGAACAGCTGTTTTGTATTGAGTCCATAAAATGCTACAACACGGTTTTTTTTAAACCAAATAACATTGAACGTCATTGCAAGATATATGCAATACCAACTTTTGCCAGTAGATGGCAGTCGCGTATTAGAAATGGGAGAGTCAGTTGCGACTTGCGTTGAAGTTTTAAGACTGGATATAATGAGTCTCCAGCGAAAATAGCGAACTATTATTGCTTAATGGATGTGATGACACTCCAACAATGAACATATGTGAAAAGTGTTAGCCTCAAAATCAGGCAATGTAGAATTTAATACCTTTTTGAAATTATTTAATACATAATTGTATTAAAACATAAACTGTTTGGGCAGCATTACAAGTTAATTTTAAGGCTGACCAGAGCCATACCATTCCAAGATATTAAAAATCAGTTCATAGTTGTGTGTCAGGGCTATAATATCATGCTGACCACATTTTGTGTGAATGTGATGAACCCCCTAGGAAGAGTATTTCAGAGTTTGGTACGTGTAAAAACACTTAAAAACACACAAAATCCAAAATAGCTCACTTCCTGTTTAGAAACGTTTATGGATGCAAATGAGAAATGTGTGTGTCTTGAGGAGACCCATATGCATACCATATTCGGTGAATTTACGTGAAAGTATATGTCCACAATATTAGAAAAGAACCATAGGGGGCGCTGCGTAGCCACGCCCAGATGTATGTGGATATGAATGTGATTGGACTCCAACAGTGAATATATCTGTAAAATTTCAGCCCAATCAGACAATGTAGAACGGAATTAAGCCCACTTCCTGTTTTCGCTCGTAACGTGTGTATTGTACGCCTCGCCATTGCCAAACCATTTGAGATATCAAAAATCCGTTTGGCTTTTAGGGTCAGGAATATCCTAAGATCATGCTGACTTCATTTGGTGTGAATGTGATGAATACCCTAGCAGGAACACATACAAATATGATCAAAACTTCACTTCCTGTTGCCAGATGGTGGCGCTATAACATTGACTTCTTCTTGGGACATGAATGTGAGTATACTCACACAATGAACATATTTGTAAAATATCAGCCAGATCAGACGATGTAAACCACAAAATTATGGCCAGTTCCTTTTGGCGCGGCGTGACATAAAAATTGTACGCCTCGCCATGACCATACCGTTTGAGATATCAAAAATATCCTGGCAATTTAGAATCATGACTATGTTCAGACCATTTTTACCCCATTTGGTGTGAATGCGATGAACCGCCTAGGAGGAGTACTTAAAAGTGTAGTACATGTGAAAACGCACAAAATTCAAAATGGCTGACTTCCTGTTTGCATATTTGCATCAATGCGAATTAGAAATGTGTTTGGTCCGAGGAGTGCTATATGCGTACTAAATTTGGTGAAGGTAGCTCAAAGTGCCTGCCCACAATAGACAACAATGCAGGGGGGGGGGGGGGTCAGCGCAATAGGGGGCGCTGTGGAGTCCCTCGGCCAAACCCAGGTCTGAGCATCTGATACATCCTGACGGCCACCACTTCTGATGTGTCTGCAAAATATCAAGACTTTTTAGCCAGGGCAAGGCCCTCAAAAATGCCCATTTGACGGAAGAGAAAGAATAATAATAATAAATATAGCTGCAAGCAGCAATGAACGGGCCCAAGCACCATGGGCGCAACCGCCTTGGTGGCATAGTTGTGCCAATGACATGTTTCACAATATGTACACACTTTGGAAATAATCAGCTTCCTGGACAACGTATAGTGTGCACAGGAATTCCACTTTGATCAATGAAGATGTTGCTGCTGCTATTGGAATGCATCAATGATATAAGCCTCACTTCCAATTGCCAGTTGGTGGCGCTATAATATTGAGCCGTGTATGGTTCATGGATTTGATTACACTCCAATAATTAACATATTTGTACATTTTCAGCCAAATTGGAAGATGTCGAGTAAATTTAAAGTCACTTCCTGTTGCCAGATGGTGGCGCTATAACATTGAGCCATTTTTGGTATATGGATGAGATTACACTCCAAAAATGAACATGTGTGAAGTTTCAGCCACATCAGACAATGTAGAATGAAACAAAAATTACTTCTTGCTTGCACATTGTGATAACATGCTCCAGTCCTGTATGGAGAGCAGAGATGAATTAATTTCCATAGATTTTACAGCGGGAGGCACAATTTATGCTTGAGAAGTCATTTGGTTATAAATATGCACTCAAAATAAAACCATTGGCTTAAAGAAACTATTCAACTTTATTGTGGCCGCACCGGGGATGGAACCGCGGACCGTGCATGCCTTACTCCACTGCATGAACCATTAAGCTAAACTGCCCTCTTATACACGTACGCCGTCTATTGGCCAAAAGTTGTATGTTTCCTTTTATCTTGGTTAAATAATTTCTCTATGAAGTGTCTGATAATATTGCATTAAACGTCGAGTTAGCCAGCATCATTCTTTTCCATTTCACCGGTAATTATGCTGCCTGAAACGCATTTGTTCTGCCAAATCTAAAGGAGATGCCAAGTCTCTGCCCTCAATCCGGTATTTTCATATTAAGTCAAAAATTCCTAGCGAAATTGTATGTTCTCTTAATTCGTGTTTAATGACAAGCAAAATAAACTAACATATCTGGCGATTTAACTGAAAGTTTTCAATTCCTGTAAACCAACGTAGCTGACCTGTTTTTTGACTCACACAGACAGTGGACAGGCTGGCTGCTGTTAGCCCATGCCTCTCATCTCGCAACGACCTGCATGAGATACCATTGTTGAACATAACGGTCTCATGTTAACACAGAGTTCGACCAGAGCCACCTCAAACGCTCACGTTTCTTTTTGACTTCATGTCTTAATCTTTTAAATATATGATACTCTCCTGCCAGTTAAAGACAGTCATTAAATGTCTTTAATATTTATTTCAGATATGCAATTCATATAATGAAAATAGATGCAAAGAAACGTCGGGCTGGGTGTTGTCAATACATTTTGTCACGTAGGCTGCAGCTGTAAATCATACATCGTTATGCCTACTGGCTCGCTAGAAAAAAACAAAAACCTATCGTTGAAAAATCACTTGAAGGAATAAAAATAAAAAAATAACCACTTTCTACCAATAAATGGAATCCTCGTATCAGAAATGGGGGGAAGTTACAGCGACGCAGTTAGTCTGTGAGTAGAATAGATTGTGTAGACAACTTCACCGTTTCCACAAATTAACCAAAAATGTGCTTTTTAACAGGACTTGGTCAGTGTAATGATATAAATGCTAGCATTCGATTATGGTCAACGGTCCCGAAAATGCCTGTTGCACCAGCCATCATAAAAAATGTCCCAATACAGGATCGATTTAAACCTCTATATATTTTTATTTCACGTTCACAGTGTAGGCTATTATGTGTATTCCGACGCGAATTACATTTAATTGGGTTACGGCATTCACTTCAATCGAATGAAGTCAAATAGAAACGGCTCGAATTCCTTAATAACGCTTCTTGGTTTTCAAGCCAACTTTCCGAACAGCTGTTTTGTATTGAGTCCTTAAAATGCTACAACACGGTTTTTTTTAAACCAAATAACATTGAACGTCATTGCAAGATATGCATTATATGTGTTAATCTTTGAAATATATGCTACTTTCCTGCCAGTAAAAGCCTGTCTTTTATTTTAGTTATTCAATCCATATAATTAAGGTAGATGAGAAAAAACGTTGCTGTGGGCTGGGTGTTGTCAGTACATTTTGTCACGTAGGCTGCCGCTGTTACTCATACATCGTTATGGTTACTGGCTCGCAAAAAGAAACAAAACTTGTCATTGAGGAATTACTTGAGAAACAATACCAACTTTTGCCAGTAGATGGCAGTCGCGTATTAGAAATGGGAGAGTCATTTGCGACTTGCGTTGAAGTTTTAAGACTGGATATAATGAGTCTCCAGCGAAAATAGTGAACTATTATTGCTTAATGGATGTGATGACACTCCAACAATGAACATATGTGAAAAGTGTTAGCCTCAAAATCAGGCAATGTAGAATTTAATACCTTTTTGAAATTATTTAAGACATAATTGTATTAAAACATAAACTGTTTGGGCAGCATTACAAGTTAATTTTAAGGCTGACCAGAGCCATACCATTCCAAGATATTAAAAATCAGTTCATAGTTGTGTGTCAGGCCTATAATATCATGCTTACCACATTTTGTGTGAATGTGATGAACCCCCTAGGAAGAGTATTTCAAAGTTTGGTACGTGAAAAAACACTTAAAAACACACAAAATCCAAAATAGCTCACTTCCTGTTGGGAAAAGTTAAGGGATGCAAATGAGAAATGTGTGTGTCTTGAGGAGACCCTTATGGCTACCAGACGTGGTGCATTTACTTGAAAGTATATGTCCACAATATTAGAAAAAAGCCATAGGGGGCGCTGTGTAGCCACGCCCAGGTGAATGTGGATATGGATGTGATTGCACTCCAAAAGTGAATATATTTGTAAAATATCAGCCCGATCAGATGATGTAGAACGGAATTAAGCTCACTTCCTGTTTTTGGGCGTAACGTGTGTATTATACGCCTCGCCATTGCCAAACCGTTTGAGATATCAAAAATCCTTTCGTCATTTAGGGTCAGGACTATTCTAAGATCATGATGACTACATTTGGTGTGAATGTGAAGAATACTCTAGCAGGAATGCATACAAACATGATAAAAACCTCACTTCCGTTGCCAGATGGTGGCGCTATAACATTGATTTCTTCTTGGTATATGGATGTGATTACACTCTAACAGTGAACATATTTCTAAAATATCAGCCAGATCAGACAATGGAGACCATGAATTTATGGCTACTTCCTGTTGGCGCGGCGTGACATGAAAATTGTACGCCTCGCCATGACCATACCGTTCGAGATATCAAAAATATCCTTTGGAATTAGTATCATGAATATCCTGAGACCACTTTGACCCCATTTCGTGTGAATGCAATGAACCCCCTAGGAGGAGTACTTAAAAGTGTAGTACGTGTAAAATGCACAAAATTCAAAATGGCTGACTTCCTGTTCACATATTTGATTTGATGCGAATAAGAAATGTGTTTGTCCAGAAAAGGCCCAAATGCATACCAAATTAGGTGAAGGTAGCTCAAAGTGCCTGTCCACAATAGAAGACAAAGCATTAGGGGGCGCTGTGGAGTCCCTTGGCCACGCCCAGGTCTGAGCATCTGATACATCCTGACAGCCAACACTTCTCATGTGTGTGCAAAATTCCGTGAGTTTCCATCCATGGCAAGCACCTCAAAAATGCAAAATACATTGAAAAAAAAGAGAATAATAATTATAGGGGGCGCTGTCTAGCCACGCCCCGATTGATATGTATATATTTAATATTGTACTCCAACAATGAACATATTTATAAAATATCAGCCAGATCGGACGATGTCGGAAAAAAAATCATTTTTTTGCACGCAATATGTGTACTGTACGACTCGCCATTTCCATACCGTTTGAGATATCAAAAATCCCTTCACAGCTTATGGTCATGACTATCCTAAGATCATGCTGACCACATTTCGTGTGAATGTGATGAATGCCCTAGCAGGAAGGCATACAAATATGATAAAGACCTCACTTCCTGTTGCCAGATGGTGGCGCTATAACATTGACCCGTTCTTGGGATAGGGATGTGATTATACTCCAACAATAAACGTATTTCTAAAATATCAGCCAGATCAGACAATGTAGACCATGAAATTACGGCCACTTCCTGTTGGCGTGGCGTGACATAAAAATTGTAATTCTCCCCGTGACTGTCCCGTTTGAGCTATCAAAAATATCCTGGCAATTTAGCATCATGACTATCCTGAGACCATTCTGACCACAGTTGGTGTGAATGCGAGGAACCCCCTAGGAGGAGTACTTAAAAGTGCAGTACGTGTAAAACGCACAAAATCCAAAATGGCTGACTTCCTGTTTGCATATTTGATTAGATGCGAATTTGAAATGTGTTTGGCCTGAGGAGTGCTATATGCATACTAAATATGGTGCAGGTAGCTCAAAGTGCCTGCCCACAATAGATGACAATGCGATAGGGGGCGCTGTGGAGTCCCTCAGCGACGCCCAGGTCTGAGCATCTGAGAGATCCTGACAGCCAACACTTCTGATGTGTGTGCAAAATTCCGTGAGTTTTCATTCATGGCAAGCACCTCAAAAATGCACAAAACATTGAAAAAAAAAGAATAATAATAATAATAATAATCCTTCCAATAACAATAGGGTCCTTCGCACCCTACGGTGCTTGGGCCCTAAATATAGCTGCAAGCAGCAATGAACGGGCCCAAGCACCATGGGCGCAACCGCCTTGGTGGCAAAGTTGTGCCAATGACATGTTTAACAATATGTACACACTTTGGAAATAATCACCTTCCTTGGCAACGTATAGTGTGCACAGGAATTCCCCTTTGATCAATGAAGATGTTGGTGTTGCTATTGGAATACATCAATGATATGAGACTCACTTCCTGTTGCCAGATGGTGGCGCTATATTATTGAGCCATGTATGGTTTTTGAATTTGATTACACTCCAATAATAAACCTATTTCTAAATTTTCAGCCACATCGGAAGATGTTGAGTGAAATTAAGGTCAATTCAATGTTCTAGTTTCCAGATGGTGGCACTATAACATTGAGTCGTTTTTGGAATATGGATTTAATTACACTCCAACAATATACATATTTCTACATTTTCGGCAACATCGGAAGATGTCGAGTAAAATTAAGGCCACTTCCTGTTGCCAGATGGTGGCGCTATAACATTGAGTCATTTTTGGGATATGGATGTGATTACACTCCCACAACGAACATATCTGTGTAATATCAACCAGATCAGACCATCTGGAATGAAATCAAGACCACTTCCTGTTCCCGCAGCGAGACCTCAAATTGTACGCCTCGCCATAGCCGTACCGTTTGACATATCAGAAATATCCTTTCAATTTAGCATCAGGATTATCCTGAGACCATTCTCACCACATTTGGTGTGAATGTGATGAACCCCCTAGGAGGAGTATTTCAGAGTTTGGTACGTGTAAAACCACTTAAAAACACACAAAATCCAGAATAGCTCACTTCCTGTTTGGAAAAGTTAAGGGATGCAAATGAGAAATGTGTGTGTCTTCAGGAGACCCATGTGCATACTATATTCGGTGAATTTACGTGAAAGTATATATTAGAAAAGAACCATAGGGGGCGCTGCGTAGCCACGGCCACATGTATGTGGATATGGATGTGATTGCACTCCAACAGTGAATATATCTGTAAAATATCAGCCCAATCAGACGATGTAGAACGGAATTAGGCCCACTTCCTGTTTTCGCTCGTAACGTGTGTATTGTACGCCTCGTCATTGCCAAACCGTTTGAGATATCAAAAATCCCTTTGGCTTTTAAGGTCAGGACTATGCTAAGATCATGGTGACTACATTTGGTGAGAATGTGATGAATACCCTAGCAGGAACGCATACAAATATGATAAAAACCTCACTTCCTGCTGCCAGATGGTGGCGCTATAACATTGACTTCTTCTTGGGAAATGGATGTGAGTATACTCACACAATGAACATAATTGTGAAATATCAGCCAGATCAGATGATGTAAACCACAAAATTATGACCACTTCCTTTTGGCGCGGCGTGACATAAAAATTGTACGCCTCGCCATGACCAGACCGTTTGAGATATCAAAAATATCCTGGCAATTTAGAATCATGACTATCTTGAGAACATTCTTACCGCATTTGGTGTGAATACGATGAACCGCCTAGGAGGAGTACTTAAAAGTGTAGTACATGTGAAAACGCACAAAATTCAAAATGGCTGACTTCCTGTTCGCATATTTGCATCAATGCGAATGAGAAATGTGTTTGGTCCGAGGAGTGCTATATGCGTACTAAATTTGGTGAAGGTAGCTCAAAGTGCCTGCCCACAATAGACAACAATGCAGGGGGGGGGGGGGGGTGTCAGCACAATAGGGGGCGCTGTGGAGTCCCTCGGCCAAACCCAGGTCTGAGCATCTGATACATCCTGACGGCCACCACTTCTGATGTGTCTGCGAAATATCAAGACTTTTTAGCCAGGGCAAGGCCCTCAAAAATGCCCATTTGACGGAAGAGAAAGAATAATAATAATAATAATGATAATAATAATAATAATAATAATAATAATAATAATAATAATAATCCTTCCAATAACAATAGGGTCCTTCGCACCCTACGGTGCTTGGGCCCTAATAATAATAATAATAATAATAATAATAATAATAATCCTTCCAATAACAATAGGGTCCTTCGCACCCTACGGTGCTTGGGCCCTAATAATAATAATCCTTCCAATAACAATAGGGTCCTTCGCACCCTATGGTGCTTGGGCCCTAAATATAGCTGCAAGCAGCAATGAACGGGCCCAAGCACCATGGGCGCAACCGCCTTGGTGGCATAGTTGTGCCAATGACATGTTTCACAATATGTACACACTTTGAAAATAATCACCTTCCTTGGCAACGTATAGTGTGCAAAGGAATTCCCCTTTTATCAATGAAGATGTTGGTGTTGCTAATGGAATGCATCAATGATATAAGACTCACTTTCTGTTGCCAGGTGGTGGCGCTATAGTATGGAGCCGTGTATGGTTTTTGAATTTGATTACACTCCAGTAATAAACCTATTTCAAAATTTTCAGCCACATTGGAAAATGTTGAGTGAAATGAAGTTCAATTCAATGTTCTAGTTTCCAGATGGTGGCGCTATAACATTGAGTCATTTTTGGAATATGGATTTAATTACACTCCAACAATATACATATTTCTAAATTTTCGGCCACATCAGAAGATGTCGAGTAAAATTAAGGCCACTTCCTGTTGCCAGATGGTGGCGCTATAACATTGAGTCATTTTTGGGATATGGATGTGATTACACTCCCACAACGAACATATCTGTGTAATATCAACCAGATCAGACCATCTAGAATGAAATTACGACCACTTCCTGTTGCCGCGGCGAGACCTCAAATTGTACGCCTCGCCATAGCCGTACCGTTTGACATATCAGAAATATCCTTTCAATTTAGCATCAGGATTATCCTGAGAACATTCTCACCACATTTGGTGTAAATGTGATGAACCCCCTAGGAGGAGTATTTCAGAGTTTGGTACGTGTAAAAACACTTAAAAACACACAAAATCCAGAATAGCTCACTTCCTGTTTGGAAAAGTTAAGGGATGCAAATGAGAAATGTGTGTGTCTTGAGGAGACCCATAAGCATACCATATTCGGTGAATTTACGTGAAAGTATATGTCCACAATATTAGAAAAGAACCATAGGGGGCGCTGCGTAGCCACGCCCAGATGTATGTGGATATGGATGTGATTGCACTCCAACAGTGAATATATGTGTAAAATATCAGCCCGATCAGACAATGTAGAACGGAATTAAGCCCACTTCCTGTTTTCGCTCGTAACGTGTGTATTGTACGCCTCGCCATTGCCAAACCGTTTGAGATATCAAAAATCCGTTTGGCTTTTAGGGTCAGGACTATCCTAAGATCATGCTGACTACATTTGGTGTGAATGTGATGAATACCCTAGCAGGAACGCATACAAATATGATAAAAACCGCACTTCCTGTTGCCAGATGGTGGCGCTATAACTTTGACTTCTTCTTGGGACATGGATGTGAGTATACTCACACAATGAACATATTTGTAAAATATCAGCCAGATCAGACGATGTAAACCACAAAATTATGACCACTTCCTTTTGGCGCGGCGTGACATAAAAATTGTACGCCTCGCCATGACCATACCGTTTGAGATATCAAAAATATCCTGGCAATTTAGAATCATGACTATCTTGAGACCATTCGTACCACATTTGGTGTGAATGTGATGAACCGCCTAGGAGGAGTACTTAAAAATGTAGTACATGTGAAAACGCACAAAATTCAAAATGGCTGACTTCCGGTTAGCATATTTGCATCAATGCGAATGAGAAATGTGTTTCAATTGAGGAGCCACACATGCCTCCCAAATTAGGTTCATGTAGCTCAAAGTGCCTGCCCACAATAGACAACAATGCAATGGGGGGGGGGGGCAGCGCAATAGGGGGCGCTGTGGAGTCCCTCGGCCACACCCAGGTTTGAGTATCTGATAGATCCTGACGGCCACCACTTCTGATGTGTCGGCAAAATTTCAAGACTTTTTAGCCATGGCAAGGCCCTCAAAAATGCCCATTTGACAGAAGAGAAAGAATAATAATAATAAATATAGCTGCAAGCAGCAATGAACGGGCCCAAGCACCATGGGCGCAACCGCCTTGGTGGCATAGTTGTGCCAATGACATGTTTAACAATATGTACGCACTTTGGAAATAATCACCTTCCTTGGCAACGTATAGTGTGCACAGGAATTCCCCTTTGATCAATGAAGATGTTGGTGTTGCGATTGGATTGCATCAATGATATAGGACTCCCTTCCTTTTGCCAGATGGTGGCGCTATAATATTGAGCCATGTATGGTTTTTGAATTTGATTACTCTCCAATAATAAAGCTATTTCAAAATTTTCAGCCACATCGGAAGATGTTGAGTGATATTAAGGTTAATTCAATGTTCTAGTTTCCAGATGGTGGCGCTATAACATTGAGTCGTTTTTGGAATATGGATTTAATTACACTCCAACAATATACATTTTTCTAAATTTTCGGCCACATCGGAAGATGTCGAGTAAAATTAAGGCCACTTCCTGTTGCCAGATGGTGGCACGATAACATTGAGTCACTTTTGGGATATGGATGTGATTACACTCCCACAACGAACATATCTGTGTAATATCAACCAGATCAGACCATCTAGAATGAAATTACGACCACTTCCTGTTGCCTCAAATTGTACGCCTCGCCATAGCCGTACCGTTTGACATATCAGAAATATCCTTTCAATTTAGCATCAGGATTATCCTGAGACCATTCTCACCACATTTGGTGTGAATGTGATGAACCCCCTAGGAGGAGTATTTCAGAGTTTGGTACGTGTAAAAACACTTAAAAACACACAAAATCCAGAATAGCTCACTTCCTGTTTGGAAAAGTTAAGGGATGCAAATGAGAAATGTGTGTGTCTTGAGGAGACCCATATGCATAAAATATTTGGTGAATTTACGTGAAAGTATATGTCCACAATATTAGAAAAGAACGATAGGGGGCGCTGCGTAGCCACGCCCAGATGTATGTGGATATGGAAGTGATTGCACTCCAACAGTGAATATATCTGTAAAATATCAGCCCAATCAGACGATGTCGAACGGAATTAAGCCAACTTTCTGTTTTCGCTCGTAACGTGTGTATTGTACGCCTCGCCATTGCCAAACCGTTTGAGATATCAAAAATCCCTTTGGCTTTTAGAGTCAGGACTATCCTAAGATCATGCTGACTACATTTGCTGTGAATGTGATGAATACCCTAGCAGGAACGCATACAAATATGATAAAAACCTCACTTCCTGTTGCCAGATGGTGGCGCTATAACATTGACTTCTTCTTGGGACATGGATGTGAGTATACTCACATAATGAACATATTTGTAAAATATCAGCCAGATCAGACGATGTAAACCACAAAATTATGGCTACTTCCTTTTGGCGCGGCGTGACATAAAAATTGTACGCCTCGCCATGACCATACCGTTTCAGATATCAAAAATATCCTGGCAATTTAGAATCATGACTATCTTGAGACCATTCTTACCCCATTTGGTGTGAATGCGATGAACCGCCTAGGAGGAGTACTTAAAAGTGTAGTACATATGAAAACGCACAAAATTCAAAATGGCTGACTTCCTGTTCGCATATTTGCATCAATGCGAATTAGAAATGTGTTTCAATTGAGGAGCCACACATGCACACCAAATTCGGTTCATGTAGCTCAAAGTGCCTGCCCACAATAGACAACAATGCAGGGGGGGGGGGGGGGGGGCAGCACAATAGGGGGCGCTGTGCAGTCCCTCGGCCACACCCAGGTCTGAGCATCTGAAACATCCTGACGGCCACCACTTCTGATGTGTCTGAAAAATTTCAAGACTTTTTAGCTATGGCAAGGCCCTCAAAAATGCCCATTTGACGGAAGAGAAAGAATAATAATAATAATAATAATAATAATCCTTCCAATAACAATAGGGTCCTTCGCACCCTACGGTGCTTGGGCCCTAAATATAGCTGCAAGCAGCAATGAACGGGCCCAAGCACCATGGGCGCAACCGCCTTGGTGGCATAGTTGTGCCAATGACATGTTTCACAATATGTACACACTTTGGAAATAATCACCTTCCTGGACAATGTATACTGTGCACAGGAATTCCCCTTTGATCAATGAAGATGTTGCTTCTGCTATTGGAATGCATCAATGATTTAAGCCTCACTTCCTATTTCCAGATGGTGGCGCTATAATATTGAGCCGGGTATGGTTTATGTATTTGATTTCACTCCAAAAATTAACATATTTATACATTTTCAGCCAAATTGGAAGATGTCGAGTAAAATTAAAGCCACTTCCTGTTGCCAGATGGTGGCGCTATGCCATTGAGCAATTTTTGGTATATGGATTTAATTACACTCCAATAATAAAAATATTTCTACATTTTCTGCCACATCGGAAGATGTCGAGTGAAATTAAGGCCACTTCCTGTTGCCAGATGGTGGCGCTATGCCATTGAGCCTTTATTGGTATATGGATGAGATTACACTCCAAAAATGAACATGTGTGAAGTTTCAGCCACATCAGACAATGTAGAATGAAACAAAAACAACTTCTTGCTTGCACATTGTGATAACATGCTACAGTCCTGTATGGAGAGCAGAGATTAATTAATTTCCATAGATTTTACAGCGGGAGGCACAATTTACGCTTGAAAAGTCATTCGGTTATAAATATGCACTCAAAATAAAACCATTGGCTTAAAGAAACTATTCAACTTTATTGTGGCCGCACCGGGGATGGAACCGCGGACCTTGCATGTCTTAATCCACTGCCTGAACCATTAAACTATACTGCCCTCTTATACACGTACGCCATCTATTGGCCAAAAGTTGTATGTTTCCTTTTATCTTGGTTAAATAATTTCTCTATGAAGTGTCTGATAATATGGCATTAAACGTCTCGTTAGCCAGCATCATTCTTTTCCATTTCACCGGTAATTATGCTGCCTGAAACGCATTTGTTCAGCCAAATCTAAAGGAGATGCTAAGTCACTGCCCTCAATCCGGTATTTTCATATTAAGTCAAAAATTCCTCGCGAAATTGTATGTTCTCTTAATTCGTGTTCAATGACAAGCAAAATAAACTAACATAGCTGGCGATTAAACTGAAAGTTTTCTATTCTTGTAAACCAACGTAGCTGACCTGTTTTTTGACTCACACAGACAGTGGACAGGCTGGCTGCTGTTAGCCCATGCCTGTCATCTCGCAACGACCTGCATGCGATACCTTTGTTGAACATAACGGTCTCATGTTAACACAGAGTTCGACCAGAGCCATCTCAAATGTTAACGTTTCTTTTTGACTTTTGACTTTTTTAAATATATGGTACTCTCCTGCCAGTTAAAGACAGTCATTAAATGTCTTTAATATTTATTTCAGATATTCTATTCATATAATGAAAATAGATGCAAAGAAACGTCGGGCTGGGTGTTGTCAATACATTTTGTCACGTAGGCTGCAGCTGTAAATCATACATCGTTATGCCTACTGCTGCTAGAAAAAAACAAAAACCTATCGTTGAAAAATCACTTGAAGGAAGAAAAAAATAAAAGTACCACTTTCTGCAAATAAATGGAATCCCCGTATCAGAAATGGGGGGAAGTTACAGCGACGCAGTTAGTCTGTGAGTAGAACAGATTGTGTAGACAAAATGTGCTTTTTAACAGGACTTGGTCAGATTAATGATATAAATGCTAGCATTCGATTATGGTCAACGGTACCGAAAATGCCTGTTGCACCAGCCATCATAACAAATGTCCCAATACAGGATCGATTTAAACCTCTATATATTTTTATTTCACGTTGACAGTGTAGGCTATTATGTGTATTCCGACGCGAATTACATTTAATTGGGTTACGGCATTCACTTCAATCGAATGAAGTCAAATAGAAACGGCTCGAATTCCTTAATAACGCTTCTTGGTTTTCAAGCCAACTTTCCGAACAGCTGTTTTGTATTGAGTCCTTAAAATGCTACAACACGGTTTTTTTTAAACCAAATAACATTGAACGTCATTGCAAGATATATACAATACCAACTTTTGCCAGTAGATGGCAGTCGCGTATTAGAAATGGGAGAGTCATTTGCGACTTGCGTTGAAGTTTTAAGACTGGATATAATGAGTCTCCAGCGAAAATAGTGAACTATTATTGCTTAATGGATGTGATGACACTCCAACAATGAACATATGTGAAAAGTTGTAGCCTAAAAATCAGGCAATGTAGAATTTAATACCTTTTTGAAATTATTTAATACATAATTGTATTAAAACATGAACTGTTTGGGCAGCATTACAAGTTAATTTTAAGGCTGACCATAGCCATACCATTCCAAGATATTAAAAATCAGTTCATAGTTGTGTGTCAGGGCTATAATATCATGCTGACCACATTTTGTGTGAATGTGATGAACCCCCTAGGAAGAGTATTTCAAAATTTGGTACGTGAAAAAACACTTAAAAACACACAAAATCCAAAATAGCTCACTTCCTGTTTGGAAAAGTTAAGGGATGCAAATGAGAAATGTGTGTGTCTTCAGGAGAGCCTTATGCCTACCAGACGTGGTGCATTTACGTGAAAGTATATGTCCACAATATTAGAAAAAAGCCATAGGGGGCGCTGTGTAGCCACGCCCAGATGAATGTGGATATGGATGTGATTGCTCTCCAAAAGTGAATATATTTGTAAAATATCAGCCCGATCAGATGATGTAGAACGGAATTAAGCCCACTTCCTGTTTTTGGGCATAACGTGTCTATTATACGCCTCGCCATTGCCAAACCATTAAAGATATCAAAAATCCTTTTGTCATTTAGGGTCAGGACTATTCTAAGATCATGATGACTACATTTGGTGTGAATGTGATGAATACTCTAGCAGGAACGCATACAAACATGATAAAAACCTCACTTCCGTTGCCAGATGGTGGCGCTATAACATTGATTTCTTCTTGGTATATGGATGTGATTACACTCTAACAGTGAACATATTTCTAAAATATCAGCCAGATCAGACAATGTAGACCATGAATTTATGGCTACTTCCTGTTGGCGCGGCGTGACATGAAAATTGTACGCCTCGCCATGACCATACCGTTTGAGATATCAAAAATATCCTTTGGAATTAGTATCATGACTATGCTGAGACCGCTTTGACCACATTTCGTGTGAATGCAATGAACCCCCTAGGAGGAGTACTTAAAAGTGTAGTACGTGTAAAATGCACAAAATTCAAAATGGCTGACTTCCTGTTCACATATTTCATTTGATGCGAATGAAAAATGTGTTTGTCCAGAGGAGCCCCACATGCATACCAAATTAGGTGAAGGTAGGTCAAAGTGCCTGTCCACAATAGAAGACAAAGCATTAGGGGGCGCTGTGGAGTCCCTCGGCCACACCCAGGTCTGAGCATCTGATACATCCTGACAGCCAACACTTCTCATGTGTGTGGAAAATTCTGTGAGTTTTCATCCATGGCAAGCACCTCAAAAATGCAAAATACATTGAAAAAAAGAGAATAATAATTATAGGGGGCGCTGTCTAGCCACGCCCCGATTGATATGTATATATTTAGGGCCTCAAGCACCGTAGGGTGCGAAGGACCCTATTGTTATTGGAAGGATTATTAGGGCCCAAGCACCGTAGGGTGCGAAGGACCCTATTGTTATTGGAAGGATTATTATTATTATTATTATTATTAGGGCCCAAGCACCGTAGGGTGCGAAGGACCCTATTGTTATTGGAAGGATTATTATTAGGGCCCAAGCACCGTAGGGTGCGAAGGACCCTATTGTTATTGGAAGGATTATTATTATTATTATTATTATTATTATTATTATTATTATTATTAGGGCCCAAGCACCGTAGGGTGCGAAGGACCCTATTGTTATTGGAAGGATTATTATTATTATTATTATTATTATTATTATTATTATTAGGGCCCAAGCACCGTAGGGTGCGAAGGACCCTATTGTTATTGGAAGGATTATTATTATTATTATTATTAGGGCCCAAGCACCGTAGGGTGCGAAGGACCCTATTGTTATTGGAAGGATTATTATTATTATTATTATTATTATTAGGGCCCAAGCACCGTAGGGTGCGAAGGACCCTATTGTTATTGCAAAGATTATTATTATTATTATTATTATTATTATTATTATTATTCTTTTTTCTATATGCAAATGGGCCTTTTTGAGGTGCTTGCCATGCATAAAAAGTCTGGGAATTTTGCACACACATCAGAAATGAGGACCTTCAGGATCGATTAGATGCTCAGACCTGGGCGTGGCCGAGGGACTCCACAGCGCCCCCTATCGCATTGTCATCTATTGTGGGCAGGCACTTTGAGCTACCTTCACTAAATTTAGTAGGCATATAGCACTCCTCGGACCAAACACATTTCTCATTCGCATCTAATCAAATATACAAACAGGAAGTCAGCCATTTTGGATTTTGTGCGTTTTACACGTACTGCACTTTTAAGTACTCCCCCTAGGGGGTTCATCACATTCACACCACCTGTGGTCAGAATGGTCTCAGGATATTCATGATGCTAAATTGCCAGGATATTTTTGATAGCTCAAACGGGACGGTCCTGGGGAGGCGTATAATTTTTATGTCACGCCACGCCAACAGGAAGTGGTCGTAATTTCATGGTCTACATCGTCTGATCTGGCTGATATTTTAGAAATACGTTTATTGTTGGAGTATAATCACATCCATATCCCAAGAACGGGTCAATGTTATAGCGCCACCATCTGGCAACAGGAAGTGAGGTCTTTATCATATTTGTATGCCTTCCTGCTAGGGCATTCATCACATTCACACGAAATGTGGTCAGCATGATCTTAGGATAGTCATAACCATAAGCTATGAAGGGATTTTTGATATCTCAAACGGTATGGAAATGGCGAGTCGTAAAGTACACATATTGCGTGCAAAAAAATGACTTTTTTTTCGACATTGTCCGATCTGGCTGATATTTTACAAATATGTTCACTGTTGGAGTACAATATGAAATATATACATATCAATCTGGGCGTGGCTAGACAGCGCCCCCTATAATTATTATTCTCTTTTTTTTCAATGTATTTTGCATTTTTGAGGTGCTTGCCATGGATGAAAACTCACAGAATTTTTCACACACATGAGAAGTGTTGGCTGTCAAGATGTATCAGATGCTCAGACCTGGGCGTGGCCGAGGGACTCCACAGCGCCCCCTAATGCTTTGTCTTCTATTGTGGACAGGCACTTTGACCTACCTTCACCTAATTTTGTGTGCATGTGGGCCTCCTCTGGACAAACACATTTCTCATTCGCATCGAATGAAATATGTGAACAGGAAGTCAGCCATTTTGAATTTTGTGCATTTTACACGTACTACACTTTTAAGTACTCCTCCTAGGGGGTTCATTGCATTCACACGAAATGTGGTCAAATTGGTCTCAGGATAGTCATGATACTAATTCTGAAGGATATTTTTGATATCTCAAACGGTATGGTCATGGCAAGGCGTACAATTTTCATGTCACGCCGCGCCAACAGGAAGTAGCCATAAATTCATGGTCTACATTGTCTGATCTGGCTGATATTTAACAAATATGTTCACTGTTAGAGTGTAATCACATCCATATACCAAGAATAAATCAATGTTATAGCGCCACCATCTGGCAACGGAAGTGAGGTTTTTATCATGTTTGTATGCGTTCCTGCTAGGGTATTCATCACATTCACACCAAATGTAGTCATCATGATCTTAGAATAGTCCTGACCCTAAATGACGAAAGGATTTTTGATATCTCAAACGGTTTGGCAATGGCGAGGCGTATAATACACACGTTACGCCCAAAAACAGGAAGTGGGCTTAATTCCGTTCTACATCATCTGATCGGGCTGATATTTTACAAATATATTCACTTTTGGAGTGCAATCACATCCATATCCACATTCATCTGGGCGTGGCTACACAGCGCCCCCTATGGCTTTTTTCTAATATTGTAGACATATACTTTCACGTAAATGCACCACGTCTGGTAGGCATAAGGGTCTCCTCAAGACACACACATTTCTCATTTGCATCCCTTAAGTTTTCCCAACAGGAAGTGAGCTATTTTGGATTTTGTGTGTTTTTAAGTGGTTTTTCACGTACCAAACTTTGAAATACTCTTCCTAGGGGGTTCATCACATTCACACAAAATGTGGTCAGCATGATATTATAGCCCTGACACACAACTATGAACTGATTTTTAATATCTTGGAATGGTATGGCTATGGTCAGCCTTAAAATTAACTTGTAATGCTGCCCAAACAGTTCATGTTTTAATACAATTATGTATTAAATAATTTCATAAAGGTATTAAATTCTACATTGCCTGATTTTGAGGCTACAACTTTTCACATATGTTCATTGTTGGAGTGTCATCACATCCATTAAGCAATAATAGTTCACTATTTTCGCTGGAGACTCATTATATCCAGTCTTAAAACTTCAACGCAAGTCGCAAATTACTCTCCCATTTCTAATACGCGACTCCCATCTACTGGCAAAAGTTGGTATTGCATATATCTTGCAATGACGTTCAATGTTATTTGGTTTAAAAAAAACCGTGTTGTAGCATTTTAAGGACTCAATACAAAACAGCTGTTCGGAAAGTTAGCTTGAAAATCAAGAAGCCTTATTAAGGAATTCGAGCCGTTTCTATTTGACTTCATTCGGTTGAAGTGAATGCCGTAACCCAATTAAATGTAATTCGCGTCGGAATACACATAATAGCCTACACTGTCAACGTGAAATAAAAATATATAGAGGTTTAAATCGATCCTATATTGGGACATTTGTTATGATGGCTGGTGCAACGGGCATTTTCGGTACCGTTGACAATAATCGAATGCTAGCATTTATATCATTACACTGACCAAGTCCTGTTAAAAAGCACATCACCTTTGTGTAAACAGTGAAGTTGTCTACACAATCTATTCTACTCACAGACTAACTGCGTCGCTGTAACTTCCCCCCATTTCTGATACGGGGATTCCATTTATTGGCAGAAAGTGGAACTTTTATATTTTTCTTCCTTCAAGTGATTTTTCAACGATAGGTTTTTGTTTTTTTTCTAGCGAGCCAGTAGGCATAACGATGTATGATTTACAGCAGCAGCCTACGTGACAAAATGTATTGACAACACCCAGCCCGACGTTTCTTTGCATCTATTTTCATTTTTGAATAGAATATCTGAAATAAATATTAAAGACATTTAATGACTGTCTTTAACTGGCAGGAGAGTAGCATATATTTAAAAGAGTCAAAAGTCAAAAAGAAACGTTAACGTTTGAGATGGCTCTGGTCGAACTCTGTGTTAACATGAGACCGTTATGTTCAACAAAGGTATGGCATGCAGGTCGTTGCGAGATGACGCGCATTGGCTAACAGCAGCCAGCCTGTCCACTGTCTGTGTGAGTCAAAAAAACAGGTCAGCTACGTTTGTTTACATGAATAGAAAACTTTCAGTTAAATCGCCAGATATGTTAGTTTATTTTGCTTGTCATTAAACACGAATTAAGAGAACATACAATTTCGCTAGGAATTTTTGACTTAATATGAAAATACCGGATTGAGGGCAGAGACTTGGCATCTCCTTCAGATTTGGCTGAACAAATGCGTTTCAGGCAGCATAATTACCGGTGAAATGGAAAAGAATGATGCTGGCTAACTCGACGTTTAATGCAATATTATCCGACACTTCGGAGAGAAATTATTTAACCAGGATTAAAGGAAACATACAACTTTTGGCCAATAGATAACGTACGTGTATAAGAGGGCAGTAAAGCTTAATGGTTCAGACAGTGGATTAAGACATGCAAGGTCCGCGGTTCCATCCCCGGTGCGGCCACAATAAAGATGAATAGTTTCTTTACGCCAATGGTTCTATTTTGAGTGCATATTTATAACCGAATGACTTCTCAAGCGTAAATTGTGCCTCCCGCTGTAAAATCTATTGAAATTAATTAATCTCTGCTCTCCATACAGGACTGGAGCATATTATTACACTGTGCAAGCAAGAAGTAATTTTTGTTTCATTCTACATTGTCTGATGTGGCAGAAACTTCACACATGTTCATTTTTGGAGTGTAATCTCATCCATATACCAAGAAAGGCTCAATGGCATAGCGCCACCATCTGGCAACAGGAAGTGGCTTTAATTTTACTTGACATCTTCCAATTTGGCTGAAAATGGACAAATATGTTAATTATTGGAGTGTAATCAAATCCATGAACCATACACGGCTCAATATTATACCGCCACCATCTGGCAACAGGAAGTGGCTTAAATTTTACGTGACATCTTCCAATTTGGCTGAAAATGTACAAATATGTTAATAATTGGAGTGAAATCAAATCCATAAACCATACACAGCTCAATATTATAGCGCCACCATCTGGCAACAGGAAGTGAGGCTTATATCATTGATGCATTCCAATAGCAGCAGAAACATCTTCATTGATCAAAGGGGAATTCCTGTGCACACTATACGTTGTCCAGGAAGGTGATTATTTCCAAAGTGTGTACATATTGTGAAACATGTCATTGGCACAACTATGCCACCAAGGCGGTTGCGCCCATGGTGCTTGGGCCCGTTCATTGCTGCTTGCAGCTATATTTATTATTATTATTATTATTATTATTAGGGCCCAAGCACCGTAGGGTGCGAAGGACCCTATTGTTATTGGAAGGATTATTATTATTATTATTATTATTATTATTATTATTATTATTCTTTCTCTTCCGTCAAATGGGCATTTTTGAGGGCCTTGCCATGGCTAAAAAGTCTTGAAATTTTGCAGACACATCAGAAGTGGTGGCCGTCAGGATCTATCAGATGCTCAGACCTGGGTGTGGCCGAGGGACTCCACAGCGCCCCCTATTGCGCTGACCCCCCCCCCCCCCCCTGCATTGTTGTCTATTGTGGGCAGGCACTTTGGGCTACATGAACTTAATTTGGTATGCATGTGTGGCTCCTCCATTGAAACACATTTGTCATTCGCATTGATGCAAAAATGCGAACAGGAAGTCAGCCATTTTGAATTTTGTGCGTTTTTACATGTACTACACTTTTAAGTACTCCTCCTAGGCGGTTCATCGCATTCACACCAAATGGGGTAAGAATGGTCTCAAGATAGTCATGATTCTAAATTGCCAGGATATTTTTGATATCTGAAACGGTATGGTCATGGCGAGGCGTACAATTTTTATGTCACGTCGCGCCAAAAGGAAGTGGCCATAATTTTGTGGTTTACATCGTCTGATCTGGCTGATATTTTACAAATATGTTCATTATGTGAGTATACTCACATCCATGTCCCAAGAAGAAGTCAATGTTATAGCGCCACCATCTGGCAACAGGAAGTGAGGTTTTTATCATATTTGTATGCGTTCCTGCTAGGGTATTCATCACATTCACACCAAATGTAGTCAGCATGATCTTAGGATAGTCCTGACCCTAAAAGCCAAAGGGATTTTTGATATCTCAAACGGTTTGGCAATGGCGAGGCGTACAATACACACGTTACGAGCAAAAACAGGAAGTGGGCTTAATTCCGTTCTACATGGTCTGATTGGGCTGATATTTTACAGATATATTCACTGTTGGAGTGCAATTACATCCATATCCACATACATCTGGGCGTGGCTACGCAGCGCCCCCTATGGTTCTTTTCTAATATTGTGGACATATACTTTCACGTAAATTCACCGAATATTTTATGCATATGGGTCTCCTCAAGACACACACATTTCTCATTTGCATCCCTTAACTTTTCCAAACAGGAAGTGAGCTATTCTGGATTTTGTGTGTTTTTAAGTGTTTTTACACGTACCAAACTCTGAAATACTCCTCCTAGGGGGTTCATCACATTCACACCAAATGTGGTGAGAATGGTCTCAGGATAATCCTGATGCTAAATTGAAAGGATATTTCTGATATGTCAAACGGTATGGCTATGGCGAGGCGTACAATTTGAGGTCTCGCTGCAGGAACAGGAAGTGGTCTTAATTTCATTCCAGATGGTCTGATCTGGTTGATATTACACAGATATGTTCGTTGTGGGAGTGTAATCACATCCATATCCCAAAAATGACTCAATGTTATAGCACCACCATCTGGCAACAGGAAGTGGCCTTAATTTTACTCGACATCTTCCGATGTGGCCGAAAATTTAGAAATATGTATATTGTTGGAGTGTAATTAAATCCATATTCCAAAAACGACTCAATGTTATAGCGCCACCATCTGGAAACTAGAACATTGAATTGACCTTAATTTCACTCAACATCTTCCGATGTGGCTGAAAATTTAGAAATAGGTTTATTATTGGAGTGTAATCAAATTCAAAAACCATACACGGCTCAATAATATAGCGCCACCATCTGGCAACAGGAAGTGAGTCTCATATCATTGATGCATTCCAATAGCAACACCAACATCTTCATTGATCAAAGGGGAATTCCTGTGCACACTATACGTTGCCAAGGAAGGTGATTATTTCCAAAGTGTGTACATATTGTTAAACATGTCATTGGCACAACTGTGCCACCAAGGCGGTTGCGCCCATGGTGCTTGGGCCCGTTCATTGCTGCTTGCAGCTATATTTATTATTATTATTCTTTCTCTTCCGTCAAATGGGCATTTTTGAGGGCCTTGCCCTGGCTAAAAAGTCTTGATATTTCGCAGACACATCACAAGTGGTGGCCGTCAGGATGTATCAGATGCTCAGACCTGGGTTTGGCCGAGGGACTCCACAGCGCCCCCTATTGTGCTGACCCCCCCCCCCCCCTGCATTGTTGTCTATTGTGGGCAGGCACTTTGAGCTACCTTCACCAAATTTAGTACGCTTATAGCACTCCTCGGACCAAACACATTTCTAATTCGCATTGATGCAAATATGCGAACAGGAAGTCAGCCATTTTGAATTTTGTGCGTTTTCACATGTACTACACTTTTAAGTACTCCTCCTAGGCGGTTCATCGTATTCACACCAAATGCGGTAAGAATGTTCTCAAGATAGTCATGATTCTAAATTGCCAGGATATTTTTGATATCTCAAACGGTCTGGTCATGGCGAGGCGTACAATTTTTATGTCACGCCGCGCCAAAAGGAAGTGGTCATAATTTTGTGGTTTACATCATCTGATCTGGCTGATATTTCACAATTATGTTCATTGTGTGAGTATACTCACATCCATGTCCCAAGAAGAAGTCAATGTTATAGCGCCACCATCTGGCAGCAGGAAGTGAGGTTTTTATCATATTTGTATGCGTTCCTGCTAGGGTATTCATCACATTCTCACCAAATGTAGTCACCATGATCTTAGCATAGTCCTGACCCTAAAAGCCAAAGGGATTTTTGATATCTCAAACGGTTTGGCAATGACGAGGCGTACAATACACACGTTACGAGCGAAAACAGGAAGTGGGCCTAATTCCGTTCTACATCGTCTGATTGGGCTGATATTTTACAGATATATTCACTGTTGGAGGGCAATCACATCCATATCCACATACATGTGGGCGTGGCTACGCAGCGCCCCCTATGGTTCTTTTCTAATATTGTGGACATATACTTTCACGTAAATTCACCGAATATGGTATGCACATGGGTCTCCTCAAGACACACACATTTCTCATTTGCATCCCTTAACTTTTCCAAACAGGAAGTGAGCTATTCTGGATTTTGTGTGTTTTTAAGTGGTTTTACACGTACCAAACTCTGAAATACTCCTCCTAGGGGGTTCATCACATTCACACCAAATGTGGTGAGAATGGTCTCAGGATAATCCTGATGCTAAATTGAAAGGATATTTCTGATATGTCAAACGGTACGGCTATGGCGAGGCGTACAATTTGAGGTCTCGCTGCGGGAACAGGAAGTGGTCGTAATTTCATTCCAGATGGTCTGATCTGGTTGATATTACACAGATATGTTCGTTGTGGGAGTGTAATCACATCCATATCCCAAAAATGACTCAATGTTATAGCGCCACCATCTGGCAACAGGAAGTGGCCTTAATTTTACTCGACATCTTCCGATGTTGCCGAAAATGTAGAAATATGTATATTGTTGGAGTGTAATTAAATCCATATTCCAAAAACGACTCAATGTTATAGTGCCACAATCTGGAAACTAGAACATTGAATTGACCTTAATTTCACTCAACATCTTCCGATGTGGCTGAAAATTTAGAAATAGGTTTATTATTGGAGTGTAATCAAATTCAAAAACCATACATGGCTCAATAATATAGCGCCACCATCTGGCAACAGGAAGTGAGTCTCATATCATTGATGTATTCCAATAGCAACACCAACATCTTCATTGATCAAAGGGGAATTCCTGTGCACACTATACGTTGCCAAGGAAGGTGATTATTTCCAAAGTGTGTACATATTGTTAAACATGTCATTGGCACAACTTTGCCACCAAGGCGGTTGCGCCCATGGTGCTTGGGCCCGTTCATTGCTGCTTGCAGCTATATTTAGGGCCCAAGCACCGTAGGGTGCGAAGGACCCTATTGTTATTGTAAAGATTATTATTATTATTATTATTATTATTAGGGCCCAAGCACCGTAGGGTGCGAAGGACCCTATTGTTATTGGAAGGATTATTATTATTATTATTATTATTATTATTAGGGCCCAAGCACCGTAGGGTGCGAAGGACCCTATTGTTATTGGAAGGATTATTATTATTATTATTATTATTATTATTATTATTATTATTATTATTATTCTTTTTTTTTCAATGTTTTGTGCATTTTTGAGGTGCTTGCCATGGATGAAAACTCACAGAATTTTACACACACATCAGAAGTGGTGGCTGTCAGGTTGTCTCAGATGCTCAGACCTGGGCGTAGCTGAGGGACTCCACAGCGCCCCCTATCGCATTGTCATCTATTGTGGGCAGGCACTTTGAGCTACCTTCACAAAATTTAGTACGCATATAGCACTTCTCGGTCCAAACACATTTCTCATTCACATCTAATCAAATATACAAACAGGAAGTCAGCCATTTTGGATTTTGTGCGTTTTACACGTACTGCACTTTTAAGTACTCCTCCTAGGGGGTTCATCACATTCACACCACCTGTGGTCAGAATGGTCTCAGGATATTCATGATGCTAAATTGCCAGGATATTTTTGATAGCTCAAACGGGACGGTCATGGGGAGGCGTAGAATTTTTATGTCACGCCACGCCAACAGGAAGTGGCCGTAATTTCATGGTTTCCATCGTCTGATCTGGCTGATATTTTAGAAATACGTTTATTGTTGGAGGATAATCACATCCATATCCCAAGAATGGGTCAATGTTATAGCGCCACCATCTGGCAACAGGAAGTGAAGTCTTTATCATATTTGTATGCCTTCCTGCTAGGGCATTCATCACATTCACACGAAATGTGGTCCGCATGATCTTAGGATAGTCATGACTAAAAACTCTGAAGGGATTTTTGATATCTCAAACGGTATGGAAATGGCGAGTCGTACAGTACACATATTGCGTGCAAAAAAATGACTTTTTTTTTGACATCGTCCGATCTGGCTGATATTTTACAAATATGTTCACTGTTGGAGTACAATATGAAATATATACATATCAATCGGGGCGTGGCTAGACAGCGCCCCCTATAATTATTTATCTCTTTTTTTCCAATGTATTTTGCATTTTTGAGGTGCTTGCCATGGATGAAAACTCACAGAATTTTGCCCACACATGAGAAGTGTTGGCTGTCAGCATGTATCAGATGCTCAGACCTGGGCGTGGCCGAGGGACTCCACAGCGCCCCCTAATGCTTTGTCTTCTATTGTGGACAGGCACTTGGAGCTACCTCCACCTAATTTGGTATGCATATGGGCCTCCTCTGGACAAACACATTTCTCATTCGCATCGAATAAAATATGTGAACAGGAAGTCAGCCATTTTGAATTTTGTGCATTTTACACGTACTACACTTTTAAGTACTCCTCCTAGGGGGTTCATTGCATTCACACGAAATGTGGTCAAAGTGGTCTCAGGATAGTCATGATACTAATTCCAAAGGATATTTTTGATATCTCAAACGGTATGGTCATGGCGAGGCGTAAAATCTTCATGTCATGCCGCGCCAACAGGAAGTAGCCATAAATTCATGGTCTACATTGTCTGATCTGGCTGATATTTTACAAATATGTTCACTGTTAGAGTGTAATCACATCCATATACCAAGAAGAAATCAATGTTATAGCGCCACCATCTGGCAACGGAAGTGAGGTTTTTATCATGTTTGTATGCGTTCCTGCTAGAGCATTCATCACATTCACACCAAATGTAGTCATCATGATCTGAGAATAGTCCTGACCCTAAATGACGAAAGGATTTTTGATATCTCAAACGGTTTGGCAATGGCGAGGCGTATAATACACACGTTACGCCCAAAAACAGGAAGTGGGCTTAATTCCGTTCTACATCATCTGATCGGGCTGATATTTTACAAATATATTCACTTTTGGAGTGCAATCACATCCATATCCACATTCATCTGGGCGTGGCTACACAGCGCCCCCTATGGCTTTTTTCTAATATTGTGGACATATACTTTCACGTAAATGCACCACGTCTGGTAGGCATAAGGGTCTCCTCAAGACACACACATTTCTCATTTGCATCCCTTAACTTTTCCCAACAGGAAGTGAGCTATTTTGGATTTTGTGTGTTTTTAAGTGTTTTTTCACGTACCAAACTTTGAAATACTCTTCCTAGGGGGTTCATCACATTCACACAAAATGTGGTCAGCATGATATTATAGCCCTGACACACAACTATGAACTGATTTTTAATATCTTGGAATGGTATGGCTATGGTCAGCCTTAAAATTAACTTGTAATGCTGCCCAAACAGTTCATGTTTTAATACAATTATGTATTAAATAATTTCAAAAAGGTATTAAATTCTACATTGCCTGATTTTGAGGGTACAACTTTTCACATATGTTCATTGTTGGAGTGTCATCACATCCATTAAGCAATAATAGTTCACTATTTTCGCTGGAGACTCATTATATCCAGTCTTAAAACTTCAACGCAAGTCGCAAATGACTCTCCCATTTCTAATACGCGACTGCCATCTACTGGCACAAGTTGGTATTGCATATATCTTGCAATGACGTTCAATGTTATTTGGTTTAAAAAAAACCGTGTTGTAGCATTTTAAGGACTCAATACAAAACAGCTGTTCGGAAAGTTAGCTTGAAAACCAAGAAGCCTTATTAAGGAATTCGAGCCGTTTCTATTTGACTTCATTCGGTTGAAGTGAATGCCGTAACCCAATTAAATGTAATTCGCGTCGGAATACACATAATAGCCTACACTGTCAACGTGAAATAAAAATATATAGAGGTTTAAATCGATCCTATATTGGGACATTTGTTATGATGGCTGGTGCAACGGGCATTTTCGGTACCGTTGACCATAATCGAATGCTAGCATTTATATCATTACACTGACCAAGTCCTGTTAAAAAGCACATCACCTTTGTGGAAACAGTGAAGTTGTCTACACAATCTGTTCTACTCACAGACTAACTGCGTCGCTGTAACTTCCCCCCATTTCTGATACGGCGATTCAATTTATTGGCAGAAAGTGGTACTTTCATTTTTTTCTTCCTTCAAGTGATTTTTCAACGATAGGTTTTTGTTTTTTTCTAGCGAGCCAGTAGGCATAACGATGTATGATTTACAGCTGCAGCCTACGTGACAAAATGTATTGACAACACCCAGCCCGACGTTTCTTTGCATCTATTTTCATTACATGAATTGAATAACTAAAATAAATATTAAAGACATTTAAAGACTTAAAGACAGGCTTTAACTGGCAGGAGAGTATCATATTTTTAAAAGATTAACACATGAAGTCAAAAAGAAACTTTAGCGTCTGAGGTGGCTCTGCTCGAACGCTGTGTTAACATGAGACCGTTTTGTTCAACAAAGGTATCACATGCAGGTCGTTGCGAGATGACACGCACGGGCTAACAGCAGCCAGCCAGTCCACTGTCTGTGTGAGTCAAAAAACAGGTCAGCTACGTTGGTTTACATGAATAGAAAACTTTCAGTTAAATCGCCAGCTATGTTAGTTTATTAGGCTTGTCATTAAACACGAATTAAGAGAACATACAATTTCGCTAGGAATGGTAAATTTATATGAAAATACTGTATTGAGGGCAGAGAGTTGGCATCTTTTAGATTTGGCTGAACAAATGCGTTTCAGGCAGCATAATTACCAGTGAAATGGAAAAGAATGATGCTGGTTAACTAGACGTTTCGTGCAATATTATCCGACACTTCGTAGAGAAATTATTAAACCAAGATAAAAGGAGACATTTGGCCAATAGATGGCACCCGTGTATAAGCGGGCAGTATAGCGTAATGGTTAGGGCGGTGGATTAAGGCACGCAAATTCAGCCGTTCGATCCCCGCTGCAGCCACAATGAATTTGAATAGTTTCTTGAAGCCAATTTTTTTCATTTTGAGTGCATGTTTATGGCCTAATGACTTTTCAAGCATAAATTGTGCCTCCCCGTGTAAAAACTATGGAAATTAATTAATCTCTGCTCTCCATACAGGACTGTAGCATGTTATCACAATGTGCAAGCAAGACGTTATTTTTATTTCATTCTACATTGTCTGATGTGGCTGAAACTTCACACGTTCATTTTTGGAGTGTAATCTCATCCATTTTCCAATAAAGGCTAAATGGCAAAGCGCCACCCGCTGGCAACAGGAAGTGAGCCTTATATTGCATTCTTAAGCATTATTTTTCAATGGGTTCATGACATTCACGGTAAATGTGGTCAGCATGATGCTAGGATGGTCCTGACAAAACAGATTTTTGATTTACTGGGATGATATAGCTATGGTCAGGCACATAAAAAACACATCATGCCAGACAAACAGGAAGTGGTCATACTTAAATTCTCCAATGTCTGATGTGACTGCAACTTTACACAGATGCTCAGTGTTGGAGTGTAATCAAATCCATATTCCAAAAACGACTCAATGTTATAGCAGCATCATCTGGAAACAGGAATTGACCTTAATTTCGCTGAACATCTTCCGATGTGGCTGAAAATGTACAAATATGTTTATTTCTGGAGTGTAATCAAATTCAAAAAACATACACGGATCAATAATATAGCGCCACCATCTGGCAACAGGAAGTGAGGCTTATATCATTGATGCATTTCAATAGCAGCGCCAACATCTTCATTGATCAAAGGGAAATTCCTGTGCACACTATACGTTGTCCAGGAAGGTGATTATTTCCAAAGTGTGTACATGTTGTGAAACATGTCATTGGCAGAACTATGCCACCAAGGTGGTTGCCCCCATGGGGCTTGGGCCCGTTCATTGCTGCTTGCAGCTATATTTATTATTATTATTCTTTTTCTTCAGGCAAATGGGCTTTTTTGAGGGCCTTGCCATGCGTAAAAAGTCTTGACATTTTGCCCACACATCAGAAGTGGTTGCTGTCACGAGCTCTCAGATGCTCAGACCTGGGCGTGGCCGAGGGACTCCACAGCGCCCCCTATCGCATTGTCTTCTATTGTGGGCAGGCACTTTGAGCTACCTGCACCTAATTTGGTGGCCATATAGCGCTCCTCGGTCCAAACACATTTCTCATTCGGATCTAATCAAATATCCAAACAGGAAGTCAGCCATTTTGGATTTTGTGAGTTTTACACGTACTACACTTTTAAGTACTCCTCCTAGGGGGTTCATCGCATTCACACCACCTGTGGTCAGAATGGTCTCAGGATAGTCATGATGCTAAATTGCCAGGATATTTTTGATAGCTCAAACGGGACGGTCATGGGGAGGAGTACAATTTTTATGTCACGCCGCGCCAACAGGAAGTGGCCATAATTTCATGGTCTACATCGTCTGATCTGGCTGATATTTTAGAAATACGTTTATTGTTGGAGTATAATCACATCCATATCCCAAGAACGGGTCAATGTTATAGCGCCACCATCTGGCAACAGGAAGTGAGGTCTTTAACATATTTGTATGCATTCCTGCTAGGGCATTCAGCACATTCACACCAAATGCGGTCAGCATGATCTTAAGATAGTCCTTACGCTACGTTGTGAAGGGATTTTAGATTTCTCAAACGGTATGGAAATGGCGAGTCGTACAGTACACATATTGCGTGCAAAAAAATGACTTTTTTTTCGACATCGTCCGATCTGGCTGATATTTTACAAATATGTTCACTGAAGCAGTACAATATCAGATATATACATATCAATCGGGGCGTGGCTAGACAGCGCCCCCTATAATTATTATTCTCTTTTTTTTCAATGTATTTTGCATTTTTCAGGTGCTTACCATGGATGGAAACTCACAGAATTTTGCACACACATGAGAAGTGTTGGCTGTCAGGATGTATCAGATGCTCAGACCTGGGCGTGGCCAAGGGACTCCACAGCGCCCCCTAATGCTTTGTCTTCTATTGTGGACAGGCACTTTGAGCTACCTTCACCTAATTTGGTATGCATGTGGGGCTCCTCTGGACAAACACATTTCTCATTTGCATCGAATCAAATATGTAAACAGGAAGTCAGCCATTTTGAATTTTGTGCATTTTACACGTACTACACTTTTAAGTACTCCTCCTAGGGGGTTCATTGCATTCACACGAAATGTGGTCAAAGTGGTCTCAGGATAGTCATGATACTAATTCCACAGGATATTTTTGATATCTCAAACGGTATGGTCATGGCGAGGCGTACAATTTTCATGTCACGCCGCGCCAACAGGAAGTTGCCATAAATTCATGGTCTACATTGTCTGATCTGGCTGATATTTTACAAATATGTTCACTGTTAGAGTGTAATCACATCCAAATACCAAGAAGAAATCAATGTTATAGCGCCACCATCTGGCAACGGACGTGAGGTTTTTATCATGTTTGTATGCGTTCCTGCTAAGGTATTCATCACATTCACACCAAATGTAGTCGTCATGATCTTAGAATAGTTCCGACCCTAAATGACGAAAGGATTTTTGATATCTCAAACGGTTTGGCAATGGCGAGGCGTATAATACACACATTACGCCCAAAAACAGGAAGTGGGCTTAATTCCGTTCTCCATCATCTGATCGGGCTGATATTTTACAAATATATTCACTTTTGGAGTGCAATCACATCCATATCCACATTCATCTGGGCGTGGCTACACAGCGCCCCCTATGGCTTTTTTCTAATATTGTGGACATATACTTTCACGTAAATGCACCACGTCTGGTAGGCATAAGGGTCTCCTCAAGACACACACATTTCTCATTTGCATCCCTTAACTTTTCCCAACAGGAAGTGAGCTATTTTGGATTTTGTGTGTTTTTAAGTGTTTTTTCACGTACCAAACTTTGAAATACTCTTCTTAGGGGGTTCATCACATTCACACAAAATGTGGTCAGCATGATATTATAGCCCTGACACACAACTATGAACTGATTTTTAATATCTTGGAATGGTATGGCTATGGTCAGCCTTAAAATTAACTTGAAATGCTGCCCAAACAGTTCATGTTTTAATACAATTATGTATTAAATAATTTCATAAAGGTATTAAATTCTACATTGCCTGATTTTGAGGCTACAACTTTTCACATATGTTCATTGTTGGAGTGTCATCACATCCATTAAGCAATAATAGTTCACTATTTTCGCTGGAGACTCATTATATCCAGTCTTAAAACTTCAACGCAAGTCGCAAATGACTCTCCCATTTCTAATACGCGACTGCCATCTACTGGCAAAAGTTGGTATTGCATATATCTTGCAATGACGTTCAATGTTATTTGGTTTAAAAAAAACCGTGTTGTAGCATTTTAAGGACTCAATACAAAACAGCTGTTCGGAAAGTTAGCTTGAAAATCAAGAAGCCATATTAAGGAATTCGAGCCGTTTCTATTTGACTTCATTCGGTTGAAGTGAATGCCGTAACCCAATTAAATGTAATTCGCGTCGGAATACACATAATAGCCTACACTGTCAATGTGAAATAAAAATATATAGAGGTTTAAATCGATCCTATATTGGGACAATTGTTATGATGGCTGGTGCAACGAGCATTTTCGGTACCGTTGACCATAATCGAATGCTAGCATTTATATCATTACACTGACCAAGTCCTGTTAAAAAGCACACAACTTCACTGTTTCCACAAAGGTGGTCTACACAATCTATTCTACTCACAGACTAACTGCGTCGCTGTAACTTCCCCCCATTTCTGATACGGGGATTCCATTTATTGGCAGAAAGTGGAACTTTTATATTTTTCTTCCTTCAACTGATTTTTCAACGATAGGTTTTTTTTTTTTTCTAGCGAGCCAGTAGGCATAACGATGTATGATTTACAGCTGCAGCCTACGTGACAAAATGTATTGAAAACACCCAGCCCGACGTTTCTTTGCATCTATTTTCATTTTTGAATAGAATATCTGAAGTAAATATTAAAGACATTTAATGACTGTCTTTAACTGGCAGGAGAGTAGCATATATTTAAAAGAGTCAAAAGTCAAAAAGAAACGTTAACGTTTGAGATGGCTCTGGTCGAACTCTGTGTTAACATGAGACCGTTATGTTCAACAAAGGTATGGCATGCAGGTCGTTGCGAGATGACGCGCATTGGCTAACAGCAGCCAGCCTGTCCACTGTCTGTGTGAGTCAAAAAACAGGTCAGCTACGTTGGTTTACAAGAATAGAAAACTTTCAGTTAAATCGCCAGATATGTTAGTTTATTTTGCTTGTCATTAAACACGAATTAAGAGAACATACAATTTCGCTAGGAATTTTTGACTTAATATGAAAATACCGGATTGAGGGCAGAGACTTGGCATCTCCTTTAGATTTGGCTGAACAAATGCGTTTCAGGCAGCATAATTACCGGTGAAATGGAAAAGAATGATGCTGGCTAACT
This sequence comes from Conger conger, assembly GCF_963514075.1. Taxonomy (NCBI): domain Eukaryota; kingdom Metazoa; phylum Chordata; class Actinopteri; order Anguilliformes; family Congridae; genus Conger; species Conger conger. The sequence goes on from NC_083761.1 coordinate 35,245,254, forward strand.
CGACGTTTAATGCAATATTATCCGACACTTCGGAGAGAAATTATTTAACCAGGATGAAAGGAAACATACAACTTTTGGCCAATAGATAACGTACGTGTATAAGAGGGCAGTATAGCTTAATGGTTCAGACAGTGGATTAAGACATGCAAGGTCCGCGGTTCCATCCCCGGTGCGGCCACAATAAAGTTGAATAGTTTCTTTACGCCAATGGTTTTATTTTGAGTGCATATTTATAACCGAATGACTTCTCAAGCGTAAATTGTGCCTCCCGCTGTAAAATCTATTGAAATTAATTCATCTCTGCTCTCCATACAGGACTGGAGCATATTATTACACTGTGCAAGCAAGAAGTATTTTTTGTTTCATTCTACATTGTCTGATGTGGCAGAAACTTCACACATGTTCATTTTTGGAGTGTAATCTCATCCATATACCAAGAAAGGCTCAATGGCATAGCGCCACCATCTGGCAACAGGAAGTGGCTTTAATTTTACTTGACATCTTCCAATTTGGCTGAAAATGGACAAATATGTTAATTATTGGAGTGTAATCAAATCCATGAACCATACACGGCTCAATATTATACCGCCACCATCTGGCAACAGGAAGTGGCTTAAATTTTACTTGACATCTTCCAATTTGGCTGAAAATGTACAAATATGTTAATTATTGGAGTGAAATCAAATCCATAAACCATACACGGCTCAATATTATAGCGCCACCATCTGGCAATAGGAAGTGAGGCTTATATCATTGATGCATTCCAATAGCAGCAGAAACATCTTCATTGATCAAAGGGGAATTCCTGTGCACACTATACGTTGTCCAGGAAGGTGATTATTTCCAAAGTGTGTACATATTGTGAAACAAGTCATTGGCACAACTATGCCACCAAGGCGGTTGCGCCCATGGTGCTTGGGCCCGTTCATTGCTGCTTGCAGCTATATTTAGGGCCCAAGCACCGTAGGGTGCGAAGGACCCTATTGTTATTGTAAAGATTATTATTATTATTATTATTATTATTAGGGCCCAAGCACCGTAGGGTGCGAAGGACCCTATTGTTATTGGAAGGATTATTATTATTATTATTATTATTATTATTATTATTATTATTATTCTTTTTCATCAGGCAAATGGGCTTTTTTGAGGGCCTTGCCATGCGTAAAAAGTCTTGACATTTTGCACACACATCAGAAGTGGTTGCTGTCAGGAGCTCTCAGATGCTCAGACCTGGGCGTGGCCGAGGGACTCCACAGCGCCCCCTATCGCATTGTCTTCTATTGTGGGCAGGCACTTTGAGCTACCTGCACCTAATTTGGTGGCCAAATAGCGCTCCTCGGTCCAAACACATTTCTCATTCGGATCTAATCAAATATCCAAACAGGAAGTCAGCCATTTTGGATTTTCTGAGTTTTACACGTACTACACTTTTAAGTACTCCTCCTAGGGGGTTCATCGCATTCACACCAACTGTGGTCAGAATGGTCTGAGGATAGTCATGATGCTAAATTGCCAGGATATTTTTGATAGCTCAAACGGGACAGTCACGGGGAGGATTACAATTTTTATGTCACGCCACGCCAACAGGAAGTGGCCATAATTTCATGGTCTACATTGTCTGATCTGGCTGATATTTTAGAAATTTGTTTATTGTTGGAGTGTAATCACATCCATATCCCAAGAACAGGTCAGTGTTATAGCGCCACCATCTGGCAATAGGAAGTGAGGTCTTTAACATATTTGTATGCCTTCCTGCTAGGGCATTCAGCACATTCACACCAAATGCGGTCAGCATGATCGTAAGATAGTCCTTACGCTAAGTTGTGAAGGGATTTTTGATATCTCAAACGGTATGGAAATGGCGAGTCGTACAGTACACATATTGCGTGCAAAAAAATGACTTTTTTTTCGACATCGTCCGATCTGGCTGATATTTTACAAATATGTTCATTGTAGCAGTACAATATCAGATATATACATATCAATCGAGGCGTGGCTAGACAGCGCCCCCTATAATTATTATTCTCTTTTTTTTCAATGTATTTTGCATTTTTGAGGTGCTTGCCATGGATGGAAACTCACAGAATTTTGCACACACATGAGAAGTGTTGGCTTTCAGGATGTTTCAGATGCTCAGACCTGGGCGTGGCCAAGGGACTCCACAGCGCCCCCTGATGCTTTGTCTTCTATTGTGGACAGGCACTTTGAGCTACCTTCACCTAATTTGGTATGCATGTGGGACTCCTCTGGACAAACACATTTCTCATTCGCATCGAATCAAATATGTAAACAGGAAGTCAGCCATTTTGAATTTTGTGCATTTTACACGTACTACACTTTTAAGTACTCCTCCTAGGGGGTTCATTGCATTCACACGAAATGTGGTCAAATTGGTCTCAGGATAGTCATGATACTAATTCCAAAGGATATTTTTGATATCTCAAACGGTATGGTCATGGCGAGGCGTACAATTTTCATGTCACGCCGCGCCAACAGGAAGTTGCCATAAATTCATGGTCTACATTGTCTGATCTGGCTGATATTTTACAAATATGTTCACTGTTAGAGTGTAATCACATCCAAATACCAAGAAGAAATCAATGTTATAGCGCCACCATCTGGCAACGGACGTGAGGTTTTTATCATGTTTGTATGCGTTCCTGCTAAGGTATTCATCACATTCACACCAAATGTAGAGATCATGATCGTAGAATAGTCCTGACCCTAAATGACGAAAGGATTTTTGATATCTCAAACGGTTTGGCAATGGCGAGGCGTATAATACACACGTTACGCCCAAAAACAGGAAGTGGGCTTAATTCCGTTCTACATCATCTGATCGGGCTGATATTTTACAAATATATTCACTTTTGGAGTGCAATCACATCCATATCCACATTCATCTGGGCGTGGCTACACAGCGCCCCCTATGGCTTTTTTCTAATATTGTGGACATATACTTTCACGTAAATGCACCACGTCTGGAAGGCATAAGGGTCTCCTCAAGACACACACATTTCTCATTTGCATCCCTTAACTTTTCCCAACAGGAAGTGAGCTATTTTGGATTTTGTGTGTTTTTAAGTGTTTTTTCACGTACCAAACTTTGAAATACTCTTCCTAGGGGGTTCATCACATTCACACAAAATGTGGTCAGCATGATATTATAGCCCTGACACACAACTATGAACTGATTTTTAATATCTTGGAATGGTATGGCTATGGTCAGCCTTAAAATTAACTTGTAATGCTGCCCAAACAGTTCATGTTATAATACAATTATGTATTAAATAATTTCAAAAAGGTATTAAATTCTACATTGCCTGATTTTGAGGCTACAACTTTTCATATATGTTCATTGTTGGAGTGTCATCACATCCATTAAGCAATAATAGTTCACTATTTTCGCTGGAGACTCATTATATCCAGTCTTAAAACTTCAAGGCAAGTCGCAAATGACTCTCCCATTTCTAATACGCGACTGCCATCTACTGGCAAAACTTGGTATTGTTTCTCAAGTGATTTCTCAAATACAAGTTTTGTTTCTTTTTGCGAGCCAGTAACCATAACGATGTATGAGTAACAGCGGCAGCCTACGTGACAAAATGTACTGACAACACCCAGCCCACAGCAACGTTTTTTCTCATCCACCTTAATTTTATGGATTGAATAACTAAAATAAAAGACAGGCTTTTACTGGCAGGAAAGTATCATATATTTCAAAGATTAACACATATAATGCATATCTTGCAATGACGTTCAATGTTATTTGGTTTATAAAAAACCGTGTTGTAGCATTTTAAGGACTCAATACAAAACAGCTGTTCGGAAAGTTAGCTTGAAAACCAAGAAGCCTTATTAAGGATTTCGAGCCGTTTCTATTTGACTTCATTCGATTGAAGTGAATGCCGTAACCCAATTAAATGTAATTCGCGTCGGAATACACATAATAGCCTACACTGTCAACGTGAAATAAAAATATATAGAGGTTTAAATCGATCCTATATTGGGACATTTGTTATGATGGCTGGTGAAACGGGCATTTTCGGTACCGTTGACCATAATCGAATGCTAGCATTTATATCATTACACTGACCAAGTCCTGTTAAAAAGCACATTTTTGGTTCCTTTGTGGAAACAGTGAAGTTGTCTACACAATCTATTCTACTCACAGACTAACTGCGTCGCTGTAACATACAATTTCGCTAGGAATTTTTGACTTAATATGAAAGTACCGGATTGAGGGCAGAGACTTGGCACCTCCTTTAGATTTGGCTGAACAAATGCGTTTCAGGCAGCATAATTACCGGTGAAATGGAAAAGAATGATGCTGGCTAACTCGACGTTTAATGCAATATTATCAGACACTTCATAGAGAAATTATTTAACCAAGATAAAAGGAAACATACAACTTTTGGCCAATAGACAGCGTACGTGTATAAGAGGGCATTTTAGCTTAATGGTTCATGCAGTGGAGTAAGGCATGCACGGTCCGCGGTTCCATCCCCGGTGCGGCCACAATAAAGTTGAATAGTTTCTTTAAGCCAATGGTTTTATTTTGAGTGCATATTTATAACCAAATGACTTCTCAAGCATAAATTGTGCCTTCCGCTGTAAAATCTATGGAAATTAATTCATCTCTGCTCTCCATACAGGACTGGAGCATGTTATCACAATGTGCAAGCAAGAAGTTATTTTTGTTTCATTCTACATTGTCTGATGTGGCTGAAACTTCACACATGTTCATTTTTGGAGTGTAATCTCATCCATATACCAATAAAGGCTCAATGGCATAGCGCCACCATCTGGCAAAAGGAAGTGGCCTTAATTTCACTGGACATCTTCCAATTTGGCTGAAAATGTACAAATATGTTAATTATTGGATTGTAATCAAATCCATGAACCATACACGGCTCAATATTATAGCGCCACCAACTGGCAATTGGAAGTGAGGCTTATATCATTGATGCATTCCAATAGCAGCAGCAACATCTTCATTGATCAAAGTGGAATTCCTGTGCACACTATACGTTGTCCAGGAAGGTGATTATTTCCAAAGTGTGTACATATTGTGAAACATGTCATTGGCACAACTATGCCACCAAGGCGGTTGCGCCCATGGTGCTTGGGCCCGTTCATTGCTGCTTGCAGCTATATTTATTATTAGGGCCCAAGCACCGTAGGGTGCGAAGGACCCTATTGTTATTGGAAGGATTATTATTATTATTAGGGCCCAAGCACCGTAGGGTGCGAAGGACCCTATTGTTATTGGAAGGATTATTATTATTATTATTATTATTATTATTATTAGGGCCCAAGCACCGTAGGGTGCGAAGGACCCTATTGTTATTGGAAGGATTATTATTATTATTATTATTATTATTATTATTCTTTTTTTTTCAATGTTTTGTGCATTTTTGAGGTGCTTGCCATGAATGAAAACTCACAGAATTTTGCACACACATCAGAAGTGGTGGCTGTCAGGATCTCTCAGATGCTCAGACCTGGGCGTCGCTGAGGGACTCCACAGCGCCCCCTATCGCATTGTCTTCTATTGTGGGCAGGCACTTTGAGCTACCTACACCATATTTAGTCTACATATAGCACTCCTCAGGCCAAACACATTTCAAATTCGAATCTAATCAAATATGCAAACAGGAAGTCAGCCATTTTGGATTTTGTGCGTTTTACACGTTCTACACTTTTAAGTACTCCTCCTAGGGGGTTCATCGCATTCACACCAACTATGGTCAGAATGGTCTCAGGATAGTCATGATACTAAATTGGCAGGATATTTTTGATAGCTCAAACGGGACAGTCACGGGGAGGATTACAATTTTTATGTCACGCCACGCCAACAGGAAGTGGCCGTAATTTCATGGTCGACATCGTCTGATCTGGCTGATATTTTAGAAATACGTTTATTGTTGGAGTATAAACACATCCATATCCCAAGAACGGGTCAATGTTATAGCGCCACCATCTGGCAACAGGAAGTGTGGTCTTCATCATATTTGTATGCCTTCCTGCTAGGGCATTCATCACATTCACACCACATGTGGTCAGCATGATCTTAAGATAGTCCTTACACTAAATTGCGAAGGGATTTTTGATATCTCAAACGGTATGGAAATGGCGAGTCGTAGAGTAGACATAGTGCGTGCAAAAAAATGACTTTTTTTTCGATATCGTCCGATCTGGCTGATATTTTAGAAATATGTTCACTGTTGGAATACAATATCAAATATATACATATCAATCGGGGCGTGGCTAGACAGCGCCCCCTATAATTATTATAATCTTTTTTTTCTATGTTTTGTGCATTTTTGAGGTGCTTGCCATAGATGGAAACTCACAGAATTTTGCACACACATGAGAAGTGTTGGCTGTCAGGATGTATCAGATGCTCAGACCTGGGCGTGGCCAAGGGACTCCACAGCGCCCCCTAATGCCTTGTCTTCTATTGTGGACAGGCACTTGGAGCTACCTTCACCTAATTTGGTAGGCTTGTGGGGCTCCTCTAGACAAACACATTTCTCATTCGCATCGAATCAAATATGTAAACAGGAAGTCAGCCATTTTGAATTTTGTGCGTTTTACACGTACTACACTTTTAAGTACTCCTCCTAGGGGGTTCATTGCATTCACACGAAATGTGGTCAAAGTGGTCTCAGGATCGTCCTGATACTAATTCCAAAGGATATTTTTGATATCTCAAACGGTATGGTCATGGCGAGGCGTACAATTTTCATGTCACGCCGCGCCAACAGGAAGTAGCCATAAATTCATGGTCTACATTGTCTGATCTGGCTAATATTTTACAAATATGTTCACTGTTAGAGTATAATCACATCCAAATACCAAGAAGAAATAAATGTTATAGCGCCACCATCTGGCAACGGACGTGAGGTTTTTATCATGTTTGTATGCGTTCCTGCTAGGGTATTCATCACATTCACACCAAATGAAGTCATCATCATCTTAGAATAGTCCTGACCCTAAATGACGAAAGGATTTTTGATATCTCAAACGGTTTGGCAATGGCGAGGCGTATAATACACACGTTACGCCCAAAAACAGGAAGTGGGCTTAATTCCGTTCTACATCATCTGATCCGGCTGATATTTTACAAATATATTCACTTTTGGAGTGCAATCACATCCATATCCACATTCATCTGGGCGTGGCTACACAGCGCCCCCTATGGCTTTTTTCTAATATTGTGGACATATACTTTCACGTAAATGCACCACGTCTGGTAGGCATAAGGGTCTCCTCAAGACACACACATTTCTCATTTGCATCCCTTAACTTTTCCCAACAGGAAGTGAGCTATTTTGGATTTTGTGTGTTTTTAAGTGTTTTTTCACGTACCAAACTTTGAAATATTCTTCCTAGGGGGTTCATCACATTCACACAAAATGTGGTCAGCATGATATTATAGCCCTGACACACAACTATGAACTGATTTTTAATATCTTGGAATGGTATGGCTCTGGTCAGCCTTAAAATTAACTTGTAATGCTGCCCAAACAGTTCATGTTTTAATACAATTATGTATTAAATAATTTCAAAAAGGTATTCAATTCTACATTGCCTGATTTTGAGGCTACAACTTTTCACATATGTTCATTGTTGGAGTGTCATCACATCCATTAAGCAATAATAGTTCACTATTTTCGCTGGAGACTCATTATATCCAGTCTTAAAACTTCAACGCAAGTCGCAAATGACTCTCCCATTTCTAATACGCGACTGCCATCTACTGGCAAAAATTGGTATTGCATATATCTTGCAATGACGTTCAATGTTATTTGGTTTAAAAAAAACCGTGTTGTAGCATTTTAAGGACTCAATACAAAACAGCTGTTCGGAAAGTTAGCTTGAAAACCAAGAAGCGTTATTAAGGAATTCGAGCCGTTTCTATTTGACTTCATTCGATTGAAGTGAATGCCGTAACCCAATTAAATGTAATTCGCGTCGGAATACACATAATAGCCTACACTGTCAACGTGAAATAAAAATATATAGAGTTTTAAATCGATCCTATATTGGGACATTTGTTATGATGGCTGGTGCAACGGGCATTTTCGGTACCGTTGACCATAATCGAATGCTAGCATTTATATCATTACACTGACCAAGTCCTGTTAAAAAGCACATCACCTTTGTGGAAACAGTGAAGTTGTCTACACAATCTATTCTAGTCACAGACTAACTGCGTCGCTGTAACTTCCCCCCATTTCTGATACGGGGATTCCATTTATTGGCAGAAAGTGGAACTTTTATATTTTTCTTCCTTCAAGTGATTTTTCAACGATAGGTTTTTTTTTTTTTTCTAGCGAGCCAGTAGGCATAACGATGTATGATTTACAGCTGCAGCCTACGTGACAAAATGTATTGACAACACCCAGCCCGACGTTTCTTTGAATCTATTTTGATTTTTGAATAGAATATCTGAAATAAATATTAAAGACATTTAATGACTGTCTTTAACTGGCAGGAGAGTAGCATATATTTAAAAGAGTCAAAAGTCAAAGAGAAACGTTAACGTTTGAGATGGCTCTGGTCGAACTCTGTGTTAACATGAGACCGTTATGTTCAACAAAGGTATGGCATGCAGGTCGTTGCGAGATGACGCGCACGGGCTAACAGCAGCCAGCCAGTCCACTGTCTGTGTGAGTAAAAAAAACAGGTCAGCTACGTTTGTTTACATGAATAGAAAACTTTCAGTTAAATCGCCATATATGTTAGTTTATTTTGCTTGTCATTAAACACGAATTAAGAGAACATACAATTTCGCTAGGAATTTTTGACTTAATATGAAAATACCGGATTGAGGGCAGAGACTTGGCATCTCCTTTAGATTTGGCTGAACAAATGCGTTTCAGGCAGCATAATTACCGGTGAAATGGAAAAGAATGATGCTGGCTAACTCGACGTTTAATGCAATACTATCCGACACTTCGGAGAGAAATTATTTAACCAGGATAAAAGGAAACATACAACTTTTGGCCAATAGATGGCGTACGTGTATAAGAGGGCAGTATAGCTTAATGGTTCAGACAGTGGATTAAGACATGCAAGGTCCGCGGTTCCATCCCCGGTGCGGCCACAATAAAGTTGAATAGTTTCTTTACGCCAATGGTTTTATTTTGAGTGCATATTTATAACCGAATGACTTCTCAAGCGTAAATTGTGCCTCCCGCTGTAAAATCTATTGAAATTTATTCATCTCTGCTCTCCATACAGGACTGGAGCATATTATTACAATGTGCAAGCAAGAAGTAATTTTTGTTTCATTCTACATTGTCTGATGTGGCAGAAACGTCACACATGTTCATTTTTGGAGTGTAATCTCATCCATATACCAAGAAAGGCTCAATGGCATAGCGCCACCATCTGGCAACAGGAAGTGGCTTTAATTTTACTTGACATCTTCCAATTTGGCTGAAAATGTACAAATATGTTCATTTTTGGAGTGAAATCAAATCCATAAACCATACACAGCTCAATATTATAGCGCCACCATCTGGCAATATGAAGTGAGGCTTATATCATTGATGCATTCCAATAGCAGCAGCAACATCTTCATTGATCAAAGGGGAATTCCTGTGCACACTATTCGTTGTCCAGGAAGGTGATTATTTCCAAAGTGTGTACATATTGTGAAACATGTCATTGGCACAACTATGCCACCAAGGCGGTTGCGCCCATGGTGCTTGGGCCCGTTCATTGCTGCTTGCAGCTATATTTATTATTATTATTCTTTTTTTTTCAATGTTTTGTGCATTTTTGAGGTGCTTGCCATGGATGAAAACTCACAGAATTTTGCACACACATCAGAAGTCGTGGCTGTCAGGTTGTCTCAGATGCTCAGACCTGGGCGTCGCTGAGGGACTCCACAGCGCCCCCTATCGCATTGTCATCTATTGTGGGCAGGCACTTTGAGCTACCTTCACAAAATTTAATACACATATAGCACTCCTCGGTCCAAACACATTTCTCATTCGCATCTAATCAAATATACAAACAGGAAGTCAGCTATTTTGGATTTTGTGCGTTTTACACGTACTGCACTTTTAAGTACTCCTCCTAGGGGGTTCATCACATTCACACCACCAGTGGTCAGAATGGTCTCAGGATATTCATGATGCTAAATTGCCAGGATATTTTTGATAGCTCCAACGGGACGGTCCTGGGGAGGCGTATAATTTTTATGTCACGCCACGCCAACAGGAAGTGGCCGTAATTTCATGGTCGACATCGTCTGATCTGGCTGATATTTTAGAAATACGTTTATTGTTGGAGTATAATCACATCCATATCCCAAGAACGGGTCAATGTTATAGCGCCACCATCTGGCAACAGGAAGTGAAGTCTTTATCATATTTGTATGCCTTCCTGCTAGGGCATTCATCACATTCACACGAAATGTGGTCGGCATGATCTTAGGATAGTCATGACCATAAGCTGTGAAGGGATTTTTGATATCTCAAACGGTATGGAAATGGCGAGTCGTAAAGTACACATATTGCGTGCAAAAAAATGACTTTTTTTTCGACATCGTCCGATCTGGCTGATATTTTACAAATATGTTCACTGTTGGAGTACAATATGAAATATAAACATATCAATCGGGGCGTGGCTAGACAGCGCCCCCTATAATTATTATTCTCTTTTTTTTCAATGTATTTTGCATTTTTGAGGTGCTTGCCATGGATGAAAACTCACAGAATTTTGCACACACATGAGAAGTGTTGGCTGTCAGGATGTATCAGATGCTCAGACCTGGGTGTGGCCGAGGGACTCCACAGCGCCCCCTAATGCTTTGTCTTCTATTGTGGACAGGCACTTTGAGCTACCTTCACCTAATTTGGTATGCATGTGGGGCTCCTCTGGACAAACACATTTCTCTTTCGTATCCAATCAAATATGTGAACAGGAAGTCAGCCATTTTGAATTTTGTGCATTTTACACGTACTACACTTTTAAGTACTCCTCCTAGGGGGTTCATTGCATTCACACGAAATGTGGTCTAAGCGGTCTCAGGATAGTCATGATACTAATTCCAAAGGATATTTTTGATATCTCAAACGGTATGCTCATGGCGAGGCGTACAATTTTCATGTCACGCCGCGCCAACAGGAAGTTGCCATAAATTCATGGTCTACATTGTCTGATCTGGCTGATATTTTACAAATATGTTCACTGTTAGAGTGTAATCACATCCATATACCAAGAAGTAGTCAATGTTATAGCGCCACCATCTGGCAACGGAAGTGAGGTTTTTATCATGTTTGTATGCGTTCCTGCTAGGGTATTCATCACATTCACACCAAATGTAGTCATCATGATCTTAGAATAGTCCTGACCCTAAATGAGGAAAGGATTTTTGATATCTCAAACGGTTTGGCAATGGCGAGGCGTATAATACACACGTTACACCCAAAAACAGGAAGTGGGCTTAATTCCGTTCTACATCATCTGATCGGGCTGATATTTTGCAAATATATTCACTTTTGGAGTGCAATCACATCCATATCCACATTCATCTGGGCGTGGCTACACAGCGCCCCCTATGGCTTTTTTCTAATATTGTGGACATATACTTTCACGTAAATGCACCACGTCTGGTAGGCATAAGGGTCTCCTCAAGACACACACATTTCTCATTTGCATCCCTTAACTTTTCCCAACAGGAAGTGAGCTATTTTGGATTTTGTGTGTTTTTAAGTGTTTTTTCACGTACCAAACTTTGAAATACTCTTCCTAGGGGGTTCATCACATTCACACAAAATGTGGTCAGCATGATATTATAGCCCTGACACACAACTATGAACTGATTTTTAATATCTTGGAATGGTATGGCTATGGTCAGCCTTAAAATTAACTTGTAATGCTGCCCAAATAGGAAAATTATATATTAAATAATTTCAAAAAGGTATTAAATTCTACATTGCCTGATTTTGAGGCTACATCTTTTCACATATGTTCATTGTTGGAGTGTCATAACATCCATTAAGCAATAATAGTTTACTATTTTCGCTGGAGACTCATTATCTCCAGTCTTAAAACTTCAACTCAAGTCGCAACTGACTCTCCCATTTCTAATACGCGACTGCCATCTAGTGGCAAAGGTTAGTATTCTTTCTAATTTTCGGTATGGTTTCTCTTTCTTGGATAAAGTGATTTCTCAACGACAAGTTTTGTTTCTTTTTGCGAGCCAGTAACCATAACGATGTATGAGTAACAGCGGCAGCCTACATGACAAAATGTACTGAAAACACCCAGCCCACAGCAACGTTTTTTCTCATCTATCTTAATTAACTCGATTGAATAACTAAAATAAAAAACAGGCTTTTACTGGCAGGAAAGTATCATATATTTAAAAGATTAACACATATAATGCATATATTGCTTTGACGTTCAATGTTATTTGGATTTTTAAAAAACCGTATTGTAGCATTTTAAGGACTCAATACAGCTGTTCGGAAAGTTGGCTTGAAAACCAAGAAGCCTTATTAAGGAATTCGAGCCGTTTCTATTTGACTTCATTCGATTGAAGTGAATGCCGTATCCCAATTAAATGTAATTCGCGTCGGAATACACATAATAGCCTACACTGTCAACGTGAAATAAAAATATATAGAGGTTTAAATCGATCCTGTATTGGGACATTTGTTTTGATGGCTGGTGCAACGGGCATTTTCGGTACCGTTGACCATAATCGAATGCTAGCAATTATATCATTACACTGACCAAGTCCTGTTAAAAAGCACATTTTTGGTTCCTTTGTGGAAACAGTGAAGTTGTCTACACAATCTGTTCTACTCACAGACTAACTGCGTCGCTGTAACTTCCCCCCATTTCTGATACGGCAATTCAATTAATTGGCAGAAAGTGGTACTTTCATTTTTTTCTTCCTTCAAGTGATTTTTCAACGATAGGTTTTTGTTTTTTTCTAGCGAGCCAGTAGGCATAACGATGTATGATTTACAGCTGCAGCCTACGTGACAAAATGTATTGACAACACCCAGCCCGACGTTTCTTTGCATCTATTTTCATTACATGAATTGAATAACTAAAAGAAATATGAAAGACATTTAAAGACTTAAAGACAGGCTTTAACTGGCAGGAGAGTATCATATTTTAAAAAGATTAACACATGAAGTCAAAAAGAAACTTTAGCGTCTGAGGTGGCTCTGCTCGAACGCTGTGTTAACAAGAGACCGTTTTGTTCAACAAAGGTATCACATGCAGGTCGTTGCGAGATGACACGCACGGGCTAACAGCAGCCAGCCAGTCCACTGTCTGTGTGAGTCAAAAAACAGGTCAGCTACGTTGGTTTACATGAATAGAAAACTTTCAGTTAAATCGCCAGCTATGTTTGTTTATTAGGCTTGTCATTAAACACGAATTAAGAGAACATACAATTTCGCTAGGAATGGTAAATTAATATGAAAATACTGTATTGAGGGCAGAGAGTTGGCATCTCTTTTAGATTTGGCTGAACAAATGCGTTTCAGGCATCATAATTACCAGTGAAATGGAAAAGAATGATGCTGGTTAACTAGACGTGTCGTGCAATATTATCCGACACTTCGTAGAGAAATATTAAACCAAGATAAAAGGAGACATTTGGCCAATAGATGGCACCCGTGTATAAGCGGGCAGTATAGCGTAATGGTTAGGGCGGTGGATTAAGGCACGCAAATTCAGCCGTTCGATCCCCGCTGCAGCCACAATGAATTTGAATAGGTTCTTGAAGCCAATTGTTTTCATTTTGAGTGCATATTTATGGCCGAATGACTTCTCAAGCGTAAATTGTGCCTCCCCGTGTAAAAACTATGGAAATTAATTAATCTCTGCTCTCCATACAGGACTGTAGCATGTTATCACAATGTGCAAGCAAGAAGTAATTTTTGTTTCATTCTACATTGTCTGATGTGGCAAAAACTTCACACATGTTCATTTTTGGAGTGTAATCTCATCAATATACCAAGACAGGCTCAATGGCATAGCGCCACCATCTGGCAACAGGAAGTGGCTTTAATTTTACTTGACATCTTCCAATTTGGCTGAAAATGTACAAATATGTTAATTATTGGAGTGTAATCAAATCCATAAACCATACACGGCTCAATATTATAGCGCCAGCATCTGGCAACAGGAAGTGGCTTTAATTTTACTCGACATCTTCCAATTTGGCTGAAAATGTACAAATATGTTAATTATTGGAGTGAAATCAAATCCATAAACCATACACAGCTCAATATTGTAGCGCCACCATCTGGCAACAGGAAGTGAGTCTTATATCATTGATGCATTCCAAAAGCAACACCAATATCTTCATTGATCAAAGGGGAATTCCTGTGCACACTATTCGTTGTCCAGGAAGGTGATTATTTCCAAAGTGTGTCCATATTGTGAAAAATGTCATTGGCACAACTGTGCCACCAAGGCGGTTGCGCCCATGGTGCTTGGGCCCGTTCATTGCTGCTTGCAGCTATATTTAGGGCCCAAGCACCGTAGGGTGCGAAGGACCCTATTGTTATTGGAAGGATTATTATTATTAGGGCCCAAGCACCGTAGGGTGCGAAGGACCCTATTGTTATTGGAAGGATTATTATTATTATTATTATTATTATTATTATTATTATTATTATTATTATTATTCTTTTTCTTCAGGCAAATGGGCTTTTTTGAGGGCCTTGCCATGCGTAAAAAGTCTTGACATTTTGCACACACATCAGAAGTGGTTGCTGTCAGGAGCTCTCAGATGCTCAGACCTGGGCGTGGCCGAGGGACTCCACAGCGCCCCCTATCGCATTGTCTTCTATTGTGGGCAGGCACTTTGACCTACCTGCACCTAATTTGGTGGCCAAATAGCGCTCCTCGGTCCAAACACATTTCTCATTCGGATCTAATCAAATATCCAAACAGGAAGTCAGCCATTTTGGATTTTCTGAGTTTTACACGTACTACACTTTTAAGTACTCCTCCTAGGGGGTTCATCGCATTCACACCAACTGTGGTCAGAATGGTCTCAGGATAGTCATGATGCTAAATTGCCAGGATTTTTTTGATAGCTCAAACGGGACGGTCACGGGGAGGATTACAATTTTTATGTCACGCCGCGCCAACAGGAAGTGGCCATAATTTCATGGTCTACATTGTCTGATCTGGCTGATATTTTAGAAATTTGTTTATTGTTGGAGTGTAATCACATCCATATCCCAAGAACAGGTCAATGTTATAGCGCCACCATCTGGCAATAGGAAGTGCGGTCTTTTACATATTTGTATGCATTCCTGCTAGGGCATTCAGCACATTCACACCAAATGCAGTCAGCATGATCGTAAGATAGTCCTTACGCTAAGTTGTGAAGGGATTTTTGATATCTCAAACGGTATGGAAATGGCGAGTCGTACAGTACACATATTGCGTGCAAAAAAATGACTTTTTTTTCGACATCGTCCGATCTGGCTGATATTTTACAAATATGTTCATTGTAGCAGTACAATATCAGATATATACATATCAATCGGGGCGTGGCTAGACAGCGCCCCCTATAATTATTATTCTCTTTTTTTTCAATGTATTTTGCATTTTTGAGGTTCTTGCCATGGATGGAAACTCACAGAATTTTGCACACACATGAGAAGTTTTGGCTGTCAGGATGTATCAGATGCTCAGACCTGGGCGTGGCCGAGGGACTCCATAGCGCCCCCTATCGCATTGTCTTCTATTGTGGACAGGCACTTTGAGCTACTTTCACCTACTTTGGTATGCATGTGAAGCTCCTCTGGACAAACACATTTCTCATTCGCATCGACTCAAATATGTAAACAGGAAGTCAGCCATTTTGAATTTTGTGCATTTTACACGTACTACACTTTTAAGTAGTCCTCCTAGGGGGTTCATTGCATTCACACGAAATGTGGTGAAAGCGGTCTCAGGATAGTCATGATACGAATTCCAAAGGATATTTTTGATATCTCAAACGGTATGGTCATGGCAAGGCGTACAATTTTCATGTCACGCCACGCCAACAGGAAGTTGCCATAAATTCATGCTCTACATTGTCTGATCTGGCTGATATTTTACAAATATGTTCACTGTTAGAGATTAATCACATCCAAATACCAAGAAGAAATCAATGTTATAGCGCCACCATCTGGCAACGGAAGTGAGGTTTTTATCATGTTTGTATGCGTTCCTGCTAGGGTATTCATCACATTCACACCAAATGTAGTCATCATTTTCTTAGAATAGTCCTGACCCTAAATGACAAAAGGATTTTTGATATCTCAAACGGTTTGGCAATGGCGAGGCGTATAATACACACGTTACGCCCAAAAACAGGAAGTGGGCTTAATTCCGTTCTACATCATCTGATCGGGCTGATATTTTGCAAATATATTCACTTTTGGAGTGCAATCACATCCATATCCACATTCATCTGGGCGTGGCTACACAGCGCCCCCTATGGCTTTTTTCTAATATTGTGGACATATACTTTCTCGTAAATGCACCACGTCTGGTTGGCATAAGGGTCTCCTCAAGACACACACATTTCTCATTTGCATCCCTTAACTTTTCCCAACAGGAAGTGAGCTATTTTGGATTTTGTGTGTTTTTAAGTGTTTTTTCACGTACCAAACTTTGAAATATTCTTCCTAGGGGGTTCATCACATTCACACAAAATGTGGTCAGCATGATATTATAGCCCTGACACACAACTATGAACTGATTTTTAATATCTTGGAATGGTATGGCTATGGTCAGCCTTAAAATTAACTTGTAATGCTGCCCAAACAGTTCCTGTTTTAATACAATTATATATTAAATAATTTCAAAAAGGTATTAAATTCTACATTGCCTGATTTTGAGGCTACAACTTTTCACATATGTTCATTGTTGGAGTGTCATCACATCCATTAAGCAATAATAGTTTACTATTTTCGCTGGAGACTCATTATCTCCAGTCTTAAAACTTCAACTCAAGTCGCAACTGACTCTCCCATTTCTAATACGCGACTGCCATCTACTGGCAAAAGTTGGTATTGTATATATCTTGCAATGACGTTCAATGTTATTTGGTTGATAAAAAAACGTGTTGTAGCATTTTAAGGACTCAATACAAAACAGCTGTTCGGAAAGTTGGCTTGAAAACCAAGAAGCGTTATTAAAGAATTCGAGCCGTTTCTATTTGACTTCATTCGATTGAAGTGAATGCCGTAACCCAATTAAATGTAATTCGCGTCGGAATACACACAATCGCCTACACTGTGAACGTGAAATAAAAATATATAGAGGTTTAAATCGATCCTATATTGGGACATTTGTTATGATGGCTGGTGCAACGGGCATTTTCGGTACCGTTGACCATAATCGAATGCTAGCATTTATATCATTACACTGACCAAGTCCTGTTAAAAAGCACATTTTTGGTTCCTTTGTGGAAACAGTGAAGTTGTCTACATAATCTATTCTACTCACAGACTAACTGCGTCGCTGTAACTTCCCCCCATTTCTGATACGGGGATTCCATTTATTTGCTGAAAGTGGTACTTTTTTTTTTCTTTCTTCAAGTGATTTTTCAACGATAGGTTTTTGTTTTTTTCTAGCAGCAGTAGGCATAACGATGTATGATTTACAGCTGCAGCCTACGTGACAAAATGTATTGACAACACCCAGCCCGACGTTTCTTTGCATCTATTTTCATTATATGAATTGAATATCTGAAATAAATATTAAAGACATTTAATGACTGTCTTTAACTGGCAGGAGAGTAGCATATATTTAAAAGAGTCAAAAGTCAAAAAGAAACGTTAACGTTTGAGATGGCTCTGGTCGAACTCTGTGTTAACATGAGACCGTTATGTTCAAAAAAGGTATGGCATGCAGGTCGTTGGCTAACAGCAGCCAGCCTGTCCACTGTCTGTGTGAGTCAAAAAACAGGTCAGCTACGTTTGTTTACATGAATAGAAAACTTTCAGTTAAATCGCCAGATATGTTAGTTTATTTTGCTTGTCATTAAACACGAATTAAGAGAACATACAATTTCGCTAGGAATTTTTGACTTAATATGAAAATATCGGATTGAGGGCAGAGACTTGGCATCTCCTTCAGATTTGGCTGAACAAATGCGTTTCAGGCAGCATAATTACCGGTGAAATGGAAAAGAATGATGCTGGCTAACTAGACGTTTATTGCAATATTATCCGACACTTAGGAGAGAAATTATTTAACCAAGATAAAAGGAAACATACAACTTTTGGCCAATAGATGGCGTACGTGTATAAGAGGGCAGCTTAATGGTTCAGACAGTGGATTAAGACATGCAAGGTCCTCGGTTCCATCCCCGGTGCGGCCACAATAAAGTTGAATAGTTTCTTTACGCCAATGGTTTTATTTTGAGTGCATATTTATAACCGAATGACTTCTCAAGCGTAAATTGTGCCTCCCGCTGTAAAATCTATTGAAATTAATTCATCTCTGCTCTCCATACAGGACTGGTGCATATTATTACAATGTGCAAGCAAGAAGTAATTTTTGTTTCATTCTACATTGTCTGATGTGGCAGAAACTTCACACATGTTCATTTTTGGAGTGTAATCTCATCCATTTTCCAATAAAGGCTCAATGGCAAAGCGCCAACCGCTGGCAACAGGAAGTGAGCCTTATATTGCATTCTTAAGCATTATTTTTCAATGGGTTCATGACATTCACGGTAAATGTGGTCAGCATGATGCTAGGATGGTCCTGACAAAACAGATTTTTGATTTACTGGGATGATATAGCTATGGTCAGGCACATAAAAAACACATCATGCCAGACAAACAGGAAGTGGTCATACTTAAATTCTCCAATGTCTGATGTGACTGCAACTTTACACAGATGCTCAGTGTTGGAGTGTAATCAAATCCATATTCCAAAAACGACTCAATGTTAAAGCAGCATCATCTGGAAACAGGAATTGACCTTAATTTCACTCAACGTCTTCCGATGTGGCTGAAAATGTACAAATATGTTTATTTCTGGAGTGTAATCAAATTCAAAAACCATACATGGCTCAATAATATAGCGCCACCATCTGGCAATAGGAAGTGAGGCTTATATCATTGATGCGTTCCAATAGCAGCGCCAACATCTTCATTGATAAAAAGGGAATTCCTGTGCACACTATACGTTGTCCAGGAAGGTGATTATTTCCAAAGTGTGTACATGTTGTGAAACATGTCATTGGCAGAACTATGCCACCAAGGCGGTTGCCCCCATGGTGCTTGGGCCCGTTCATTGCTGCTTGCAGCTATATTTATTATTATTATTATTATTATTATTCTTTTTCATCAGGCAAATGGGCTTTTTTGAGGGCCTTGCCATGCGTAAAAAGTCTTGACATTTTGCACACACATCAGAAGTGGTTGCTGTCAGGAGCTCTCAGATGCTCAGACCTGGGCGTGGCCGAGGGACTCCACAGCGCCCCCTATCGCATTGTCTTTTATTGTGGGCAGGCACTTTGAGCTACCTGCACCTAATTTGGTGGCCAAATAGCGCTCCTCGGTCCAAACACATTTCTCATTCGGATCTAATCAAATATCCAAACAGGAAGTCAGCCATTTTGGATTTTCTGAGTTTTACACGTACTACACTTTTAAGTACTCCTCCTAGGGGGTTCATCGCATTCACACCAACTGTGGTCAGAATGGTCTCAGGATAGTCATGATGCTAAATTGCCAGGATATTTTTGATAGCTCAAACGGGACAGTCACGGGGAGGATTACAATTTTTATGTCACGCCACGCCAACAGGAAGTGGCCATAATTTCATGGTCTACATTGTCTGATCTGGCTGATATTTTAGAAATTTGTTTATTGTTGGAGTGTAATCACATCCATATCCCAAGAACAGGTCAGTGTTATAGCGCCACCATCTGGCAATAGGAAGTGAGGTCTTTAACATATTTGTATGCCTTCCTGCTAGGGCATTCAGCACATTCACACCAAATGCGGTCAGCATGATTGTAAGATAGTCCTTACGCTGAGTTGTGAAGGGATTTTTGATATCTCAAACGGTATGGAAATGGCGAGTCGTACAGTACACATATTGCGTGCAAAAAAAAGACTTTTTTTTCGACATCGTCCGATCTGGCTGATATTTTAGAAATATGTTCATTGTAGCAGTACAATATCAGATATATACATATCAATCGGGGCGTGGCTAGACAGCGCCCCCTATAATTATTATTCTCTTTTTTTTCAATGTATTTTGCATTTTTCAGGTGCTTGCCATGGATGGAAACTCACAGAATTTTGCACACACATGAGAAGTGTTGGCTTTCAGGATGTATCAGATGCTCAGACCTGGGTGTGGCCAAGGGACTCCACAGCGCCCCCTAATGCTTTGTCTTCTATTGTGGACAGGCACTTTGAGCTACCTTCATCTAATTTGGTATGCATGTGGGACTCCTCTGGACAAACACATTTCTCATTCGCATCGAATCAAATATGTAAACAGGAAGTCAGCCATTTTGAATTTTGTGCATTTTACACGTACTACACTTTTAAGTACTCCTCCTAGGGGGTTCATTGCATTCACACGAAATGTGGTCAAATTGGTCCCAGGATAGTCATGATACTAATTCCAAAGGATATTTTTGATATCTCAAACGGTATGGTCATGGCGAGGCGTACAATTTTCATGTCACGCCGCGCCAACAGAAAGTTGCCATAAATTCATGGTCTACATTGTCTGATCTGGCTGATATTTTACAAATATGTTCACTGTTAGAGTGTAATCACATCCAAATACCAAGAAGAAATCAATGTTATAGCGCCACCATCTGGCAACGGACGTGAGGTTTTTATCATGTTTGTATGCGTTCCTGCTAAGGTATTCATCACATTCACACCAATTGTAGAGATCATGATCGTAGAATAGTCCTGACCCTAAATGACGAAAGGATTTTTGATATCTCAAACGGTTTGGCAATGGCGAGGCGTATAATACACACGTTACGCCCAAAAACAGGAAGTGGGCTTAATTCCGTTCTACATCATCTGATCGGGCTGATATTTTACAAATATATTCACTTTTGGAGTGCAATCACATCCATATCCACATTCATCTGGGCGTGGCTACACAGCGCCCCCTATGGCTTTTTTCTAATATTGTGGACATATACTTTCACGTAAATGCACCACGTCTGGAAGGCATAAGGGTCTCCTCAAGACACACACATTTCTCATTTGCATCCCTTAACTTTTCCCAACAGGAAGTGAGCTATTTTGGATTTTGTGTGTTTTTAAGTGTTTTTTCACGTACCAAACTTTGAAATACTCTTCCTAGGGGGTTCATCACATTCACACAAAATGTGGTCAGCATGATATTATAGCCCTGACACACAACTATGAACTGATTTTTAATATCTTGGAATGGTATGGCTATGGTCAGCCTTAAAATTAACTTGTAATGCTGCCCAAACAGTTCATGTTTTAATACAATTATGTATTAAATAATTTCAAAAAGGTATTAAATTCTACATTGCCTGATTTTGAGGCTACAACTTTTCATATATGTTCATTGTTGGAGTGTCATCACATCCATTAAGCAATAATAGTTCACTATTTTCGCTGGAGACTCATTATATCCAGTCTTAAAACTTCAAGGCAAGTCGCAAATGACTCTCCCATTTCTAATACGCGACTGCCATCTACTGGCAAAAGTTGGTATTGTATATATCTTGCAAAGACGTTCAATGTTATTTGGTTTAAAAAAAAGCGTGTTGTAGCATTTTAAGGACTCAATACAAAACAGCTGTTCGGAAAGTTGGCTTGAAAACCAAGAAGCCTTATTAAGGAATTCGAGCCGTTTCTATTTGACTTCATTCGATTGAAGTGAATGCCGTAACCCAATTAAATGTAATTCGCGTCGGAATACACATAATAGCCTACACTGTCAACGTGAAATAAAAATATATAGAGGTTTAAATCGATCCTGTATTCGGACATTTGTTATGATGGCTGGTGCAACGGGCATTTTCGGTACCGTTGACCATAATCGAATGCTAGCATTTATATCATTACACTGACCAAGTCCTGTTAAAAAGCACATTTTTGGTTCCTTTGTGGAAACAGTGAAGTTGTCTACACAATCTGTTCTACTCACAGACTAACTGCGTCGCTGTAACTTCCCCCCATTTCTGATACGGCGATTCAATTTATTGGCAGAAAGTGGTACTTTCATTTTTTTCTTCCTTCAAGTGATTTTTCAACGATAGGTTTTTGTTTTTTTCTAGCGAGCCAGTAGGCATAACGATGTATGATTTACAGCTGCAGCCTACGTGACAAAATGTATTGACAACACCCAGCCCGACGTTTCTTTGCATCTATTTTCATTACATGAATTGAATAACTAAAATAAATATTAAAGACATTTAAAGACTTAAAGACAGGCTTTAACTGGCAGGAGAGTATCATATTTTTAAAAGATTAACACATGAAGTCAAAAAGAAACTTTAGCGTCTGAGGTGGCTCTGCTCGAACGCTGTGTTAACATGAGACCGTTTTGTTCAACAAAGGTATCACATGCAGGTCGTTGCGAGATGACACGCACGGGCTAACAGCAGCCAGCCAGTCCACTGTCTGTGTGAGTCAAAAAACAGGTCAGCTACATTGGTTTACATGAATAGAAAACTTTCAGTTAAATCGCCAGCTATGTTAGTTTATTAGGCTTGTCATTAAACACGAATTAAGAGAACATACAATTTCGGTAGGAATGGTAAATTAATATGAAAATACTGTATTGAGGGCAGAGAGTTGGCATCTCTTTTAGATTTGGCTGAACAAATGCGTTTCAGGCAGCATAATTACCAGTGAAATGGAAAAGAATGATGCAGGTTAACTAGACGTTTCGTGCAATATTATCCGACACTTCGTAGAGAAATTATTAAACCAAGATAAAAGGAGACATTTGGCCAATAGTTGGCACCCGTGTATAAGCGGGCAGTATAGCGTAATGGTTAGGGCGGTGGATTAAGGCACGCAAATTCAGCCGTTCGATCCCCGCTGCAGCCACAATGAATTTGAATAGTTTCGTGAAGCCAATTGTTTTCATTTTGAGTGCATGTTTATGGCCTAATGACTTTTCAAGCATAAATTGTGCCTCCCCGTGTAAAAACTATGGAAATTAATTAATCTCTGCTCTCCATACAGACTGTAGCATGTTATCACAATGTGCAAGCAAGACGTTATTTTTATTTCATTCTACATTGTCTGATGTGGCTGAAACTTCACACGTTCATTTTTGGAGTGTAATCTCATCCATTTTCCAATAAAGGCTAAATGGCAAAGCGCCACCCGCTGGCAACAGGAAGTGAGCCTTATATTGCATTCTTAAGCATTATTTTTCAATGGGTTCATGACATTCACGGTAAATGTGGTCAGCATGATGCTAGGATGGTCCTGACAAAACAGATTTTTGATTTACTGGGATGATATAGCTATGGTCAGGCACATAAAAAACACATCATGCCAGACAAACAGGAAGTGGTCATACTTAAATTCTCCAATGTCTGATGTGACTGCAACTTTACACAGATGCTCAGTGTTGGAGTGTAATCAAATCCATATTCCAAAAACGACTCAATGTTATAGCAGCATCATCTGGAAACAGGAATTGACCTTAATTTCGCTGAACATCTTCCGATGTGGGTGAAAATGTACAAATATGTTTATTTCTGGAGTGTAATCAAATTCAAAAAACATACACGGATCAATAATATAGCGCCACCATCTGGCAACAGGAAGTGAGGCTTATATCATTGATGCATTCCAATAGCAGCGCCAACATCTTCATTGATCAAAGGGAAATTCCTGTGCACACTATACGTTGTCCAGGAAGGTGATTATTTCCAAAGTGTGTACATGTTGTGAAACATGTCATTGGCAGAACTATGCCACCAAGGCGGTTGCCCCCTTGGGGCTTGGGCCCGTTCATTGCTGCTTGCAGCTATATTTAGGGCCCAAGCACCGTAGGGTGCGAAGGACCCTATTGTTATTGGAAGGATTATTATTATTATTATTATTATTATTCTTTTTTTTTCAATGTTTTGTGCATTTTTGAGGTGCTTGCCATGAATGAAAACTCACAGAATTTTGCACACACATCAGAAGTGGTGGCTGTCAGGATCTCTCAGATGCTCAGACCTGGGCGTCGCTGAGGGACTCCACAGCGCCCCCTATCGCATTGTTTTCTATTGTGGGCAGGCACTTTGAGCTACCTGCACCATATTTAGTATGCATATAGCACTCCTCAGGCCAAACACATTTCAAATTTGCATCTAATCAAATATGCAAACAGGAAGTCAGCCATTTTGGATTTTGTGCGTTTTACACGTTCTACACTTTTAAGTACTCCTCCTAGGGGGTTGATCGCATTCACACCAACTGTGGTCAGAATGGTCTCAGGATAGTCATGATACTAAATTGGCAGGATATTTTTGATAGCTCAAACGGGACAGTCACGGGGAGGATTACAATTTTTATGTCACGCCACGCCAACAGGAAGTGGCCGTAATTTCATGGTCGTCATCATCTGATCTGGCTGATATTTTAGAAATACGTTTATTGTTGGAGTATAAACACAAGCATATCCCAAGAACGGGTCAATGTTATAGCGCCACCATCTGGCAACAGGAAGTGTGGTCTTCATCATATTTGTATGCCTTCCTGCTAGGCCATTCATCACATTCACACCACATGTGGTCAGCATTATCTTAAGATAGTCCTTACACTAAATTGCGAAGGGATTTTTGATATCTCAAACGGTATGGAAATGGCGAGTCGTAGAGTAGACATAGTGCGTGCAAAAAAATGACTTTTTTTTCGATATCGTCCGATCTGGCTGATATTTTAGAAATATGTTCACTGTTTGAATACAATATCAAATATATACATATCAATCGGGGCGTGGCTAGACAGCGCCCCCTATAATTATTATAATCTTTTTTTTCTATGTTTTGTGCATTTTTGAGGTGCTTGCCATGGATGAAAACTCACGGAATTTTGCACACACTTGAGAAGTGGTGTCTCTCAAGAACTGTCAGATGCTCAGACCTGGGCGTGGCCAAGGGACTCCACAGCGCCCCCTATTGCTTTGTCTTCTATTGTGGACAGGCACTTTGAGCTACCTTCACCTAATTTTGTACGGTTGTGGGGCTCCTCTGCCCAAACACATTTCTCATTCGCATCGAATCAAATATGTGAACAGGAAGTCAGCCATTTTGAATTTTGTGCGTTTTACACGTACTACACTTTTAAGTACTCCTCCTAGGGGGTTCATTGCATTCACACTAAATGTGGTCAAAGTGGTCTCAGGATAGTCATGATACTAATTCCGAAGGATATTTTTGATATCTCAAACGGTATGGTCATGGCGAGGCGTACAATTTTCATGTCACGCCACGCCAACAGGAAGTAGCCATAAATTCATGGTCTACATTGTCTGATCTGGCTGATATTTTACAAATATGTTCAATGTTAGAGTCTAATCACATCCAAATACCAAGAAGAAATCAATGTTATAGCGCCACCATCTGGCAACGGAAGTGAGGTTTTTATCATGTTTGTATGCGTTCCTGCTAAGGTATTCATCACATTCACACCAAATGTAGTCATCATGATCTTAGAATAGTCCTGACCCTAAATGACGAAAGGATTTTTGATATCTCAAACGGTTTGGCAATGGCGAGGCGTATAATACACACGTTACGCCCAAAAACAGGAAGTGGGCTTAATTCCGTTCTACATCATCTGATCGGGCTGATATTTTACAAATATATTCACTTTTGGAGTGCAATCACATCCATATCCACATTCATCTGGGCGTGGCTACACAGCGCCCCCTATGGCTTTTTTCTAATATTGTGGACATATACTTTCACGTAAATGCACCACGTCTGGTAGGCATAAGGGTCTCCTCAAGACACACACATTTCTCATTTGCATCCCTTAACTTTTCCCAACAGGAAGTGAGCTATTTTGGATTTTGTGTGTTTTTAAGTGTTTTTTCACGTACCAAACTTGGAAATACTCTTCCTAGGGGGTTCATCACATTCACACAAAATGTGGTCAGCATGATATTATAGCCCTGACACACAACTATGAACTGATTTTTAATATCTTGGAATGGTATGGCTATGGTCAGCCTTAAAATTAACTTGTAATGCTGCCCAAATAGGAAAATTATATATTAAATAATTTCAAAAAGGTATTAAATTCTACATTGCCTGATTTTGAGGCTACATCTTTTCACATATGTTCATTGTTGGAGTGTCATCACATCCATTAAGCAATAATAGTTTACTATTTTCGCTGGAGACTCATTATCTCCAGTCTTAAAACTTCAACTCAAGTCGCAACTGACTCTCCCATTTCTAATACGCGACTGCCATCTAGTGGCAAAGGTTAGTATTCTTTCTAATTTTCGGTATGGTTTCTCTTTTTCTTGGATAAAGTGATTTCTCAACGACAAGTTTTGTTTCTTTTTGCGAGCCAGTAACCATAACGATGTATGAGTAACAGCGGCAGCCTACATGACAAAATGTACTGAAAACACCCAGCCCACAGCAACGTTTTTTCTCATCTATCTTAATTAAATCGATTGAATAACTAAAATAAAAAACAGGCTTTTACTGGCAGGAAAGTATCATATATTTAAAAGATTAACACATATAATGCATATATTGCTTTGACGTTCAATGTTATTTGGATTTTAAAAAAACCGTATTGTAGCATTTTAAGGACTCAATACAAAACAGCTGTTCGGAAAGTTGGCTTGAAAACCAAGAAGCCTTATTAAGGAATTCGAGCCGTTTCTATTTGACTTCATTCGATTGAAGTGAATGCCGTAAGCCAATTAAATGTAATTCGCGTCGGAATACACATAATAGCCTACACTGTCAACGTGAAATAAAAATATATAGAGGTTTAAATCGATCCTGTATTGGGACATTTGTTATGATGGCTGGTGCAACGGGCATTTTCGGTACCGTTGACCATAATCGAATGCTAGCATTTATATCATTACACTGACCAAGTTCTGTTAAAAAGCACATTTTTGGTTCCTTTGTGGAAACAGTGAAGTTGTCTACACAATCTGTTCTACTCACAGACTAACTGCGTCGCTGTAACTTCCCCCCATTTCTGATACGGCGATTCAATTTATTGGCAGAAAGTGGTACTTTCATTTTTTTCTTCCTTCAAGTGATTTTTCAACGATAGGTTTTTGTTTTTTTCTAGCGAGCCAGTAGGCATAACGATGTATGATTTACAGCTGCAGCCTACGTGACAAAATGTATTGACAACACCCAGCCCGACGTTTCTTTGCATCTATTTTCATTACATGAATTGAATAACTAAAATAAATATTAAAGACATTTAAAGACTTAAAGACAGGCTTTAACTGGCAGGAGAGTATCATATTTTTAAAAGATTAACACATGAAGTCAAAAAGAAACTTTAGCGTCTGAGGTGGCTCTGCTCGAACGCTGTGTTAACATGAGACCGTTTTGTTCAACAAAGGTATCACATGCAGGTCGTTGCGAGATGACACGCACGGGCTAACAGCAGCCAGCCAGTCCACTGTCTGTGTGAGTCAAAAAACAGGTCAGCTACGTTGGTTTACATGAATAGAAAACTTTCAGTTAAATCGCCAGCTATGTTAGTTTATTAGGCTTGTCATTAAACACGAATTAAGAGAACATACAATTTCGCTAGGAATGGTAAATTAATATGAAAATACTGTATTGAGGGCAGAGAGTTGGCATCTCTTTTAGATTTGGCTGAACAAATGCGTTTCAGGCAGCATAATTACCAGTGAAATGCAAAAGAATGATGCAGGTTAACTAGACGTTTCGTGCAATATTATCCGACACTTCGTAGAGAAATTATTAAACCAAGATAAAAGGAGACATTTGGCCAATAGATGGCACCCGTGTATAAGCGGGCAGTGTAGCGTAATGGTTAGGGCGGTGGATTAAGGCACGCAAATTCAGCCGTTCCATCCCCGCTGCAGCCACAATGAATTTGAATAGTTTCTTGAAGCCAATTGTTTTCATTTTGAGTGCATGTTTATGGCCTAATGACTTTTCAAGCATAAATTGTGCCTCCCCGTGTAAAAACTATGGAAATTAATTAATCTCTGCTCTCCATACAGGACTGTAGCATGTTATCACAATGTGCAAGCAAGACGTTATTTTTATTTCATTCTACATTGTCTGATGTGGCTGAAACTTCACACGTTCATTTTTGGAGTGTAATCTCATCCATTTTCTAATAAAGGCTAAATGGCAAAGCGCCACCCGCTGGCAACAGGAAGTGAGCCTTATATTGCATTCTTAAGCATTATTTTTCAATGGGTTCATGACATTCACGGTAAATGTGGTCAGCATGATGCTAGGATGGTCCTGACAAAACAGATTTTTGATTTACTGGGATGATATAGCTATGGTCAGGCACATAAAAAACACATCATGCCAGACAAACAGGAAGTGGTCATACTTAAATTCTCCAATGTCTGATGTGACTGCAACTTTACACAGATGCTCAGTGTTGGAGTGTAATCAAATCCATATTCCAAAAACGACTCAATGTTATAGCAGCATCATCTGGAAACAGGAATTGACCTTAATTTCGCTGAACATCTTCCGATGTGGCTGAAAATGTACAAATATGTTTATTTCTGGAGTGTAATCAAATTCAAAAAACATACACGGATCAATAATATAGCGCCACCATCTGGCAACAGGAAGTGAGGCTTATATCATTGATGCATTCCAATAGCAGCGCCAACATCTTCATTGATCAAAGGGAAAATCCTGTGCACACTATACGTTGTCCAGGAAGGTGATTATTTCCAAAGTGTGTACATGTTGTGAAACATGTCATTGGCAGAACTATGCCACCAAGGCGGTTGCCCCCATGGGGCTTGGGCCCGTTCATTGCTGCTTGCAGCTATATTTATTATTATTATTCTTTCTCTTCCGTCAAATGGGCATTTTTGAGGGCCTTGCCATGGCTAAAAAGTCTTGAAATTTTGCAGACACATCAGAAGTGGTGGCCGTCAGGATCTATCAGATGCTCAGACCTGGGTGTGGCCGAGGGACTCCACAGCGCCCCCTATTGCGCTGACCCCCCCCCCCCATTGCATTGTTGTCTATTGTGGGCAGGCACTTTGAACTACATGAAACTAATTTGGTAACCATGTGTGGCTCCTCAATTCAAACACATTTCTCATTCGCATTGATGCAAATATGCAAACAGGAAGTGAGCTATTTTGGATTTTGTGTGTTTTACACATACTACACTTTTACGTACTCCTCCTAGGGGGTTCATCGCATTCACACCAACTGTGGTCAGAATGGTCTCAGGATATTCATGATGCTAAATTGCCAGGATATTTTTGATAGCTCAAACGGGATGGTCATGGCGAGGCGTGCAATTTTTATGTCACGCCGCGCCAACAGGAAGTGGTCATAATTTCATGGTCAACATCGTCTGATCTGGCTGATATTTCAGAAATATGTTTAGTGTTGGAGTATAATCACATCCATATCCCAAGAACGGGTCAATGTTATAGCGCCACCATCTGGCAACAGGAAGTGAGGTCTTTATCATATTTGTATGCTTTCCTGCTAGGGCATTCATCACATTCACACGAAATGTGGTCAGCATGATCTTAGGATAGTCATGACCATAAGCTGTGAAGGGATTTTTGATATCTCAAACGGTATGGAAATGGCGAGTCGTACAGTACACATATTTCGTGCAAAAAAATGACTTTTTTTTCGACATCGTCCGATCTGGCTGATATTTTACAAATATGTTCACTGTTGGAGTACAATATGAAATATATACATATCAATCGGGGCGTGGCTACACAGCGCCCCCTATAATTATTATTCTCTTTTTTTTCAATGTATTTAGCATTTTTGAGGTGCTTGCCATGGATGGAAACTCACGGAATTTTGCACACACATGAGAAGTGTTGGCTGTCAGGACGTATCAGATGCTCAGACATGGGCGTGGCCGAGGGACTCCACAGCGCCCCCTAATGCTTTGTCTTCTATTGTGGACAGGCACTTTGAGCTACCTTCACCTAATTTGGTCTGCATGTGGGGCTCCTCTTGCCAAACACATTTCTCATTCGCATCGAATCAAATATGTGAACAGGAAGTCAGCCATTTTGAATTTTGTGCATTTTACACGTACTCCACTTTTAAGTACTCCTCCTAGGGGGTTCATTGCATTCACAGGAAATGTGGTCAAAGTGGTCTCAGGATAGTCATGATACTAATTCCAAAGGATATTTTTGATATCTCAAACGGTATGGTCATGGCGAGGCGTACAATTTTCATGTCACGCCGAGCCAACAGGAAGTTGCCATAAATTCATGGTCTACATTGTCTGATCTGGCTGATATTTTACAAATATGTTCACTGTTAGAGTGTAATCACATCCAAATACCAAGAAGAAATCAATGTTATAGCGCCACCATCTGGCAACGGACGTGAGGTTTTTATCATGTTTGTATGGGTTCCTGCTAAGGTATTCATCACATTCACACCAAATGTAGTCATCATGATCTTAGAATAGTCCTGACCCTAAATGACGAAAGGATTTTTGATATCTCAAACGGTTTGGCAATGGCGAGGCGTATAATACACACGTTACGCCCAAAAACAGGAAGTGGGCTTAATTCCGTTCTGCATCATCTGATCGGGCTGATATTTTACAAATATATTCACTTTTGGAGTGCAATCACATCCATATCCACATTCATCTGGGCGTGGCTACACAGCGCCCCCTATGGCTTTTTTCTAATATTGTGGACATATACTTTCACGTAAATGCACCACGTCTGGTAGGCATAAGGGTCTCCTCAAGACACACACATTTCTCATTTGCATCCCTTAACTTTTCCCAACAGGAAGTGAGCTATTTTGGATTTTGTGTGTTTTTAAGTGTTTTTTCACGTACCAAACTTTGAAATACTCTTCCTAGGGGGTTCATCACATTCACACAAAATGTGGTCAGCATGATATTATAGCCCTGACACACAACTATGAACAGATTTTTAATATCTTGGAATGGTATGGCTATGGTCAGCCTTAAAATTAACTTGTAATGCTGCCCAAATAGGAAAATTATATATTAAATAATTTCAAAAAGGTATTAAATTCTACATTGCCTGATTTTGAGGCTACATCTTTTCACATATGTTCATTGTTGGAGTGTCATCACATCCATTAAGCAATAATAGTTTACTATTTTCGCTGGAGACTCATTATCTCCAGTCTTAAAACTTCAACGCAAGTCGCAACTGACTCTCCCATTTCTAATACGCGACTGCCATCTAGTGGCAAAGGTTAGTATTCTTTCTAATTTTCGGTATTGTTTCTCTTTTTCTTGGATAAAGTGATTTCTCAACGACATGTTTTGTTTCTTTTTGCGAGCCAGTAACCATAACGATGTATGAGTAACAGCGGCAGCCTACATGACAAAATGTACTGAAAACACCCAGCCCACACCAACGTTTTTTCTCATCTATCTTAATTAACTCGATTGAATAACTAAAATAAAAAATAGGCTTTTACTGGCAGGAAAGCATCATATATTTAAAAGATTAACACATATAATGCATATATTGCTTTGACGTTCAATGTTATTTGGATTTTTAAAAAACCGTATTGTAGCATTTTAAGGACTCAATACAAAACAGCTGTTCGGAAAGTTGGCTTGAAAATTAAGAAGCCTTATTAAGGAATTTGAGCCGTTTCTATTTGACTTCATTCGATTGAAGTGAATGCCGTAACCCAATTAAATGTAATTCGCGTCGGAATACACATAATAGCCTACACTGTCAACGTGAAATAAAAATATATAGAGGTTTAAATCGATCCTGTATTGGGACATTTGTTATGATGGCTGGTGCAACGGGCATTTTCGGTACCGTTGACCATAATCGAATGCTAGCATTTATATCATTACACTGACCAAGTCCTGTTAAAAAGCACACTTTTGGTTCCTTTGTGGAAACAGTGAAGTTGTCCACACAATCTGTTCTACTCACAGACTAACTGCGTCGCTGTAACTTCCCCCCATTTCTGATACGGCGATTCAATTTATTGGCAGAAAGTGGTACTTTCATTTTTTTCTTCCTTCAAGTGATTTTTCAACGATAGGTTTTTGTTTTTTTCTAGCGAGCCAGTAGGCATAACGATGTATGATTTACAGCTGCAGCCTACGTGACAAAATGTATTGACAACACGCAGCCCGACGTTTCTTTGCATCCATTTTCATTACATGAATTGAATAACTAAAATAAATATTAAAGACATTTAAAGACTTAAAGAAAGGCTTTAACTGGCAGGAGAGTATCATCTTTTAAAAAGATTAACACATGAAGTCAAAAAGAAACTTTAGCGTCTGAGGTGGCTCTGCTCGAACGCTGTGTTAACATGAGACCGTTTTGTTCAACAAAGGTATCACATGCAGGTCGTTGCGAGATGACACGCACGGGATAACAGCAGCCAGCCAGTCCACTGTCTGTGTGAGTCAAAAAACAGGTCAGCTACGTTGGTTTACATGAATAGAAAACTTTCAGTTAAATCGCCAGCTATGTTAGTTTATTAGGCTTGTCATTAAACACGAATTAAGAGAACATACAATTTCGCTAGGAATGGTAAATTAATATGAAAATACTGTATTGAGGGCATAGAGTTGGCATCTCTTTTAGATTTGGCTGAACAAATGCGTTTCAGGCAGCATAATTACCAGTGAAATGGAAAAGAATGATGCTGGTTAACTAGACGTTTCGTGCAATATTATCCGACACTTCGTAGAGAAATTATTAAACCAAGATAAAAGGAGACATTTGGCCAATAGATGGCACCCGTGTATAAGCGGGCAGTATAGCGTAATGGTTAGGGCGGTGGATTAAGGCACGCAAGTTCAGCCGTTCGATCCCCGCTGCAGCCACAATGAATTTGAATAGTTTCTTGAAGCCAATTGTTTTCATTTTGAGTGCATGTTTATGGCCTAATGACTTTTCAAGCATAAATTGTGCCTCCCCGTGTAAAAACTATGGAAATTAATTAATCTCTGCTCTCCATACAGGACTGTAGCATGTTATCACAATGTGCAAGCAAGACGTTATTTTTATTTCATTCTACATTGTCTGATGTGGCTGAAACTTCACACGTTCATTTTTGGAGTGTAATCTCATCCATTTTCCAATAAAGGCTAAATGGCAAAGCGCCACCCGCTGGCAACAGGAAGTGAGCCTTATATTGCATTCTTAAGCATTATTTTTCAATGGGTTCATGACATTCACGGTAAATGTGGTCAGCATGATGCTAGGATGGTCCTGACAAAACAGATTTTTGATTTACTGGGATGATATAGCTATGGTCAGGCACATAAAAAACACATCATGCCAGACAAACAGGAAGTGGTCATACTTAAATTCTCCAATGTCTGATGTGACTGCAACTTTACACAGATGCTCAGTGTTGGAGTGTAATCAAATCCATATTCCAAAAACGACTCAATGTTATAGCAGCATCATCTGGAAACAGGAATTGACCTTAATTTCGCTGAACATCTTCCGATGTGGCTGAAAATGTACAAATATGTTTATTTCTGGAGTTTAATCAAATTCAAAAAACATACACGGATCAATAATATAGCGCCACCATCTGGCAACAGGAAGTGAGGCTTATATCATTGATGCATTCCAATAGCAGCGCCAACATCTTCATTGATCAAAGGGAAATTCCTGTGCACACTATACGTTGTCCAGGAAGGTGATTATTTCCAAATTGTGTACATGTTGTGAAACATGTCATTGGCAGAACTATGCCACCAAGGCGGTTGCCCCCATGGGGCTTGGGCCCGTTCATTGCTGCTTGCAGCTATATTTATTATTATTATTCTTTTTTCTATATGCAAATGGGCCTTTTTGAGGTGCTTGCCATGCATAAAAAGTCTGGGAATTTTGCACACACATCAGAAATGAAGACCTTCAGGATTGATTAGATGCTCAGACCTGGGCGTGGCCGAGAGACTCCACAGCGCCCCCTATCGCATTGTCATCTTTTGTGGGCAGGCACTTTGAGCTACCTTCACAAAATTTAGTACGCATATAGCACTCCTCGGACCAAAAACATTTAAAATTTGCATCTAATCAAATATACAAACAGGAAGTCAGCAATTTTGGATTTTGTGCGTTTTACATGTACTGCACTTTTAAGTACTCCTCCTAGGGGGTTCATCACATTCACACCACCTGTGGTCAGAATGGTCTCAGGATATTCATGATGCTAAATTGCCAGGATATTTTTGATAGCTCAAACGGGACGGTCCTGGGGAGGCGTAGAATTTTTATGTCACGCCGCGCCAACAGGAAGTGGCCGTAATTTCATGGTCTACATTGTCTGATCTGGCTGATATTTTAGAAATACGTTTATTGTTGGAGTATAATCACATCCATATCCCAAGAACGGGTCAATATTATAGCGCCACCATCTGGCAACAGGAAGTGAGGTCTTTATCATATTTGTATGCCTTCCTGCTAGGGCATTCATCACATTCACACGAAATGTGGTCACCATGATCTTAGGATAGTCATGACCATAAGCTGTGAAGGGATTTTTGATATCTCAAACGGTATGGAAATGGCGAGTCGTACAGTACACATATTGCGTGCAAAAAAATGACTTTTTTTTCGACATCGTCCGATCTGGCTGATATTTTACAAATATGTTCACTGTTGGAGTACAATATGAAATATATACATATCAATCGGGGCGTGGCTAGACAGCGCCCCCTATAATTATTATTCTCTTTTTTTTCAATGTATTTTGCATTTTTGAGGTGCTTGCCATGGATGAAAACTCACAGAATTTTGCAGACACATGAGAATTGTTGGCTGTCAGGATGTATCAGATGCTCAGACCTGGGCGTGGCCGAGGGACTCCACAGCGCCCCCTATCGCATTGTCTTCTATTGTGGACAGGCACTTTGACCTACCTTCACCTAATTTGGTATGCATGTGGGGCTCCTCTTGCCAAACACATTTCTCATTCGCATTAAATCAAATATTTGAACAGGAAGTCAGCCATTTTGAATTTTGTGCATTTTACACGTACTACACTTTTAAGTACTCCTCCTAGGGGGTTCATTGCATTCACAGGAAATGTGGTCAAAGTGGTCTCAGGATAGTCATGATACTAATTCCAAAGGATATTTTTGATATCTCAAACGGTATGGTCATGGCGAGGCGTACAATTTTCATGTCACGCCGCGCCAACAGGAAGTAGCCATAAATTCATGGTCTACATTGTCTGATCTGGCTGATATTTTAGAAATATGTTCACTGTTAGAGTGTAATCACATCCATATACCAAGAAGTAGTAAATGTTATAGCGCCATCATCTGGCAACGGAAGTGAGGTTTTTATCATGTTTGTATGCGTTCCTGCTAGGGTATTCATCACATTCACACCAAATGTAGTCATCATGATCTTAGAATAGTCCTGACCCTAAATGACGAAAGGATTTTTGATATCTCAAACGGTTTGGCAATGGCGAGGCGTATAATACACACGTTACACCCAAAAACAGGAAGTGGGCTTAATTCCGTTCTACATCATCTGATCGGGCTGATATTTTGCAAATATATTCACTTTTGGAGTGCAATCACATCCATATCCACATTCATCTGGGCGTGGCTACACAGCGCCCCCTATGGCTTTTTTCTAATATTGTGGACACATACTTTCACGTAAATGCACCACGTCTGGTAGGCATAAGGGTCTCCTCAAGACACACACATTTCTCATTTGCATCCCTTAACTTTTCCAAAAAGGAAGTGAGCTATTTTGGATTTTGTGTGTTTTTAAGTGTTTTTTCACATACCAAACTTTGAAATACTCTTCCTAGGGGGTTCATCACATTCACACAAAATGTGGTCAGCATGATATTATAGCCCTGACACACAACTATGAACTGATTTTTAATATCTGGGAATGGTATGGCTCTGGTCAGCCTTAAAATTAACTTGTAATGCTGCCCAAACAGTTCATGTTTTAATACAATTATGTATTAAATAATTTCAAAAAGGTATTCAATTCTACATTGCCTGATTTTGAGGCTACAACTTTTCACATATGTTCATTGTTGGAGTGTCATCACATCCATTAAGCAATAATAGTTCACTATTTTCGCTGGAGACTCATTATATCCAGTCTTAAAACTTCAACGCAAGTCGCAAATGACTCTCCCATTTCTAATACGCGACTGCCATCTACTGGCAAAAGTTGGTATTGCATATCTTGCAATGACGTTCAATGTTATTTGGTTTAAAAAAAAACGTGTTGTAGCATTTTAAGGACTCAATACAAAACGGCTGTTCGGAAAGTTAGCTTGAAAACCAAGAAGCCTTATTAAGGAATTCGAGCCGTTTCTATTTGACTTCATTCGATTGAAGTGAATGCCGTAACCCAATTAAATGTAATTCGCGTCGGAATACACATAATAGCCTACACTGTCAACGTGAAATAAAAATATATAGAGGTTTAAATCGAACCTATATTGGGACATTTGTTATGATGGCTGGTGCAACGGGCATTTTCGGTACCGTTAACCATAATCGAATGCTAGCATTTATATCATTACACTGACCAAGTCCTGTTAAAAAGCACATTTTTGGTTCCTTTGTGGAAACAGTGAAGTTGTCTACACAATCTATTCTACTCACAGACTAACTGTGTCGCTGTAACTTCCCCCCATTTCTGATACGGGGATTCCATTTATTGGCAGAAAGTGGAACTTTTATATTTTTCTTCCTTCAAGTGATTTTTCAACGATAGGTTTTTGTTTTTTTTCTAGCGAGCCAGTAGGCATAACGATGTATGATTTACAGCTGCAGCCTACGTGACAAAATGTATTGACAACACCCAGCCCGACGTTTCTTTGCATCTATTTTCATTTTTGAATAGAATATCTGAAATAAATATTAAAGACATTTAATAACTGTCTTTAACTGGCAGGAGAGTACCATATATTTAAAAGAGTCAAAAGTCAAAAAGAAACGTTAACGTTTGAGATGGCTCTGGTCGAACTCTGTGTTAACATGAGACCGTTATGTTCAACAAAGGTATGGC
Organism: Conger conger; assembly: GCF_963514075.1. Taxonomy (NCBI): domain Eukaryota; kingdom Metazoa; phylum Chordata; class Actinopteri; order Anguilliformes; family Congridae; genus Conger; species Conger conger. The sequence continues at coordinate 35,282,487 of NC_083761.1, forward strand.
ATGCAGGTCGTTGCGAGATGACGCGCACGGGCTAACAGCAGCCAGCCAGTCCACTGTCTGTGTGAGTCAAAAAAACAGGTCAGCTACGTTTGTTTACATGAATAGAAAACTTTCAGTTAAATCGCCAGATATGTTAGTTTATTTTGCTTGTCATTAAACACGAATTAAGAGAACATACAATTTCGCTAGGAATTTTTGACTTAATATGAAAATACCGGATTGAGGGCAGAGACTTGGCATCTCCTTTAGATTTGGCTGAACAAATGCGTTTCAGGCAGCATAATTACCGGTGAAATGGAAAAGAATGATGCTGGCTAACTCGACGTTTAATGCAATATTATCCGACACTTCGGAGAGAAATTATTTAACCAGGATAAAAGGAAAATGTACTGAAAATGTACAAATATGTTAATTATTGGAGTGTAATCAAATCCATGAACCATACACGGCTCAATATTATAGCGCCACCATCTGGCAACAGGAAGTGGCTTAAATTTTACTTGACATCTTCCAATTTGGCTGAAAATGTAGAAATATGTTAATTATTGGAGTGTAATCAAATCCATGAACCATACACGGCTCAATATTATAGCGCCACCATCTGGCAATAGGAAGTGAGGCTTATATCATTGATGCATTCCAATAGCAGCAGCAACATCTTCATTGATCAAAGGGGAATTCCTGTGCACACTATACGTTGTCCAGGAAGGTGATTATTTCCAAAGTGTGTACATATTGTGAAACATGTCATTGGCACAACTATGCCACCAAGGCGGTGGCGCCCATGGTGCTTGGGCCCGTTCATTGCTGCTTGCAGCTATATTTAGGGCCCAAGCACCGTATGGTGCGAAGGACCCTATTGTTATTGGAAGGATTATTATTATTAGGGCCCAAGCACCGTAGGGTGCGAAGGACCCTATTGTTATTGGAAGGATTATTATTATTATTATTATTATTATTATTATTATTATTATTATTATTATTATTATTATTATTCTTTCTCTTCCGTCAAATGGGCATTTTTGAGGGCCTTGCCCTGGCTAAAAAGTCTTGATATTTTGCAGACACATCAGAAGTGGTGGCCGTCAGGATGTATCAGATGCTCAGACCTGGGTTTGGCCGAGGGACTCCACAGCGCCCCCTATTGCGCTAACCCCCCCCCCCCCCCCCTGCATTGTTGTCTATTGTGGGCAGGCACTTTGAGCTACCTTCACCAAATTTAGTACGCATATAGCACTCCTCGGACCAAACACATTTCTAATTCGCATTGATGCAAATATGCGAACAGGAAGTCAGCCATTTTGAATTTTGTGCGTTTTCACATGTACTACACTTTTAAGTACTCCTCCTAGGCGGTTCATCGCATTCACACCAAATGGGGTAAGAATGGTCTGAACATAGTCATGATTCTAAATTGCCAGGATATTTTTGATATCTCAAACGGTATGGTCATGGCGAGGCGTACAATTTTTATGTCACGCCGCGCCAAAAGGAAGTGGCCATAATTTTGTGGTTTACATCGTCTGATCTGGCTGATATTTTACAAATATGTTCATTGTGTGAGTATACTCACATTCATGTCCCAAGAAGAAGTCAATGTTATAGCGCCACCATCTGGCAACAGGAAGTGAGGTTTTTATCATATTTGTATGTGTTCCTGCTAGGGTATTCATCACATTCACACCAAATGAAGTCAGCATGATCTTAGGATAGTCCTGACCCTAAAAGCCAAACGGATTTTTGATATCTCAAATGGTTTGGCAATGGCGAGGCGTACAATACACACGTTACGAGCGAAAACAGGAAGTGGGCTTAATTCCGTTCTACATTGTCTGATTGGGCTGAAATTTTACAGATATATTCACTGTTGGAGTCCAATCACATCCATATCCACATACATCTGGGCGTGGCTACGCAGCGCCCCCTATGGTTCTTTTCTAATATTGTGGACATATACTTTCACGTAAATTCACCGAATATGGTATGCATATGGGTCTCCTCAAGACACACACATTTCTCATTTGCATCCCTAAACGTTTCTAAACAGGAAGTGAGCTATTTTGGATTTTGTGTGTTTTTAAGTGTTTTTACACGTACCAAACTCTGAAATACTCCTCCTAGGGAGTTCATCACATTCACACCAAATGTGGTGAGAATGGTCTCAGGATAATCCTGATGCTAAATTGAAAGGATATTTCTGATATGTCAAACGGTACGGCTATGGCGAGGCGTACAATTTGAGGTCTCGCCGTGGCAACAGGAAGTGTTCGTAATTTCATTCTAGATGGTCTGATCTGGTTGATATTACACAGATATGTTCGTTGTGGGAGTATAATCTAATCCATATCCCAAAAATGACTCAATGTTATAGCGCCACCATCTGGCAACAGGAAGTGGCTTTAATTTCACTCGACATCTTCCGATGTGGCCGAAAATTTAGAAATATGTATATTGTTGGAGTGTAATTAAATCCATATTCCAAAAATGACTCAATGTTATAACGCCACCATCTGGAAACTAGAACATTGAATTGACCTTAATTTCACTCAACATCTTCCGATGTGGCTGAAAATTTTGAAATAGATTTATTATTGGAGTGTAATCAAATAATACACGGCTCAATATTATAGCGCCACCATCTGGCAACAGGAAGTGAGTCTTATGTCATTGATGCATTCCAATAGCAACACCAACATCTTCATTGATAAAAGGGGAATTCCTGTGCACACTATACATTGCCAAGGAAGGTGATTATTTCCAAAGTGTGTACATATTGTTAAACATGTCATTGGCACAACTATGCCCCCAAGGCGGTTGCGCCCATGGTGCTTGGGCCCGTTCATTGCTGCTTGCAGCTATATTTATTATTATTATTATTATTATTATTATTCTTTCTCTTCCGTCAAATGGGTATTTTTGAGGGCCTTGCCCTGGCTAAAAAGTCTTGATATTTTGCAGACACATCAGAAGTGGTGGCCGTCAGGATCTATCAGATGCTCAGACCTGGGTTTGGCCGAGGGACTCCACAGCGCCCCCTATTGCGCTGACCCCCCCCCCCCCCCTGCATTGTTGTCTATTGTGGGCAGGCACTTTGAGCTACCTTCACCAAATTTAGTACGCATATAGCACTCCTCGGACCAAACACATTTCTAATTCGCATTGATGCAAATATGCGAACAGGAAGTCAGCCATTTTGAATTTTGTGCGTTTTCACATGTACTACACTTTTAAGTACTCCTCCTAGGCGGTTCATCGCATTCACACCAAATGGGGTAAGAATGCTCTCAAGATAGTCATGATTCTAAATTGCCAGGATATTTTTGATATCTCAAACGGTATGGTCATGGCGAGGCGTACAATTTTTATGTCACGCCGCGCCAACAGGAAGTGGTCATAATTTCATGGTCTACATCGTCTGATCTGGCTGATATTTTAGAAATATGTTTAGTGTTGGAGTATAATCACATCCATATCCCAAGAACGGGTCAATGTTATAGCGCCACCATCTGGCAACAGGAAGTGAGGTCTTTATCATATTTGTATGCCTTCCTGCTAGGGCATTCATCACATTCACACCAAATGTGGTCAGCATGATCTTAGGATAGTCATGACCATAAGCTGTGAAGGGATTTTTGATATCTCAAACGGTATGGAAATGGCGAGTCGTACAGTACACATATTTCGTGCAAAAAAATGACTTTTTTTTTGACATCATCCGATCTGGCTGATATTTTACAAATATGTTCACTGTTGGAGTACAATATGAAATATATACATATCAATCGGGGCGTGGCTAGACAGCGCCCCCTATAATTATTATTATCTTTTTTTTCAATGTATTTTGCATTTTTGAGGTGCTTGCCATGGATGGAAACTCACGGAATTTTGCACACACATGAGAAGTGTTGGCTGTCAGGACCTGTCAGATGCTCAGACCTGGGCGTGGCCGAGGGACTCCACAGCGCCCCCTAATGCTTTGTCTTCTATTGTGGACAGGCACTTTGAGCTACCTTCACCTAATTTGGTATGCATGTGGGGCTCCTCTGGACAAACACATTTCTCTTTCGCATCGAATCAAATATGTGAACAGGAAGTCAGCCATTTTGAATTTTGTGCATTTTACACGTACTACACTTTTAAGTACTCCTCCTAGGGGGTTCATTGCATTCACACGAAATGGGGTCAAATTGGTCTGAGGATAGGCATGATACTAATTCCAAAGGATATTTTTGATATCTCAAACGGTATGGTCATGGCGAGGCGTACAATTTTCATGTCACGCCGCGCCAAAAGGAAGTAGCCATAAATTCATGGTCTCCATTGTCTGATCTGGCTGATATTTTACAAATATGTTCACTGTTAGAGTGTAATCACATCCATATACCAAGAAGAAATCAATGTTATAGCGCCACCATCTGGCAACGGAAGTGAGGTTTTTATCATGTTTGTATGCGTTCCTGCTAGGGTATTCATCACATTCACACCAAATGTAGTCATCATGATCTTAGAATAGTTCTGACCCTAAATGACGAAAGGATTTTTGATATCTCAAACGGTTTGGCAATGGCGAGGCGTATAATACACACGTTACGCCAAAAAACAGGAAGTGAGCTTAATTCCGTTCTACATCATCTGATCGGGCTGATATTTTACAAATATATTCACTTTTGGAGTGCAATCACATCCATATCCACATTCACCTGGGCGTGGCTACACAGCGCCCCCTATGGCTTTTTTCTAATATTGTGGACATATACTTTCACGTAAATGCACCACGTCTGGTAGCCATAAGGGTCTCCTCAAGACACACACATTTCTCATTTGCATCCCTTAACTTTTCCCAACAGGAAGTGAGCTATTTTGGATTTTGTGTGTTTTTAAGTGTTTTTTCACGTACCAAACTTTGAAATACTCTTCCTAGGGGGTTCATCACATTCACACAAAATGTGGTCAGCATGATATTATAGCCCTGACACACAACTATGAACTGATTTTTAATATCTTGGAATGGTATGGCTCTGGTCAGCCTTAAAATTAACTTGTAATGCTGCCCAAACAGTTCATGTTTTAATACAATTATGTATTAAATAATTTCAAAAAGGTATTAAATTCTACATTGCCTGATTTTGAGGCTACAACTTTTCACATATGTTCATTGTTGGAGTGTCATCACATCCATTAAGCAATAATAGTTCACTATTTTCGCTGGAGACTCATTATATCCAGTCTTAAAACTTCAACGCAAGTCGCAAATGACTCTCCCATTTCTAATACGCGACTGCCATCTACTGGCAAAAGTTGGTATTGTTTCTCAAGTAATTCCTCAATGACAAGTTTTGTTTCTTTTTGCGAGCCAGTAACCATAACGATGTATGAGTAACAGCGGCAGCCTACGTGACAAAATGTACTGACAACACCCAGCCCACAGCAACGTTTTTTCTCATCTACCTTAATTATATGGATTGAATAACTAAAATAAAAGACAGGCTTTTACTGGCAGGAAAGTAGCATATATTTCAAAGATTAACACATATAATGCATATCTTGCAATGACGTTCAATGTTATTTGGTTTAAAAAAAACCGTGTTGTAGCATTTTAAGGACTCAATACAAAACAGCTGTTCGGAAAGTTGGCTTGAAAACCAAGAAGCGTTATTAAGGAATTCGAGCCGTTTCTATTTGACTTCATTCGATTGAAGTGAATGCCGTAACCCAATTAAATGTAATTCGCGTCGGAATACACATAATAGCCTACACTGTGAACGTGAAATAAAAATATATAGAGGTTTAAATCGATCCTGTATTGGGACATTTGTTATGATGGCTGGTGCAACAGGCATTTTCGGTACCGTTGACCATAATCGAATGCTAGCATTTATATCATTACACTGACCAAGTCCTGTTAAAAAGCACATTTTTGGTTCCTTTGTGGAAACAGTGAAGTTGTCTACACAATCTATTCTACTCACAGACTAACTGCGTGGCTGTAACTTCCCCCCATTTCTGATTCGGGGATTCAATTTATTTGCAGAAAGTGGTACTTTTATTTTTTTCTTCCTTCAAGTGATTTTTCAACGATAGGTTTTTGTTTTTTTCTAGCAGCAGTAGGCATAACGATGTATGATTTACAGCTGCAGCCTACGTGACAAAATGTATTGACAACACCCAGCCCGACGTTTCTTTGCATCTATTTTCATTATATGAATTGAATATCTGAAATAAATATTAAAGACATTTAATGACAGTCTTTAACTGGCAGGAGAGTATCATATATTTAAAAGAGTAACACATGAAGTCAAAAAGAAACGTGAGCGTTTGAGGTGGCTCTGGTCGAACTCTGTGTTAACATGAGACCGTTATGTTCAACAAAGGTATCGCATGCAGGTCCTTGCGAGATGACAGGCATGGGCTAACAGCAGCCAGCCTGTCCACTGTCTGTGTGAGTCAAAAAACAGGTCAGCTACGTTGGTTTACAAGAATAGAAAACTTTCAGTTAAATCGCCAGCTATGTTATTTTATTTTGCTTGTCATTAAACACGAATTAAGAGAACATACAATTTCGCGAGGAATTTTTGACTTAATATGAAAATACCGGATTCAGGGCAGAGACTTGGCATCTCCTTTAGATTTGGCTGAACAAATGCGTTTCAGGCAGCATAATTACCGGTGAAATGGAAAAGAATGATGCTGGCTAACGAGACGTTTAATGCAATATTATCAGACACTTCATAGAGAAATTATTTAACCAAGATAAAAGGAAACATACAACTTTTGGCCAATAAATGGCGTACGTGTATAAGAGGGCAGTATAGTTTAATGGTTCAGGCAGTGGATTAAGACATGCAAGGTCCGCGGTTCCATCCCCGGTGCGGCCACAATAAAGTTGAATAGTTTCTTTAAGCCAATGGTTTTATTTTGAGTGCATATTTATAACCGAATGACTTTTCAAGCATAAATTGTGCCTCCCGCTGTAAAATCTATGGAAATTAATTCATCTCTGCTCTCCATACAGGACTGTAGCATGTTATCACAATGTGCAAGCAAGAAGTTGTTTTTGTTTCATTCTACATTGTCTGATGTGGCTGAAACTTCACACATGTTCATTTTTGGAGTGTAATCTCATCCAAATACCAATAAAGGCTCAATGGCATAGCGCCACCATCTGGCAACAGGAAGTGGCCTTAATTTCACTCGACATCTTCCGATGTGGCTGAAAATGTAGAAATATTTTTATTATTGGAGTGTAATCTCATCCATATACCAAGAAAGGCTCAATGGCATAGCGCCACCATCTGGCAACAGGAAGTGGCTTTAATTTTACTTGACATCTTCCAATTTGGCTGAAAATGAACAAATATGTTAATTATTGGAGTGTAATCAAATCCATGAACCATACACGGCTCAATATTATACCGCCACCATCTGGTAATAGGAAGTGAGGCTTATATCATTGATGCATTCCAATAGCAGCAGCAACATCTTCATTGATCAAAGGAGAATTCCTGTGCACACTATACGTTGTCCAGGAAGGTGATTATTTCCAAAGTGTGTACATATTGTGAAACATGTCATTGGCACAACTATGCCACCAAGGCGGTTGCGCCCATGGTGCTTGGGCCCGTTCATTGCTGCTTGCAGCTATATTTAGGGCCCAAGCACCGTAGGGTGCGAAGGACCCTATTGTTATTGTAAAGATTATTATTATTATTATTATTATTAGGGCCCAAGCACCGTAGGGTGCGAAGGACCCTATTGTTATTGGAAGGATTATTATTATTATTATTATTATTATTATTATTATTATTATTATTATTATTATTATTATTATTATTCTTTTTTTTTCAATGTTTTGTGCATTTTTGAGGTGCTTGCCATAGATGAAAACTCACAGAATTTTGCACACACATCAGAAGTGGTGGCTGTCAGGTTGTCTCAGATGCTCAGACCTGGGCGTGGCTGAGGGACTCCACAGCGCCCCCTATCGCATTGTCATCTATTGTGGGCAGGCACTTTGAGCTACCTTCACAAAATTTAGTACGCATATAGCACTCCTCGGTCCAAACACATTTCTCATTCGCATCTAATCAAATATACAAACAGGAAGTCAGCCATTTTGGATTTTGTGCGTTTTACACGTACTGCACTTTTAAGTACTCCTCCTAGGGGGTTCATCACATTCACACCACCTGTGGTCAGAATGGTCTCAGGATATTCATGATGCTAAATTGCCAGGATATTTTTGATAGCTCAAACGGGACGGTCCTGGGGAGGCGTAGAATTTTTATGTCACGCCACGCCAACAGGAAGTGGCCGTAATTTCATGGTTTACATCGTCTGATCTGGCTGATATTTTAGCAATACGTTTATTGTTGGAGTATAATCACATCCATATCCCAAGAACGGGTCAATGTTATAGCGCCACCATCTGGCAACAGGAAGTGAGGTCTTTATCATATTTGTATGCCTTCCTGCTAGGGCATTCATCACATTCACACGAAATGTGGTCCGCATGATCTTAGGATAGTCATGACCATAAGCTGTGAAGGGATTTTTGATATCTCAAACGGTATGGAAATGGCGAGTCGTACAGTACACATATTGCGTGCAAAAAAATGACTTTTTTTCCGACATCGTCTGATCTGGCTGATATTTTACAAATATGTTCACTGTTGGAGTACAATATGAAATATATACAGATCAATCGGGGCGTGGCTAGACAGCGCCCCCTATAATTATTATTCTCTTTTTTTTCAATGTATTTTGCATTTTTGAGGTGCTTGCCATAGATGAAAACTCACGGAATTTTGCACACACATGAGAAGTGTTGGCTGTCAAGATGTATTAGATGCTCAGACCTGGGCGTGGCCGAGGGACTCCACAGCGCCCCCTAATGCTTTGTCTTCTATTGTGGACAGGCACTTTGAGCTATCTTCACCTAATTTGGTATGCATGTGGGCCTCCTCTGGACAAACACATTTCTCATTCGCTTCGAATCAAATATGTGAACAGGAAGTCAGCCATTTTGAATTTTGTGCATTTTACACGTACTACACTTTTAAGTACTCCTCCTAGGGGGTTCATTGCATTCACACGAAATGTGGTCAAAGTGGTCTCAGCATAATCATGATACTAATTGCAAAGGATATTTTTGATATCTCAAACGGTATGGTCATGGCGAGGCGTAAAATTTTCATGTCACGCCGCGCCAACAGGAAGTAGCCATAAATTCATGGTCTACATTGTCTGATCTGGCTGATATTTTACAAATATGTTCACTGTTAGAGTCTAATCACATCCATATACCAAGAAGAAATCAATGTTATAGCGCCACCATCTGGCAACGGAAGTGAGGTTTTTATCATGTTTGTATGCGTTCCTGCTAGAGTATTCTTCACATTCACACCAAATGTAGTCATCATGATCTGAGAATAGTCCTGATCCTAAATGACGAAAGGATTTTTGATATCTCAAACGGTTTGGCAATGGCGAGGCGTATAATACACACGTTACGCCCAAAAACAGGAAGTGGGCTTAATTCCGTTCTACATCATCTGATCGGGCTGATATTTTACAAATATATTCACTTTTGGAGTGCAATCACATCCATATCCACATTCATCTGGGCGTGGCTACACAGCGCCCCCTATGGCTTTTTTCTAATATTGTGGACATATACTTTCACGTAAATGCACCACGTCTGGTAGGCATAAGGGTCTCCTCAAGACACACACATTTCTCATTTGCATCCCTTAACTTTTCCCAACAGGAAGTGAGCTATTTTGGATTTTGTGTGTTTTTAAGTGTTTTTTCACGTACCAAACTTTGAAATACTCTTCCTAGGGGGTTCATCACATTCCCACAAAATGTGGTCAGCATGATATTATAGCCCTGGCACACAACTATGAACTGATTTTTAATATCTTGGAATGGTATGGCTATGGTCAGCCTTAAAATTAACTTGTAATGCTGCCCAAACAGTTCATGTTTTAATACAATTATGTATTAAATCATTTCAAAAAGGTATTAAATTCTACATTGCCTGATTTTGAGGCTACAACTTTTCACATATGTTCATTGTTGGAGTGTCATCACATCCATTAAGCAATAATAGTTCACGATTTTCGCTGGAGACTCATTATATCCAGTCTTAAAACTTCAACGCAAGTCGCAAATGACTCTCCCATTTCTAATACGCGACTGCCATCTACCGGCAAAAGTTGGTATTGTTTCTCAAGTGATTTCTCAATGACAAGTTTTGTTTCTTTTTGCGAGCCAGTAACCATAACGATGTATGAGTAACAGCGGCAGCCTACGTGACAAAATGTACTGACAACACCCAGCCCACAGCAACGTTTTTTCTCATCCACCTTAATTATATGGATTGAATAACTAAAATAAAAGACAGGCTTTTACTGGCAGGAAAGTATCATATATTTCAAAGATTAACACATATAATGCATATCTTGCAATGACGTTCAATGTTATTTGGTTTATAAAAAACCGTGTTGTAGCATTTTAAGGACTCAATACAAAACAGCTGTTCGGAAAGTTGGCTTGAAAACCAAGAAGCCTTATTAAGGAATTCGAGCCGTTTCTATTTGACTTCATTCGATTGAAGTGAATGCCGTAACCCAATTAAATGTAATTCGCGTCGGAATACACATAATAGCCTACACTGTCAACGTGAAATAAAAATATATAGAGTTTTAAATCGATCCTATATTGGGACATTTGTTATGATGGCTGGTGCAACGGGCATTTTCGGTACCGTTGACCATAATCGAATGCTAGCATTTATATCATTACACTGACCAAGTCCTGTTAAAAAGCACATTTTTGGTTCATTTGTGGAAACAGTGAAGTTGTCTACACAATCTATTCTATTCACAGACTAACTGCGTCGCTGTAACTTCCCCCCATTTCTGATACGGGGATTCCATTTATTGGTAGAAAGTGGTTCTTTTTTTTTTTTTATTCCTTCAAGTGATTTTTCAACGATAGGTTTTTGTTTTTTTCTAGCAGCAGTAGGCATAACGATGTATGATTTACAGCTGCAGCCTACGTGACAAAATGTATTGACAACACCCAGCCCGACGTTTCTTTGCATCTATTTTCATTATATGAATTGAATATCTGAAATAAATATTAAAGACATTTAATGACTGTCTTTAACTGGCAGGAGAGTATCATATATTTAAAAGATTAACACATGAAGTCAAAAAGAAACGTGAGCGTTTGAGGTGGCTCTGGTCGAACTCTGTGTTAACATGAGACCGTTATGTTCAATAAAGGTATCGCATGCAGGTCGTTGCGAGATGACAGGCATGGGCTAACAGCAGCCAGCCTGTCCACTGTCTGTGTGAGTCAAAAAACAGGTCAGCTACGTTGGTTTACAAGAATAGAAAACTTTCAGTTAAATCGCCAGCTATGTTAGTTTATTTTGCTTGTCATTAAACACGAATTAAGAGAACATACAATTTCGCTAGGAATTTTTGACTTAATATGAAAATACCGGATTGAGGGCGGAGACTTGGCATCTCCTTTAGATTTGGCTGAACAAATGCGTTTCAGGCAGCATAATTACCGGTGAAATGGAAAAGAATGATGCTGGCTAACTAGATGTTTAATGCAATATTATTCGACACTTCGGAGAGAAATTATTTAACCAAAATAAAAGGAAACATACAACTTTTGGCCAATAGACGGCGTACGTGTATAAGAGGGCACTATAGCTTAATGGTTCAGGCAGTGGATTAAGACATGCAAGGTCCGCGGTTCCATCCCCGGTGCGGCCACAATAAAGTTGAATAGTTTCTTGAAGCCCATTGGTTTTATTTTGAGTGCATATGTATAACCGAATGACTTCTCAATCATAAATTGTGCTTCCCGCTGTAAAATCTATGGAAATTAATTCATCTCTGCTGTCCATACAGGACTGGAGCATGTTAACACAATGTGCAAGCAAGAAGTTATTTTTGTTTCATTCTACATTGTCTGATGTGGCTGAAACTTCACACGTGTTCATTTTTGGAGAGTAATCTCATCCATATACCAATAAAGGCTCAATGGCATAGCGCCACCATCTGGCAACAAGAAGTGGCTTTGATTTTACTCGACATCTTCCAATTTGGCTGAAAATGTAGAAATATGTTAATTATTGGAGTGTAATCAAATCCATGAACCATACACGGCTCAATATTATAGCGCCACCATCTGGCAATAGGAAGTGAGGCTTATATCATTGATGCATTCCAATAGCAGCAGCAACATCTTCATTGATCAAAGGGGAATTCCTGTGCACACTATACGTTGTCCAGGAAGGTGATTATTTCCAAAGTGTGTACATATTGTGAAACATGTCATTGGCACAACTATGCCACCAAGGCGGTTGCGCCCATGGTGCTTGGGCCCGTTCATTGCTGCTTGCAGCTATATTTATTATTATTATTCTTTTTTCTATATGCAAATGGGCCTTTTTGAGGTGCTTGCCATGCATAAAAAGTCTGGGAATTTTGCACAAACATCAGAAATGAGGACCTTCATAATCGATTAGATGCTCAGACCTGGGCGTGGCCGAGGGACTCCACAGCGCCCCCTATTGCATTGTCATCTATTGTGGGCAGGCACTTTGAGCTACCTTCACAAAATTTAGTACGCATATAGCACTCCTCGGACCAAACACATTTCTAATTTGCATCTAATCAAATATACAAACAGGAAGTCAGCCATTTTGGATTTTGTGCGTTTTACACGTACTGCACTTTTAAGTACTCCTCCTAGGGGGTTCATCACATTCACACCACCTGTGGTCAGAATGGTCTCAGGATATTCATGATGCTAAATTGCCAGGATATTTTTGATAGCTCAAATGGGACAGTCATGGGGAGGAGTACAATTTTTATGTCACGCCGCGCCAACAGGAAGTGGCCGTAATTTCATGGTCTACATTGTCTGATCTGGCTGATATTTTAGAAATACGTTTATTGTTGGAGTATAATCACATCCATATCCCAAGAACGAGTCAATGTTATAGCGCCACCATCTGGCAACAGGAAGTGAGGTCTTTATCATATTTGTATGCCTTCCTGCTAGGGCATTCATCACATTCACACGAAATGTGGTCAGCATGATCTTAGGATAGTTATGACCATAAGTTGTGAAGGGATTTTTGATATCTCAAACGGTATGGAAATGGCGAGTCGTACAGTACACATATTGCGTGCAAAAAAATGACTTTTTTTTCGACATCGTCCGATCTGGCTGATATTTTATGAATATGTTCACTGTTGGAGTACAATATGAAATATATACATATCAATCGGGGCGTGGCTAGACAGCGCCCCCTATAATTATTATTCTCTTTTTTTTCAATGTATTTTGCATTTTTGAGGTGCTTGCCATGGATGAAAACTCACGGAATTTTGCACACACATGAGAAGTGTTGGCTGTCAGGATGTATCAGATGCTCAGACCTGGGCGTGGCCGAGGGACTCCACAGCGCCCCCTAATGCTTTGTCTTCTATTGTGGACAGGCACTTTGAGCTACCTTCACCTAATTTGGTATGCATGTGGGCCTCCTCTGGAAAAACACATTTGTCATTCGCATCGAATCAAATATGTGAACAGGAAGTCAGCCATTTTGAATTTTGTGCATTTTACATGTACTACACTTTTAAGTACTCCTCCTAGGGGGTTCATTGCATTCACACGAAATGTGGTCAAAGTGGTCTCAGGATAGTCATGATACTAATTCCAAAGGATATTTTTGATATCTCAAACGGTATGGTCATGGCGAGGCGTACAATTTTCATGTCACGCCGCGCCAACAGGAAGTAGCCATAAATTCATGGTCTACATTGTCTGATCTGGCTGATATTTTACAAATATGTTCACTGTTAGAGTGTAATCACATCCATATACCAAGAAGAAATCAATGTTATAGCGCCACCATCTGGCAACGGAAGTGAGGTTTTTATCATGTTTGTATGCGTTCCTGCTAGGGTATTCATCACATTCACACCAAATGTAGTCATCATTTTCTTAGAATAGTCCTGACCCTAAATGACGAAAGGATTTTTGATATCTCAAACGGTTTGGCAATGGCGAGGCGTATAATACACACGTTACGCCCAAAAACAGGAAGTGGGCTTAATTCCGTTCTACATCATCTGATCGGGCTGATATTTTACAAATATATTCACTTTTGGAGTGCAATCACATCCATATCCACATTCATCTGGGCGTGGCTACACAGCGCCCCCTATGGCTTTTTTCTAATATTGTGGACATATACTTTCTCGTAAATGCACCACGTCTGGTAGGCATAAGGGTCTCCTCAAGACACACACATTTCTCATTTGCATCCCTTAACTTTTCCCAACAGGAAGTGAGCTATTTTGGATTTTGTGTGTTTAAGTGTTTTTTCACGTACCAAACTTTGAAATATTCTTCCTAGGGGGTTCATCACATTCACACAAAATGTGGTCAGCATGATATTATAGCCCTGACACACAACTATGAACTGATTTTTAATATCTTGGAATGGTATGGCTATGGTCAGCCTTAAAATTAACTTGTAATGCTGCCCAAACAGTTCATGTTTTAATACAATTATGTATTAAATAATTTCAAAAAGGTATTCAATTCTACATTGCCTGATTTTGAGGCTACAACTTTTCACATATGTTCATTGTTGGAGTGTCATCACATCCATTAAGCAATAATAGTTCACTATTTTCGCGGGAGACTCATTATATCCGGTCTTAAAACTTCAACGCAAGTCGCAAATGACTCTCCCATTTCTAATACGCGACTGCCATCTACTGGCAAAAGTTGGTATTGCATATATCTTGCAATGACGTTCAATGTTATTTGGTTTTAAAAAAACCGTGTTGTAGCATTTTAAGGACTCAATACAAAACAGCTGTTCGGAAAGTTAGCTTGAAAACCAAGAAGCCTTATTAAGGAATTCGAGCCGTTTCTATTTGACTTCATTCGATTGAAGTGAATGCCGTAACCCAATTAAATGTAATTCGCGTCGGAATACACATAATAGCCTACACTGTCAACGTGAAATAAAACTATATAGAGGTTTAAATCGATCCTATATTGGAACATTTGTTATGATGGCTGGTGCAATGGGCTTTTTCGGTACCGTTGACCATAATCGAATGCTAGCATTTGTATCATTACACTGACCAAGTCCTGTTAAAAAGCACATTTTTGGTTCCTTTGTGGAAACAGTAAAGTTGTCTACACAATCTATTCTACTCACAGACTAACTGCGTCGCTGTAACTTCCCCCCATTTCTGATACGGGGATTCCATTTATTGGCAGAAAGTGGAACTTTTATATTTTTTTTCCTTCAAGTGATTTTTCAACGATATGTTTTTTTTTTTTTTTCTAGCGAGCCAGTAGGCATAACGATGTATGATTTACAGCTGCAGCCTACGTGACAAAATGTATTGACAACACCCAGCCCGACGTTTCTTTGCATCTATTTTCATTTTTGAATAGAATATCTGAAATAATTATTAAAGACATTTAATGACTGTCTTTAATTGGCAGGAGAGTAGCATATATTTTAAAAAGTCAAAAGTCAAAAAGAAACGTTAACGTTTGAGATGGCTCTGGTCGAACTCTGTGTTAACATGAGACCGTTATGTTCAACAAAGGTATGGCATGCAGGTCGTTGCGAGATGACGCGCATTGGCTAACAGCAGCCAGCCTGTCCACTGTCTGTGTGAGTCAAAAAACAGGTCAGCTGCGTTTGTTTACTTGAATAGAAAACTTTCAGTTAAATCGCCAGATATGTTAGTTTATTTTGCTTGTCATTAAACACGAATTAAGAGAACATACAATTTCTCTTGGAATTTTTGACTTAATATGAAAATACCGGATTGAGGGCAGAGACTTGGCATCTCCTTTAGATTTGGCTGAACAAATGCGTTTCAGGCAGCATAATTACCGGTGAAATGGAAAAGAATGATGCTGGCTAACTAGACGTTTAATGCAATATTGTCCGACACTTAGGAGAGAAATTATTTAACCAAGATAAAAGGAAACATACAACTTTTGGCCAATAGATGGCGTACGTGTATAAGAGGGCAGTATAGCTTAATGGTTCAGACAGTGGATTAAGACATGCAAGGTCCTCGGTTCCATCCCCGGTGCGGCCACAATAAAGTTGAATAGTTTCTTTACGCCAATGGTTTTATTTTGAGTGCATATTTATAACCGAATGACTTCTCAAGCGTAAATTGTGCCTCCCGCTGTAAAATCTATTGAAATGAATTCATCTCTGCTCTCCATACAGGACTGGAGCATATTATTACAATGTGCAAGCAAGAAGTAATTTTTGTTTCATTCTACATTGTCTGATGTGGCAGAAACTTCACACATGTTCATTTTAGGAGTGTAATCTCATCCATATACCAAGAACGGCTCAATATTATAGCGCCACCATCTGGCAACAGGAAGTGGCTTAAATTTTACTTGACATCTTCCAATTTGGCTGAAAATGTACAAATATGTTAATTATTGGAGTGTAATCAAATCCATGAACCATACACGGCTCAATATTATAGCGCCACCATCTGGCAATAGGAAGTGAGGTTTATATCATTGATGCATTCCAATAGCAGCAGCAACATCTTCATTGATCAAAGGGGAATTCCTGTGCACACTATATGTTGTCCAGGAAGGTGATTATTTCCAAAGTGTGTACATATTGTGAAAAATGTCATTGGCACAACTATGCCACCAAGCCGGTTGCGCCCATGGTGCTTGGGCCCGTTCATTGCTGCTTGCAGCTATATTTAGGGCCCAAGCACCGTAGGGTGCGAAGGACCCTATTGTTATTGGAAGGATTATTATTATTATTATTATTATTATTATTATTATTATTATTATTCTTTTTTTTTCAATGTTTTGTGCATTTTTGAGGTGCTTGCCATGGATGAAAACTCACAGAATTTTGCACACACATCAGAAGTGGTGGCTGTCAGGTTGTCTCAGATGCGCAGACCTGGGCGTGGCTGAGGGACTCCACAGCGCCCCCTATCGCATTGTCATCTATTGTGGGCAGGCACTTTGAGCTACCTTCACAAAATTTAGTACGCATATAGCACTCCTCGGTCCAAACACATTTCTCATTCGCATCTAATCAAATATACAAACAGGAAGTCAGCCATTTTGGATTTTGTGCGTTTTACACGTACTGCACTTTTAAGTACTCCTCCTAGGGGGTTCATCACATTCACACCACATGTGGTCAGAATGGTCTGAAGATATTCATGATGCTAAATTGCCAGGATATTTTTGATAGCTCAAACGGGACGGTCCTGGGGAGGCGTAGAATTTTTATGTCACGCCACGCCAACAGGAAGTGGCCGTAATTTCATGGTCTCCATCGTCTGATCTGGCTGATATTTTAGAAATACGTTTAGTGTTGGAGTATAATCACATCCATATCCCAAGAACGGGTCAATGTTATAGCGCCACCATCTGGCAACAGGAAGTGAGGTCTTTATTATATTTGTATGCCTTCCTGCTAGGGCATTCATCACATTCACACGAAATGTGGTCCGCATGATCTTAGGATAGTCATGACCATAAGCTGTGAAGGGATTTTTGATATCTCAAACGGTATGGAAATGGCGAGTCGTACAGTACACATATTGCGTGCAAAAAAATGACTTTTTTTTTGACATCGTCCGATCTGGCTGATATTTTACAAATATGTTCACTGTTGGAGTACAATATGAAATATATACATATCAATCGGGGCGTGGCTAGACAGCGCCCCCTATAATTATTATTCTCTTTTTTTTCAATGAATTTTGCATTTTTGAGGTGCTTGCCATGGATGAAAACTCACGGAATTTTGCACACACATGAGAAGTGTTGGCTGTCAGGATGTATCAGATGCTCAGACCTGGGCGTGGCCGAGGGACTCCACAGCGCCCCCTAATGCTTTGTCTTCTATTGTGGACAGGCACTTTGAGCTACCTTCACCTAATTTGGTGTGCATGTGGGCCTCCTCTGGACAAACACATTTCTCATTCGCATCGAATGAAATATGTGAACAGGAAGTCAGCCATTTTGAATTTTGTGCATTTTACACGTACTACACTTTTAAGTACTCCTCCTAGGGGGTTCATTGCATTCACACGACATGTGGTCAAATTGGTCTCAGGATAGTCATGATACTAATTCTGAAGGATATTTTTGATATCTCAAACGGTATGGTCATGGCGAGGCGTACAATTTTCATGTCACGCCGCGCCAACAGGAAGTAGCCATAAATTCATGGTCTACATTGTCTGATCTGGCTGATATTTTACAAATATGTTCACTGTTAGAGTGTAATCACATCCATATACCAAGAATAAATCAATGTTATAGCGCCACCATCTGGCAACGGAAGTGAGGTTTTTATCATGTTTGTATGCGTTCCTGCTAGGGTATTCATCACATTCACACCAAATGTAGTCATCATGATCTTAGAATAGTCCTGACCCTAAATGACGAAAGGATTTTTGATATCTCAAACGGTTTGGCAATGGCGAGGCGTATAATACACACGTTACGCCCAAAAACAGGAAGTGGGCTTAATTCCGTTCTACATCATCTGATCGGGCTGATATTTTACAAATATATTCACTTTTGGAGTGCAATCACATCCATATCCACATTCATCTGGGCGTGGCTACACAGCGCCCCCTATGGCTTTTTTCTAATATTGTGGACATATACTTTCACGTAAATGCACCACGTCTGGTAGGCATAAGGGTCTCCTCAAGACACACACATTTCTCATTTGCATCCCTTAAGTTTTCCCTACAGGAAGTGAGCTATTTTGGATTTTGTGTGTTTTTAAGTGTTTTTTCACGTACCAAACTTTGAAATACTCTTCCTAGGGGGTTCATCACATTCACACAAAATGTGGTCAGCATGATATTATAGCCCTGACACACAACTATTAACTGATTTTTAATATCTTGGAATGGTATGGCTATGGTCAGCCTTAAAATTAACTTGAAATGCTGCCCAAACAGTTCATGTTTTAATACAATTATGTATTAAATAATTTCATAAAGGTATTAAATTCTACATTGCCTGATTTTGAGGCTACAACTTTTCACATATGTTCATTGTTGGAGTGTCATCACATCCATTAAGCAATAATAGTTCACTATTTTCGCTGGAGACTCATTATATCCAGTCTTAAAACTTCAACGCAAGTCGCAAATGACTCTCCCATTTCTAATACGCGACTGCCATCTACTGGCAAAAGTTGGTATTGCATATATCTTGCAATGACGTTCAATGTTATTTGGTTTAAAAAAAACCGTGTTGTAGCATTTTAAGGACTCAATACAAAACAGCTGTTCGGAAAGTTAGCTTGAAAATCAAGAAGCCTTATTAAGGAATTCGAGCCGTTTCTATTTGACTTCATTCGGTTGAAGTGAATGCCGTAACCCAATTAAATGTAATTCGCGTCGGAATACACATAATAGCCTACACTGTCAACGTGAAATAAAAATATATAGAGGTTTAAATCGATCCTATATTGGGACATTTGTTATGATGGCTGGTGCAACGGGCATTTTCGGTACCGTTGACCATAATCGAATGCTAGCATTTATATAATTACACTGACCAAGTCCTGTTAAAAAGCACATCACCTTTGTGGAAACAGTGAAGTTGTCTACACAATCTATTCTACTCACAGACTAACTGCGTCGCTGTAACTTCCCCCCATTTCTGATACGGGGATTCCATTTATTGGCAGAAAGTGGAACTTTTATATTTTTCTTCCTTCAAGTGATTTTTCAACGATAGGTTTTTTTTTTTTTTCTAGCGAGCCAGTAGGCATAACGATGTATGATTTACAGCTGCAGCCTACGTGACAAAATGTATTGACAACACCCAGCCCGACGTTTCTTTGCATCTATTTTCATTTTTGAATAGAATATCTGAAATAAATATTAAAGACATTTAATGACTGTCTTTAACTGGCAGGAGAGTAGCATATATTTAAAAGAGTCAAAAGTCAAAAAGAAACGTTAACGTTTGAGATGGCTGTGGTCGAACTCTGTGTTAACATGAGACCGTTATGTTCAACAAAGGTATGGCATGCAGGTCGTTGCGAGATGACGCGCATTGGCTAACAGCAGCCAGCCTGTCCACTGTCTGTGTGAGTCAAAAAAACAGGTCAGCTACGTTTGTTTACATGAATAGAAAACTTTCAGTTAAATCGCCAGATATGTTAGTTTATTTTGCTTGTCATTAAACACGAATTAAGAGAACATACAATTTCGCTAGGAATTTTTGACTTAATATGAAAATACCGGATTGAGGGCAGAGACTTGGCATCTCCTTTAGATTTGGCTGAACAAATGCGTTTCAGGCAGCATAATTACCGGTGAAATGGAAAAGAATGATGCTGGCTAACTCGACGTTTAATGCAATATTATCCGACACTTCGGAGAGAAATTATTTAACCAGGATTAAAGGAAACATACAACTTTTGGCCAATAGATGGCGTACGTGTATAAGAGGGCAGTATAGCTTAATGGTTCAGACAGTGGATTAAGACATGCAATGTCCGCGGTTCCATCCCCGGTGCGGCCACAATAAAGATGAATAGTTTCTTTACGCCAATGGTTCTATTTTGAGTGCATATTTATAACCGAATGACTTCTCAAGCGTAAATTGTGCCTCCCGCTGTAAAATCTATTGAAATTAATTCATCTCTGCTCTCCATACAGGACTGGAGCATATTATTACACTGTGCAAGCAAGAAGTAATTTTTTTTTCATTCTACATTGTCTGATGTGGCAGAAACTTCACACATGTTCATTTTTGGAGTGTAATCTCATCCATATACCAAGAAAGGCTCAATGGCATAGCGCCACCATCTGGCAACAGGAAGTGGCTTTAATTTTACTTGACATCTTCCAATTTGGCTGAAAATGGACAAATATGTTAATTATTGGAGTGTAATCAAATCCATGAACCATACACGGCTCAATATTATACCGCCACCATCTGGCAACAGGAAGTGGCTTAAATTTTACGTGACATCTTCCAATTTGGCTGAAAATGTACAAATATGTTAATTATTGGAGTGAAATCAAATCCATGAACCATACACGGCTCAATATTATAGCGCCACCATCTGGCAATAGGAAGTCAGGCTTATATCATTGATGCATTCCAATAGCAGCAGAAACATCTTCATTGATCAAAGGGGAATTCCTGTGCACACTATACGTTGTCCAGGAAGGTGATTATTTCCAAAGTGTGTACATGTTGTGAAACATGTCATTGGCACAACTATGCCACCAAGGCGGTTGCGCCCATGGTGCTTGGGCCCGTTCATTGCTGCTTGCAGCTATATTTATTATTATTATTCTTTCTCTTCCGTCAAATGGGCATTTTTGAGGGCCTTGCCCTGGCTAAAAAGTCTTGAAATTTTGCAGACACATCAGAAGTGGTGGCCGTCAGGATCTATCAGATGCTCAGAGCTGGGTGTGGCCGAGGGACTCCACAGCGCCCCCTATTGCGCTGACCCCCCCCCCCCCCTGCATTGTTGTCTATTGTGGGCAGGCACTTTGAGCTACATGAACCTAATTTGGTATGCATGTGTGGCTCCTCAATTGAAACACATTTCTCATTCGCATTGATGCAAATATGTGAACAGGAAGTCAGCCATTTTGAATTTTGTGCGTTTTCACATGTACTACACTTTTAAGTACTCCTCCTAGGCGGTTCATCGCATTCACACCAAATGTGGTACGAATGGTCTCAAGATAGTCATGATTCTAAATTGCCAGGATATTTTTGATATCTCAAACGGTATGGTCATGGCGAGGCGTACAATTTTTATGTCACGCCGCGCCAAAAGGAAGTGGCCATAATTTTGTGGTTTACATCGTCTGATCTGGCTGATATTTTACAAATATGTTCATTGTGTGAGTATACTCACATCCACCTCCCAAGAAGAAGTCAAAGTTATAGCGCCACCATCTGGCAACAGGAAGTGAGGTTTTTATCATATTTGTATGTGTTCCTGCTAGGGTATTCATCACATTCACACCAAATGAAGTCAGCATGATCTTAGGATAGTCTTGACCCTAAAAGCCAAACGGATTTTTGATATCTCCAATGGTTTGGCAATGGCGAGGCGTACAATACACACGTTACGAGCGAAAACAGGAAGTGGGCTTAATTCCGTTCTACATTGTCTGATTGGGCTGAAATTTTACAGATATATTCACTGTTGGAGTGCAATCACATCCATATCCACATACATCTGGGCGTGGCTACGCAGCGCCCCCTATGGTTCTTTTCTAATATTGTGGACATATACTTTCACGTAAATTCACCGAATATGGTATGCATATGGGTCTCCTCAAGACACACACATTTCTCATTTGCATCCCTTAACGTTTCTAAACAGGAAGTGAGCTATTCTGGATTTTGTGTGTTTTTAAGTGTTTTTACACGTACCAAACTCTGAAATACTCCTCCTAGGGAGTTCATCACATTCACACCAAATGTGGTGAGAATGGTCTCAGGATAATCCTGATGCTAAATTGAAAGGATATTTCTGATATGTCAAACGGTACGGCTATGGCAAGGCGTACAATTTGAGGTCTCGCCGCGGCAACAGGAAGTGTTCGTAATTTCATTCTAGATGGTCTGATCAGGTTGAAATTACACAGATATGTTCGTTGTGGGAGTATAATCTAATCCATATCCCAAAAATGACTCAATGTTATAGCGCCACCATCTGGCAACAGGAAGTGGCTTTAATTTCACTCGACATCTTCCGATGTGGCCGAAAATTTAGAAATATGTATATTGTTGGAGTGTAATTAAATCCATATTCCAAAAACGACTCAATGTTATAGCGCCACCATCTGGAAACTAGAACATTGAATTGACCTTAATTTCACTCAACATCTTCCGATGTGGCTGAAAATTTTGAAATAGATTTATTATTGGAGTGTAATCAAATAATACACGGCTCAATATTATAGCGCCACCATCTGGCAACAGGAAGTGAGTCTTATATCATTGATGCATTCCAATAGCAACACCAACATCTTCATTGATAAAAGGGGAATTCCTGTGCACACTATACATTGCCAAGGAAGGTGATTATTTCCAAAGTGGGTACATATTGTTAAACATGTCATTGGCACAACTATGCCACCAAGGCGGTTGCGCCCATGGTGCTTGGGCCCGTTCATTGCTGCTTGCAGCTATATTTATTATTATTATTCTTTTTTCTATATGCAAATGGGCCTTTTTGAGGTGCTTGCCATGCATAAAAAGTCTGGGAATTTTGCACACACATCAGAAATGAGGACCTTCAGGATTGATTAGATGCTCAGACCTGGGCGTGGCCGAGAGACTCCACAGCGCCCCCTATCGCATTGTCATCTATTGTGGGCAGGCACTTTGAGCTACCTTCACAAAATTTAGTACGCATATAGCACTCCTCGGACCAAAAACATTTATAATTTGCATCTAATGAAATATACAAACAGGAAGTCAGCAATTTTGGATTTTGTGCGTTTTACATGTACTGCACTTTTAAGTACTCCTACTAGGGGGTTCATCACATTCACACCACCCGTGGTCAGAATGGTCTCAGGCTATTCATGATGCTAAATTGCCAGGATATTTTTGATAGCTCAAACGGGACGGTCCTGGGGAGGCGTAGAATTTTTATGTCACGCCGCGCCAACAGGAAGTGGCCGTAATTTCATGGTCTACATTGTCTGATCTGGCTGATATTTTAGAAATACGTTTATTGTTGGAGTATAATCACATCCATATCCCAAGAACGGGTCAATGTTATAGCGCCACCATCTGGCAACAGGAAGTGAGGTCTTTATCATATTTGTATGCCTTCCTGCTAGGGCATTCATCACATTCACACCAAATGTGGTCAGCATGATCTTAGGATAGTCATGACCATAAGCTGTGAAGGGATTTTTGATATCTCAAACGGTATGGAAATGGCGAGTCGTACAGTACACATATTGCGTGCAAAAAAATGACTTTTTTTTCGACATCGTCCGATCTGGCTGATATTTTACAAATATGTTCAATGTTGGAGTACAATATGAAATATATACATATCAATCGGGGCGTGGCTAGACAGCGCCCCCTATAATTATTATTCTCTTTTTTTTCAATGTATTTTGCATTTTTGAGGTGCTTGCCATGAATGAAAACTCACGGAATGTTGCACACACATGAGAAGTGTTAGCTGTCAGCAGGTATCAGATGCTCAGACCTGGGCGTGGCCGAGGGACTCCACAGCGCCCCCTAATGCTTTGTCTTCTATGTTGGACAGGCACTTTGAGCTACCTTCACCTAATTTGGTATGCCTGTGGGCCTCCTCTGGACAAACACATTTCTCATTCGCATCGAATCAAATATGTGAACAGGAAGTCAGCCATTTTGAATTTTGTGCATTTTACACGTACTACACTTTTAAGTACTCCTCCTAGGGAGTTCATTGCATTCACACGAAATGTGGTCAAATTGGTCTCAGGATAATCATGATACTAATTCCAAAGGATATTTTTGATATCTCAAACGTTATGGTCATGGCGAGGCATACAATTTTCATGTCACGCCGCGCCAACAGGAAGTAGCCATAAATTCATGGTCTACATTGTCTGATCTGGCTGATATTTTACAAATATGTTCACTGTTAGAGTGTAATCACATCCATATACCAAGAAGAAATCAATGTTATAGCGCCACCATCTGGCAACAGGAAGTGAGGTTTTTATCATGTTTGTATGCGTTCCTGCTAGGGTATTCATCACATTCACACCAAATGTAGTCATCATGATCTTAGAATAGTCCTGACCCTAAATGACGAAAGGATTTTTGATATCTCAAACGGTTTGGCAATGGCGAGGCGTATAATACACACGTTACGCCCAAAAACAGGAAGTGAGCTTAATTCCGTTCTACATCATCTGATCCGGCTGATATTTTACAAATATATTCACTTTTGGAGTGCAATCACATCCATATCCACATTCATCTGGGCGTGGCTACACAGCGCCCCCTATGGCTTTTTTCTAATATTGTGGACATATACTTTCACGTAAATGCACCACGTCTGGTAGCCATAAGGGTCTCCTCAAGACACACACATTTCTCATTTGCATCCCTTAACTTTTCCCAACAGGAAGTGAGCTATTTTGGATTTTGTGTGTTTTTAAGTGTTTTTTCACGTACCAAACTTTGAAATACTCTTCCTAGGGGGTTCATCACATTCACACAAAATGTGGTCAGCATGATATTATAGCCCTGACACACAACTATGAACTGATTTTTAATATCTTGGAATGGTATGGCTCTGGTCAGCCTTAAAATTAACTTGTAATGCTGCCCAAACAGTTCATGTTTTAATACAATTATGTATTAAATAATTTCAAAAAGGTATTAAATTCTACATTGCCTGATTTTGAGGCTACAACTTTTCACATATGTTCATTGTTGGAGTGTCATCACATCCATTAAGCAATAATAGTTCACTATTTTCGCTGGAGACTCATTATATCCAGTCTTAAAACTTCAACGCAAGTCGCAAATGACTCTCCCATTTCTAATACGCGACTGCCATCTACTGGCAAAAGTTGGTATTGTTTCTCAAGTAATTCCTCAATGACAAGTTTTGTTTCTTTTTGCGAGCCAGTAACCATAACGATGTATGAGTAACAGCGGCAGCCTACGTGACAAAATGTACTGACAACACCCAGCCCACAGCAACGTTTTTTCTCATCTACCTTAATTATATGGATTGAATAACTAAAATAAAAGACAGGCTTTTACTGGCAGGAAAGTAGCATATATTTCAAAGATTAACACATATAATGCATATCTTGCAATGACGTTCAATGTTATTTGGTTTAAAAAAAACCGTGTTGTAGCATTTTAAGGACTCAATACAAAACAGCTGTTCGGAAAGTTGGCTTGAAAACCAAGAAGCGTTATTAAGGAATTCGAGCCGTTTCTATTTGACTTCATTCGATTGAAGTGAATGCCGTAACCCAATTAAATGTAATTCGCGTCGGAATACACATAATAGCCTACACTGTGAACGTGAAATAAAAATATATAGAGGTTTAAATCGATCCTGTATTGGGACATTTGTTATGATGGCTGGTGCAACAGGCATTTTCGGTACCGTTGACCATAATCGAATGCTAGCATTTATATCATTACACTGACCAAGTCCTGTTAAAAAGCACATTTTTGGTTCCTTTGTGGAAACAGTGAAGTTGTCTACGCAATCTATTCTACTCACAGACTAACTGCGTGGCTGTAACTTCCCCCCATTTCTGATTCGGGGATTCAATTTATTTGCAGAAAGTGGTACTTTTATTTTTTTCTTCCTTCAAGTGATTTTTCAACGATAGGTTTTTGTTTTTTTCTAGCAGCAGTAGGCATAACGATGTATGATTTACAGCTGCAGCCTACGTGACAAAATGTATTGACAACACCCAGCCCGACGTTTCTTTGCATCTATTTTCATTATATGAATTGAATATCTGAAATAAATATTAAAGACATTTAATGACAGTCTTTAACTGGCAGGAGAGTATCATATATTTAAAAGAGTAACACATGAAGTCAAAAAGAAACGTGAGCGTTTGAGGTGGCTCTGGTCGAACTCTGTGTTAACATGAGACCGTTATGTTCAACAAAGGTATCGCATGCAGGTCCTTGCGAGATGACAGGCATGGGCTAACAGCAGCCAGCCAGTCCACTGTCTGTGTGAGTCAAAAAACAGGTCAGCTACGTTGGTTTACAAGAATAGAAAACTTTCAGTTAAATCGCCAGCTATGTTATTTTATTTTGCTTGTCATTAAACACGAATTAAGAGAACATACAATTTCGCGAGGAATTTTTGACTTAATATGAAAATACCGGATTCAGGGCAGAGACTTGGCATCTCCTTTAGATTTGGCTGAACAAATGCGTTTCAGGCAGCATAATTACCGGTGAAATGGAAAAGAATGATGCTGGCTAACGAGACGTTTAATGCAATATTATCAGACACTTCATAGAGAAATTATTTAACCAAGATAAAAGGAAACATACAACTTTTGGCCAATAAATGGCGTACGTGTATAAGAGGGCAGTATAGTTTAATGGTTCAGGCAGTGGATTAAGACATGCAAGGTCCGCGGTTCCATCCCCGGTGCGGCCACAATAAAGTTGAATAGTTTCTTTAAGCCAATGGTTTTATTTTGAGTGCATATTTATAACCGAATGACTTTTCAAGCATAAATTGTGCCTCCCGCTGTAAAATCTATGGAAATTAATTCATCTCTGCTCTCCATACAGGACTGTAGCATGTTATCACAATGTGCAAGCAAGAAGTTGTTTTTGTTTCATTCTACATTGTCTGATGTGGCTGAAACTTCACACATGTTCATTTTTGGAGTGTAATCTCATCCAAATACCAATAAAGGCTCAATGGCATAGCGCCACCATCTGGCAACAGGAAGTGGCCTTAATTTCACTCGACATCTTCCGATGTGGCTGAAAATGTAGAAATATTTTTATTATTGGAGTGTAATCTCATCCATATACCAAGAAAGGCTCAATGGCATAGCGCCACCATCTGGCAACAGGAAGTGGCTTTAATTTTACTTGACATCTTCCAATTTGGCTGAAAATGAACAAATATGTTAATTATTGGAGTGTAATCAAATCCATGAACCATACACGGCTCAATATTATACCGCCACCATCTGGTAATAGGAAGTGAGGCTTATATCATTGATGCATTCCAATAGCAGCAGCAACATCTTCATTGATCAAAGGAGAATTCCTGTGCACACTATACGTTGTCCAGGAAGGTGATTATTTCCAAAGTGTGTACATATTGTGAAACATGTCATTGGCACAACTATGCCACCAAGGCGGTTGCGCCCATGGTGCTTGGGCCCGTTCATTGCTGCTTGCAGCTATATTTATTATTATTATTCTTTTTTCTATATGCAAATGGGCCTTTTTGAGGTGCTTGCCATGCATAAAAAGTCTGGGAATTTTGCACACACATCAGAAATGAGGACCTTCAGGATTGATTAGATGCTCAGACCTGGGCGTGGCCGAGAGACTCCACAGCGCCCCCTATCGCATTGTCATCTATTGTGGGCAGGCACTTTGAGCTACCTTCACAAAATTTAGTACGCATATAGCACTCCTCGGACCAAAAACATTTATAATTTGCATCTAATGAAATATACAAACAGGAAGTCAGCAATTTTGGATTTTGTGCGTTTTACATGTACTGCACTTTTAAGTACTCCTACTAGGGGGTTCATCACATTCACACCACCCGTGGTCAGAATGGTCTCAGGCTATTCATGATGCTAAATTGCCAGGATATTTTTGATAGCTCAAACGGGACGGTCCTGGGGAGGCGTAGAATTTTTATGTCACGCCGCGCCAACAGGAAGTGGCCGTAATTTCATGGTCTACATTGTCTGATCTGGCTGATATTTTAGAAATACGTTTATTGTTGGAGTATAATCACATCCATATCCCAAGAACGGGTCAATGTTATAGCGCCACCATCTGGCAACAGGAAGTGAGGTCTTTATCATATTTGTATGCCTTCCTGCTAGGGCATTCATCACATTCACACGAAATGTGGTCAGCATGATCTTAGGATAGTCATGACCATAAGCTGTGAAGGGATTTTTGATATCTCAAACGGTATGGAAATGGCGAGTCGTACAGTACACATATTGCGTGCAAAAAAATGACTTTTTTTTCGACATCGTCCGATCTGGCTGATATTTTACAAATATGTTCAATGTTGGAGTACAATATGAAATATATACATATCAATCGGGGCGTGGCTAGACAGCGCCCCCTATAATTATTATTCTCTTTTTTTTCAATGTTTTTTGCATTTTTGAGGTGCTTGCCATGAATGAAAACTCACGGAATGTTGCACACACATGAGAAGTGTTAGCTGTCAGCAGGTATCAGATGCTCAGACCTGGGCGTGGCCGAGGGACTCCACAGCGCCCCCTAATGCTTTGTCTTCTATGTTGGACAGGCACTTTGAGCTACCTTCACCTAATTTGGTATGCCTGTGGGCCTCCTCTGGACAAACACATTTCTCATTCGCATCGAATCAAATATGTGAACAGGAAGTCAGCCATTTTGAATTTTGTGCATTTTACACGTACTACACTTTTAAGTACTCCTCCTAGGGAGTTCATTGCATTCACACGAAATGTGGTCAAATTGGTCTCAGGATAATCATGATACTAATTCCAAAGGATATTTTTGATATCTCAAACGTTATGGTCATGGCGAGGCATACAATTTTCATGTCACGCCGCGCCAACAGGAAGTAGCCATAAATTCATGGTCTACATTGTCTGATCTGGCTGATATTTTACAAATATGTTCACTGTTAGAGTGTAATCACATCCATATACCAAGAAGAAATCAATGTTATAGCGCCACCATCTGGCAACAGGAAGTGAGGTTTTTATCATGTTTGTATGCGTTCCTGCTAGGGTATTCATCACATTCACACCAAATGTAGTCATCATGATCTTAGAATAGTCCTGACCCTAAATGACGAAAGGATTTTTGATATCTCAAACGGTTTGGCAATGGCGAGGCGTATAATACACACGTTACGCCCAAAAACAGGAAGTGAGCTTAATTCCGTTCTACATCATCTGATCCGGCTGATATTTTACAAATATATTCACTTTTGGAGTGCAATCACATCCATATCCACATTCATCTGGGCGTGGCTACACAGCGCCCCCTATGGCTTTTTTCTAATATTGTGGACATATACTTTCACGTAAATGCACCACGTCTGGTAGCCATAAGGGTCTCCTCAAGACACACACATTTCTCATTTGCATCCCTTAACTTTTCCCAACAGGAAGTGAGCTATTTTGGATTTTGTGTGTTTTTAAGTGTTTTTTCACGTACCAAACTTTGAAATACTCTTCCTAGGGGGTTCATCACATTCACACAAAATGTGGTCAGCATGATATTATAGCCCTGACACACAACTATGAACTGATTTTTAATATCTTGGAATGGTATGGCTCTGGTCAGCCTTAAAATTAACTTGTAATGCTGCCCAAACAGTTCATGTTTTAATACAATTATGTATTAAATAATTTCAAAAAGGTATTAAATTCTACATTGCCTGATTTTGAGGCTACAACTTTTCACATATGTTCATTGTTGGAGTGTCATCACATCCATTAAGCAATAATAGTTCACTATTTTCGCTGGAGACTCATTATATCCAGTCTTAAAACTTCAACGCAAGTCGCAAATGACTCTCCCATTTCTAATACGCGACTGCCATCTACTGGCAAAAGTTGGTATTGTTTCTCAAGTAATTCCTCAATGACAAGTTTTGTTTCTTTTTGCGAGCCAGTAACCATAACGATGTATGAGTAACAGCGGCAGCCTACGTGACAAAATGTACTGACAACACCCAGCCCACAGCAACGTTTTTTCTCATCTACCTTAATTATATGGATTGAATAACTAAAATAAAAGACAGGCTTTTACTGGCAGGAAAGTAGCATATATTTCAAAGATTAACACATATAATGCATATCTTGCAATGACGTTCAATGTTATTTGGTTTAAAAAAAACCGTGTTGTAGCATTTTAAGGACTCAATACAAAACAGCTGTTCGGAAAGTTGGCTTGAAAACCAAGAAGCGTTATTAAGGAATTCGAGCCGTTTCTATTTGACTTCATTCGATTGAAGTGAATGCCGTAACCCAATTAAATGTAATTCGCGTCGGAATACACATAATAGCCTACACTGTGAACGTGAAATAAAAATATATAGAGGTTTAAATCGATCCTGTATTGGGACATTTGTTATGATGGCTGGTGCAACAGGCATTTTCGGTACCGTTGACCATAATCGAATGCTAGCATTTATATCATTACACTGACCAAGTCCTGTTAAAAAGCACATTTTTGGTTCCTTTGTGGAAACAGTGAAGTTGTCTACACAATCTATTCTACTCACAGACTAACTGCGTGGCTGTAACTTCCCCCCATTTCTGATTCGGGGATTCAATTTATTTGCAGAAAGTGGTACTTTTATTTTTTTCTTCCTTCAAGTGATTTTTCAACGATAGGTTTTTGTTTTTTTCTAGCAGCAGTAGGCATAACGATGTATGATTTACAGCTGCAGCCTACGTGACAAAATGTATTGACAACACCCAGCCCGACGTTTCTTTGCATCTATTTTCATTATATGAATTGAATATCTGAAATAAATATTAAAGACATTTAATGACAGTCTTTAACTGGCAGGAGAGTATCATATATTTAAAAGAGTAACACATGAAGTCAAAAAGAAACGTGAGCGTTTGAGGTGGCTCTGGTCGAACTCTGTGTTAACATGAGACCGTTATGTTCAACAAAGGTATCGCATGCAGGTCCTTGCGAGATGACAGGCATGGGCTAACAGCAGCCAGCCAGTCCACTGTCTGTGTGAGTCAAAAAACAGGTCAGCTACGTTGGTTTACAAGAATAGAAAACTTTCAGTTAAATCGCCAGCTATGTTATTTTATTTTGCTTGTCATTAAACACGAATTAAGAGAACATACAATTTCGCGAGGAATTTTTGACTTAATATGAAAATACCGGATTCAGGGCAGAGACTTGGCATCTCCTTTAGATTTGGCTGAACAAATGCGTTTCAGGCAGCATAATTACCGGTGAAATGGAAAAGAATGATGCTGGCTAACGAGACGTTTAATGCAATATTATCAGACACTTCATAGAGAAATTATTTAACCAAGATAAAAGGAAACATACAACTTTTGGCCAATAAATGGCGTACGTGTATAAGAGGGCAGTATAGTTTAATGGTTCAGGCAGTGGATTAAGACATGCAAGGTCCGCGGTTCCATCCCCGGTGCGGCCACAATAAAGTTGAATAGTTTCTTTAAGCCAATGGTTTTATTTTGAGTGCATATTTATAACCGAATGACTTTTCAAGCATAAATTGTGCCTCCCGCTGTAAAATCTATGGAAATTAATTCATCTCTGCTCTCCATACAGGACTGTAGCATGTTATCACAATGTGCAAGCAAGAAGTTGTTTTTGTTTCATTCTACATTGTCTGATGTGGCTGAAACTTCACACATGTTCATTTTTGGAGTGTAATCTCATCCAAATACCAATAAAGGCTCAATGGCATAGCGCCACCATCTGGCAACAGGAAGTGGCCTTAATTTCACTCGACATCTTCCGATGTGGCTGAAAATGTAGAAATATTTTTATTATTGGAGTGTAATCTCATCCATATACCAAGAAAGGCTCAATGGCATAGCGCCACCATCTGGCAACAGGAAGTGGCTTTAATTTTACTTGACATCTTCCAATTTGGCTGAAAATGAACAAATATGTTAATTATTGGAGTGTAATCAAATCCATGAACCATACACGGCTCAATATTATACCGCCACCATCTGGTAATAGGAAGTGAGGCTTATATCATTGATGCATTCCAATAGCAGCAGCAACATCTTCATTGATCAAAGGAGAATTCCTGTGCACACTATACGTTGTCCAGGAAGGTGATTATTTCCAAAGTGTGTACATATTGTGAAACATGTCATTGGCACAACTATGCCACCAAGGCGGTTGCGCCCATGGTGCTTGGGCCCGTTCATTGCTGCTTGCAGCTATATTTATTATTATTATTCTTTTTTCTATATGCAAATGGGCCTTTTTGAGGTGCTTGCCATGCATAAAAAGTCTGGGAATTTTGCACACACATCAGAAATGAGGACCTTCAGGATTGATTAGATGCTCAGACCTGGGCGTGGCCGAGAGACTCCACAGCGCCCCCTATCGCATTGTCATCTATTGTGGGCAGGCACTTTGAGCTACCTTCACAAAATTTAGTACGCATATAGCACTCCTCGGACCAAAAACATTTATAATTTGCATCTAATGAAATATACAAACAGGAAGTCAGCAATTTTGGATTTTGTGCGTTTTACATGTACTGCACTTTTAAGTACTCCTACTAGGGGGTTCATCACATTCACACCACCCGTGGTCAGAATGGTCTCAGGCTATTCATGATGCTAAATTGCCAGGATATTTTTGATAGCTCAAACGGGACGGTCCTGGGGAGGCGTAGAATTTTTATGTCACGCCGCGCCAACAGGAAGTGGCCGTAATTTCATGGTCTACATTGTCTGATCTGGCTGATATTTTAGAAATACGTTTATTGTTGGAGTATAATCACATCCATATCCCAAGAACGGGTCAATGTTATAGCGCCACCATCTGGCAACAGGAAGTGAGGTCTTTATCATATTTGTATGCCTTCCTGCTAGGGCATTCATCACATTCACACGAAATGTGGTCAGCATGATCTTAGGATAGTCATGACCATAAGCTGTGAAGGGATTTTTGATATCTCAAACGGTATGGAAATGGCGAGTCGTACAGTACACATATTGCGTGCAAAAAAATGACTTTTTTTTCGACATCGTCCGATCTGGCTGATATTTTACAAATATGTTCAATGTTGGAGTACAATATGAAATATATACATATCAATCGGGGCGTGGCTAGACAGCGCCCCCTATAATTATTATTCTCTTTTTTTTCAATGTATTTTGCATTTTTGAGGTGCTTGCCATGAATGAAAACTCATGGAATGTTGCACACACATGAGAAGTGTTAGCTGTCAGCAGGTATCAGATGCTCAGACCTGGGCGTGGCCGAGGGACTCCACAGCGCCCCCTAATGCTTTGTCTTCTATGTTGGACAGGCACTTTGAGCTACCTTCACCTAATTTGGTATGCCTGTGGGGCTCCTCTGGACAAACACATTTCTCATTCGCATCGAATCAAATATGTGAACAGGAAGTCAGCCATTTTGAATTTTGTGCATTTTACACGTACTACACTTTTAAGTACTCCTCCTAGGGAGTTCATTGCATTCACACGAAATGTGGTCAAATTGGTCTCAGGATAATCATGATACTAATTCCAAAGGATATTTTTGATATCTCAAACGTTATGGTCATGGCGAGGCATACAATTTTCATGTCACGCCGCGCCAACAAGAAGTAGCCATAAATTCATGGTCTACATTGTCTGATCTGGCTGATATTTTACAAATATGTTCACTGTTAGAGTGTAATCACATCCATATACCAAGAAGAAATCAATGTTATAGCGCCACCATCTGGCAACAGGAAGTGAGGTTTTTATCATGTTTGTATGCGTTCCTGCTAGGGTATTCATCACATTCACACCAAATGTAGTCATCATGATCTTAGAATAGTCCTGACCCTAAATGACGAAAGGATTTTTGATATCTCAAACGGTTTGGCAATGGCGAGGCGTATAATACACACGTTACGCCCAAAAACAGGAAGTGAGCTTAATTCCGTTCTACATCATCTGATCCGGCTGATATTTTACAAATATATTCACTTTTGGAGTGCAATCACATCCATATCCACATTCATCTGGGCGTGGCTACACAGCGCCCCCTATGGCTTTTTTCTAATATTGTGGACATATACTTTCACGTAAATGCACCACGTCTGGTAGGCATAAGGGTCTCCTCAAGACACACACATTTCTCATTTGCATCCCTTAACTTTTCCCAACAGGAAGTGAGCTATTTTGGATTTTGTGTGTTTTTAAGTGTTTTTTCACGTACCAAACTTTGAAATACTCTTCCTAGGGGGTTCATCACATTCACACAAAATGTGGTCAGCATGATATTATAGCCCTGACACACAACTATGAACTGATTTTTAATATCTTGGAATGGTATGGCTATGGTCAGCCTTAAAATTAACTTGTAATGCTGCCCAAACAGTTCATGTTTTAATACAATTATGTATTAAATAATTTCAAAAAGGTATTAAATTCTACATTGCCTGATTTTGAGGTTACAACTTTTCACATATGTTCATTGTTGGAGTGTCATCACATCCATTAAGCAATAATAGTTCACTATTTTCGCTGGAGACTCATTATATCCAGTCTTAAAACTTCAACGCAAGTCGCAAATGACTCTCCCATTTCTAATACGCGACTGCCATTTACTGGCAAAAGTTGGTATTGTATATATCTTGCAATGACGTTCAATGTTATTTGGTTTAAAAAAAACCGTGTTGTAGCATTTTAAGGACTCAATACAAAACAGCTGTTCGGAAAGTTGGCTTGAAAACCAAGAAGCCTTATTAAGGAATTCGAGCCGTTTCTATTTGACTTCATTCGGTTGAAGTGAATGCCGTAATGCCGAATGCCGGAATACACATAATAGCCTACACTGTCAACGTGAAATAAAAATATATAGAGGTTTAAATCGATCCTATATTGGGACATTTGTTATGATGGCTGGTGCAACGGGCATTTTCGGTACCGTTGACCATAATCGAATGCTAGCATTTATATCATTACACTGACCAAGTCCTGTTAAAAAGCACATCACCTTTGTGGAAACAGTGAAGTTGTCTACACAATCTATTCTACTCACAGACTAACTGCGTCGCTGTAACTTCCCCCCATTTCTGATACGGGGATTCCATTTATTGGCAGAAAGTGGAACTTTCATATTTTTCTTCCTTCAAGTGATTTTTCAACGATAGGTTTTTGTTTTTTTTCTAGCGAGCCAGTAGGCATAACGATGTATGATTTACAGCTGCAGCCTACGTGACAAAATGTATTGACAACACCCAGCCCGACGTTTCTTTGCATCTATTTTCATTTTTGAATAGAATATCTGAAGTAAATATTAAAGACATTTAATGACTGTCTTTAACTGGCAGGAGAGTAGCATATATTTAAAAGAGTCAAAAGTCAAAAAGAAACGTTAACGTTTGAGATGGCTCTGGTCGAACTCTGTGTTAACATGAGACCGTTATGTTCAACAAAGGTATGGCATGCAGGTCGTTGCGAGATGACGCGCATTGGCTAACAGCAGCCAGCCTGTCCACTGTCTGTGTGAGTCAAAAAAACAGGTCAGCTACGTTTGTTTACATGAATAGAAAACTTTCAGTTAAATCGCCAGATATGTTAGTTTATTTTGCTTGTCATTAAACACGAATTAAGAGAACATACAATTTCGCTAGGAATTTTTGACTTAATATGAAAATACCGGATTGAGGGCAGAGACTTGGCATCTCCTTTAGATTTGGCTGAACAAATGCGTTTCAGGCAGCATAATTACCGGTGAAATGGAAAAGAATGATGCTGGCTAACTCGACGTTTAATGCAATATTATCCGACACTTCGGAGAGAAATTATTGAACCAGGATGAAAGGAAACATACAACTTTTGGCCAATAGATAACGTACGTGTATAAGAGGGCAGTATAGCTTAATGGTTCAGACAGTGGATTAAGACATGCAAGGTCCGCGGTTCCATCCCCGGTGCGGCCACAATAAAGTTGAATAGTTTCTTTACGCCAATGGTTTTATTTTGAGTGCATATTTATAACCGAATGACTTCTCAAGCGTAAATTGTGCCTCCCGCTGTAAA
Source organism: Conger conger (assembly GCF_963514075.1). Lineage (NCBI taxonomy): Eukaryota > Metazoa > Chordata > Actinopteri > Anguilliformes > Congridae > Conger > Conger conger. The sequence goes on from NC_083761.1 coordinate 35,319,089, forward strand.
ATCTATTGAAATTAATTAATCTCTGCTCTCCATACAGGACTGGAGCATATTATTACACTGTGCAAGCAAGAAGTAATTTTTGTTTCATTCTACATTGTCTGATGTGGCAGAAACTTCACACATGTTCATTTTTGGAGTGTAATCTCATCCATATACCAAGAAAGGCTCAATGGCATAGCGCCACCATCTGGCAACAGGAAGTGGCTTTAATTTTACTTGACATCTTCCAATTTGGCTGAAAATGGACAAATATGTTAATTATTGGAGTGTAATCAAATCCATGAACCATACACGGCTCAGTATTATACCGCCACCATCTGGCAACAGGAAGTGGCTTAAATTTTACTTGACATCTTCCAATTTGGCTGAAAATGTACAAATATGTTAATTATTGGAGTGAAATCAAATCCATAAACCATACACGGCTCAATATTATAGCGCCACCATCTGGCAATAGGAAGTGAGGCTTATATCATTGATGCATTCCAATAGCAGCAGAAACATCTTCATTGATCAAAGGGGAATTCCTGTGCACACTATACGTTGTCCAGGAAGGTGATTATTTCCAAAGTGTGTACATATTGTGAAACATGTCATTGGCACAACTATGCCACCAAGGCGGTTGCGCCCATGGTGCTTGGGCCCGTTCATTGCTGCTTGCAGCTATATTTATTATTATTATTATTATTATTATTATTAGGGCCCAAGCACCGTAGGGTGCGAAGGACCCTATTGTTATTGGAAGGATTATTATTATTATTATTATTATTATTAGGGCCCAAGCACCGTAGGGTGCGAAGGACCCTATTGTTATTGGAAGGATTATTATTATTATTATTATTATTATTATTATTATTATTATTATTCTTTCTCTTCCGTCAAATGGGCATTTTTGAGGGCCTTGCCATGGCTAAAAAGTCTTGAAATTTTGCAGACACATCAGAAGTGGTGGCCGTCAGGATCTATCAGATGCTCAGACCTGGGTGTGGCCGAGGGACTCCACAGCGCCCCCTATTGCGCTGACCCCCCCCCCCCCATTGCATTGTTGTCTATTGTGGGCAGGCACTTTGAACTACATGAAACTAATTTGGTAACCATGTGTGGCTCCTCAATTCAAACACATTTCTCATTCGCATTGATGCAAATATGCAAACAGGAAGTGAGCTATTTTGGATTTTGTGTGTTTTACACGTACTACACTTTTACGTACTCCTCCTAGGGGGTTCATCGCATTCACACCAACTGTGGTCAGAATGGTCTCAGGATATTCATGATGCTAAATTGCCAGGATATTTTTGATAGCTCAAACGGGATGGTCATGGCGAGGCGTGCAATTTTTATGTCACGCCGCGCCAACAGGAAGTGGTCATAATTTCATGGTCAACATCGTCTGATCTGGCTGATATTTCAGAAATATGTTTAGTGTTGGAGTATAATCACATCCATATCCCAAGAACGGGTCAATGTTATAGCGCCACCATCTGGCAACAGGAAGTGAGGTCTTTATCATATTTGTATGCTTTCCTGCTAGGGCATTCATCACATTCACACGAAATGTGGTCAGCATGATCTTAGGATAGTCATGACCATAAGCTGTGAAGGGATTTTTGATATCTCAAACGGTATGGAAATGGCGAGTCGTACAGTACACATATTTCGTGCAAAAAAATGACTTTTTTTTCGACATCGTCCGATCTGGCTGATATTTTACAAATATGTTCACTGTTGGAGTACAATATGAAATATATACATATCAATCGGGGCGTGGCTACACAGCGCCCCCTATAATTATTATTCTCTTTTTTTTCAATGTATTTAGCATTTTTGAGGTGCTTGCCATGGATGGAAACTCACGGAATTTTGCACACACATGAGAAGTGTTGGCTGTCAGGACGTATCAGATGCTCAGACATGGGCGTGGCCGAGGGACTCCACAGCGCCCCCTAATGCTTTGTCTTCTATTGTGGACAGGCACTTTGAGCTACCTTCACCTAATTTGGTCTGCATGTGGGGCTCCTCTTGCCAAACACATTTCTCATTCGCATCGAATCAAATATGTGAACAGGAAGTCAGCCATTTTGAATTTTGTGCATTTTACACGTACTCCACTTTTAAGTACTCCTCCTAGGGGGTTCATTGCATTCACACGAAATGTGGTCAAAGTGGTCTCAGGATAGTCATGATACTAATTCCAAAGGATATTTTTGATATCTCAAACGGTATGGTCATGGCGAGGCGTACAATTTTCATGTCACGCTGAGCCAACAGGAAGTTGCCATAAATTCATGGTCTACATTGTCTGATCTGGCTGATATTTTACAAATATGTTCACTGTTAGAGTGTAATCACATCCAAATACCAAGAAGAAATCAATGTTATAGCGCCACCATCTGGCAACGGACGTGAGGTTTTTATCATGTTTGTATGGGTTCCTGCTAAGGTATTCATCACATTCACACCAAATGTAGTCATCATGATCTTAGAATAGTCCTGACCCTAAATGACGAAAGGATTTTTGATATCTCAAACGGTTTGGCAATGGCGAGGCGTATAATACACACGTTACGCCCAAAAACAGGAAGTGGGCTTAATTCCGTTCTGCATCATCTGATCGGGCTGATATTTTACAAATATATTCACTTTTGGAGTGCAATCACATCCATATCCACATTCATCTGGGCGTGGCTACACAGCGCCCCCTATGGCTTTTTTCTAATATTGTGGACATATACTTTCACGTAAATGCACCACGTCTGGTAGGCATAAGGGTCTCCTCAAGACACACACATTTCTCATTTGCATCCCTTAACTTTTCCCAACAGGAAGTGAGCTATTTTGGATTTTGTGTGTTTTTAAGTGTTTTTTCACGTACCAAACTTTGAAATACTCTTCCTAGGGGGTTCATCACATTCACACAAAATGTGGTCAGCATGATATTATAGCCCTGACACACAACTATGAACAGATTTTTAATATCTTGGAATGGTATGGCTATGGTCAGCCTTAAAATTAACTTGTAATGCTGCCCAAATAGGAAAATTATATATTAAATAATTTCAAAAAGGTATTAAATTCTACATTGCCTGATTTTGAGGCTACATCTTTTCACATATGTTCATTGTTGGAGTGTCATCACATCCATTAAGCAATAATAGTTTACTATTTTCGCTGGAGACTCATTATCTCCAGTCTTAAAACTTCAACGCAAGTCGCAACTGACTCTCCCATTTCTAATACGCGACTGCCATCTAGTGGCAAAGGTTAGTATTCTTTCTAATTTTCGGTATTGTTTCTCTTTTTCTTGGATAAAGTGATTTCTCAACGACATGTTTTGTTTCTTTTTGCGAGCCAGTAACCATAACGATGTATGAGTAACAGCGGCAGCCTACATGACAAAATGTACTGAAAACACCCAGCCCACACCAACGTTTTTTCTCATCTATCTTAATTAACTCGATTGAATAACTAAAATAAAAAATAGGCTTTGACTGGCAGGAAAGCATCATATATTTAAAAGATTAACACATATAATGCATATATTGCTTTGACGTTCAATGTTATTTGGATTTTTAAAAAACCGTATTGTAGCATTTTAAGGACTCAATACAAAACAGCTGTTCGGAAAGTTGGCTTGAAAATTAAGAAGCCTTATTAAGGAATTTGAACCGTTTCTATTTGACTTCATTCGATTGAAGTGAATGCCGTAACCCAATTAAATGTAATTCGCGTCGGAATACACATAATAGCCTACACTGTCAACGTGAAATAAAAATATATAGAGGTTTAAATCGATCCTGTATTGGGACATTTGTTATGATGGCTGGTGCAACGGGCATTTTCGGTACCGTTGACCATAATCGAATGCTAGCATTTATATCATTACACTGACCAAGTCCTGTTAAAAAGCACACTTTTGGTTCCTTTGTGGAAACAGTGAAGTTGTCCACACAATCTGTTCTACTCACAGACTAACTGCGTCGCTGTAACTTCCCCCCATTTCTGATACGGCGATTCAATTTATTGGCAGAAAGTGGTACTTTCATTTTTTTCTTCCTTCAAGTGATTTTTCAACGATAGGTTTTTGTTTTTTTCTAGCGAGCCAGTAGGCATAACGATGTATGATTTACAGCTGCAGCCTACGTGACAAAATGTATTGACAACACGCAGCCCGACGTTTCTTTGCATCCATTTTCATTACATGAATTGAATAACTAAAATAAATATTAAAGACATTTAAAGACTTAAAGAAAGGCTTTAACTGGCAGGAGAGTATCATCTTTTAAAAAGATTAACACATGAAGTCAAAAAGAAACTTTAGCGTCTGAGGTGGCTCTGCTCGAACGCTGTGTTAACATGAGACCGTTTTGTTCAACAAAGGTATCACATGCAGGTCGTTGCGAGATGACACGCACGGGATAACAGCAGCCAGCCAGTCCACTGTCTGTGTGAGTCAAAAAACAGGTCAGCTACGTTGGTTTACATGAATAGAAAACTTTCAGTTAAATCGCCAGCTATGTTAGTTTATTAGGCTTGTCATTAAACACGAATTAAGAGAACATACAATTTCGCTAGGAATGGTAAATTAATATGAAAATACTGTATTGAGGGCATAGAGTTGGCATCTCTTTTAGATTTGGCTGAACAAATGCGTTTCAGGCAGCATAATTACCAGTGAAATGGAAAAGAATGATGCTGGTTAACTAGACGTTTCGTGCAATATTATCCGACACTTCGTAGAGAAATTATTAAACCAAGATAAAAGGAGATATTTGGCCAATAGATGGCACCCGTGTATAAGCGGGCAGTATAGCGTAATGGTTAGGGCGGTGGATTAAGGCACGCAAGTTCAGCCGTTCGATCCCCGCTGCAGCCACAATGAATTTGAATAGTTTCTTGAAGCCAATTGTTTTCATTTTGAGTGCATGTTTATGGCCTAATGACTTTTCAAGCATAAATTGTGCCTCCCCGTGTAAAAACTATGGAAATTAATTAATCTCTGCTCTCCATACAGGACTGTAGCATGTTATCACAATGTGCAAGCAAGACGTTATTTTTATTTCATTCTACATTGTCTGATGTGGCTGAAACTTCACACGTTCATTTTTGGAGTGTAATCTCATCCATTTTCCAATAAAGGCTAAATGGCAAAGCGCCACCCGCTGGCAACAGGAAGTGAGCCTTATATTGCATTCTTAAGCATTATTTTTCAATGGGTTCATGACATTCACGGTAAATGTGGTCAGCATGATGCTAGGATGGTCCTGACAAAACAGATTTTTGATTTACTGGGATGATATAGCTATGGTCAGGCACATAAAAAACACATCATGCCAGACAAACAGGAAGTGGTCATACTTAAATTCTCCAATGTCTGATGTGACTGCAACTTTACACAGATGCTCAGTGTTGGAGTGTAATCAAATCCATATTCCAAAAACGACTCAATGTTATAGCAGCATCATCTGGAAACAGGAATTGACCTTAATTTCGCTGAACATCTTCCGATGTGGCTGAAAATGTACAAATATGTTTATTTCTGGAGTTTAATCAAATTCAAAAAACATACACGGATCAATAATATAGCGCCACCATCTGGCAACAGGAAGTGAGGCTTATATCATTGATGCATTCCAATAGCAGCGCCAACATCTTCATTGATCAAAGGGAAATTCCTGTGCACACTATACGTTGTCCAGGAAGGTGATTATTTCCAAATTGTGTACATGTTGTGAAACATGTCATTGGCAGAACTATGCCACCAAGGCGGTTGCCCCCATGGGGCTTGGGCCCGTTCATTGCTGCTTGCAGCTATATTTATTATTATTATTATTATTATTATTATTATTATTATTATTCTTTCTCTTCCGTCAAATGGGCATTTTTGAGGGCCTTGCCATGGCTAAAAAGTCTTGAAATTTTGCAGACACATCAGAAGTGGTGGCCGTCAGGATCTATCAGATGCTCAGACCTGGGTGTGGCCGAGGGACTCCACAGCGCCCCCTATTGCGCTGACCCCCCCCCCCCCCATTGCATTGTTGTCTATTGTGGGCAGGCACTTTGAACTACATGAAACTAATTTGGTAACCATGTGTGGCTCCTCAATTCAAACACATTTCTCATTCGCATTGATGCAAATATGCAAACAGGAAGTGAGCTATTTTGGATTTTGTGTGTTTTACACGTACTACACTTTTACGTACTCCTCCTAGGGGGTTCATCGCATTCACACCAACTGTGGTCAGAATGGTCTCAGGATATTCATGATGCTAAATTGCCAGGATATTTTTGATAGCTCAAACGGGATGGTCATGGCGAGGCGTGCAATTTTTATGTCACGCCGCGCCAACAGGAAGTGGTCATAATTTCATGGTCAACATCGTCTGATCTGGCTGATATTTCAGAAATATGTTTAGTGTTGGAGTATAATCACATCCATATCCCAAGAACGGGTCAATGTTATAGCGCCACCATCTGGCAACAGGAAGTGAGGTCTTTATCATATTTGTATGCTTTCCTGCTAGGGCATTCATCACATTCACACGAAATGTGGTCAGCATGATCTTAGGATAGTCATGACCATAAGCTGTGAAGGGATTTTTGATATCTCAAACGGTATGGAAATGGCGAGTCGTACAGTACACATATTTCGTGCAAAAAAATGACTTTTTTTTCGACATCGTCCGATCTGGCTGATATTTTACAAATATGTTCACTGTTGGAGTACAATATGAAATATATACATATCAATCGGGGCGTGGCTACACAGCGCCCCCTATAATTATTATTCTCTTTTTTTTCAATGTATTTAGCATTTTTGAGGTGCTTGCCATGGATGGAAACTCACGGAATTTTGCACACACATGAGAAGTGTTGGCTGTCAGGACGTATCAGATGCTCAGACATGGGCGTGGCCGAGGGACTCCACAGCGCCCCCTAATGCTTTGTCTTCTATTGTGGACAGGCACTTTGAGCTACCTTCACCTAATTTGGTCTGCATGTGGGGCTCCTCTTGCCAAACACATTTCTCATTCGCATCGAATCAAATATGTGAACAGGAAGTCAGCCATTTTGAATTTTGTGCATTTTACACGTACTCCACTTTTAAGTACTCCTCCTAGGGGGTTCATTGCATTCACACGAAATGTGGTCAAAGTGGTCTCAGGATAGTCATGATACTAATTCCAAAGGATATTTTTGATATCTCAAACGGTATGGTCATGGCGAGGCGTACAATTTTCATGTCACGCCGAGCCAACAGGAAGTTGCCATAAATTCATGGTCTACATTGTCTGATCTGGCTGATATTTTACAAATATGTTCACTGTTAGAGTGTAATCACATCCAAATACCAAGAAGAAATCAATGTTATAGCGCCACCATCTGGCAACGGACGTGAGGTTTTTATCATGTTTGTATGGGTTCCTGCTAAGGTATTCATCACATTCACACCAAATGTAGTCATCATGATCTTAGAATAGTCCTGACCCTAAATGACGAAAGGATTTTTGATATCTCAAACGGTTTGGCAATGGCGAGGCGTATAATACACACGTTACGCCCAAAAACAGGAAGTGGGCTTAATTCCGTTCTGCATCATCTGATCGGGCTGATATTTTACAAATATATTCACTTTTGGAGTGCAATCACATCCATATCCACATTCATCTGGGCGTGGCTACACAGCGCCCCCTATGGCTTTTTTCTAATATTGTGGACATATACTTTCACGTAAATGCACCACGTCTGGTAGGCATAAGGGTCTCCTCAAGACACACACATTTCTCATTTGCATCCCTTAACTTTTCCCAACAGGAAGTGAGCTATTTTGGATTTTGTGTGTTTTTAAGTGTTTTTTCACGTACCAAACTTTGAAATACTCTTCCTAGGGGGTTCATCACATTCACACAAAATGTGGTCAGCATGATATTATAGCCCTGACACACAACTATGAACAGATTTTTAATATCTTGGAATGGTATGGCTATGGTCAGCCTTAAAATTAACTTGTAATGCTGCCCAAATAGGAAAATTATATATTAAATAATTTCAAAAAGGTATTAAATTCTACATTGCCTGATTTTGAGGCTACATCTTTTCACATATGTTCATTGTTGGAGTGTCATCACATCCATTAAGCAATAATAGTTTACTATTTTCGCTGGAGACTCATTATCTCCAGTCTTAAAACTTCAACGCAAGTCGCAACTGACTCTCCCATTTCTAATACGCGACTGCCATCTAGTGGCAAAGGTTAGTATTCTTTCTAATTTTCGGTATTGTTTCTCTTTTTCTTGGATAAAGTGATTTCTCAACGACATGTTTTGTTTCTTTTTGCGAGCCAGTAACCATAACGATGTATGAGTAACAGCGGCAGCCTACATGACAAAATGTACTGAAAACACCCAGCCCACACCAACGTTTTTTCTCATCTATCTTAATTAACTCGATTGAATAACTAAAATAAAAAATAGGCTTTGACTGGCAGGAAAGCATCATATATTTAAAAGATTAACACATATAATGCATATATTGCTTTGACGTTCAATGTTATTTGGATTTTTAAAAAACCGTATTGTAGCATTTTAAGGACTCAATACAAAACAGCTGTTCGGAAAGTTGGCTTGAAAATTAAGAAGCCTTATTAAGGAATTTGAGCCGTTTCTATTTGACTTCATTCGATTGAAGTGAATGCCGTAACCCAATTAAATGTAATTCGCGTCGGAATACACATAATAGCCTACACTGTCAACGTGAAATAAAAATATATAGAGGTTTAAATCGATCCTGTATTGGGACATTTGTTATGATGGCTGGTGCAACGGGCATTTTCGGTACCGTTGACCATAATCGAATGCTAGCATTTATATCATTACACTGACCAAGTCCTGTTAAAAAGCACACTTTTGGTTCCTTTGTGGAAACAGTGAAGTTGTCCACACAATCTGTTCTACTCACAGACTAACTGCGTCGCTGTAACTTCCCCCCATTTCTGATACGGGGATTCCATTTATTTGCTGAAAGTGGTACTTTTTTTTTTTCTTCCTTCAAGTGATTTTTCAACGATAGGTTTTTGTTTTTTTCTAGCAGCAGTAGGCATAACGATGTATGATTCACAGCTGCAGCCTCCGTGACAAAATGTATTGACAACACCCAGCCCGACGTTTCTTTGCATCTATTTTCATTGTATGAATTGAATATCTGAAATAAATATTAAAGACATTTAATGACTGTCTTTAACTGGCAGGAGAGTAGCATATATTTAAAAGAGTCAAAAGTCAAAAAGAAACGTTAACGTTTGAGATGGCTCTGGTCGAACTCTGTGTTAACATGAGACCGTTATGTTCAAAAAAGGTATGGCATGCAGGTCGTTGGCTAACAGCAGCCAGCCTGTCCACTGTCTGTGTGAGTCAAAAAACAGGTCAGCTACGTTTGTTTACATGAATAGAAAACTTTCAGTTAAATCGCCAGATATGTTAGTTTATTTTGCTTGTCATTAAACACGAATTAAGAGAACATACAATTTCGCTAGGAATTTTTGACTTAATATGAAAATACCGGATTGAGGGCAGAGACTTGGCATCTCCTTTAGATTTGGCTGAACAAATGCGTTTCAGGCAGCATAATTACCGGTGAAATGGAAAAGAATGATGCTGGCTAACTAGACGTTTATTGCAATATTATCCGACACTTAGGAGAGAAATTATTTAACCAAGATAAAAGGAAACATACAACTTTTGGCCAATAGATGGCGTACGTGTATAAGAGGGCAGCTTAATGGTTCAGACAGTGGATTAAGACATGCAAGGTCCGCAGTTCCATCCCCGGTGCGGCCACAATAAAGTTGAGTAGTTTCTTTACGCCAATGGTTTTATTTTGAGTGCATATTTATAACCGAATGACTTCTCAAGCGTAAATTGTGCCTCCCGCTGTAAAATCTATTGAAATTAATTCATCTCTGCTCTCCATACAGGACTGGTGCATATTATTACAATGTGGAAGCAAGAAGTAATTTTTGTTTCATTCTACATTGTCTGATGTGGCAGAAACTTCACACATGTTCATTTTTGGAGTGTAATCTCATCCATTTTCCAATAAAGGCTCAATGGCAAAGCGCCACCCGCTGGCAACAGGAAGTGAGCCTTATATTGCATTCTTAAGCATTATTTTTCAATGGGTTCATGACATTCACGGTAAATGTGGTCAGCATGATGCTAGGCTGGTCCTGACAAAACAGATTTTTGATTTACTGGGATGATATAGCTATGGTCAGGCACATAAAAAACACATCATGCCAGACAAACAGGAAGTGGTCATACTTAAATTCTCCAATGTCTGATGTGACTGCAACTTTACACAGATGCTCAGTGTTGGAGTGTAATCAAATCCATATTCCAAAAATGACTCAATGTTAAAGCAGCATCATCTGGAAACAGGAATTGACCTTAATTTCGCTCAACGTCTTCCGATGTGGCTGAAAATGTACAAATATGTTAATTTCTGGAGTGTAATCAAATTCAAAAACCATACATGGCTCAATAATATAGCGCCACCATCTGGCAATAGGAAGTGAGGCTTATATCATTGATGCGTTCCAATAGCAGCGCCAACATCTTCATTGATAAAAAGGGAATTCCTGTGCACACTATACGTTGTCCAGGAAAGTGATTATTTCCAAAGTGTGTACATGTTGTGAAACATGTCATTGGCAGAGCTATGCCACCAAGGCGGTTGCCCCCATGGTGCTTGGGCCCGTTCATTGCTGCTTGCAGCTATATTTATTATTATTATTCTTTCTCTTCCGTCAAATGGGCATTTTTGAGGGCCTTGCCATGGCTAAAAAGTCTTGAAATTTTGCAGACACATCAGAAGTGGTGGCCGTCAAAATCTATCAGATACTCAAACTTGGGTGTGGCCGAGGGACTCCACAGCGCCCCCTATTGTGCTGCCCCCCCTCCCCCTGCATTGTTGTCTATTGTGGGCAGGCACTTTGAGCTACATGAACCTAATTCGGTGTGCATGTGTGCCTCCTCAATTGAAACACATTTGTCATTCGCATTGATGCAAATATGCGAACAGGAAGTCAGCCATTTTGAATTTTGTGTGTTTTTACATGTACTACACTTTTAAGTACTCCTCCTAGGCGGTTCATCGCATTCACACCAAATGTGGTAAGAATGGTCTCAAGATAGTCATGATTCTAAATTGCCAGGATATTTTTGATATCTCAAACGGTATGGTCATGGCGAGGCGTACAATTTTTATGTCACGCCGCGCCAAAAGGAAGTGGCCATAATTTTGTGGTTTACATCGTCTAATCTGGCTGATATTTTATAAATATGTTCATTGTGTGAGTATACTCACATCCATGTCCCAAGAAGAAGTCAATGTTATAGCGCCACCATCTGGCAACAGGAAGTGAGGTTTTTATCATATTTGTATGTGTTCCTGCTAGGGTATTCATCACATTCACACCAAATGTAGTGAGCATGATCTTGGGATAGTCCTGACCCTAAAAGCGAAACGGATTTTTGATATCTCAAACGGTTTGGCAATGGCGAGGCGTACAATACACACGTTATGAGCGAAAACAGGAAGTGGGCTTAATTCCGTTCTACATCCTCTGATTGGGCTGATATTTTACAGATACATTCACTGTTGGAGTGCAATCACATCCATATCCACATACATCTGGGCGTGGCTACGCAGCGCCCCCTATGGTTCTTTTCTAATATTGTGGACATATACTTTCACGTAAATTCACCGAATATGGTATGCATATGGGTCTCCTCAAGACACACACATTTCTCATTTGCATCCCTTAACTTTTCAAAACAGGAAGTGAGCTATTCTGGATTTTGTGTGTTTTTAAGTGTTTTTACACGTACCAAACTCTGAAATACTCCTCCTAGGGGGTTCATCACATTCACACCAAATGTGGGGAGAATGGTCTCAGGATAATCTTGATGCTAAATTGAAAGGATATTTCTGATATGTCAAACGGTACGGCTATGGCGAGGCGTACAATTTGAGGTCTCGCCGCGGCAACAGGAAGTGGTCGTAATTTCATTCTGATCTGGTTGATATTACACAGATATGTTCGTTGTGGGAGTGTAATCACATCCATATCCCAAAAATGACTCAATGTTATAGCGCCACCATCTGGCAACAGGAAGTGGCCTTAACTTTACTCGACATCTTCCGATGTGGCCGAAAATTTAGAAATATGTATATTGTTGGAGTGTAATTAAATCCATAGTCCAAAAATGACTCAATGTTATAGCGCCACCATCTGGAAACTAGAACATTGAATTGACCTTCATTTCACTCAACATCTTCCAATGTGGCTGAAAATTTTGAAATAGGTTTATTATTGGAGTGTAATCAAATTCAAAAACCATACACGGCTCAATACTATAGCGCCACCATCTGGCAACAGGAAGTGAGTGTTATATCATTGATGCATTCCAATAGCAACACCAACATCTTCATTGATCAAAGGGGAATTCCTGTGCACACTATACGTTGCAAAGGAAGGTGATTATTTCCAAAGTGTGTACATATTGTGAAACATGTCATTGGCACAACTATGCCACTAAGGCGGTTGCGCCCATGGTGCTTGGGCCCGCTCATTGCTGCTTGCAGCTATATTTCATATTGTACTCCAACAGTGAACATATTTGTAAAATATCAGCCAGATCAGACGATGTCAAAAAAAAATCATTTTTTTGCACGCAATATGTGTACTGTACGACTCGCAATTTCCATACCGTTTGAGATATCAAAAATCCCTTCACAGCTTATGGTCATGACTATCCTAAGATCATGCGGACCACATTTCATGTGAATGTGATGAATGCCCTAGCAGGAAGGCATACAAATATGATAAAGACCTCACTTCCTGTTGCCAGATGGTGGCGCTATAACATTGACCCGTTCTTGGGATATGGATGTGATTATACTCCAACAATAAACGTATTTCTAAAATATCAGCCAGATCAGACGATGTAGACCATGAAATTACGGCCACTTCCTGTTGGCGTGGCGTGACATAAAAATTCTACGCCTCCCCAGGACCGTCCAGTTTGAGCTATCAAAAATATCCTGGCAATTTAGCATCATGAATATCCTGAGACCATTCTGACCACAGGTGGTGTGAATGTGATGAACCGCCTAGGAGGAGTACTTAAAAGTGCAGTACGTGTAAAACGCACAAAATCCAAAATGGCTGACTTCCTGTTTGTATATTTGATTAGATTTGAATGAGAAATGTGTTTGGACCGAGGAGTGCTATATGAGTACTAAATTTTGTGAAGGTAGCTCAAAGTGCCTGCCCACAATAGATGACAATGCGATAGGGGGCGCTGTGGAGTCCCTCGGCCACGCCCAGGTCTGAGCATCTAATCGATCCTGAAGGTCCTCATTTCTGATGTGTGTGCAAAATTCCCAGACTTTTTATGCATGGCAAGCACCTCAAAAAGGCCCATTTGCATATAGAAAAAAGAATAATAATAATAAATATAGCTGCAAGCAGCAATGAACGGGCCCAAGCACCATGGGCGCAACCGCCTTGGTGGCATAGTTGTGCCAATGACATGTTTCACAACATGTACACACTTTGGAAATAATCACCTTCCTGGACAACGTATAGTGTGCACAGGAATTCCCCTTTGATCAATGAGGATGTTGGTGCTGCTATTGGAATGCATCAATGATATAAGCCTCACTTCCTGTTGCCAGATGGTGGCGCTATAATATTGAACCATGTATGGTTTTTGAATTTGATTACACTCCAATAATAAACCTATTTCTAAATTCTAAGCCACATCAGAAGATGTTGAGTGAAATTAAGGCCGCTTCCTGTTGCCAGCAGGTGGCGATGTGACATTGAGCATTTATTGGAACATGGATGTGATTATAATCCAACATGGAACATATCTCTAAAGCAGGGGTCACCAACACGGTGCCCGCGGGCACCAGGTCGCCCCCAAGGACCACATGAGTCGCCCGCAGGCCTGTTCTAAAAATAGCACAACTCACTAGTGAGCTGCATCTAAAATTTAATTTTATTCTGTTGCTATTTTTTTTTAATCACACTTGCATTTATATAGATTTAAAAATGACAATATCTTAAAAATATGTTTACTATCCATGAAGTTGAAAAGTTTAGGTGAACTCTGACCCACTCTAGTTCAAAGGTCAGTATTGTGCACGTGACAAAACAAACTGGTAGCGCTTAGTATGACTCAGTACCCATGAAGTAGCTTTCAGTTTCAGAAAGGTTGGTGACCCCTGTTCTAAAGCGTCAGCAAAATCAGACGATGTGAAATGAAATGAAGCCACACTTCCTGTTCCCAGGAGGTGGTGCTATGCCATTGAGCCTTTATTGGGATATGGATGAGATTACATTCCAAAAATGAACATGAGTGAAGTTTCAGCCACATGAGACAATGTAGAATGAAACAAAAATAACTTCTAGCTTGAACATTGTGATAACATGCTACAGTCCTGTATGGAGAGCAGATATTAATTAATTTCCATAGTTTTTACACGGGGAGGCACAATTTATGCTTGAAAAGTCATTAGGCTATAGATATGCACTCAAAATAAAACCATTACCTTCAAGAAACTGTTCAATTTTATTGTGGCTGCACCGGGGATGGAACCGCGGACCTTGCATGTCTTAATCCACTGTCTGAACCATTAAGCTCTACTGCCCTCTGATACACGTACGCCATCTATTGGCCAAAAGTTGTATGTTTCCTTTTATCTTGGTTAAATAATTTCTCTCCGAAGTGTCGGATAATATTGCATTAAACGTCGAGTTAGCCAGCATCATTCTTTTCCATTTCACCGGTAATTATGCTGCCTGAAACGCAATTGTTCAGCCAAATCTAAAGGAGATGCCAAGTCTCTGTCCTCAATCCGGTATTTTCATATTAAGTCAAAAATTCCTAGCGAAATTGTATGTTCTCTTAATTCGTGTTTAATGACAAGCAAAATAAACTAACATAGCTGGCGATTTAACTGAAAGTTTTCTATTCATGTAAACAAACGTAGCGGACCTGTTTTTTGACTCACACAGACAGTGGACAGGCTGGCTGCTGTTAGCCAATGCGCGTCATCTCGCAACGACCTGCATGCCATACCTTTGTTGAACATAACGGTCTCATGTTAACACAGAGTTCGACCAGAGCCATCTCAAACGTTAACGTTTCTTTTTGACTTTTGACTTTTTTAAATATATGCTACTCTCCTGCCAATTAAAGACAGTCATTAAATGTCTTTAATATTTATTTCAGATATTCTATTCATATCATGAAAATAGATGCAAAGAAACGTCGGGCTGGGTGTTGTCAATACATTTTGTCACGTAGGCTGCAGCTGTAAATCATACATCGTTATGCCTACTGGCTCGCTAGAAAAAAACAAAAACCTATCGTTGAAAAATCACTTGAAGGAAGAAAAATATAAAAGTTCCACTTTCTGCCAATAAATGGAATCCCCGTATCAGAAATGGGGGGAAGTTACAGCGACGCAGTTAGTCTGTGAGTAGAATAGATTGTGTAGACAACTTCACTGTTTCCACAAAGGAACCAAAAATGTGCTTTTTAACAGGACTTGGTCAGTGTAATGATACAAATGCTAGCATTCGATTATGGTCAACGGTACCGAAAATGCCCGTTGCACCAGCCATCATAACAAATGTTCCAATATAGGATCGATTTAAACCTCTATATAGTTTTATTTCACGTTGACAGTGTAGGCTATTATGTGTATTCCGACGCGAATTACATTTAATTCGGTTACGGCATTCACTTCAATCGAATGAAGTCAAATAGAAACGGCTCGAATTCCTTAATAAGGCTTCTTGGTTTTCAAGCTAACTTTCCGAACAGCTGTTTTGTATTGAGTCCTTAAAATGCTACAACACGGTTTTTTTTAAACCAAATAACATTGAACGTCATTGCAAGATATGCATTATATGTGTTAATCTTTGAAATATATGCTACTTTCCTGCCAGTAAAAGCCTGTCTTTTATTTTAGTTATTCAATCCATATAATTAAGGTAGATGAGAAAAAACGTTGCTGTGGGCTGGGTGTTGTCAGTACATTTTGTCACGTAGGCTGCCGCTGTTCCTCATACATCGTTATGGTTACTGGCTCGCAAAAAGAAACAAAACTTGTCATTGAGGAATTACTTGAGAAACAATACCAACTTTTGCCAGTAGATGGCAGTCGCGTATTAGAAATGCGAGAGTCAGTTGCGACTTGCGTTGAAGTTTTAAGACTGGATATAATGGGTCTCCAGCGAAAATAGTGAACTATTATTGCTTAATGCATGTGATGACACTCCAACAATGAACATATGTGAAAAGTTGTAGCTTCAAAATCAGGCAATGTAGAATTCAATACCTTTTTGAAATGATTTAATACATAATTTTCCTGTTTGGGCAGCATTACAAGTTAATTTTAAGGCTGACCATAGCCATACCATTCCAAGATATTAAAAATCAGTTCATAGTTGTGTGTCAGGGCTATAATATCATGCTGACCACATTTTGTGTGAATGTGATGAACCCCCTAGGAAGAGTATTTCAAACTTTGGTATGTGAAAAAACACTTAAAAACACACAAAATCCAAAATAGCTCACTTCCTGTTGGGAAAAGTTAAGGGATGCAAATGAGAAATGTGTGTGTCTTGAGGAGACCCTTATGCCAACCAGACGTGGTGCATTTACGTGAAAGTATATGTCCACAATATTAGAAAAAAGCCATGGGGGGCGCTGTGTAGCCACGCCCAGATGAATGTGGATTTGGATGTGATTGCACTCCAAAAGTGAATATATTTGTAAAATATCAGCCCGATCAGATGATGTAGAACGGAATTAAGCCCACTTCCTGTTTTTGGGCGTAACGTGTGTATTATACGCCTCGCCATTGCCAAACCGTTTGAGATATCAAAAATCCTTTCGTCATTTAGGGTCAGGACTATTCTCAGATCGTGATGACTACATTTGGTGTGAATGTGATGAATACTCTAGCAGGAACGCATACAAACATGATAAAAACCACACTTCCGTTGCCAGATGGTGGCGCTATAACATTGATTTCTTCTTGGTATATGGATGTGATTACACTCTAACAGTGAACATATTTGTAAAATATCAGCCAGATCAGACAATGTAGACCATGAATTTATGGCTACTTCCTGTTGGCGCGGCGTGACATGAAAATTTTACGCCTCGCCATGACCATACCGTTTGAGATATAAAAAATATCCTTTGGAATTAGTATCATGACTATCCTGAGACCACTTTGACCACATTTCGTGTGAATGCAATGAACCCCCTAGGAGGAGTACTTAAAAGTGTAGTACGTGTAAAATGCACAAAATTCAAAATGGCTGACTTCCTGTTCACATATTTTATTTGATGCGAATGAGAAATGTGTTTGTCCAGAGGAGGCCCACATGCGTACCAAATTAGGTGAAGGTAGCTCAAAGTGCCTGTCCACAATAGAAGACAAAGCATTAGGGGGCGCTGTGGAGTCCCTCGGCCACGCCCAGGTCTGAGCATCTGGTACATCCTGACAGCCAACACTTCTCATGTGTGTGCAAAATTCTGTGAGTTTTCATCCATGGCAAGCACCTCAAAAATGCAAAATACATTGAAAAAAAAGAGAATAATAATTATAGGGGGCGCTGTCTAGCCACGCCCCGATTGATATGTATATATTTCATATTGTACTCCAACAGTGAACATATTTGTAAAATATCAGCCAGATCGGACGATGTCAAAAAAAAAGTCATTTTTTTGCACGCAATATGTGTACTGTACGACTCGCCATTTCCATACCGTTTGAGATATCAAAAATCCCTTCACAGCTTATCGTCAAGACTATCCTAAGATCATGCGGACCACATTTCGTGTGAATGTGATGAATGCCCTAGCAGGAAGGCATACAAATATGATAAAGACCTCACTTCCTGTTGCCAGATGGTGGCGCTATAACATTGACCCGTTCTTGGGATATGGATGTGATTATACTCCAACAATAAACGTATTTCTAAAATATCAGCCAGATCAGACGATGTAAACCATGAAATTACGGCCACTTCCTGTTGGCGTGGCGTGACATAAAAATTCTACGCCTCCCCAGGACCGTCCCGTTTGAGCTATCAAAAATATCCTGGCAATTTAGCATCATGAATATCCTGAGACCATTCTGACCACAGGTGGTGTGAATGTGATGAACCCCCTAGGAGGAGTACTTAAAAGTGCAGTACGTGTAAAACGCACAAAATCCAAAATGGCTGACTTCCTGTTTGTATATTTGATTAGATGCGAATGAGAAATGTGTTTGGACTGAGGAGTGCTATATGCGTACTAAATTTTGTGAAGGTAGCTCAAAGTGCCTTCCCACAATAGATGACAATGCGATAGGGGGCGCTGTGGAGTCCCTCAGCAACGCCCAGGTCTGAGCATCTGAGACAACCTGACAGCCACCACTTCTGATGTGTGTGCAAAATTCTGTGAGTTTTCATCCATGGCAAGCACCTCAAAAATGCACAAAACATTGAAAAAAAAAGAATAATAATAATAAATATAGCTGCAAGCAGCAATGAACGGGCCCAAGCACCATGGGGGCAACCGCCTTGGTGGCATAGTTCTGCCAATGACATGTTTCACAACATGTACACACTTTGGAAATAATCACCTTCCTGGACAACGTATAGTGTGCAAAGGAATTCCCTTTTTATCAATGAAGATGTTGGCGCTGCTATTGGAACGCATCAATGATATAAGCCTCACTTCCTATTGCCAGATGGTGGCGCTATATTATTGAGCCATGTATGATTTTTGAATTTGATTACACTCCAGAAATAAACATATTTGTACATTTTCAGCCACATCGGAAGACGTTGAGCGAAATTAAGGTCAATTCCTGTTTCCAGATGATGCTGCTTTAACATTGAGTCGTTTTTGGAATATGGATTTGATTACACTCCAACACTGAGCATCTGTGTAAAGTTGCAGTCACATCAGACATTGGAGAATTTAAGTATGACCACTTCCTGTTTGTCTGGCATGATGTGTTTTTTATGTGCCTGACCATAGCTATATCATCCCAGTAAATCAAAAATCTGTTTTGTCAGGACCATCCTAGCATCATGCTGACCACATTTACCGTGAATGTCATGAACCCATTGAAAAATAATGCTTAAAGCCTGTCTTTAAGTCTTTAAATGTCTTTAATATTTATTTTAGTTATTCAATTCATGTAATGAAAATAGATGCAAAGAAACGTCGGGCTGGGTGTTGTCAATACATTTTGTCACGTAGGCTGCAGCTGTAAATCATACATCGTTATGCCTACTGGCTCGCTAGAAAAAAACAAAAACCTATCGTTGAAAAATCACTTGAAGGAAGAAAAAAATGAAAGTACCACTTTCTGCCAATAAATTGAATCGCCGTATCAGAAATGGGGGGAAGTTACAGCGACGCAGTTAGTCTGTGAGTAGAACAGATTGTGTAGACAACTTCACTGTTTCCACAAAGGAACCAAAAATGTGCTTTTTAACAGGACTTGGTCAGTGTAATGATATAAATGCTAGCATTCGATTATGGTCAACGGTACCGAAAATGCCCGTTGCACCAGCCATCATAACAAATGTCCCAATACAGGATCGATTTAAACCTCTATATATTTTTATTTCACGTTGACAGTGTAGGCTATTATGTGTATTCCGACGCGAATTACATTTAATTGGCTTACGGCATTCACTTCAATCGAATGAAGTCAAATAGAAACGGCTCGAATTCCTTAATAAGGCTTCTTGGTTTTCAAGCCAACTTTCCGAACAGCTGTTTTGTATTGAGTCCTTAAAATGCTACAATACGGTTTTTTAAAAATCCAAATAACATTGAACGTTAAAGCAATATATGCATTATATGTGTTAATCTTTTAAATATATGATACTTTCCTGCCAGTAAAAGCCTGTTTTTTATTTTAGTTATTCAATCGAGTTAATTAAGATAGATGAGAAAAAACGTTGCTGTGGGCTGGGTGTTTTCAGTACATTTTGTCATGTAGGCTGCCGCTGTTACTCATACATCGTTATGGTTACTGGCTCGCAAAAAGAAACAAAACTTGTCGTTGAGAAATCACTTTATCCAAGAAAAAGAGAAACCATACCGAAAATTAGAAAGAATACTAACCTTTGCCACTAGATGGCAGTCGCGTATTAGAAATGGGAGAGTCAGTTGCGACTTGAGTTGAAGTTTTAAGACTGGAGATAATGAGTCTCCAGCGAAAATAGTAAACTATTATTGCTTAATGGATGTGATGACACTCCAACAATGAACATATGTGAAAAGATGTAGCCTCAAAATCAGGCAATGTAGAATTTAATACCTTTTTGAAATTATTTAATATATAATTTTCCTATTTGGGCAGCATTACAAGTTAATTTTAAGGCTGACCATAGCCATACCATTCCAAGATATTAAAAATCACTTCATAGTTGTGTGTCAGGGCTATAATATCATGCTGACCACATTTTGTGTGAATGTGATGAACCCCCTAGGAAGAGTATTTCAAAGTTTGGTACGTGAAAAAACACTTAAAAACACACAAAATCCAAAATAGCTCACTTCCTGTTGGGAAAAGTTAAGGGATGCAAATGAGAAATGTGTGTGTCTTGAGGAGACCCTTATGCCTACCAGACGTGGTGCATTTACGTGAAAGTATATGTCCACAATATTAGAAAAAAGCCATAGGGGGCGCTGTGTAGCCACGCCCAGATGAATGTGGATCTGGATGTGATTGCACTCCAAAAGTGAATATATTTGTAAAATATCAGCCCGATCAGATGATGTATAACGGAATTAAGACCACTTCCTGTTTTTGGGCGTAACGTGTGTATTATACGCCTCGCCATTGCCAAACCGTTTGAGATATCAAAAATCCTTTCGTCATTTAGGGTCAGGACTATTCTATGATCATGATGACTACATTTGGTGTGAATGTGATGAATACCTTAGCAGGAACGCATACAAACATGATAAAAACCTCACGTCCGTTGCCAGATGGTGGCGCTATAACATTGATTTCTTCTTGGTATTTGGATGTGATTACACTCTAACAGTGAACATATTTGTAAAATATCAGCCAGATCAGACAATGTAGACCATGAATTTATGGCAACTTCCTGTTGGCGCGGCGTGACATGAAAATTGTACGCCTCGCCATGACCATACCGTTTGAGATATCAAAAATATCCTTTGGAATTAGTATCATGACTATCCTGAGACCACTTTGACCACATTTCGTGTGAATGCAATGAACCCCCTAGGAGGAGTACTTAAAAGTGTAGTACATGTAAAATGCACAAAATTCAAAATGGCTGACTTCCTGTTTACATATTTGATTCGATGCGAATGAGAAATGTGTTTGTCCAGAGGAGCCCCACATGCATACCAAATTAGGTGAAGGTAGCTCAAAGTGCCTGTCCACAATAAAAGACAAAGCATTAGGGGGCGCTGTGGAGTTCCTTGGCCACGCCCAGATCTGAGCATCTGATACATCCTGACAGCCAACACTTCTCATGTGTGTGCAAAATTCTGTGAGTTTCCATCCATGGCAAGCACCTCAAAAATGCAAAATACATTGAAAAAAAAGAGAATAATAATTATAGGGGGCGCTGTCTAGCCACGCCCCGATTGATATGTATATATCTGATATTGTACTGCTACAGTGAACATATTTGTAAAATATCAGCCAGATCGGACGATGTCGAAAAAAAAGTCATTTTTTTGCACGCAATATGTGTACTGTACGACTCGCCATTTCCATACCGTTTGAGATATCAAAAATCCCTTCACAACTTAGCGTAAGGACTATCTTAAGATCATGCTGACCGCATTTGGTGTGAATGTGCTGAATGCCCTAGCAGGAATGCATACAAATATGTTAAAGACCTCACTTCCTATTGCCAGATGGTGGCGCTATAACATTGACCTGTTCTTGGGATATGGATGTGATTCTACTCCAACAATAAACAAATTTCTAAAATATCAGCCAGATCAGACAATGTAGACCATGAAATTATGGCCACTTCCTGTTGGCGCGGCGTGACATAAAAATTGTACTCCTCCCCATGACCGTCCCGTTTGAGCTATCAAAAATATCCTGGCAATTTAGCATCATGACTATCCTGAGACCATTCTGACCACAGTTGGTGTGAATGCGATGAACCCCCTAGGAGGAGTACTTAAAAGTGTAGTACGTGTAAAACTCAGAAAATCCAAAATGGCTGACTTCCTGTTTGGATATTTGATTAGATCCGAATGAAAAATGTGTTTGGACCGAGGAGCGCTATAGGGCCACCAAATTAGGTGCAGGTAGCTCAAAGTGCCTGCCCACAATAGAAGACAATGCGATAGGGGGCGCTGTGGAGTCCCTCGGCCACGCCCAGGTCTGAGCATCTGAGAGCTCCTGACAGCAACCACTTCTGATGTGTGTGCAAAATGTCAAGACTTTTTACGCATGGCAAGGCCCTCAAAAAAGCCCATTTGCCTGAAGAAAAAGAATAATAATAATAATAATAATAATAATAATCCTTCCAATAACAATAGGGTCCTTCGCACCCTACGGTGCTTGGGCCCTAATAATAATAATAATAATAATCCTTCCAATAACAATAGGGTCCTTCGCACCCTACGGTGCTTGGGCCCTAAATATTGCTGCAAGCAGCAATGAACGGGCCCAAGCACCATGGGCGCATCCGCCTTGGTGGCATAGTTGTGCCAATGACATGTTTCACAACATGTACACACTTTGGAAATAATCACCTTCCTGGACAACGTATAGTGTGCACAGGAATTCCCCTTTGATCAATGAAGATGTTGGTGCTGCTATTGGAATGCATCAATGATATAAGCCTCACTTCCTGTTGCCAGATGCTGGCGCTATAATATTGAACCATGTATGGTTTTTGAATTTGATGACACTCCAATAATAAACCTATTTCTAAATTCTAAGCCACATCAGAAGATGTCGAGTGAAATTAAGGCCGCTTCCTGTTGCCAGCAGGTGGCGATGTGACATTGAGCATTTATTGGAACATGGATGTGATTATAATCCAACATGGAACATATCTCTAAAGCAGGGGTCACCAACACGGTGCCCGCGGGCACCAGGTCGCCCCCAAGGACCACATGAGTCGCCCGCAGGCCTGTTCTAAAAATAGCACAACTCACTAGTGAGCTGCATCTAAAATTTTATTTTATTCTGTTGCTATTTTTTTTTAATCACACTTGCATTTATATTGATTTAAAAATGACAATATCTTAAAAATATGTTGACTATCCATGAAGTTGAAAAGTTTAGGTGAACTCTGACCTACTCTAGTTCAAAGGTCAGTATTGTGCGCGTGACAAAACAAACTGGTAGCGCTTAGTATGACTCAGTACCCATGAAGTAGCTCTCAGTTTCAAAAAGGTTGGTGACCCCTGCTCTAAAGCGTCAGCAAAATCAGACGATGTGAAATGAAATGAAGCCACACTTCCTGTTCCCAGGAGGTGGTGCTATGCCATTGAGCCTTTATTGGGATATGGATGAGATTACATTCCAAAAATGAACATGAGTGAAGTTTCAGCCACATGAGACAATGTAGAATGAAACAAAAATAACTTCCAGCTTGAACATTGTGATAACATGCTACAGTCCTGTATGGAGAGCAGAGATTAATTAATTTCTATAGTTTTTACACGGGGAGGTACAATTTATGCTTGAAAAGTCATTAGGCTATAGATATGCACTCAAAATAAAACCATTACCTTCAAGAAACTGTTCAAATTCATCGTGGCTGCAGCGGGGATCAAACGGATGAATTTGCGTGCCTTAATCCACCGCCCTAACCATTACGCTATACTGCCCGCTTATACACGCGTGCCATCTATTGGCCAAATGTCTCCTTTTATCTTGGTTTAATAATTTCTCTACGAAGTGTCGGATAATATTGCACGAAACGTCTAGTTAACCAGCATCATTCTTTTCCATTTCACTGGTAATTATGCTGCCTGAAACGCATTTGTTCAGCCAAATCTAAAAGAGATGCCAACTCTCTGCCCTCAATACAGTATTTTCATATTAATTTACCATTCCTAGCGAAATTGTATGTTCTCTTAATTCGTGTTTAATGACAAGCCTAATAAACTAACATAGCTGGCGATTTAACTGAAAGTTTTCTATTCATGTAAACCAACGTAGCTGACCTGTTTTTTGACTCACACAGACAGTGGACTGGCTGGCTGTGCGTGTCATCTCGCAACGACCTGCATGTGATACCTTTGTTGAACAAAACGGTCTCATGTTAACACAGCGTTCGAGCAGAGCCACCTCAGACGCTAAAGTTTCTTTTTGACTTCATGTGTTAATCTTTTAAAAATATGATACTCTCCTGCCAGTTAAAGCCTGTCTTTAAGTCTTTAAATGTCTTTAATATTTATTTTAGTTATTCAATTCATGTAATGAAAATAGATGCAAAGAAACGTCGGGCTGGGTGTTGTCAATACATTTTGTCACGTAGGCTGCAGCTGTAAATCATACATCGTTATGCCTACTGGCTCGCTAGAAAAAAACTAAAACCTATCGTTGAAAAATCACTTGAAGGAAGAAAAAAATGAAAGTACCACTTTCTGCCAATAAATTGAATCGCCGTATCAGAAATGGGGGGAAGTTACAGCGACGCAGTTAGTCTGTGAGTAGAACAGATTGTGTAGACAACTTCACTGTTTCCACAAAGGAACCAAAAATGTGCTTTTTAACAGGACTTGGTCAGTGTAATGATATAAATGCTAGCATTCGATTATGGTCAACGGTACCGAAAATGCCCGTTGCACCAGCCATCATAACAAATGTCCCAATATAGGATCGATTTAAACCTCTATATATTTTTATTTCACGTTGACAGTGTAGGCTATTATGTGTATTCCGACGCGAATTACATTTAATTGGGTTACGGCATTCACTTCAATCGAATGAAGTCAAATAGAAACGGCTCGAATTCCTTAATAAGGCTTCTTGGTTTTCAAGCCAACTTTCCGAACAGCTGTTTTGTATTGAGTCCTTAAAATGCTTCAATACGGTTTTTTAAAAATC
The DNA here is from genome assembly GCF_963514075.1 of Conger conger. NCBI lineage: Eukaryota > Metazoa > Chordata > Actinopteri > Anguilliformes > Congridae > Conger > Conger conger. The sequence continues at coordinate 35,344,253 of NC_083761.1, forward strand.
CAAATAACATTGAACGTCAAAGCAATATATGCATTATATGTGTGAATCTTTTAAATATATGATACTTTCCTGCCAGGAAAAGCCTGTTTTTTATTTTAGTTATTCAATCGAGTTAATTAAGATAGATGAGAAAAAACGTTGCTGTGGGCTGGGTGTTTTCAGTACATTTTGTCATGTAGGCTGCCGCTGTTACTCATACATCGTTATGGTTACTGGCTCGCAAAAAGAAACAAAACTTGTCGTTGAGAAATCACTTTATCCAAGAAAAAGAGAAACAATACCGAAAATTAGAAAGAATACTAACCTTTGCCACTAGATGGCAGTCGCGTATTAGAAATGGGAGAGTCAGTTGCGACTTGAGTTGAAGTTTTAAGACTGGAGATAATGAGTCTCCAGCGAAAATAGTAAACTATTATTGCTTAATGGATGTGATGACACTCCAACAATGAACATATGTGAAAAGATGTAGCCTCAAAATCAGGCAATGTAGAATTTAATACCTTTTTGAAATTATTTAATTTTTAATTTTCCTATTTGGGCAGCATTACAAGTTAATTTTAAGGCTGACCATAGCCATACCATTCCAAGATATTAAAAATCAGTTCATAGTTGTGTGTCAGGGCTATAATATCATGCTGACCACATTTTGTGTGAATGTGATGAACCCCCTAGGAAGAATATTTCAAAGTTTGGTACGTGAAAAAACACTTAAAAACACACAAAATCCAAAATAGCTCACTTCCTGTTGGGAAAAGTTAAGGGATGCAAATGAGAAATGTGTGTGTCTTGAGGAGACCCTTATGCCTACCAGACGTGGTGCATTTACGTGAAAGTATATGTCCACAATATTAGAAAAAAGCCATAGGGGGCGCTGTGTAGCCACGCCCAGATGAATGTGGATATGGATGTGATTGCACTCCAAAAGTGAATATATTTGCAAAATATCAGCCCGATCAGATGATGTAGAACGGAATTAAGCCCACTTCCTGTTTTTGGGTGTAACGTGTGTATTATACGCCTCGCCATTGCCAAACCGTTTGAGATATCAAAAATCCTTTCCTCATTTAGGGTCAGGACTATTCTAAGATCATGATGACTACATTTGGTGTGAATGTGATGAATACCCTAGCAGGAACGCATACAAACATGATAAAAACCTCACTTCCGTTGCCAGATGGTGGCGCTATAACATTGACTACTTCTTGGTATATGGATGTGATTACACTCTAACAGTGAACATATTTGTAAAATATCAGCCAGATCAGACAATGTAGACCATGAATTTATGGCTACTTCCTGTTGGCGCGGCGTGACATGAAAATTGTACGCCTCGCCATGAGCATACCGTTTGAGATATCAAAAATATCCTTTGGAATTAGTATCATGACTATCCTGAGACCGCTTAGACCACATTTCGTGTGAATGCAATGAACCCCCTAGGAGGAGTACTTAAAAGTGTAGTACGTGTAAAATGCACAAAATTCAAAATGGCTGACTTCCTGTTCACATATTTGATTGGATGCGAAAGAGAAATGTGTTTGTCCAGAGGAGCCCCACATGCATACCAAATTAGGTGAAGGTAGCTCAAAGTGCCTGTCCACAATAGAAGACAAAGCATTAGGGGGCGCTGTGGAGTCCCTCGGCCACGCCCAGGTCTGAGCATCTGATACATCCTGAGAGCCAACACTTCTCATGTGTGTGGAAAATTCTGTTAGTTTTCATCCATGGCAAGCACCTCAAAAATGCTAAATACATTAAAAAAAAAGAGAATAATAATTATAGGGGGCGCTGTCTAGCCACGCCTCGATTGATATGTATATATTTCATATTGTACTCCAACAGTGAACATATTTGTAAAATATCAGCCAGATCGGACGATGTCGAAAAAAAAGTCATTTTTTTGCACGCAATATGTGTACTTTACGACTCGCCATTTCCATACCGTTTGAGATATCAAAAATCCCTTCACAGCTTATGGTCATGACTATCCTAAGATCATGCGGACCACATTTCGTGTGAATGTGATGAATGCCCTAGCAGGAAGGCATACAAATATGATAAAGACCTCACTTCCTGTTGCCAGATGGTGGCGCTATAACATTGACCCGTTCTTGGGATATGGATGTGATTATACTCCAACAATAAACGTATTTCTAAAATATCAGCCAGATCAGACGATGTAGACCATGAAATTACGGCCACTTCCTGTTGGCGTGGCGTGACATAAAAATTCTACGCCTCCCCAGGACCGTCCCGTTTGAGCTATCAAAAATATCCTGGCAATTTAGCATCATGAATATCCTGAGACCATTCTGACCACAGGTGGTGTGAATGTGATGAACCCCCTAGGAGGAGTACTTAAAAGTGCAGTACGTGTAAAACGCACAAAATCCAAAATGGCTGACTTCCTGTTTGTATATTTGATTAGATGCGAATGAGAAATGTGTTTGGACTGAGGAGTGCTATATGCCTACTAAATTTTGTGAAGGTAGCTCAAAGTGCCTGCCCACAATAGATGACAATGCGATAGGGGGCGCTGTGGAGTCCCTCAGCGACGCCCAGGTCTGAGCATCTGAGAGCTCCTGACAGCCACCACTTCTGATGTGTGTGCAAAATTCTGTGAGTTTTCATCCATGGCAAGCACCTCAAAAATGCACAAAACATTGAAAAAAAAAGAATAATAATAATAAATATAGCTGCAAGCAGCAATGAACGGGCCCAAGCACCATGGGCGCCACCGCCTTGGTGTCATAGTTGTGCCAATGACATGTTTCACAATATGCACACACTTTGGAAATAATCAGCTTCCTGGACAACGTATAGTGTGCACAGGAATTGCCCTTTGCTCAATGAAGATGTTGCTGCTGCTATTGGAATGCATCAATGATATAAGCCTCACTTCCAATTGCCAGTTGGTGGCGCTATAATATTGAGCCGTGTATGGTTCATGGATTTGATTACACTCCAATAATTAACATATTTGTACATTTTCAGCCAAATTGGAAGATGTCGAGGAAATTTAAAGTCACTTCCTGTTGCCAGATGGTGGCGCTATAACATTGAGCCATTTTTGGTATATGGATTTAATTACACTCCCATAATTAACATATTTGTACATTTTCAGCCAAATTGGAAGATGTCAAGTAAAATTAAAGCCACTTCCTGTTGCCAGATGGTGGCGCTATGCCATTGAGCCTTTCTTGGTATATGGATGAGATTACACTCCAAAAATGAACATGTGTGAAGTTTCTGCCACATCAGACAATGTAGAATGAAACAAAAATAACTTCTTGCTTGCACATTGTGATAACATGCTCCAGTCCTGTATGGAGAGCAGAGATTAATTAATTTCCATAGATTTTACAGCGGGAGGCACAATTTATGCTTGAGAAGTCATTCGGTTATAAATATGCGCTCAAAATAAAACCATTGGCGTAAAGAAACTATTCAACTTTATTGTGGCCGCACCGGGGATGGAACCGCGGACCGTGCATGTCTTACTCCACTGCGTGAACCATTAAGCTATACTGCCCTCTTATACACGTACGCCGTCTATTGGCCAAAAGTTGTATGTTTCCTTTTATCTTGGTTAAATAATTTCTCTATGAAGTGTCTAATAATATTGCATTAAACGTCGCGTTAGCCAGCATCATTCTTTTCCATTTCACCGGTAATTATGCTGCCTGAAACGCATTTGTTCAGCCAAATCTAAAGGAGATGCCAAGTCTCTGCCCTCAATCCGGTATTTTCATATTAAGTCAAAAATTCCTAGCGAAATTGTATGTTCTCTTAATTCGTGTTTAATGACAAGCAAAATAAACTAACATAGCTGGCGATTTAACTGAAAGTTTTCTATTCCTGTAAACCAACGTAGCTGACCTGTTTTTTGACTCACACAGACAGTGGACAGGCTGGCTGCTGTTAGCCCATGCCTCTCATCTCGCAACGACCTGCATGAGATACCTTTGTTGAACATAACGGTCTCATGTTAACACAGAGTTCGACCAGAGCCACCTCAAACGCTCACGTTTCTTTTTGACTTCATGTCTTACTCTTTTAAATATATGATACTCTCCTGCCAGTTAAAGACAGTCATTAAATGTCTTTAATATTTATTTCAGATATTCTATTCATATAATGAAAATAGATGCAAAGAAACGTCGGGCTGGGTGTTGTCAATACATTTTGTCACGTAGGCTGCAGCTGTAAATCATACATCGTTATGCCTACTGGCTCGCTAGAAAAAAAACAAAAACCTATCGTTGAAAAATCAGTTGAAGGAAGAAAAATATAAAAGTTCCACTTTCTGCCAATAAATGGAATCCCCGTATCAGAAATGGGGGGAAGTTACAGCGACGCAGTTAGTCTGTGAGTAGAATAGATTGCGTAGACAACTTCACTGTTTCCACAAAGGAACCAAAAATGTGCTTTTTTAACAGGACTTGGTCAGTGTAATGATATAAATGCTAGCATTCGATTATGGTCAACGGTACCGAAAATGCCCGTTGCACCAGCCATCATAACAAATGTCCCAATATAGGATCGATTTAAACCTCTATATATTTTTATTTCACGTTGACAGTGTAGGCTATTATGTGTATTCCGACGCGAATTACATTTAATTGGGTTACGGCATTCACTTCAATCGAATGAAGTGAAATAGAAACGGCTCGAAATCCTTAATAAGGCTTCTTGGTTTTCAAGCTAACTTTCCGAACAGCTGTTTTGTATTGAGTCCTTAAAATGCTACAACACGGTTTTTTATAAACCAAATAACATTGAACGTCATTGCAAGATATGCATTATATGTGTTAATCTTTGAAATATATGATACTTTCCTGCCAGTAAAAGCCTGTCTTTTATTTTAGTTATTCAATCCATATAATTAAGGTGGATGAGAAAAAACGTTGCTGTGGGCTGGGTGTTGTCAGTACATTTTGTCACGTAGGCTGCCGCTGTTCCTCATACATCGTTATGGTTACTGGCTCGCAAAAAGAAACAAAACTTGTATTTGAGAAATCACTTGAGAAACAATACCAAGTTTTGCCAGTAGATGGCAGTCGCGTATTAGAAATGGGAGAGTCATTTGCGACTTGCCTTGAAGTTTTAAGACTGGATATAATGAGTCTCCAGCGAAAATAGTGAACTATTATTGCTTAATGGATGTGATGACACTCCAACAATGAACATATATGAAAAGTTGTAGCCTCAAAATCAGGCAATGTAGAATTTAATACCTTTTTGAAATTATTTAATACATAATTGTATTAAAACATGAACTGTTTGGGCAGCATTACAAGTTAATTTTAAGGCTGACCATAGCCATACCATTCCAAGATATTAAAAATCAGTTCATAGTTGTGTGTCAGGGCTATAATATCATGCTGACCACATTTTGTGTGAATGTGATGAACCCCCTAGGAAGAGTATTTCAAAGTTTGGTACGTGAAAAAACACTTAAAAACACACAAAATCCAAAATAGCTCACTTCCTGTTGGGAAAAGTTAAGGGATGCAAATGAGAAATGTGTGTGTCTTGAGGAGACCCTTATGCCAACCAGACGTGGTGCATTTACGTGAAAGTATATGTCCACAATATTAGAAAAAAGCCATAGGGGGCGCTGTGTAGCCACGCCCAGATGAATGTGGATATGGATGTGATTGCACTCCAAAAGTGAATATATTTGTAAAATATCAGCCCGATCAGATGATGTAGAACGGAATTAAGCCCACTTCCTGTTTTTGGGCGTAACATGTGTATTATACGCCTCGCCATTGCCAAACCGTTTGAGATATCAAAAATCCTTTCGTCATTTAGGGTCAGGACTATTCTAAGATCATGATGACTACATTTGGTGTGAATGTGATGAATACCCTAGCAGGAACGCATACAAACATGATAAAAACCTCACTTCCGTTGCCAGATGGTGGCGCTATAACATTGATTTCTTCTTGGTATATGGATGTGATTACACTCTAACAGTGAACATATTTGTAAAATATCAGCCAGATCAGACAATGTAGACCATGAATTTATGGCTACTTCCTGTTGGCGCGGCGTGACATGAAAATTTTACGCCTCGCCATGACCATACCGTTTGAGATATCAAAAATATCCTTTGGAATTAGTATCATGACTATCCTGAGACCACTTTGACCACATTTCGTGTGAATGCAATGAACCCCCTAGGAGGAGTACTTAAAAGTGTAGTACGTGTAAAATGCACAAAATTCAAAATGGCTGACTTCCTGTTCACATATTTGAGTCGATGCGAATGAGAAATGTGTTTGTCCAGAGGAGGCCCACATGCATACCAAATTAGGTGAAGGTAGCTCAAAGTGCCTGTCCACAATAGAAGACAAAGCATTAGGGGGCGCTGTGGAGTCCCTCGGCCACGCCCAGGTCTGAGCATCTGATACATCCTGACAGCCAACACTTCTCATGTGTGTGCAAAATTCCGTGAGTTTTCATCCATGGCAAGCACCTCAAAAATGCAAAATACATTGAAAAAAAAGAGAATAATAATTATAGGGGGCGCTGTCTAGCCACGCCCCGATTGATATGTATATATTTCATATTGTACTCCAACAGTGAACATATTTGTTAAATATCAGCCAGATCGGACGATGTCGAAAAAAAAGTCATTTTTTTGCACGCAATATGTGTACTGTACGACTCGCCATTTCCATACCGTTTGAGATATCAAAAATCCCTTCACAGCTTATGGTCATGACTATCCTAAGATCATGCGGACCACATTTCGTGTGAATGTGATGAATGCCCTAGCAGGAAGGCATACAAATATGATAAAGACCTCACTTCCTGTTGCCAGATGGTGGCGCTATAACATTGACCCGTTCTTGGGATATGGATGTGATTATACTCCAACAATAAACGTATTTCTAAAATATCAGCCAGATCAGACAATGTAGACCATGAAATTACGGCCACTTCCTGTTGGCGCGGCGTGACATAAAAATTCTACGCCTCCCCAGGACCGTCCCGTTTGAGCTATCAAAAATATCCTGGCAATTTAGCATCATGAATAGCCTGAGACCATTCTGACCACAGGTGGTGTGAATGTGATGAACCCCCTAGGAGGAGTACTTAAAAGTGCAGTACATGTAAAACGCACAAAATCCAAAATTGCTGACTTCCTGTTTATATATTTGATTAGATGCAAATTATAAATGTTTTTGTTCCGAGGAGTGCTATATGCGTACTAAATTTTGTGAAGGTAGCTCAAAGTGCCTGCCCACAATAGATGACAATGCGATAGGGGGCGCTGTGGAGTCTCTCGGCCACGCCCAGCTTTGAGCATCTAATCAATCCTGAAGGTCCTCATTTCTGATGTGTGTGCAAAATTCCCAGACTTTTTATGAATGGCAAGCACCTCAAAAAGGCCCATTTGCATATAGAAAAAAGAATAATAATAATAAATATAGCTGCAAGCAGCAATGAACGGGCCCAAGCACCATGGGCGCAACCGCCTTGGTGGCACAGTTGTGCCAATGACATTTTTCACAATATGTACACACTTTGGAAATAATCACCTTCCTGGACAACGAATAGTGTGCACAGGAATTCCCCTTTGATCAATGAAGATGTTGCTGCTGCTATTGGAATGCATCAATGATATAAGCCTCACTTCCTATTGCCAGATGGTGGCGCTATAATATTGAGCTGTGTATGGTTTATGGATTTGATTTCACTCCAAAAATGAACATATTTGTACATTTTCAGCCAAATTGGAAGATGTCGAGTAAAATTAAAGCCACTTCCTGTTGCCAGATGCTGGCGCTATAATATTGAGCCGTGTATGGTTTATGGATTTGATTACACTCCAATAATTAACATATTTGTACATTTTCAGCCAAATTGGAAGATGTCAAGTAAAATTAAAGCCACTTCCTGTTGCCAGATGGTGGCGCTATGCCATTGAGCCTGTCTTGGTATATTGATGAGATTACACTCCAAAAATGAACATGTGTGAAGTTTTTGCCACATCAGACAATGTAGAATGAAACAAAAATTACTTCTTGCTTGCACATTGTGATAACATGCTACAGTCCTGTATGGAGAGCAGAGATTAATTAATTTCCATAGTTTTTACACGGGGAGGCACAATTTACGCTTGAGAAGTCATTCGGCCATAAATATGCACTCAAAATGAAAACAATTGGCTTCAAGAACCTATTCAAATTCATTGTGGCTGCAGCGGGGATCGAACGGCTGAATTTGCGTGCCTTAATCAACCGCCCTAACCATTACGCTATACTGCCCGCTTATACACGGGTGCCATCTATTGGCCAAATGTCTCCTTTTATCTTGGTTTAATAATTTCTCTACGAAGTGTCGGATAATATTGCACGAAACGTCTAGTTAACCAGCATCATTCTTTTCCATTTCACTGGTAATTATGCTGCCTGAAACGCATTTGTTCAGCCAAATCTAAAAGAGATGCCAACTCTCTGCCCTCAATACAGTATTTTCATATTAATTTACCATTCCTAGCGAAATTGTATGTTCTCTTAATTCGTGTTTAATGACAAGCCTAATAAACTAACATAGCTGGCGATTTAACTGAAAGTTTTCTATTCATGTAAACCAACGTAGCTGACCTGTTTTTTGACTCACACAGACAGTGGACTGGCTGGCTGCTGTTAGCCCGTGCGTGTCATCTCGCAACGACCTGCATGTGATACCTTTGTTGAACAAAACGGTCTCTTGTTAACACAGCGTTCGAGCAGAGCCACCTCAGACGCTAAAGTTTCTTTTTGACTTCATGTGTTAATCTTTTAAAAATATGATACTCTCCTGCCAGTTAAAGCCTGTCTTTAAGTCTTTAAATGTCTTTCATATTTCTTTTAGTTATTCAATTCATGTAATGAAAATAGATGCAAAGAAACGTCGGGCTGGGTGTTGTCAATACATTTTGTCACGTAGGCTGCAGCTGTAAATCATACATCGTTATGCCTACTGGCTCGCTAGAAAAAAACAAAAACCTATCGTTGAAAAATCACTTGAAGGAAGAAAAAAATGAAAGTACCACTTTCTGCCAATTAATTGAATCGCCGTATCAGAAATGGGGGGAAGTTACAGCGACGCAGTTAGTCTGTGAGTAGAACAGATTGTGTAGACAACTTCACTGTTTTCACAAAGGAACCAAAAATGTGCTTTTTAACAGGGCTTGGTCAGTGTAATGATATAAATGCTAGCATTCGATTATGGTCAACGGTACCGAAAATGCCCGTTGCACCAGCCATCATAACAAATGTCCCAATACAGGATCGATTTAAACCTCTATATATTTTTATTTCACGTTGACAGTGTAGGCTATTATGTGTATTCCGACGCGAATTACATTTAATTGGGTTACGGCATTCACTTCAATCGAATGAAGTCAAATAGAAACGGCTCGAATTCCTTAATAAGGCTTCTTGGTTTTCAAGCTAACTTTCCGAACAGCTGTTTTGTATTGAGTCCTTAAAATGCTACAATACGGTTTTTTTAAAATCCAAATAACATTGAACGTCAAAGCAATATATGCATTATATGTATTAATCTTTTAAATATATGATACTTTCCTGCCAGTAAAAGCCTGTTTTTTATTTTAGTTATTCAATCGAGTTAATTAAGATAGATGAGAAAAAACGTTGCTGTGGGCTGGGTGTTTTCAGTACATTTTGTCATGTAGGCTGCCGCTGTTACTCATACATCGTTATGGTTACTGGCTCGCAAAAAGAAACAAAACTTGTCGTTGAGAAATCACTTTATCCAAGAAAGAGAAACCATACCGAAAATTAGAAAGAATACTAACCTTTGCCACTAGATGGCAGTCGCGTATTAGAAATGGGAGAGTCAGTTGCGACTTGAGTTGAAGTTTTAAGACTGGAGATAATGAGTCTCCAGCGAAAATAGTAAACTATTATTGCTTAATGGATGTGATGACACTCCAACAATGAACATATGTGAAAAGATGTAGCCTCAACATCAGGCAATGTAGAATTTAATACCTTTTTGAAATTATTTAATATATAATTTTCCTATTTGGGCAGCATTACAAGTTAATTTTAAGGCTGACCATAGCCATACCATTCCAAGATATTAAAAATCAGTTCATAGTTGTGTGTCAGGGCTATAATATCATGCTGACCACATTTTGTGTGAATGTGATGAACTTCCTAGGAAGAGTATTTCAAAGTTTGGTACGTGAAAAAACACTTAAAAACACACAAAATCCAAAATAGCTCACTTCCTGTTGGGAAAAGTTAAGGGATGCAAATGAGAAATGTGTGTGTCTTGAGGAGACCCTTATGCCTACCAGACGTGGTGCATTTACGTGAAAGTATATGTCCACAATATTAGAAAAAAGCCATAGGGGGCGCTGTGTAGCCACGCCCAGATGAATGTGGATATGGATGTGATTGCACTCCAAAAGTGAATATATTTGTAAAATATCAGCCCGATCAGATGATGTAGAACGGAATTAAGCCCACTTCCTGTTTTTGGGCGTAACGTGTGTATTATACGCCTCGCCATTGCCAAACCGTTTGAGATATCAAAAATCCTTTCGTCATTTAGGGTCAGGACTATTCTAAGATCATGATGACTACATTTGGTGTGAATGTGAAGAATACCTTAGCAGGAACGCATACAAACATGATAAAAACCTCACGTCCGTTGCCAGATGGTGGCGCTATAACATTGATTTCTTCTTGGTATTTGGATGTGATTACACTCTAACAGTGAACATATTTGTAAAATATCAGCCAGATCAGACAATGTAGACCATGAATTTATGGCAACTTCCTGTTGGCGCGGCATGACATGAAAATTGTACGCCTCGCCATGACCATACCGTTTGAGATATCAAAAATATCCTTTGGAATTAGTATCATGACTATCCTGAGACCACTTTGACCACATTTCGTGTGAATGCAATGAACCCCCTAGGAGGAGTACTTAAAAGTGTAGTACGTGTAAAATGCACAAAATTCAAAATGGCTGACTTCCTGTTCACATATTTGATTCGATGCGAATGAGAAATGTGTTTGTCCAGAGGAGCCCCACATGCATACCAAATTAGGTGAAGGTAGCTCAAAGTGCCTGTCCACAATAGAAGACAAAGCATTAGGGGGCGCTGTGGAGTCCCTTGGCCACGCCCAGGTCTGAGCATCTGACACATCCTGAAAGCCAACACTTCTCATGTGTGTGCAAAATTCTGTGAGTTTCCATCCATGGCAAGAACCTCAAAAATGCAAAATACATTGAAAAAAAAGAGAATAATAATTATAGGGGGCGCTGTCTAGCCACGCCCCGATTGATATGTATATATCTGATATTGTACTGCTACATTGAACATATTTGTAAAATATCAGCCAGATCGGACGATGTCGAAAAAAAAGTCTTTTTTTTGCACGCAATATGTGTACTGTACGACTCGCCATTTCCATACCGTTTGAGATATCAAAAATCCCTTCACAACTTAGCGTAAGGACTATCTTAAGATCATGCTGACCGCATTTGGTGTGAATGTGCTGAATGCCCTAGCAGGAATGCATACAAATATGTTAAAGACCTCACTTCCTGTTGCCAGATGGTGGCGCTATAACATTGACCTGTTCTTGGGATATGGATGTGATTACACTCCAACAATAAACAAATTTCTAAAATATCAGCCAGATCAGACAATGTAGACCATGAAATTATGGCCACTTCCTGTTGGCGCGGCGTGACATAAAAATTCTACGCCTCCCCAGGACCGTCCCGTTTGAGCTATCAAAAATATCCTGGCAATTTAGCATCATGAATAGCCTGAGACCATTCTGACCACAGGTGGTGTGAATGTGATGAACCCCCTAGGAGGAGTACTTAAAAGTGCAGTACATGTAAAACGCACAAAATCCAAAATTGCTGACTTTCTGTTTGTATATTTGATTAGATGCAAATTATAAATGTTTTTGGTCCGAGGAGTGCTATATGCGTACTAAATTTTGTGAAGGTAGCTCAAAGTGCCTGCCCACAATGGATGACAATGCGATAGGGGGCGCTGTGGAGTCTCTCGGCCACGCCCAGGTCTGAGCATCTAATCAATCCTGAAGGTCCTCATTTCTGATGTGTGTGCAAAATTCCCAGACTTTTTATGCATGGCAAGCACCTCAAAAAGGCCCATTTGCATATAGAAAAAAGAATAATAATAATAATAATAATAATAATAATAATAATAATAATAATAATCTTTACAATAACAATAGGGTCCTTCGCACCCTACGGTGCTTGGGCCCTAATAATAATAATAATAATAATAATAAATATAGCTGCAAGCAGCAATGAACGGGCCCAAGCACCATGGGCACAACTGCCTTGGTGGCACAGTTGTGCCAATGACATGTTTCACAATATGTACACACTTTGGAAATAATCACCTTCCTGGACAACGAATAGTGTGCACAGGAATTCCCCTTTGATCAATGAAGATGTTGCTGCTGCTATTGGAATGCATCAATGATATAAGCCTCACTTCCTATTGCCAGATGGTGGCGCTATAATATTGAGCTGTGTATGGTTTATGGATTTGATTTCACTCCAAAAATGAACATATTTGTACATTTTCAGCCAAATTGGAAGATGTCCAGTAAAATTAAAGCCACTTCCTGTTGCCAGTTGGTGGCGCTATAATATTGAGCCATGTATGGTTTATGGATTTGATTACACTCCAATAATTAACATATTTGTACATTTTCAGCCAAATTGGAAGATGTCAAGTAAAATTAAAGCCACTTCCTGTTGCCAGATGGTGGCGCTATGCCATTGAGCCTTTCTTGGTATATGGATGAGATTACACTCCAAAAATGAACATGTGTGACGTTTCTGCCACATCAGACAATGTAGAATGAAACAAAAATTACTTCTTGCTTGCACATTGTAATAATATGCTCCGGTCCTGTATGGAGAGCAGAGATGAATAAATTTCAATAGATTTTACAGCGGGAGGCACAATTTACGCTTGAGAAGTCATTCGGTTATAAATATGCACTCAAAATAAAACCATTGGCGTAAAGAAACTATTGAACTTTATTGTGGCCGCACCGGGGATGGAACCGCGGACCTTGCATGTCTTAATCCACTGTCTGAACCATTAAGCTATACTGCCCTCTTATACACGTACGCCATCTATTGGCCAAAAGTTGTATGTTTCCTTTTATCCTGGTTAAATAATTTCTCTCCGAAGTGTCGGATAATATTGCATTAAACGTCGAGTAAGCCAGCATCATTCTTTTCCATTTCACCGGTAATTATGCTGCCTGAAACGCATTTGTTCAGCCAAATCTAAAGGAGATGCCAAGTCTCTGCCCTCAATCCGGTATTTTCATATTAAGTCAAAAATTCCTAGCGAAATTGTATGTTCTCTTAATTCGTGTTTAATGACAAGCAAAATAAACTAACATATATGGCGATTTAACTGAAAGTTTTCTATTCATGTAAACAAACGTAGCTGACCTGTTTTTTTTACTCACACAGACAGTGGACTGGCTGGCTGCTGTTAGCCCGTGCGCGTCATCTCGCAACGACCTGCATGCCACACCTTTGTTGAACATAACGGTCTCATGTTAACACAGAGTTCGACCAGAGCCATCTCAAACGTTAACGTTTCTTTTTGACTTCTGACTCTTTTAAATATATGCTACTCTCCTGCCAGTTAAAGACAGTCATTAAATGTCTTTTATATTTATTTCAGATATTCTATTCAAAAATGAAAATAGATGCAAAGAAACGTCGGGCTGGGTGTTGTCAATACATTTTGTCACATAGGCTGCAGCTGTAAATCATACATCGTTATGCCTACTGGCTCGCTAGAAAAAAAACAAAAACCTATCGTTGAAAAATCACTTGAAGGAAGAAAAATATAAAAGTTCCACTTTCTGCCAATGAATGGAATCCCCGTATCAGAAATGGGGGGAAGTTACAGCGACACAGTTAGTCTGTGAGTAGAATAGATTGTGTAGACAACTTCACTGTTTCCACAAAGGTGATGTGCTTTTTAACAGGACTTGGTCAGTGTAATGATATAAATGCTAGCATTCGATTATGGTCAACGGTACCGAAAATGCCCGTTGCACCAGCCATCATAACAAATGTCCCAATATAGGATCGATTTAAACCTCTATATATTTTTATTTCACGTTGACAGTGTAGGCTATTATGTGTATTCCGACGCGAATTACATTTAATTGGGTTACGGCATTCACTTCAACCGAATGAAGTCAAATAGAAACGGCTCGAATTCCTTAATAAGGCTTCTTGGTTTTCAAGCTAACTTTCCGAACAGCCGTTTTGTATTGAGTCCTTAAAATGCTACAACACGGTTTTTTTTAAACCAAATAACATTGAACGTCATTGCAAGATATATGCAATACCAACTTTTGCCAGTAGATGGCAGTCGCGTATTAGAAATGGGAGAGTCAGTTGCGACTTGCGTTGAAGTTTTAAGACTGGATATAATGAGTCTCCAGCGAAAATAGTGAACTATTATTGCTTAATGGATGTGATGACACTCCAACAATGAACATATGTGAAAAGTTGTAGCCTCAAAATCAGGCAATGTAGAATTTAATACCTTTTTGAAATTATTTAATACATAATTGTATTAAAACATGAACTGTTTGAGCAGCATTACAAGTAAATTTTAAGGCTGACCAGAGCCATACCATTCCAAGATATTAAAAATCAGTTCATAGTTGTGTGTCAGGGCTATAATATCATGCTGACCACATTTTGTGTGAATGTGATGAACCCCCTAGGAAGAGTATTTCAAAGTTTGGTACCTGAAAAAACACTTAAAAACACACAAAATCCAAAATAGCTCACTTCTTGTTGGGAAAAGTTAAGGGATGCAAATGAGAAATGTGTGTGTCTTGAGGAGACCCTTATTCCTACCAGACGTGGTGCATTTACGTGAAAGTATATGTCCACAATATTAGAAAAAAGCCATAGGGGGCGCTGTGTAGCCACGCCCAGATGAATGTGGATATGGATGTGATTGCACTCCAAAAGTGAATATATTTGTAAAATATCAGCCCGATCAGATGATGTAGAACGGAATTAAGCCCACTTCCTGTTTTTGGGCGTAACGTGTGTATTATACGCCTCGCCATTGCCAAACCGTTTGAGATATCAAAAATCCTCTCGTCATTTAGGGTCAGGACTATTCTAAGATCATGATTACTACATTTGGTGTGAATGTGATTTATACCCTATCAGGAACGCATACAAACATGATAAAAACCTCACTTCCGTTGCCAGATGGTGGCGCTATAACATTGATTTCTTCTTGGTATTTGCATGTGATTACACTCTAACAGTGAACATATTTGTAAAATATCAGCAAGATCAGACAATGTAGACCATGAATTTATGGCTACTTCCTGTTGGCGCGGCGTGACATGAAAATTGTACGCCTCGCCAAAACCATACCGTTTGAGATATCAAAAATATCCTTTGGAATTAGTATCATGACTATCGTGAGACCAGTTTGACCCCATTTCGTGTGAATGCAATGAAGCCCCTAGGATGAGTACTTAAAAGTGTAGTACGTGTAAAATGCACAAAATTCAAAATGGCTGACTTCCTGTTCACATATTTGATTCGATGCGAATGAGAAATGTGGTTGTCCAGAGGAGTCCCACATGCGTACCAAATTAGGTGAAGGTAGCTCAAAGTGCCTGTCCACAATAGAAGACAAAGCATTAGGGGGCGCTGTGGAGTCCCTCGGCCACGCCCAGGTCTGAGCATCTGACACATCCTGACAGCCAACACTTCTCATGTGTGTGCAAAATTCCATGAGTTTCCATCTATGGCAAGCACCTCAAAAATGCAAAATACATTGAAAAAAAAGAGAATAATAATTATAGGGGGCGCTGTCTAGCCACGCCCTGATTGATATGTATATATTTCATATTGTACTCCAACAGTGAACATATTTGGAAAATATCAGCCAGATCGGACGATGTCGAAAAAAAAGTCATTTTTTTGCACGCAATATGTGTACTGTACGACTCGCGATTTCCATACCGTTTGAGATATCAAAAATCCCTTCACAGCATATGGTCATGAGTATCCTAAGATCATGCTGACTACATTTCGTGTGAATGTGATGAATGCCCAAGCAGGAAGGCATAGAAATATGATAAAGACCTCACTTCCTGTTGCCAGATGGTGGCGCTATAACATTGACCCGTTCTTGGGATATGGATGTGATTATACTCCAACAATAAACGTATTTCTAAAATATCAGCCAGATCAGACAATGCAGACCATGAAATTACGGCCACTTCCTGTTGGCGCGGCGTGACATAAAAATTCTACGCCTCCCTAGGACCGTCCCGTTTGAGCTATCAAAAATATCCTGGCAATTTAGCATCATGAATATCCTGAGACCATTCTGACCACAGGTGGTGTGAATGTGATGAACCCCCTAGGAGGAGTACTTAAAAGTGCAGTACGTGTAAAACGCACAAAATCCAAAATGGCTGACTTCCTGTTTGTATATTTGATTAGATGCGAAATTGAAATGTGTTTGGTCCGAGGAGTGCTATATGCATACAAAATTTGGTGAAGGTAGCTCAAAGTGCCTGCCCACAATAGATGACAATGCGATAGGGGGCGCTGTGGAGTCCCTTGGCGACGCCCAGGTCTGAGCATCTAATAGATCCTGAAGGTCCTCATTTCTGATGTGTGTGCAAAATTCGCAGACTTTTTATGCATGGCAAGCACCTCAAAAAGGCCCATTTGCATATAGAAAAAAGAATAATAATAATAAATATAGCTGCAAGCAGCAATGAACGGGCCCAAGCACCATGGGCGCAACCGCCTTGGTGGCATAGTTGTGCCAATGACATGTTTAACAATATGTACACACTTTGGAAATAATCACCTCCCTTGGCAACGTATAGTGTGCACAGGAATTCCCCTTTGATCAATGAAGATGTTGATGTTGCTATTGGAATGCATCAATGATATAAGACCCACTTCCTGTTGCCAGATGGTGGCACTATAATATTGAGCCGTGTATGGTTTTTGAATTTGATTACACTCCAATAATAAACCTATTTCAAAATTTTCGGCAACATCGGAAGATGTCGAGTAAAATTAAGGCCACTTCCTGTTGCCAGATGGTGGCGCTATAACATTGAGTCATTTTTGGGATATGGATGTGATTACACTCCCACAACGAACATATCTGTAATATCAACAAGATCAGACCATCTAGAATGAAATTAAGGCCACTTCCTGTTGCCAGATGGTGGCGCTATGCCATTGAGCCTTTATTGGTATATGGATGAGATTACACTCCAAAAATGAACATGTGTGAAGTTTCAGCCTCATCAGACAATGTAGAATGAAATAAAAACAACTTCGTGCTTGCACATTGTGATAACATGCTACAGTCCTGTCTGGAGAGCAGAGATGAATTAATTTCCATAGATTTTACAGCGGGAGGCACAATTTATGCTTGAATAGTCATTCGGTTATAAATATGCACTCAAAATAAAACCATTGGCTTAAAGAAACTATTCAACTTTATTGTGCTTTATTGTGTTTAATCCACTGCCTGAACCATTAAACTATACTGCCCTCTTATACACGTACGCCATTTATTGGCCAAAAGTTGTATGTTTCCTTTTATCTTGGTTAAATAATTTCTCTATGATTTCTTCTCTGATAATATTGCATTAAACGACTCGTTAGCCAGCATATTTCTTTTCCATTTCACCGGTAATTATGCTGCCTGAAACGCATTTGTTCAGCCAAATCTAAAGGAGATGCCATGTCTCTGCCCTCAATCCGGTATTTTCATATTAAGTCAAATATTCCTAGCGAAATTGTATGTTCTCTTAATTCGTGTTTAATGACAAGGAAAATAAACTAACATAGCTGGCGATTTAACTGAACGTTTTCTATTCTTGTAAACCAACGTAGCTGACCTGTTCTTTGACTCACACAGACAGTGGACAGGCTGGCTGCTGTTAGCCCATGCCTGTCATCTCGCAAGGACCTGCATGCGATACCTTTGTTGAACATAACGGTCTCATGTTAACACAGAGTTCGACCAGAGCCACCTCAAACGTTAACGTTTCTTTTTGACTTTTGACTCTTTTAAATATATGCTACTCTCCTGCCAGTTAAAGACAGTCATTAAATGTCTTTAATATTTATTTCAGATATTCAATTCATATAATGAAAATAGAGGCAAAGAAACGTCGGGCTGGGTGTTGTCAATACATTTTGTCACGTAGGCTGCAGCTGTAAATCATACATCGTTATGCCTACTGCTGCTAGAAAAAAACAAAAACCTATCGTTGAAAAATCACTTGAAGGAAGAAAAAAAAAAAGTACCACTTTCAGCAAATAAATGGAATCCCCGTATCAGAAATGGGGGGAAGTTACAGCGACGCAGTTAGTCTGTGAGTAGAATAGATTATGTAGACAACTTCACTGTTTCCACAAAGGAACCAAAAATGTGCTTTTTAACAGGACTTGGTCAGTGTAATGATATAAATGCTAGCATTCGATTATGGTCAACGGTACCGAAAATGCCCGTTGCACCAGCCATCATAACAAATGTCCCAATATAGGATCGATTTAAACCTCTATATATTTTTATTTCACGTTCACAGTGTAGGCGATTGTGTGTATTCCGACGCGAATTACATTTAATTGGGTTACGGCATTCACTTCAATCGAATGAAGTCAAATAGAAACGGCTCGAATTCTTTAATAACACTTCTTGGTTTTCAAGCCAACTTTCCGAACAGCTGTTTTGTATTGAGTCCTTAAAATGCTACAACACGGTTTTTTATAAACGAAATAACATTGAACGTCATTGCAAGATATATACAATACCAACTTTTGCCAGTAGATGGCAGTCGCGTATTAGAAATGGGAGAGTCATTTGCGACTTGCGTTGAAGTTTTAAGACTGGATATAATGAGTCTCCAGCGAAAATAGTGAACTATTATTGCTTAATGGATGTGATGACACTCCAACAATGAACATATGTGAAAAGTTGTAGCCTCAAAATCAGGCAATGTAGAATTTAATACCTTTTTGAAATTATTTAATACATAATTGTATTAAAACATGAACTGTTTGGGCAGCATTACAAGTTAATTTTAAGGCTGACCATAGCCATACCATTCCAAGATATTAAAAATCAATTCATAGTTGTGTGTCAGGGCTATAATATCATGCTGACCACATTTTGTGTGAATGTGATGAACCCCCTAGGAAGAGTATTTCAAACTTTGGTACGTGAAAAAACACTTAAAAACACACAAAATCAGAAATAGCTCACTTCCTGTTGGGAAAAGTTAAGGGATGCAAATGAGAAATGTGTGTGTCTTGAGGAGACCCTTATGTCTACCAGACGTGGTGCATTTACGTGAAAGTATATGTCCACAATATTAGAAAAAAGCCATAGGGGGCGCTGTGTAGCCACGCCCAGATGAATGTGGATATGGATGTGATTGCACTCCAAACGTGAATATATATTTGTAAAATATCAGCCCGATCAGATGATGTAGAACGGATTTAAGCCCACTTCCTTTTTTTGGGCGTAACGTGTGTATTATACGCCTCGCCATTGCCAAACCGTTTGAGATATCAAAAATCCTTTCGTCATTTAGGGTCAGGACTATTCTAAGATCATGATGACTACATTTGGTGTGAATGTGATGAATACCCTAGCAGGAACGCATACAAACATGATAAAAACTTCACTTCCGTTGCCAGATGGTGGCGCTATAACATTGATTTCTTCTTGGTATTTGGATGTGATTACACTCTAACAGTGAACATATTTGTAAAATATCAGCCAGATCAGACAATGTAGAGCATGAATTTATGGCTACTTCCTGTTGGCGCGGCGTGACATGAAAATTGTACGCCTCGCCATGACCATACCGTTTGAGATATCAAAAATATCCTTTGGAATTAGTATCAGGACTATCCTGAGACCACTTTGACCACATTTCCTGTGAATGCAATGAACCCCCTAGGAGGAGTACTTAAAAGTGTAGTACGTGTAAAATGCACAAAATTCAAAATGGCTGACTTCCTGTTCACATATTTGATTCGATGCGAAAGAGAAATGTGTTTGTCCAGAGGAGCCCCACATGCATACCAAATTAGGTGAAGGTAGCTCAAAGTGCCTGTCCACAATAGAAGACAAAGCATTAGGGGGCGCTGTGGAGTCCCTCGGCCACGCCCAGGTCTGAGCATCTGATACGTCCTGACAGCCAACACTTCTCATGTGTGTGCAAAATTCCGTGAGTTTCCATCCATGGCAAGCACCTCAAAAATGCTAAATACATTGAAAAAAAAGAGAATAATAATTATAGGGGGCGCTGTCTAGCCACGCCCCGATTGATATGTATATATTTCATATTGTACTCCAACACTGAACATATTTGTAAAATATCAGCCAGATCGGACGATGTCGAAAAAAAAGTCATTTTTTTGCACGAAATATGTGTACTGTACGACTCGCCATTTCCATACCGTTTGAGATATCAAAAATCCCTTCACAGCTTATGGTCATGACTATCCTAAGATCATGCTGACCACATTCCGTGTGAATGTGATGAATGCCCTAGCAGGAAGGCATACAAATATGATAAAGACCTCACTTCCTGTTGCCAGATGGTGGCGCTATAACATTGACCCGTTCTTGGGATATGGATGTGATTATAGTTCAACACTAAACATATTTCTAAAATATCAGCCAGATCAGACGATGTAGACCATGAAATTATGACCACTTCCTGTTGGCGCGGCGTGACATAAAAATTGCACGCCTCGCCATTACCATCCTGTTTGAGCTATCGAAAATATCCTGGCAATTTAGCATCATGACTATCCTGAAACCATTCTGACCACAGTTGGTGTGAATGCGATGAACCCCCTAGGAGGAGTACGTAAAAGTGTAGTACGTGTAAAACACACAAAATCCAAAATAGCTCACTTCCTGTTCGCATATTTGCATCAATGCGAATGAGAAATGTGTTTGAATTGAGGAGCCACACATGGTTACCAAATTAGTTTCATGTAGTTCAAAGTGCCTGCCCACAATAGACAACAATGCAATGGGGGGGGGGGGTCAGCGCAATAGGGGGCGCTGTGGAGTCCCTCGGCCACACCCAGGTCTGAGCATCTGATAGATCCTGACGGCCACCACTTCTGATGTGTCTGCAAAATTTCAAGACTTTTTAGCCATGGCAAGGCCCTCAAAAATGCCCATTTGACGGAAGAGAAAGAATAATAATAATAATAATAATAATAATAATAATAATAATAATCCTTCCAATAACAATAGGGTCCTTCGCACCCTACGGTGCTTGGGCCCTAAATATAGCTGCAAGCAGCAATGAACGGGCCCAAGCCCCATGGGGGCAACCGCCTTGGTGGCATAGTTCTGCCAATGACATTGTTCACAACATGTACACACTTTGGAAATAATCACCTTCCTGGACAACGTATAGTGTGCACAGGAATTTCCCTTTGATCAATGAAGATGTTGGCGCTGCTATTGGAATGCATCAATGATATAAGCCTCACTTCCTGTTGCCAGATGGTGGCGCTATATTATTGATCCGTGTATGTTTTTTGAATTTGATTACACTCCAGAAATAAACATATTTGTACATTTTCAGCCACATCGGAAGATGTTCAGCGAAATTAAGGTCAATTCCTGTTTCCAGATGATGCTGCTATAACATTGAGTCGTTTTTGGAATATGGATTTGATTACACTCCAACACTGAGCATCTGTGTAAAGTTGCAGTCACATCAGACATTTGATAATTTAAGTATGACCACTTCCTGTTTGTCTGGCATGATGTGTTTTTTATGTGCCTGACCATAGCTATATCATCCCAGTAAATCAAAAATCTGTTTTTTCCGGACCATCCTAGCATCATGCTGACCACATTCACCGTGAATGTCATGAACCCATTGAAAAATAATGCTTAAGAATGCAATATAAGGCTCACTTCCTGTTGCCAGCGGGTGGCGCTTTGCCATTTAGCCTTTATTGGAAAATGGATGAGATTACACTCCAAAAATGAACGTGTGAAGTTTCAGCCACATCAGACAATGTAGAATGAAATAAAAATAACGTCTTGCTTGCACATTGTGATAACATGCTACAGTCCTGTATGGAGAGCAGAGATTAATTAATTTCCATAGTTTTTACACGGAGAGGCACAATTTATGCTTGAAAAGTCATTAGGCCATAAACATGCACTCAAAATGAAAACAATTGGCTTCAAGAAACTATTCAAATTCATTGTGGCTGCAGCGGGGATCGAACGGCTGAATTTGCGTGCCTTAATCCACCGCCCTAACCATTACGCTATACTGCCCGCTTATACACGGGTGCCATCTATTGGCCAAATGTCTCCTTTTATCTTGGTTTAATAATTTCTCTACGAAGTGTCGGATAATATTGCACGAAACGTCTAGTTAACCAGCATCATTCTTTTCCATTTCACTGGTAATTATGCTGCCTGAAACGCATTTGTTCAGCCAAATCTAAAAGAGATGCCAACTCTCTGCCCTCAATACAGTATTTTCATATTAATTTACCATTCCTAGCGAAATTGTATGTTCTCTTAATTCGTGTTTAATGACAAGCCTAATAAACTAACATAGCTGGCGATTTAACTGAAAGTTTTCTATTCATGTAAACCAACGTAGCTGACCTGTTTTTTGACTCACACAGACAGTGGACTGGCTGGCTGCTGTTATCCCGTGCGTGTCATCTCGCAACGACCTGCCTGTGATACCTTTGTTCAACAAAACCGTCTCATGTTAACACAGCGTTCGAGCAGAGCCACCTCAGACGCTAAAGTTTCTTTTTGACTTCATGTGTTAATCTTTTAAAAATATGATACTCTCCTGCCAGTTAAAGCCTGTCTTTAAGTCTTTAAATGTCTTTAATATTTATTTTAGTTATTCAATTCATGTAATGAAAATAGATGCAAAGAAACGTCGGGCTGGGTGTTGTCAATACATTTTGTCACGTAGGCTGCAGCTGTAAATCATACATCGTTATGCCTACTGGCTCGCTAGAAAAAAACAAAAACCTATCGTTGAAAAATCACTTGAAGGAAGAAAAAAATGAAAGTACCACTTTCTGCCAATAAATTGAATCGCCGTATCAGAAATGGGGGGAAGTTACAGCGACGCAGTTAGTCTGTGAGTAGAACAGATTGTGTAGACAACTTCACTGTTTCCACAAAGGAACCAAAAATGTGCTTTTTAACAGGACTTGGTCAGTGTAATGATATAAATGCTAGCATTCGATTATGGTCAACGGTACCGAAAATGCCCGTTGCACCAGCCATCATAACAAATGTCCCAATACAGGATCGATTTAAACCTCTATATATTTTTATTTCACGTTGACAGTGTAGGCTATTATGTGTATTCCGACGCGAATTACATTTAATTGGGTTACGGCATTCACTTCAATCGAATGAAGTCAAATAGAAACGGCTCGAATTCCTTAATAAGGCTTCTTGGTTTTCAAGCCAACTTTCCGAACAGCTGTTTTGTATTGAGTCCTTAAAATGCTACAATACGGTTTTTTAAAAATCCAAATAACATTGAACGTCAAACCAATATATGCATTATATGTATTAATCTTTTAAATATATGATACTTTCCTGCCAGTAAAAGCCTGTTTTTTATTTTAGTTATTCAATCGAGTTAATTAAGATAGATGAGAAAAAACGTTGCTGTGGGCTGGGTGTTTTCAGTACATTTTGTCATGTAGGCTGCCGCTGTTACTCATACATCGTTATGGTTACTGGCTCGCAAAAAGAAACAAAACTTGTCGTTGAGAAATCACTTTATCCAAGAAAGAGAAACCATACCGAAAATTAGAAAGAATACTAACCTTTGCCACTAGATGGCAGTCGCGTATTAGAAATGGGAGAGTCAGTTGCGACTTGAGTTGAAGTTTTAAGACTGGAGATAATGA
Organism: Conger conger; assembly: GCF_963514075.1. Taxonomy (NCBI): domain Eukaryota; kingdom Metazoa; phylum Chordata; class Actinopteri; order Anguilliformes; family Congridae; genus Conger; species Conger conger. The sequence continues at coordinate 35,368,298 of NC_083761.1, forward strand.
GTCTCCAGCGAAAATAGTAAACTATTATTGCTTAATGGATGTGATGACACTCCAACAATGAACATATGTGAAAAGATGTAGCCTCAAAATCAGGCAATGTAGAATTTAATACCTTTTTGAAATTATTTAATATATAATTTTCCTATTTGGGCAGCATTACAAGTTTGACCATAGCCATACCATTCCAAGATATTAAAAATCAGTTCATAGTTGTGTGTCAGGGCTATAATATCATGCTGACCACATTTTGTGTGAATGTGATGAACCCCCTAGGAAGAGTATTTCAAAGTTTGGTACGTGAAAAAACCCTTAAAAACACACAAAATCCAAAATAGCTCACTTCCTGTTGGGAAAAGTTAAGGGATGCAAATGAGAAATGTGTGTGTCTTGAGGAGACCCTTATGTCTACCAGACGTGGTGCATTTACGTGAAAGTATATGTCCACAATATTAGAAAAAAGCCATAGGGGGCGCTGTGTAGCCACGCCCAGATGAATGTGGATATGGATGTGATTGTACTCCAAAAGTGAATATATTTGTAAAATATCAGCCCGATCAGATGATGTAGAACGGAATTAAGCCCACTTCCTGTTTTTGGGCGTAACGTGTGTATTATACGCCTCGCCATTGCCAAACCGTTTGAGATATCAAAAATCCTTTCGTCATTTAGGGTCAGGACTATTCTAAGATCATGATGACTACATTTGGTGTGAATGTGATGAATACCCTAGCAGGAACGCATACAAACATGATAAAAACCTCACTTCCGTTGCCAGATGGTGGCGCTATAACATTGATTTCTTCTTGGTATTTGGATGTGATTACACTCTAACAGTGAACATATTTGTAAAATATCAGCCAGATCAGACAATGTAGAGCATGAATTTATGGCTACTTCCTGTTGGCGCGGCGTGACATGAAAATTGTACGCCTCGCCATGACCATACCGTTTGAGATATCAAAAATATCCTTTGGAATTAGTATCATGACTATCCTGAGACCACTTTGACCACATTTCGTGTGAATGCAATGAACCCCCTAGGAGGAGTACTTAAAAGTGTAGTACGTGTAAAATGCACAAAATTCAAAATGGCTGACTTCCTGTTCACATATTTGATTCGATGCGAAAGAGAAATGTGTTTGTCCAGAGGAGCCCCACATGCATACCAAATTAGGTGAAGGTAGCTCAAAGTGCCTGTCCACAATAGAAGACAAAGCATTAGGGGGCGCTGTGGAGTCCCTCGGCCACGCCCAGGTCTGAGCATCTGATACGTTCTGACAGCCAACACTTCTCATGTGTGTGCAAAATTCCTGAGTTTCCATCCATGGCAAGCACCTCAAAAATGCTAAATACATTGAAAAAAAAGAGAATAATAATTATAGGGGGCGCTGTCTAGCCACGCCTCGATTGATATGTATATATTTCATATTGTACTCCAACAGTGAACATATTTGTAAAATATCAGCCAGATCGGACGATGTCGAAAAAAAAGTCATTTTTTTGCACGAAATATGTGTACTGTACGACTCGCCATTTCCATACCGTTTGAGATATCAAAAATCCCTTCTCAGCTTATGGTCATGACTATCCTAAGATCATGCTGACCACATTTCGTGTGAATGTGATGAATGCCCTAGCAGGAAGGCATACAAATATGATAAAGACCTCACTTCCTGTTGCCAGATGGTGGCGCTATAACATTGACCCGTTCTTGGGATATGGATGTGATTATACTCTAACACTAAACATATTTCTAAAATATCAGCCAGATCAGACGATGTAGACTATGAAATTCTGACCACTTCCTGTTGGCGCGGCGTGACATAAAAATTGCACGCCTCGCCATGACCATCCCGTTTGAGCTATCAAAAATATCCTGGCAATTTAGCATCATGAATATCCTGAGACCATTCTGACCACAGTTGGTGTGAATGCGATAAACCCCCTAGGAGGAGTACGTAAAAGTGTAGTACGTGTAAAACACACAAAATCCAAAATAGCTCACTTCCTGTTCGCATATTTGCATCAATGCGAATGAGAAATGTGTTTGAATTGAGGAGCCACACATGGTTACCAAATAAGTTCTATGTAGTTCAAAGTGCCTGCCCACAATAGACAACAATGCAATGGGGGGGGGGGGTCAGCGCAATAGGGGGCGCTGTGGAGTCCCTCGGCCACACCCAAGTCTGAGCATCTGAAAGAACCTGACGGCCACCACTTCTGATGTGTCTGCAAAATTTCAAGACTTTTTAGCCATGGCAAGGCCCTCAAAAATGCCCATTTGACGGAAGAGAAAGAATAATAATAATAATAATAATAATAATAATAATAATAATAATAATAATAATAATAATAATAATCCTTCCAATAACAATAGGGTCCTTCGCACCCTACGGTGCTTGGGCCCTAATAATAATAATAATAATAATAATAATAATAATAATAATCTTTACAATAACAATAGGGTCCTTCGCACCCTACGGTGCTTGGGCCCTAATAATAATAATCTTTACAATAACAATAGGGTCCTTCGCACCCTACGGTGCTTGGGCCCTAATAATAATAATAAATATAGCTGCAAGCAGCAATGAACGGGCCCAAGCACCATGGGCGCAACCGCCTTGGTGGCACAGTTGTGCCAATGACATTTTTCACAATATGTACACACTTTGGAAATAATCACCTTCCTGGACAACGAATAGTGTGCACAGGAATTCCCCTTTGATCAATGAAGATGTTGCTGCTGCTATTGGAATGCATCAATGATATAAGCCTCACTTCCTATTGCCAGATGGTGGCGCTATAATATTGAGCTGTGTATGGTTTATGGATTTGATTTCACTCCAAAAATGAACATATTTGTACATTTTCAGCGAAATTGGAAGATGTCGAGTAAAATTAAAGCCACTTCCTGTTGCCAGATGCTGGCGCTATAATATTGAGCCGTGTATGGTTTATGGATTTGATCACACTCCAATAATTAACATATTTGTACATTTTCAGCCAAATTGGAAGATGTCAAGTAAAATTAAAGCCACTTCCTGTTGCCAGATGGTGGCGCTATGCCATTGAGCCTGTCTTGGTATATTGATGAGATTACACTCCAAAAATGAACATGTGTGAAGTTTTTGCCACATCAGACAATGTCGAATGAAACAAAAATTACTTCTTGCTTGCACATTGTGATAACATGCTACAGTCCTGTATGGAGAGCAGAGATTAATTAATTTCCATAGTTTTTACACGGGGAGGCACAATTTACGCTTGAGAAGTCATTCGGCCATAAATATGCACTCAAAATGAAAACAATTTGCTTCAAGAACCTATTCAAATTCATTGTGGCTGCAGCGGGGATCGAACGGCTGAATTTGCGTGCCTTAATCCACCGCCCTAACCATTACGCTATACTGTCCGCTTATACACGGGTGCCATCTATTGGCCAAATGTCTCTTTTTATCTTGGTTTAATAATTTCTCTACGAAGTGTCGGATAATATTGCACGAAACGTCTAGTTAACCAGCATCATTCTTTTCCATTTCACTGGTAATTATGCTGCCTGAAACGCATTTGTTCAGCCAAATCTAAAAGAGATGCCAACTCTCTGCCCTCAATACAATATTTTCATATTAATTTACCATTCCTAGCGAAATTGTATGTTCTCTTAATTCGTGTTTAATGACAAGCCTAATAAACTAACATAGCTGGCGATTTAACTGAAAGTTTTCTATTCATGTAAACCAACGTAGCTGACCTGTTTTTTGACTCACACAGACAGTGGACTGGCTGGCTGCTGTTAGCCCGTGCGTGTCATCTCGCAACGACCTGCATGTGATACCTTTGTTGAACAAAACGGTCTCTTGTTAACACAGCGTTCGAGCAGAGCCACCTCAGACGCTAAAGTTTCTTTTTGACTTCATGTGTTAATCTTTTAAAAATATGATACTCTCCTGCCAGTTAAAGCCTGTCTTTAAGTCTTTAAATGTCTTTCATATTTCTTTTAGTTATTCAATTCATGTAATGAAAATAGATGCAAAGAAACGTCGGGCTGGGTGTTGTCAATACATTTTGTCACGTAGGCTGCAGCTGTAAATCATACATCGTTATGCCTACTGGCTCGCTAGAAAAAAACAAAAACCTATCGTTGAAAAATCACTTGAAGGAAGAAAAAAATGAAAGTACCACTTTCTGCCAATTAATTGAATCGCCGTATCAGAAATGGGGGGAAGTTACAGCGACGCAGTTAGTCTGTGAGTAGAACAGATTGTGTAGACAACTTCACTGTTTCCACAAAGGAACCAAAAATGTGCTTTTTAACAGGACTTGGTCAGTGTAATGATATAAATGCTAGCATTCGATTATGGTCAACGGTACCGAAAATGCCCGTTGCACCAGCCATCATAACAAATGTCCCAATACAGGATCGATTTAAACCTCTATATATTTTTATTTCACGTTGACAGTGTAGGCTATTATGTGTATTCCGACGCGAATTACATTTAATTGGGTTACGGCATTCACTTCAATCGAATGAAGTCAAATAGAAACGGCTCGAATTCCTTAATAAGGCTTCTTGGTTTTCAAGCCAACTTTCCGAAAAGCTGTTTTGTATTGAGTCCTTAAAATGCTACAATACGGTTTTTTAAAAATCCAAATAACATTGAACGTCAAAGCAATATATGCATTATATGTATTAATCTTTTAAATATATGATACTTTCCTGCCAGCAAAAGCCTGTTTTTTATTTTAGTTATTCAATCGAGTTAATTAAGATAGATGAGAAAAAACGTTGCTGTGGGCTGGGTGTTTTCAGTACATTTTGTCATGTAGGCTGCCGCTGTTACTCATACATCGTTATGGTTACTGGCTCGCAAAAAGAAACAAAACTTGTCGTTGAGAAATCACTTTATCCAAGAAAGAGAAACCATACGGAAAATTAGAAAGAATACTAACCTTTGCCACTAGATGGCAGTCGCGTATTAGAAATGGGAGAGTCAGTTGCGACTTGAGTTGAAGTTTTAAGACTGGAGATAATGAGTCTCCAGCGAAAATAGTAAACTATTATTGCTTAATGGATGTGATGACACTCCAACAATGAACATATGTGAAAAGATGTAGCCTCAAAATCAGGCAATGTAGAATTTAATACCTTTTTGAAATTATTTAATATATAATTTTCCTATTTGGGCAGCATTACAAGTTAATTTTAAGGCTGACCATAGCCATACCATTCCAAGATATTAAAAATCAGTTCATAGTTGTGTGTCAGGGCTATAATATCATGCTGACCACATTTTGTGTGAATGTGATGAACCCCCTAGGAAGAGTATTTCAAAGTTTGGTACGTGAAAAAACACTTAAAAACACACAAAATCCAAAATAGCTCACTTCCTGTTGGGAAAAGTTAAGGGATGCAAATGAGAAATGTGTGTGTCTTGAGGAGACCCTTATGCCTTCCAGACGTGGTGCATTTACGTGAAAGTATATGTCCACAATATTAGAAAAAAGCCATAGGGGGCGCTGTGTAGCCACGCCCAGATGAATGTGGATATGGATGTGATTGCACTCCAAAAGTGAATATATTTGTAAAATATCAGCCCGATCAGATGATGTAGAACGGAATTAAGCCCACTTCCTGTTTTTGGGCGTAACGTGTGTATTATACGCCTCGCCATTGCCAAACCGTTTGAGATATCAAAAATCCTTTCGTCATTTAGGGTCAGGACTATTCTACGATCATGATCTCTACATTTGGTGTGAATGTGATGAATACCTTAGCAGGAACGCATACAAACATGATAAAAACCTCACGTCCGTTGCCAGATGGTGGCGCTATAACATTGATTTCTTCTTGGTATTTGGATGTGATTACACTCTAACAGTGAACATATTTGTAAAATATCAGCCAGATCAGACAATGTAGACCATGAATTTATGGCAACTTCCTGTTGGCGCGGTGTGACATGAAAATTGTACGCCTCGCCATGACCATACCGTTTGAGATATCAAAAATATCCTTTGGAATTAGTCTCATGACTATCCTGAGACCAATTTGACCACATTTCGTGTGAATGCAATGAACCCCCTAGGAGGAGTACTTAAAAGTGTAGTACGTGTAAAATGCACAAAATTCAAAATGGCTGACTTCCTGTTTACATATTTGATTCGATGCAAATGAGAAATGTGTTTGTCCAGAGGAGTCCCACATGCATACCAATCTAGGTGAAGGTAGCTCAAAGTGCCTGTCCACAATAGAAGACAAAGCATTAGGGGGCGCTGTGGAGTCCCTTGGCCACGCCCAGGTCTGAGCATCTGATACATCCTGACAGCCAACACTTCTCATGTGTGTACAAAATTCTGTGAGTTTCCATCCATGGCAAGCACCTCAAAAATGCAAAATACATTAAAAAAAAAGAGAATAATAATTATAGGGGGCGCTGTCTAGCCACGCCCCGATTGATATGTATATATTTAATATTGTACTTCAACAGTGAACATATTTGTAAAATATCAGCCAGATCGGACGATGTCGAAAAAAAAGTCATTTTTTTGCACGCAATATGTGTACTGTACGACTCGCCATTTCCATACCGTTTGAGATATCAAAAATCCCTTCACAACTTAGCGTAAGGACTATCTTAAGATCATGCTGACCGCATTTGGTGTGAATGTGCTGAATGCCCTAGCAGGAAGGCATACAAATATGTTAAAGACCTCACTTCCTATTGCCAGATGGTGGCGCTATAACACTGACCTGTTCTTGGGATATGGATGTGATTACACTCCTACAATAAACAAATTTCTAAAATATCAGCCAGATCAGACAATGTAGACCATAAAATTATGGCCACTTCCTGTTGGCGTGGCGTGACATAAAAATTGTAATCCTCCCCGTGACTGTCCCGTTTGAGCAATCAAAAATATCCTGGCAATTTAGCATCATGACTATCCTGAGACCATTCTGACCACAGTTGGTGTGAATGCGATGAACCCCCTAGGAGGAGTACTTAAAAGTGTAGTACGTGTAAAACTCAGAAAATCCAAAATGGCTGACTTCCTGTTTGGATATTTGATTAGATCCGAAAGAGAAATGTGTTTGGACCGAGGAGCGCTATTTGGCCCCCAAATTAGGTGCAGGTAGCTCAAAGTGCCTGCCCACAATAGAAGACAATGCGATAGGGGGCGCTGTGGAGTCCCTCGGCCACGCCCAGGTCTGAGCATCTGAGAGCTCCTGACAGCAACCACTTCTGATGTGTGTGCAAAATGTCAAGACTTTTTACGCATGGCAAGGCCCTCAAAAAAGCCCATTTGCCTGATGAAAAAGAATAATAATAATAATGATAATAATAATAATAATAATAATAATCCTTCCAATAACAATAGGGTCCTTCGCACCCTACGGTGCTTGGGCCCTAATAATAATCCTTCCAATAACAATAGGGTCCTTCGCACCCTACGGTGCTTGGGCCCTAATAATAATAATAATAATAATAATAATCTTTACAATAACAATAGGGTCCTTCGCACCCTACGGTGCTTGGGCCCTAATAATAAATATAGCTGCAAGCAGCAATGAACGGGCCCAAGCACCATGGGGGCAACCGCCTTGGTGGCATAGTTCTGCCAATGACATGTTTCACAACATGTACACACTTTGGAAATAATCACCTTCCTGGACAACGTATAGTGTGCACAGGAATTCCCTTTTTATCAATGAAGATGTTGGCGCTGCTATTGGAACGCATCAATGATATAAGCCTCACTTCCTATTGCCAGATGGTGGCGCTATATTATTGAGCCATGTATGGTTTTTGAATTTGATTACACTCCAGAAATAAACATATTTGTACATTTTCAGCCACATCGGAAGACGTTGAGCGAAATTAAGGTCAATTCCTGTTTCCAGATGATGCTGCTTTAACATTGAGTCGTTTTTGGAATATGGATTTGATTACACTCCAACACTGAGCATCTGTGTAAAGTTGCAGTCACATCAGACATTGGAGAATTTAAGTATGACCACTTCCTGTTTGTCTGGCATGATGTGTTTTTTATGTGCCTGACCATAGCTATATCATCCCAGTAAATCAAAAATCTGTTTTGTCAGGACCATCCTAGCATCATGCTGACCACATTTACCGTGAATGTCATGAACCCATTGAAAAATAATGCTTAAGAATGCAATATAAGGCTCACTTCCTGTTGCCAGCGGGTGGCGCTTTGCCATTGAGCCTTTATTGGAAAATGGATGAGATTACACTCCAAAAATGAACATGTGTGAAGTTTCTGCCACATCAGACAATGTAGAATGAAACAAAAATTACTTCTTGCTTGCACATTGTAATAATATGCACCAGTCCTGTATGGAGAGCAGAGATGAATTAATTTCAATAGATTTTACAGCGGGAGGCACAATTTACGCTTGAGAAGTCATTCGGTTATAAATATGCACTCAAAATAAAACCATTGGCGTAAAGAAACTATTCAACTTTATTGTGGCCGCACCGGGGATGGAACCGAGGACCTTGCATGTCTTAATCCACTGTCTGAACCATTAAGCTATACTGCCCTCTTATACACGTACGCCATCTATTGGCCAAAAGTTGTATGTTTCCTTTCATCTTGGTTAAATAATTTCTCTCCTAAGTGTCGGATAATATTGCAATAAACGTCTAGTTAGCCAGCATCATTCTTTTCCATTTCACCGGTAATTATGCTGCCTGAAACGCATTTGTTCAGCCAAATCTAAAGGAGATGCCAAGTCTCTGCCCTCAATCCGGTATTTTCATATTAAGTCAAAAATTCCTAGCGAAATTGTATGTTCTCTTAATTCGTGTTTAATGACAAGCAAAATAAACTAACATATCTGGCGATTTAACTGAAAGTTTTCTATTCATGTAAACAAACGTAGCTGACCTGTTTTTTGACTCACACAGACAGTGGACAGGCTGGCTGCTGTTAGCCAACGACCTGCATGCCATACCTTTTTTGAACATAACGGTCTCATGTTAACACAGAGTTCGACCAGAGCCATCTCAAACGTTAACGTTTCTTTTTGACTTTTGACTCTTTTAAATATATGCTACTCTCCTGCCAGTTAAAGACAGTCATTAAATGTCTTTAATATTTATTTCAGATATTCAATTCATATAATGAAAATAGATGCAAAGAAACGTCGGGCTGGGTGTTGTCAATACATTTTGTCACGTAGGCTGCAGCTGTAAATCATACATCGTTATGCCTACTGCTGCTAGAAAAAAACCAAAACCTATCGTTGAAAAATCACTTGAAGGAAGAAAAAAAAAAAAGTACCACTTTCAGCAAATAAATGGAATCCCCGTATCAGAAATGGGGGGAAGTTACAGCGACGCAGTTAGTCTGTGAGTAGAATAGATTATGTAGACAACTTCACTGTTTCCACAAAGGAACCAAAAATGTGCTTTTTAACAGGACTTGGTCAGTGTAATGATATAAATGCTAGCATTCGATTATGGTCAACGGTACCGAAAATGCCCGTTGCACCAGCCATCATAACAAATGTCCCAATATAGGATCGATTTAAACCTCTATATATTTTTATTTCACGTTCACAGTGTAGGCGATTGTGTGTATTCCGACGCGAATTACATTTAATTGGGTTACGGCATTCACTTCAATCGAATGAAGTCAAATAGAAACGGCTCGAATTCTTTAATAACGCTTCTTGGTTTTCAAGCCAACTTTCCGAACAGCTGTTTTGTATTGAGTCCTTAAAATGCTACAACACGGTTTTTTATAAACCAAATAACATTGAACGTCATTGCAAGATATATACAATACCAACTTTTGCCAGTAGATGGCAGTCGCGTATTAGAAATGGGAGAGTCATTTGCGACTTGCGTTGAAGTTTTAAGACTGGATATAATGAGTCTCCAGCGAAAATAGTGAACTATTATTGCTTAATGGATGTGATGACACTCCAACAATGAACATATGTGAAAAGTTGTAGCCTCAAAATCAGGCAATGTAGAATTTAATACCTTTTTGAAATTATTTAATACATAATTGTATTAAAACATGAACTGTTTGGGCAGCATTACAAGTTAATTTTAAGGCTGACCATAGCCATACCATTCCAAGATATTAAAAATCAGTTCATAGTTGTGTGTCAGGGCTATAATATCATGCTGACCACATTTTGTGTGAATGTGATGAACCCCCTAGGAAGAGTATTTCAAAGTTTGGTACGTGAAAAAACACTTAAAAACACACAAAATCCAAAATAGCTCACTTCCTGTTGGGAAAAGTTAAGGGATGCAAATGAGAAATGTGTGTGTCTTGAGGAGACCCTTATGTCTACAGACGTGGTGCATTTACGTGAAAGTATATGTCCACAATATTAGAAAAAAGCCATAGGGGGCGCTGTGTAGCCACGCCCAGATGAATGTGGATATGGATGTGATTGCACTCCAAAAGTGAATATATTTGTAAAATATCAGCCCGATCAGATGATGTAGAACGGAATTAAGCCCACTTCCTGTTTTTGGGCGTAACGTGTGTATTATTCGCCTCGCCATTGCCAAACCGTTTGAGATATCAAAAATCCTTTCATCATTTAGGGTCAGGACTATTCTAAGATCATGATGACTACATTTGGTGTGAATGTGATGAATACCCTAGCAGGAACGCATACAAACATGATAAAAACCTCACTTCCGTTGCCAGATGGTGGCGCTATAACATTGATTTCTTCTTGGTATTTGGATGTGATTACACTCTAACAGTGAACATATTTGTAAAATATCAGCCAGATCAGACAATGTAGAGCATGAATTTATGGCTACTTCCTGTTGGCGCGGCGTGACATGAAAATTGTACGCCTCGCCATGACCATACCGTTTGAGATATCAAAAATATCCTTTGGAATTAGTATCATGACTATCCTGAGACCGCTTTGACCACATTTCGTGTGAATGCAATGAACCCCCTAGGAGGAGTACTTAAAAGTGTAGTACGTGTAAAATGCACAAAATTCAAAATGGCTGACTTCCTGTTCACATATTTGATTCGATGTGAATGAGAAACGTGTTTGTCCAGAGGAGTCCCACATGCATACCAAATTAGGTGAAGGTAGCTCAAAGTGCCTGTCCACAATAAAAGACAAAGCATTAGGGGGCGCTGTGGAGTCCCTCGGCCACGCCCAGGTCTGAGCATCTGATACATCCTGACAGCCAAAACTTCTCATGTGTGTGCAAAATTCTGTGAGTTTGCATCCATGGCAAGAACCTCAAAAATGCAAAATACATTGAAAAAAAAGAGAATAATAATTATAGGGGGCGCTGTCTAGCCACGCCCCGATTGATATGTATATATTTTATATTGTACTCCAACAGTGAACATATTTGTAAAATATCAGCCAGATCGAACGATGTCAAAAAAAAAGTCATTTTTTTGCACGCAATATGTGTACTGTACGACTCGCCATTTCCATACCGTTTGAGATATCAAAAATCCCTTCACAGCTTATGGTCATGACTATCCTACGATCATGCTGACCACATTTCGTGTGAATGTGATGAATGACCGAGCAGGAAGGCATACAAATATGATAAAGACCTCACTTCCTGTTGCCAGATGGTGGCGCTATAACATTGACCCGTTCTTGGGATATGGATGTGATTATACTTCAACAATAAACGTATTTCTAAAATATCCGCCAGATCAGACAATGTAGACCATGAAATTACGGCCACTTCCTTTTGGCGCGGCGTGACATAAAAATTCTACGCCTCCCCAGGACCGTCCCGTTTGAGCTATCAAAAATATCCTGGCAATTTAGCATCATGAATATCCTGAGACCATTCTGACCACAGGTGGTGTGAATGTGATGAACCCCCAAGGAGGAGTACTTAAAAGTGCAGTACATGTAAAACGCACAAAATCCAAAATGGCTGACTTCCTGTTTGTATATTTGATTAGATGCAAATTTTAAATGTTTTTGGTCCGAGGAGTGCTATATGCGTACTAAATTTTGTGAAGGTAGCTCAAAGTGCCTGCCCACAATAGATGACAATGCAATAGGGGGCGCTGTGGAGTCTCTCGGCCACGCCCAGGTCTGAGCATCTAATCGATCCTGAAGGTCCTCATTTCTGATGTGTGTGCAAAATTCCCAGACTTTTTATGCATGGCAAGCACCTCAAAAAGGCCCATTTGCATATAGAAAAAAGAATAATAATAATAATAATAATAATAATAATCTTTACAATAACAATAGGGTCCTTCGCACCCTACGGTGCTTGGGCCCTAATAATAATAATCTTTACAATAACAATAGGGTCCTTCGCACCCTACGGTGCTTGGGCCCTAAATATAGCTGCAAGCAGCAATGAACGGGCCCAAGCACCATGGGCGCAACCGCCTTGGTGGCATAGTTGTGCCAATGACATGTTTAACAATATGTACGCACTTTGGAAATAATTACCTTCCTTGGCAACGTATAGTGTGCACAGGAATTGTAGGGGAAAATTCACAGAATGAAAGATCTCCCTCCTAAAAGCATGATAACCAATCACAAGTCAAAATCAGACTCTGCCTTAGTGAGCAGGCTGGTTCCTCCAAAACTCTCGACGATGTGTGCTAAAAGTTTATCAATATATCTGTATTAAAGTATGATATGTACCCTGTATAGTTTCAAACTGATTAACTGCTAAATTGTGCTAGGATTACACAGTGAGCCCAGCCAGCTGGCAGGGGGGGGGCCGTCTTGAACTGTGTAGACCAAACTGTCAAGGACACGGGCAGAGCAAGATATGACTATACAGCTGATTTCTCCGGGACTCTCGATGTTTTATGCCAGGAGTGTATCTATTTGACCTAGAACATTAATTATAGCTGAGCTTATGAAAACGCAAGAAACCACATGAGAGCAAAGAATGCTACGTACATTTACTCCCTTAGAAGAGAATAATTAATCAAATGTTTAGTATGTCTGTAGATTAGAAAAGTATATTAGAAGTGAATATTAATGAAATGTTTAGTTTGTCTGTATATTTTCAATGATTTCTGCTGCTTAGTTTGTCTTATAAAAAGCGAAAGATACAGAGTGACGTGTATGGATGACGTGTTAGAGGGAGGGCATCCAGAACTTTCTGAGGTCTGGTAGTTTGCCAAGAGCAGGTGCGGGGTGAAGTGAGGACACGTAGTTGGCAGAATGCCCTGAACTTTGTACAGAGTTGGCAGAGCATAAGGACCGTTGGCAATTTGCCACAATGACGTTGTGGGAGGAGCGTTGGGAGGAGTTACGATAAGAAAAGTGTGGGTGATTTGCCAGAATGAGGTTTGAGGAGGAGTTGTAGGTGGAGTAACTGTGTATAAAATGGGTGTACAAATGCCAGTCGGGGTTCAGTTCTGGAGAGCTGATCCGGCTTTATGCACGTCTGCTAATAAAGTCTGATTTTCCTGAAGATCTTGCTGCCTGGTGTCGTCTTTTCCCTCGCGAAGATGTTTTTCGACAAATTGAAGATTTGGACTCTGTCGTTTCATAGACACGACATTTGGGGGCTCGTCCGGGATACGAAAGAGAAAGAGCTCCCGGCGACTGGAGACCAGGGCGGAGAGTACTTTTTGATAGGCTGCAGCTGCAGCTTATCAGGGAATGAAAGTATTCAAGGACTCTGATCTCCTCTCCCGGACGCCGGAGGCAACATTCTCTCGTATAATTAACCCGGCAACTAAATTAAGGGGACAAACGTAGCAAACTTTTCAGGAAACGTGCGCGAGGTGAACTGTGAGTAAATGGTGTGGGAATTTATTAATTGTGTTGGAAGATGTTTTTTTAGCAGAACTTGTATTAAGTCTAAAAAGTATATTGATACTGCGGACTGAAGTTATATTGTTGCTGCTAACGGTTTTAAGTTGTTATGTGATAAGAGGTGCCAGAGACTTGGAAGGAAAGAAACCCAAAAAGGGGATCCTGCAAGCTATATCTAGGTAGTTACCTCAAGGTGTGATGTAAGAGAAAAATTGCTGTGATGTAAGAGAAAATACTGTTACGCTGTGCTGATGCTTCGAAGGCTTGTGCGAATATAATGTTGTATTAAGGCAACAAAGGTAAAAATAACGCTGTGCTGAGGCTTAGAATGCTTGTGCGTGTGCGGATATAACGTTGTATTGAGACAACGGAGGTAAAATCGTTATTTATGTATGTGTAAGATAAGAAACGCAAAGAGTGAATAAAAGTATTAACGGGAGAAAATACAGGCTCTGGCGGAAAAATAAAGATAAAATATATAATAATATAGATAATAATAGGGAAAATAAAGGTTAAAGACATAATAATATAGATAATAATAGGCGGAAAAAATATAAATAAATAGATAATAATATAAAAGTATTACAGGCAGTATATGAAAATGAAAAAGGGAAAGAAAACGGCGATTGAGATAATAGCGGGGGTGTATCTTAAATGTATACAGGAGATAGAAACTATCGCCGATAAGTGGAAACAAAAAAAGAACTAAGAAAATGGTGGCAAAATGGCCGTTTGATAAGAAAAATATGCGGAGGAGAAGGAGAGCGTAATGGCGACGGGGAGAAACTGAAGCGAAGAGGCGACTCCGCCTCCATATGACGTGTGGCCTTGGGAAGGAGGAGTGTGGAGAAGGGGGGTCAAAACAGGTGCAGAGGGACTTAGCTGGCTGATACAGAACTATAATTTTTTTTAAATAAAAAAAGAACAACACAGAAACCCATACGGTTTCGCGATAAGGGGGAGCTCCCCAAAATAGTAGGGCCATTAGTAATTAGGGTTGCTGTACCTCGATACATTCCCTGGTCCACTCAGGGCATGCAACATGTAATAACAAATCTCCCTGAGTTACAGAATGGAGTGAGCCACTGGTTCAGGGTGCTGGAGCAGGAGATGAGCGGCCGAATCTTGGCTGTCGGGGGCCTGAAGGCTCTCCTGGGGAAGGTTGTGGGGATGGAAACAATGCTGGACATATTCGAGCAGGCTGGCGCTGTCAGAGCCCAGATGCAAACCTACAGCAGTGGACAGTGGGCCATTTGACAATGTACGTGCTGCGCAGGTGGAGGCTGATAACCGAAAGGGACGCACAAACAGATCCCATAATGCCGTAAAGCCATACGGGAGGGGATGTCACCAGGAGTGCGGTGCCGCCTCGATGAGGTGGTGGGAATGAACACCATGACACACAGGGAGTTTGTGGATCATGTGGCGCATGCTGAAGATAGACCGCGAAAAGATGGAAAAAAGCTGGAAGATCAAGCAAAAGACATTCAAAGAAAACTACTGTGCAGCTGAAGGAGCTGGAAGCCAAAGAACAAAAGCACCCCCCACACCTGAACCATGGAGCAGCCCAATGGCGCCCCGCCAGCGGTGGTCTACAACTTCTCCGGCATCCCTCACCCAGTGGCCATGCAAGGTAATATACAAGGGGGGGAACTACAAATGGGTGGGAACCAAATGAAGGGAGGGCCAGGGAATGGTGGGCAAACCAATCAGTGGAAAGGGCAGCAGAGTCAGCGCAATTTTGATGATTCTGGTAGGGGTAGTATTTATGATAGCTGGTATTTATCTGATTCTAATTGGAGTAGATAATCAAAGTAAAAATAAAAGTAAACTTGGTGAACTAACGTAGTAAGTAGAGGAGTAACACATAGAACCAGACGCCTTC
Source organism: Conger conger (assembly GCF_963514075.1). Classification (NCBI taxonomy): domain Eukaryota; kingdom Metazoa; phylum Chordata; class Actinopteri; order Anguilliformes; family Congridae; genus Conger; species Conger conger. The sequence goes on from NC_083761.1 coordinate 35,383,969, forward strand.
CTAAAGGTTCTTTGTCTCTTTTTATTTTCTTGCTCATGTGAGCTTGTGGGTGAGGGACGTTGTCCCCGGTATTTGTATTTTGGTTTGTGTTTTTTCCTGAGCTGCGTCTCATGGTTCTTTATTTCCGTGCCTAGTGTTTTTTCTGGGTTGTATGTTGTTATTTTGGTTTTGGTTTTTTAGGGTCACTTTATTCCAGCTCACAGCAGGGAGTGCCAGAAGCACCAACAGTGCCCCAGCGGACCCAGTACGAGAATTGCAAGCCGGCTCATCAGTGGAGGGACGTGCAGACCACATCCACTGGTTGGAAGATCAAGCCGGCTCACCAGTGGAGGGCCGTGCAGACCACATCCACTGGTTGGATCCAGGAGCCCACCTGTTACATGGACTATGGCAATTCCTCATGCTACGAATCAACATGTTAACAGAACTAAAATAAGTGTGTGATAATTTTAATAGTTGAGTCACTTAGGATAATATATACAGCTGTGATACGGCTATGGCCAGTCAAATTACGCGGGATGCACTTGTGCAGAGAGTGTTGGAGGAACCATGGAAACGCCGTTATATTGAGGAGTCTGAGGCAATTGGATGCTGCTATAGCAGCAGGGGATGTGCAGGAACCCAACTTAGTATGGTGCATTGGCCAAGGGAGATATTCGGGGCCATAGGTTTTGACCCCGAAAGGGGGGAATGTAGGGGAAAATTCACAGAATGAAAGATCTCCCTCCTAAAAGCATGATAACCAATCACAAGTCAAAATCAGACTCTGCCTTAGTAAGCAGGCTGGTTCCTCCAAAACTCTCGACGATGTGTGCTAAAAGTTTATCAATATATCTGTATTAAAGTATGATATGTACCCTGTATAGTTTCAAACTGATTAACTGCTAAATTGTGCTAGGATTACACAGTGAGCCCAGCCAGCTGGCAGGGGGGGGCCGTCTTGAACTGTGTAGACCAAACTGTCAAGGACACGGGCAGAGCAAGATATGACTATACAGCTGATTTCTCCGGGACTCTCGATGTTTTATGCCAGGAGTGTATCTATTTGACCTAGAACATTAATTATAGCTGAGCTTATGAAAACGCAAGAAACCACAGTGAAAACTGTTGAAATGAGAGCAAAGAATGCTACGTACATTTACTCCCTTAGAAGTGAATATTAATGAAATGTTTAGTTTGTCTGTATATTTTCAATGATTTCTGCTGCTTAGTTTGTCTTATAAAAAGCGAAAGATACAGAGTGACGTGTATGGATGACGTGTTAGAGGGAGGGCATCCAGAACTTTCTGAGGTCTGGTAGTTTGCCAAGAGCAGGTGCGGGGTGAAGTGAGGACACGTAGTTGGCAGAATGCCCTGAACTTTGTACAGAGTTGGCAGAGCATAAGGACCGTTGGCAATTTGCCACAATGACGTTGTGGGAGGAGCGTTGGGAGGAGTTACGATAAGAAAAGTGTGGGTGATTTGCCAGAATGAGGTTTGAGGAGGAGTTGTAGGTGGAGTAACTGTGTATAAAATGGGTGTACAAATGCCAGTCGGGGTTCAGTTCTGGAGAGCTGATCTGGCTTTATGCACGTCTGCTAATAAAGTCTGATTTTCCTGAAGATCTTGCTGCCTGGTGTCGTCTTTTCCCTCGCGAAGATGTTTTTCGACAAATTGAAGATTTGGACTCTGTCGTTTCCTAGACACGACAGAATTCCCCTTTGATCAATGAAGATGTTGGTGTTGCTATTGGAATGCATCAATGATATAACACTCACTTCCTGTTTCCAGATGGTGGCGCTATAATATTGAGCCGTGTATGGTTTTTGAATTTGATTACACTCCAATAATAAACCTATTTCAAAATTTTCAGCCACATCGGAAGATGTTGAGTGATATTAAGTTTATTCAATGTTCAAGTTTCCAGATGGTGGCGCTATAACATTGCGTCATTTTTGGAATATGGATTTAATTACACTCCAACAATATACATATTTCTAAATTTTCGGCCACATCGAAAGATGTCGAGTAAAATTAAGGCCACTTCCTGTTGCCAGATGGTGGCACGATAACATTGAGTCATTTTTGGGATATGGATGTGATTACACTCCCCCAACGAACATATCTGTGTAATATCAACCAGATCAGACCATCTAGAATGAAATTACGACCACTTCCTGTTGCCGCAGCGAGACCTCAAATTGTACGCCTCGCCATAGCCGTACCGTTTGACATATCAGAAATATCCTTTCAATTTAGCATCAGGATTATCCTGAGACCATTCTTACCACATTTGGTGTGAATGTGATGAACCCCCTAGGAGGAGTATTTCAGAGTTTGGTACGTGTAAAAACACTTAAAAACACACAAAATCCAGAATAGCTCACTTACTGTTTGGAAAAGTTAAGGGATGCAAATGAGAAATGTGTGTGTCTTGAGGAGCCCCATATGAATACCATATTCGGTGAATTTACGTGAAAGTATATGTCCACAATATTAGAAAAGAACCATAGGGGGCGCTGCGTAGCCACGCCCAGATGTATGTGGATAAGGATGTGATTGCACTCCAAAAGTGAATATATCTGTAAAATATCAGCCCAATCAGACGATGTAGAATGGAATTAAGCCCACTTCCTGTTTTCGCTCGTAACGTGTGTATTGTACGCCTCGCCATTGCCAAACCGTTTGAGATATCAAAAATACGTTTGGCTTTTAGGGTCAGGACTATTCTAAGATCATGCTGACTACATTTGCTGTGAATGTGATGAATACCCTAGCAGGAACGCATACAAATATGATAAAAACCTCACTTCCTGTTGCCAGATGGTGGCGCTATAACATTGACTTCTTCCTGGGACATGGATGTGAGTATACTCACAGAATGAACATATTTGTAAAATATCAGCCAGATCAGACGATGTAAACCACAAAATTATGGCCACTTCCTTTTGGCGCGGCGTGACATAAAAATTGTATGCCTCGCCATTACCATACCGTTTGAGATATCAAAAATATCCTGGCAATTTAGAATCATGACTATCTTGAGACCATTCTTACCACATTTGGTGTGAATGCGATGAACCGCCTAGGAGGAGTACTTCAAAGTGTAGTACATGTGAAAACGCACAAAATTCAAAATGGCTGACTTCCTGTTCGCATATTTGCGTCAATGCGAATGAGAAATGTGTTTCAATTGAGGAGTCACACATGCATTCCAAATTAGGTTCATGTAGCTCAAAGTGCCTGCCCACAATAGACAACAATGCGGGGGGGGGGGGGGCAGCGCAATAGGGGGCGCTGTGGAGTCCCTCGGCCACACCCAGTTCTGAGCATCTGATAGATCTTGACGGCCACCACTTCTGATGTGTCTGCAAAATTCCAAGACTTTTTAGCCATGGCAAGGCCCTCAAAAATGCCCATTTGACGGAAGAGAAAGAATAATAATAATAAATATAGCTGCAAGCAGCAATGAACGGGCCCAAGCACCATTGGCGCAACCGCCTTGGTGGCATAGTTGTGCCAAAGACATGTTTAACAATATGTACACACTTTCGAAATAATCACCTTCCTTGGCAACCTATAGTGTGCACAGGAATTCCCCTTTGATCAATGAAGATGTTGGTGTTGCTTTTGGAATGCATCAATGATATAAGACTCACTTCCTGTTGCCAGATGGTGGCGCTATAATATTGAGCCGTGTATGGTTTTTGAATTTGATTACACTCCAATAATAAACCTATTTCAAAATTTTCAGCCACATCGGAAGATGTTTTGTGAAATTAAGGTTAATTCAATGTTCTAGTTTCCAGATGGTGGTGCTATAACATTGAGTCGTTTTTGGAATATGGATTTAATTACACTCCAACAATATACATATTTCTAAATTTTCGGCCACATCGGAAGCTGTCGAGTAAAATTAAGGCCACTTCCTGTTGCCAGATGGTGGCGCTATAACATTGAGTCATTTTTGGGATATGGATGTGATTACACTCCCACAACGAACATATCTGTGTAATATCAACCAGATCAGACCATCTAGAATGAAATTACGACCACTTCCTGTTGCCGCGGCGAGACCTCAAATTGTACGCCTCCCCATAGCCGTACCGTTTGACATATCAGAAATATCCTTTCAATTTAGCATCAGGATTATGCTGAGACCATTCTCACCACATTTGGTGTGAATGTGATGAACCCCCTAGGAGGAGTATTTCAGAGTTTGGTACGTGTAAAAACACTTAAAAACACACAAAATCCAGAATAGCTCACTTCCTGTTTGGAAAAGTTAAGGGATGCAAATGAGAAATGTGTGTGTCTTGAGGAGACCCATATGCATACCATATTCGGTGAATTTACGTGAAAGTATATGTCCACAATATTAGAAAAGAACCATAGGGGGCGCTGCGTAGCCACGCCCAGATGAATGTGGATATGGATGTGATTGCACTCCAACAGTGAATATATCTGTAAAATATCAGCCCAATCAGACGATGTAGAACGGAATTAAGCCCACTTCCTGTTTTCGCTCGTAACGTGTGTATTGTACGCCTCGCTATTGCCAAACCGTTTGAGATATCGAAAATCCATTTGGCTTTTAGGGTCAGGACTATCCTAAGATCATGCTGACTACATTTGGTGTGAATGTGATGAATACCCTAGCAGGAACGCATACAAATATGATAAAAACCTCACTTCCTGTTGCCAGATGGTGGCGCTATAACATTGACTTCTTCTTGGGACATGGATGTGAGTATACTCACACAATGAACATATTTGTAAAATATCAGCCAGATCAGACGATGTAAACTACAAAATTATGGCCACTTCCTTTTGGCGCGGCGTGACATAAAAATTGTACGCCTCGCCATAACCATACCATTTGAGATATCAAAAATATCCTGGCAATTTAGCATCATGACTATCTTGACACCATTCTTACCACATTTGGTGTGAATGCGATGAACCGCCTAGGAGGAGTACTTAAAAGTGTAGTACATGTGAAAACGCAAAAAATTCAAAATGGCTGACTTCCTGTTTGCATATTTGCATCAATGCGAATGAGAAATGTGTTTCAATTGAGGAGCCACACATGCATACCAAATTAAGTTCATGTAGCTCAAAGTGTCTGCCCACAATAGACAACAATGCAATGGGGGGGGGGGTGGCAGCACAACAGGGGGTGCTGTGGGGTGCCTCGGCCACACCCAGGTCTGAGCATCTGACAGATCCTGACGGCCACCACTTCTGATGTGTGTGCAAAATTTCAAGACTTTTTAGCCATGGCAAGGCCCTCAAAAATGCCCATATGACGGAAGAGAAAGAATAATAATAATAAATATAGCTGCAAGCAGCAATGAACGGGCCCAAGCACCATGGGCGCAACCGCCTTGGTGGCATAGTTGTGCCAATGACATGTTTCACAATATGTACACACTTTGGAAATAATCACCTTCCTGGACAACGTATAGTGTGCACAGGAATTCCCCTTTGATCAATGAAGATGTTGCTGCTGCTATTGGAATGCATCAATGATATAAGCCTCACTTCCTATTGCCAGATGGTGGCGCTATAATATTGAGCCGTGTATGGTTCATGGATTTGATTACACTCCAATAATAAACCTATTTCAGAATTTTCAGCCACATTGGAAGATGTTGAGTGAAATGAAGGTCAATTCAATGTTCTAGTTTCCAGATGGTGGCGCTATAACATTGAGTCATTTTTGGAATATGGATTTAATTACACTCCAACAATATACATATTTCTAAATTTTCGGCCACATCGGAAGATGTCGAGTAAAATTAAGGCCACTTCCTTTTGCCAGATGGTGGCGCTATAACATTGAGTCATTTTTGGGATATGGATGTGAGTACACTCCCACAACAAACATATCTCTGTAATATCAACCAGATCAGACCACCTAGAATGAAATTACGACCACTTCCTGTTGCCGCGGCGAGACCTCAAATTGTACGCCTCGCCATAGCCGTACCGTTTGACATATCAGAAATATCCTTTCAATTTAGCATCAGGATTATCCGGAGACCATTCTCACCACATTTAGTGTGAATGTGATGAACCCCCTAGGAGGAGTATTTCAGAGTTTGGTACGTGTAAAAACACTTAAAAACACACAAAATCCAGAATAGCTCACTTCCTGTTTGGAAAAGTTAAGGGATGCAAATGAGAAATGTGTGTGTCTTGAGGAGACCCAAATGCATAAAATATTCGGTGAATTTACGTGAAAGTATATGTCCACAATATTAGAAAAGAACCATAGGGGGCGCTGCGTAGCCACGCCCAGATGTATGTGGATATGGATGTGATTGCACTCCAACAGTGAATGTATCTGTAAAATATCAGCCCAATCAGACGATGTAGAACGGAATTAAGCCCACTTCCTGTTTTCGCTCATAACGTGTGTATTGTACGCCTCGCCATTGCCAAACCGTTTGCGATATCAAAAATCCGTTTGGCTTTTAGGGTCAGGCCTATCCTAAGATCATGCTCACTACATTTGGTATGAATGTGATGAATACCCTTGCAGGAACACATACAAATATGATAAAAACCTCACTTCCTGTTGCCAGATGGTGGCGCTATAACATTGACTTCTTCTTGGGACATGGATGTGAGTATACTCACAGAATGAACATATTTGTAAAATATCAGCCAGATCAGACAATGTAAACCACAAAATTATGGCCACTTCCTTTTGGCGCGGCGTGACATAAAAATTGTACGCCTCACCATGACCATACCGTTTGAGATATCAAAAATATCCTGGCAATTTAGAATCATGACTATCTTGACACCATTCTTACCACATTTGGTGTGAATGCGATGAACCGCCTAGGAGGAGTACTTAAAAGTGTAGTACATGTGAAAACGCAAAAAATTCAAAATGGCTGACTTCCTGTTCGCATATTTGCATCAATGCGAATGAGAAATGTGTTTCAATTGAGGAGCCACACATGCATACCAAATTAGGTTCATGTAGCTCAAAGTGCCTGCCCACAATAGACAAAAATGCAATGGGGGGGGGGGGGTCAGCGCAATAGGGGGCGCTGTGGAGTCCCTCGGCCACACCCAGGTTTGAGTATCTGATAGATCCTGACGGCCACCACTTCTGATGTGTCGGCAAAATTCCAAGACTTTTTAGCCATGGCAAGGCCCTCAAAAATGCCCATTTGACGGAAGAGAAAGAATAATAATAATAATAATAATAATAATAATAATAATAATCTTTACAATAACAATAGGGTCCTTCGCACCCTACGGTGCTTGGGCCCTAATAATAATAATAATAATCCTTCCAATAACAATAGGGTCCTTCGCACCCTACGGTGCTTGGGCCCTAAATATAGCTGCAAGCAGCAATGAACGGGCCCAAGCACCATGGGCGCATCCGCCTTGGTGGCATAGTTGTGCCAATGACATGTTTCACAACATGTACACACTTTGGAAATAATCACCTTCCTGGACAACGTATAGTGTGCACAGGAATTCCCCTTTGATCAATGAAGATGTTGGTGCTGCTATTGGAATGCATCAATGATATAAGCCTCACTTCCTGTTGCCAGATGCTGGCGCTATAATATTGAACCATGTATGGTTTTTGAATTTGATTACACTCCAATAATAAACCTATTTCTAAATTCTAAGCCACATCAGAAGATGTTGAGTGAAATTAAGGCCGCTTCCTGTTGCCAGCAGGTGGCGATGTGACATTGAGCATTTATTGGAACATGGATGTGATTATAATCCAACATGGAACATATCTCTAAAGCAGGGGTCACCAACACGGTGCCCGCGGGCACCAGGTCGCCCCCAAGGACCACATGAGTCGCCCGCAGGCCTGTTCTAAAAATAGCACAACTCACTAGTGAGCTGCATCTAAAATTTAATTTTATTCTGTTGCTATTTATTTTTAATCACACTTGCATTTATATAGATTTAAAAATGACAATATCTTAAAAATATGTTTACTATCCATGAAGTTGAAAAGTTTAGGTGAACTCTGACCTACTCTAGTTCAAAGGTCAGTATTGTGCACGTGACAAAAGAAACTGGTAGCGCTTAGTATGACTCAGTACCCATGAAGTAGCTCTCAGTTTCAAAAAGGTTGGTGACCCCTGCTCTAAAGCGTCAGCAAAATCAGACGATGTGAAATGAAATGAAGCCACACTTCCTGTTCCCAGGAGGTGGTGCTATGCCATTGAGCCTTTATTGGGATATGGATGAGATTACATTCCAAAAATGAACATGAGTGAAGTTTCAGCCACATGAGACAATGTAGAATGAAACAAAAATAACTTCTAGCTTGAACATTGTGAGAACATGCTACAGTCCTGTATGGAGAGCAGAGATTAATTAATTTCCATAGTTTTTACACGGGGAGGCACAATTTATGCTTGAAAAGTCATTAGGCTATAGATATGTACTCAAAATAAAACCATTACCTTCAAGAAACTGTTCAATTTTATTGTGGCTGCACCGGGGATGGAACCGCTGAATTTGCGTGCCTTAATCCACCGCCCGAACCATTACGCTGCACTGCACGCTGATACACGGGTGCCATCTATTGGCCAAAAGTTGTATGTTTCCTTTTATCTTGGTTAAATAATTTCTCTCCGAAGTGTCGGATAATATTGCATGAAACGTCTAGTTAGCCAGCATCATTCTTTTCCATTTCACCGGTAATTATGCTGCCTGAAACGCATTTGTTCAGCCAAATCTAAAAGAGATGCCAACTCTCTGCCCTCAATACAGTATTTTCATATTAAGTTACCATTCCTAGCGAAATTGTATCTTCTCTTAATTCGTGTTTAATGACAATCTAATAAACTAACATAGCTGGCGATTTAACTGAAAGTTTTATATTCATGTAAACCAACGTAGTTGACCTGTTTTTTGACTCACACAAACAGTGGACAGGTTGGCTGCTGTTACCCCGTGCGTGTCATCTGGCAACGACCTGCATGCGATACCTTTGTTGAACATAACGGTCTCATGTTAACACAGCGTTCGAGCAGAGACACCTCAAAGGCTGACGTTTCTTTTTGACTTCATGTGTTCATGTTTTAAATATATGATACTTTCGTGCCAGTTAAAGCCTGTCTTTAAGTCTTTAAATGTGTTTAATATTTATTTTAGTTATTCAATTCATATAATGAAAATAGATGCAAAGAAACATCGGGCTGGGTGTTGTCATTACATTTTGTCACGTAGGCTGCAGCTGTAAATCATACATCGTTATGCATACTGGCACGCTATAAAAATAAAAAAACCTATCGTTGAAAAATCACTTGAAGGAAGAAAAAAATGAAAGTACCATTTTTTGCCAATGAATGGAATCCCCGTATCAGAAATGGGGGAAGTTACAGCGACGCAGTTAGTCTGTGATTAGAGTAGACCGTGTAGACAACTTCACTGTTTCCAGAAGGGAGCTTAAAATATGCTTTTTAACGGTACTTGGTCAGTGTAATGATATAAATGCTAGCATTCGATTATGGTCAACATTACCGAAAATGCCCGTTGCACCAGCCATCATAACAAAAGTCCCAATATAGGATCGATTTAAACCTCTATATATTTTTATTTCACGTTGACAGTGTAGGCTATTATGTGTATTCCGACGCGAATTACTAATTGGGTTATGGCATTCACTTCAATCGAATGAAGTCAAATAGAAACGGCTCGAATTCCTTAATAAGGCTTCTTGGTTTTCAAACTAACTTTCCGAACAGCCGTTTTGTATTGAGTCCTTAAAATGCTACAATACGATTTTTTAACACCATTTAACGTCAATGCAATATATGCATTATATGTGTTAATCTTTTACATATATGATACTTTCCTGCCAGTAAAAGCCTGTTTTATATTTTAGTTATTCAATCGAGTTAATTAAGGTAGATGAGAAAAAACGTTGCTGTGGGCTGGGTGTTGTCAGTACATTTAGTCACGTAGGCTGCCGCTGTTACTCATACATCGTTATGGTTACTGGCTCGCAAAAATTAATAAAACCTGTCGTTGAGAAATCACTTTATCCCAGAATACGAGAAACAATACCTTTTTTTTGCCAATAGATGGAAGTCGCGTATTAGAAATGGGACAGTCAGTTGCGACTTGCGTTGAAGTTTTAAGACTGGATATAATGAGTCTCCAGCGAAAATCGTGAACTATTATTGCTTAATGGATGTGATGACACTCCAACAATGAACAGATGTGAAAAGTTGTAGCCTCAAAATCAGGCAATGTAGAATTTAATACCTTTTTGAAATGATTTAATACATAATTTTCCTGTTTGGGCAGCATTACAAGTTAATTTTAAGGCTGACCATATGCCCGTTGCACCAGCCATCATAACAAAAGTCACAATATAGGATCGATTTAAACCTCTATATATTTTTATTTCACGTTGATAGTGTAGGCTATTATGTGTATTCCGACGCGAATTACTAATTGGGTTACGGCATTCACTTCAATCGAATGAAGTCAAATAGAAACGGCTCGAATTCCTTAATAAGGCTTCTTGGTTTTCAAACTAACTTTCCGAACAGCCGTTTTGTATTGAGTCCTTAAAATGCTACAATACGATTTTTTCACACCATTTAACGTCAATGCAATATATGCATTATATGTGTTAATCTTTTACATATATGATACTTTCCTGCCAGTAAAAGCCTGTTTTTTATTTTAGTTATTCAATCGAGTTAATTAAGGTAGATGAGAAAAAACGTTGCTGTGGGCTGGGTGTTGTCAGTACATTTAGTCACGTAGGCTGCCGCTGTTACTCATACATCGTTATGGTTACTGGCTCGCAAAAATGAATAAAACCTGTCGTTGAGAAATCACTTTATCCCAGAATACGAGAAACAATACCTTTTTTTTGCCAATAGATTGCAGTCGCGTATTAGAAATGGGAGAGTCAGTTGCGACTTGCGTTGAAGTTTTAAGACTGGATATAATGAGTCTCCAGCGAAAATCGTGAACTATTATTGCTTAATGGATGTGATGACACTCCAACAATGAACATATGTGAAAAGTTGTAGCCTCAAAATCAGGCAATGTAGAATTTAATACCTTTTTGAAATAATTTAATACATAATTTTCCTGTTTGGGCAGCATTACAAGTTAATTTTAAGGCTGACCATAGCCATACCATTCCAAGATATTAAAAATCAGTTCATAGTTGTATGTCAGGGCTATAACATCTTGCTGACCACATTTTGTGTGAATGTGATGAACCCCCTAGGAAGAGTATTTCAAAGTTTGGTACGTGAAAAAACACTTAAAAACACACAAAATCCAAAATAGCTCACTTCCTGTTGGGAAAAGTTAAGGGATGCAAATGAGAAATGTGTGTGTCTTGAGGAGACCCTTATGCCTACCAGACGTGGTGCATTTACGTGAAAGTATATGTCCACAATATTAGAAAAAAGCCATAGGGGGCGCTGTGTAGCCACGCCCAGATGAATGTGGATATGGATGTGATTGCACTCCAAAAGTGAATATATTTGTAAAATATCAGCCCGATCAGATGATGTAGAACGGAATTAAGCCCACTTCCTGTTTTTGGGCGTAACGTGTGTATTATACGCCTCGCCATTGCCAAACCGTTTGAGATATCAAAAATCCTTTCGTCATTTAGGGTCAGGACTATTCTAAGATCATGATGACTACATTTGGTGTGAATGTGATGAATACCTTAGCAGGAACGCATACAAACATGATAAAAACCTCACGTCCGTTGCCAGATGGTGGCGCTATAACATTGATTTCTTCTTGGTATTTGGATGTGATTACACTCTAACAGTGAACATATTTGTAAAATATCAGCCAGATCAGACAATGTAGACCATGAATTTATGGCAACTTCCTGTTGGCGCGGCGTGACATGAAAATTGTACGCCTCGCCATGACCATACCGTTTGAGATATCAAAAATATCCTTTGGAATTAGTATCATGACTGTCCTGAGACCACTTTGACCACATTTCGTGTGAATGCAATGAACCCCCTAGGAGGAGTACTTAAAAGTGTAGTACGTGTAAAATGCACAAAATTCAAAATGGCTGACTTCCTGTTCACATATTTGATTCAATGCGAATGAGAAATGTGTTTGTCCAGAGGAGCCCCACATGCATACCAAATTAGGTGAAGGTAGCTCAAAGTGCCTGTCCACAATAGAAGACAAAGCATTAGGGGGCGCTGTGGAGTCCCTCGGCCACGCCCAGGTCTGAGCATCTGATACATCCTGACAGCCAACACTTCTCATGTGTGTGCAAAATTCTGTGAGTTTCCATCCATGGCAAGCACCTCAAAAATGTAAAATACATTGAAAAAAAAGAGAATAATAATTATAGGGGGCGCTGTCTAGCCACGCCCCGATTGATATGTATATATTTAATATTGTACTCCAACAGTGAACATATTTGTAAAATATCAGCCAGATCGGACGATGTCGGAAAAAAAGTCATTTTTTTGCACGCAATATGTGTACTGTACGACTCGCCATTTCCATACCGTTTGAGATATCAAAAATCCCTTCGCAATTTAGTGTAAGGACTATCTTAAGATCATGCTGACCACATTTCGTGTGAATGTGATGAATGCCATAGCAGGAAGGCATACAAATATGATAAAGACCTCACTTCCTGTTGCCAGATGGTGGCGCTATAACATTGACCCATTCTTGGAATATGGATGTGATTATACTCCAACAATAAACGTATTTCTGAAATATCAGCCAGATCAGACGATGTAGACCCTGAAATTACGGCCACTTCCTGTTGGCGTGGCGTGACATAAAAATTGTACTCCTCCCCATGACTGTCCCGTTTGAGCTATCAAAAATATCCTGGCAATTTAGTATCATGACTATCCTGAGACCATTCTGACCACAGTTGGTGTGAATGCGATGAACCCCCTAGGAGGAGTACTTAAAAGTGTAGTACGTGTAAAACGCACAAAATCCAAAATGGCTGACTTCCTGTTTGCATATTTGATTAGATGTGAATTAGAAATGTGTTTGGCCTGAGGAGTGCTATATGCATGCTAAATGAGGTGCAGGTAGCTCAAAGTGCCTGCCCACAATTGAAAACAATGCGATAGGGGGCGCTGTGGAGTCCCTCAGCGACGCCCAGATCTGAGCATCTGAGAGATCCTGACAGCCACCACTTCTGATGTGTGTGCAAAATTCTGTGAGTTTTCATTTATGGCAAGCACCTCAAAAATGCACAAAACCTTTAAAAAAAAAGAATAATAATAATAAATATAGCTGCAAGCAGCAATGAACGGGCCCAAGCACCATGGGCGCAACCGCCTTGGTGGCATAGTTGTGCCAATGACATGTTTCACAATATGTACACACTTTGGAAATAATCACCTTCCTGGACAACGTATAATGTGCACAGGAATTCCCCTTTGATCAATGAAGATGTTGCTGCTGCTATTGGAATGCATCAATGATATAAGCCTCACTTCCTATTGCCAGATGGTGGCGCTATAATATTGAGCCGAGTATGGTTCATGGATTTGATTACACTCCAATAATTAACATATTTGTACATTTTCAGCCAAATTGGAAGATGTCGAGTAAAATTTAAGCCACTTCCTGTTGCCAGATGGTGGCGCTATGCCATTGAGCCTTTCTTGGTATATGGATGAGATTACACTCCAAAAATGAACATGTGTGAAGTTTCTGCCACATCAGACAATGTAGAATGAAACAAAAATTACTTCCTGCTTGCACATTGTAATAATATGCTCCAGTCCTGTATGGAGAGCAGAGATTAATTAATTTCCATAGATTTTACAGCGGGAGGCACAATTTACGCTTGAGAAGTCATTCGGTTATAAATATGCACTCAAAATAAAACCATTGGCGTAAAGAAACTATTCAACTTTATTGTGGCCGCACCGGGGATGGAACCGCGGACCTTGCATGTCTTAATCCACTGTCTGAACCATTAAACTATACTGCCCTCTTATACACGTACGCCATCTATTGGCCAAAAATTGTATGTTTCCTTTTATCTTGGTTAAATAATTTCTCTCCTAAGTGTCGGATAATATTGCATTAAACGTCGAGTTAGCCAGCATCATTCTTTTCCATTTCACCGGTAATTATGCTGCCTGAAACGCATTTGTTCAGCCAAATCTAAAGGAGATGCCAAGTCTCTGCCCTCAATCCGGTATTTTCATATTAAGTTACCATTCCTAGCGAAATTGTATGTTCTCTTAATTCGTGTTTAATGACAAGCCTAATAAACAAACCTAGCTGGCGATTTAACTGAAAGTTTTCTATTCATGTAAACCAACGTAGTTGACCTGTTTTTGGACTCACACAAACAGTGGACAGGTTGGCTGCTGTTACCCCGTGCGTGTCATCTGGCAACGACCTGCATGCGATACCTTTGTTGAACATAACGGTCTCATGTTAACACAGCGTTCGAGCAGAGACACCTCAAACGCTGACGTTTCTTTTTGACTTCATGTGTTCATGTTTTAAATATATGATACTCTCGTGCCAGTTAAAGCCTGTCTTTAAGTCTTTAAATGTGTTTAATATTTATTTTAGTTATTCAATTCATAGAATGAAAATAGATGCAAAGAAACGTCGGGCTGGGTGTTGTCATTACATTTTGTCACGTAGGCTGCAGCTGTAAATCATACATCGTTATGCATACTGGCACGCTATGAAAATAAAAAAAACCTATCGTTGAAAAATCACTTGAAGGAAGAAAAAAATGAACGTACCATTTTTTGCCAATGAATGGAATCCCCGTATCAGAAATGGGGGAAGTTACAGCGACGCAGTTAGTCTGTGATTAGAGTAGACCGTGTAGACAACTTCACTGTTTCCAGAAGGGAGCTTAAAATACGCTTTTTAACGGTACTTGGTCAGTGTAATGATATAAATGCTAGCATTCGATTATGGTCAACATTACCGAAAATGCCCGTTGCACCAGCTATCATAACAAAATTCCCAATATAGGATCGATTTAAACCTCTATATATTTTTATTTCACGTTGACAGTGTAGGCTATTATGTGTATTCCGACGCGAATTACTAATTGGGTTACGGCATTCACTTCAATCGAATGAAGTCAAATAGAAACGGCTCGAATTCCTTAATAAGGCTTCTTGGTTTTCAAACTAACTTTCCGAACAGCCGTTTTGTATTGAGTCCTTAAAATGCTACAATACGATTTTTTAACACCATTTAACGTCAATGCAAGATATGCATTATATGTGTTAATCTTTTACATATATGATACTTTCCTGCCAGTAAAAGCCTGTTTTTTATTTTAGTTATTCAATCGAGTTAATTAAGGTAGATGAGAAAAAACGTTGCTGTGGGCTGGGTGTTGTCAGTACATTTAGTCACGTAGGCTGCCGCTGTTACTCATACATCGTTATGGTTACTGGCTCGCAAAAATTAATAAAACCTGTCGTTGAGAAATCACTTTATCCCAGAATACGAGAAACAATACCTTTTTTTTGCCAATAGATGGCAGTCGCGTATTAGAAATGGGAGAGTCAGTTGCGACTTGCGTTGAAGTTTTAAGACTGGATATAATGAGTCTCCAGCGAAAATCGTGAACTATTATTGCTTAATGGATGTGATGACACTCCAACAATG
Source organism: Conger conger (assembly GCF_963514075.1). Taxonomy (NCBI): domain Eukaryota; kingdom Metazoa; phylum Chordata; class Actinopteri; order Anguilliformes; family Congridae; genus Conger; species Conger conger. The sequence goes on from NC_083761.1 coordinate 35,399,596, forward strand.
AACATATATGAAAAGTTGTAGCCTCAAAATCAGGCAATGTAGAATTTAATACCTTTTTGAAATTATTTAATACATAATTTTCCTGTTTGGGCAGCATTACAAGTTAATTTTAAGGCTGACCATAGCCATACCATTCCAAGATATTAAAAATCAGTTCATAGTTGTGTGTCAGGGCTATAATATCATGCTGACCACATTTTGTGTGAATGTGATGAACCCCCTAGGAAGAGTATTTCAAAGTTTGGTACGTGAAAAAACACTTAAAAACACACAAAATCCAAAATAGCTCACTTCTTGTTGGGAAAAGTTAAGGGATGCAAATGAGAAATGTGTGTGTCTTGAGGAGACCCTTATGCCTTCCAGACGTGGTGCATTTACGTGAAAGTATATGTCCACAATATTAGAAAAAAGCCATAGGGGGCGCTGTGTAGCCACGCCCAGATGAATGTGGATATGGATGTGATTGCACTCCAAAAGTGAATATATTTGTAAAATATCAGCCCGATCAGATGATGTAGAACGGAATTAAGCCCACTTCCTGTTTTTGGGCGTAACGTGTGTATTATACGCCTCGCCATTGCCAAACCGTTTGAGATATCAAAAATCCTTTCGTCATTTAGGGTCAGGACTATTCTACGATCATGATCTCTACATTTGGTGTGAATGTGATGAATACCTTAGCAGGAACGCATACAAACATGATAAAAACCTCACGTCCGTTGCCAGATGGTGGCGCTATAACATTGATTTCTTCTTGGTATTTGGATGTGATTACACTCTAACAGTGAACATATTTGTAAAATATCAGCCAGATCAGACAATGTAGACCATGAATTTATGGCAACTTCCTGTTGGCGCGGTGTGACATGAAAATTGTACGCCTCGCCATGACCATACCGTTTGAGATATCAAAAATATCCTTTGGAATTAGTCTCATGACTATCCTGAGACCAATTTGACCACATTTCGTGTGAATGCAATGAACCCTCTAGGAGGAGTACTTAAAAGTGTAGTACGTGTAAAATGCACAAAATTCAAAATGGCTGACTTCCTGTTTACATATTTGATTCGATGCAAATGAGAAATGTGTTTGTCCAGAGGAGTCCCACATGCATACCAATCTAGGTGAAGGTAGCTCAAAGTGCCTGTCCACAATAGAAGACAAAGCATTAGGGGGCGCTGTGGAGTCCCTTGGCCACGCCCAGGTCTGAGCATCTGATACATCCTGACAGCCAACACTTCTCATGTGCGTACAAAATTCTGTGAGTTTCCATCCATGGCAAGCACCTCAAAAATGCAAAATACATTGAAAAAAAAGAGAATAATAATTATAGGGGGCGCTGTCTAGCCACGCCCCGATTGATATGTATATATCTGATATTGTACTGCTACAATGAACATATTTGTAAAATATCAGCCAGATCGGACGATGTCGAAAAAAAAGTCATTTTTTTGCACGCAATATGTGTACTGTACGACTCGCCATTTCCATACCGTTTGAGATATCAAAAATCCCTTCACAACTTAGCGTAAGGACTATCTTACGATCATGCTGACCGCATTTGGTGTGAATGTGCTGAATGCCCTAGCAGGAAGGCATACAAATATGTTAAAGACCTCACTTCCTATTGCCAGATGGTGGCGCTATAACACTGACCTTTTCTTGGGATATGGATGTGATTACACTCCTACAATAAACAAATTTCTAAAATATCAGCCAGATCAGACAATGTAGACCATGAAATTATGGCCACTTCCTGTTGGCGTGGCGTGACATAAAAATTGTAATCCTCCCCGTGACTGTCCCGTTTGAGCTATCAAAAATATCCTGGCAATTTAGCATCATGACTATCCTGAGACCATTCTGACCACAGTTGGTGTGAATGCGATGAACCCCCTAGGAGGAGTACTTAAAAGTGTAGTACGTGTAAAACTCAGAAAATCCAAAATGGCTGACTTCCTGTTTGGATATTTGATTAGATCCGAATGAGAAATGTGTTTGGACCGAGGAGCGCTATTTGGCCACCAAATTAGGTGCAGGTAGCTCAAAGTGCCTGCCCACAATAGAAGACAATGCGATAGGGGGCGCTGTGGACTCCCTCGGCGACGCCCAGGTCTGAGCATCTGAGAGCTCCTGACAGCAACCACTTCTGATGTGTGTGCAAAATGTCAAGACTTTTTACGCATGGCAAGGCCCTCAAAAAAGCCCATTTGCCTGATGAAAAAGAATAATAATAATAATAATAATAATAATAATAATAATAATCCTTCCAATAACAATAGGGTCCTTCGCACCCTACGGTGCTTGGGCCCTAAATATAGCTGCAAGCAGCAATGAACGGGCCCAAGCCCCATGGGGGCAACCGCCTTGGTGGCATAGTTCTGCCAATGACATGTTTCACAACATGTACACACTTTGGAAATAATCACCTTCCTGGACAACGTATAGTGTGCACAGGAATTTCCCTTTGATCAATGAAGATGTTGGCGCTGCTATTGGAATGCATCAATGATATAAGCCTCACTTCCTGTTGCCAGATGGTGGCGCTATATTATTTATCCGTGTATGTTTTTTGAATTTGATTACACTCCAGAAATAAACATATTTGTACATTTTCAGCCACATCGGAAGATGTTCAGCGAAATTAAGGTCAATTCCTGTTTCCAGATGATGCTGCTATAACATTGAGTCGTTTTTGGAATATGGATTTGATTACACTCCAACACTGATCATCTGTGTAAAGTTGCAGTCACATCAGACATTGGAGAATTTAAGTATGACCACTTCCTGTTTGTCTGGCATGATGTGTTTTTTATGTGCCTGACCATAGCTATATCATCCCAGTAAATCAAAAATCTGTTTTGTCAGGACCATCCTAGCATCATGCTGACCACATTTACCGTGAATGTCATGAACCCATTGAAAAATAATGCTTAAGAATGCAATATAAGGCTCACTTCCTGTTGCCAGCGGGTGGCGCTTTGCCATTTAGCCTTTATTGGAAAATGGATGAGATTACACTCCAAAAATGAACGTGTGAAGTTTCAGCCACATCAGACAATGTAGAATGAAATAAAAATAACGTCTTGCTTGCACATTGTGATAACATGCTACAGTCCTGTATGGAGAGCAGAGATTAATTAATTTCCATAGTTTTTACACGGGGAGGCACAATTTATGCTTGAAAAGTCATTAGGCCATAAATATGCACTCAAAATGAAAACAATTGGCTTCAAGAAACTATTCAAATTCATTGTGGCTGCAGCGGGGATCGAACGGCTGAATTTGCGTGCCTTAATCCACCGCCCTAACCATTACGCTATACTGCCCGCTTATACACGGGTGCCATCTATTGGCCAAATGTCTCCTTTTATCTTGGTTTAATAATTTCTCTACGAAGTGTCGGATAATATTGCACGAAACGTCTAGTTAACCAGCATCATTCTTTTCCATTTCACTGGTAATTATGCTGCCTGAAACGCATTTGTTCAGCCAAATCTAAAAGAGATGCCAACTCTCTGCCCTCAATACAGTATTTTCATATTAATTTACCATTCCTAGCGAAATTGTATGTTCTCTTAATTCGTGTTTAATGACAAGCCTAATAAACTAACATAGCTGGCGATTTAACTGAAAGTTTTCTATTCATGTAAACCAACGTAGCTGACCAGTTTTTTTACTCACACAGACAGTGGACTGACTGGCTGCTGTTAGCCCGTGCGTGTCATCTCGCAACGACCTGCATGTGATATCTTTGTTGAACTAAACGGTCTCATGTTAACACAGCGTTCGAGCAGAGCCACCTCAGACGCTAAAGTTTCTTTTTGACTTCATGTGTTAATGTTTTAAAAATATGATACTCTCCTGCCAGTTAAAGCCTGTCTTTAAGTCTTTAAATGTCTTTAATATTTATTTTAGTTATTCAATTCATGTAATGAAAATAGATGCAAAGAAACGTCGGGCTGGGTGTTGTCAATACATTTTGTCACGTAGGCTGCAGCTGTAAATCATACATCGTTATGCCTACTGGCTCGCTAGAAAAAAACAAAAACCTATCGTTGAAAAATCACTTGAAGGAAGAAAAAAATGAAAGTACCACTTTCTGCCAATAAATTGAATCGCCATATCAGAAATGGGGGGAAGTTACAGCGACGCAGTTAGTTTGTGAGTAGAACAGATTGTGTAGACAACTTCACTGTTTCCACAAAGGAACCAAAAATGCTTTTTAACAGGACTTGGTCAGTGTAATGATATAAATGCTAGCATTCGATTATGGTCAACGGTACCGAAAATGCCCGTTGCACCAGCCATCATAACAAATGTCCCAATACAGGATCGATTTAAACCTCTATATATTTTTATTTCACGTTGACAGTGTAGGCTATTATGTGTATTCCGACGCGAATTACATTTAATTGGGTTACGGCATTCACTTCAATCGAATGAAGTCAAATAGAAACGGCTCGAAATCCTTAATAAGGCTTCTTGGTTTTCAAGCCAACTTTCCGAACAGCTGTTTTGTATTGAGTCCTTAAAATGCTACAATACGGTTTTTTAAAAATCCAAATAACATTGAACGTCAAAGCAATATATGCATTATATGTGTTAATCTTTTAAATATATGATACTTTCCTGCCAGTAAAAGCCTGTGTTTTATTTTAGTTATTCAATCGAGTTAATTAAGATAGATGAGAAAAAACGTTGCTGTGGGCTGGGTGTTTTCAGTACATTTTGTCATGTAGGCTGCCGCTGTTACTCATACATCGTTATGGTTACTGGCTCGCAAAAAGAAACAAAACTTGTCGTGGAGAAATCACTTTATCCAAGAAAAAGAGAAACAATACCGAAAATTAGAAAGAATACTAACCTTTGCCACTAGATGGCAGTCGCGTATTAGAAATGGGAGAGTCAGTTGCGACTTGCGTTGAAGTTTTAAGACTGGAGATAATGAGTCTCCAGCGAAAATAGTAAACTATTATTGCTTAATGGATGTGATGACACTCCAACAATGAACATATGTGAAAAGATGTAGCCTCAAAATCAGGCAATGTAGAATTTAATACCTTTTTGAAATTATTTAATACATAATTGTATTAAAACATGAACTGTTTGGGCAGCATTACAAGTTAATTTTAAGGCTGACCAGAGCCATACCATTCCAAGATATTAAAAATCAGTTCATAGTTGTGTGTCAGGGCTATAATATCTTGCTGACCACATTTTGTGTGAATGTGATGAACCCCCTAGGAAGAGTATTTCAAAGTTTGGTACGTGAAAAAACACTTAAAAACACACAAAATCCAAAATAGCACACTTCCTGTTGGGAAAAGTTAAGGGATGCAAATGAGAAATGTGTGTGTCTTGAGGAGACCCTTATGGCTACCAGACGTGGTGCATTTACGTGAAAGTATATGTCCACAATATTAGAAAAAAGCCATAGGGGGCGCTGTGTAGCCACGCCCAGATGAATGTGGATATGGATGTGATTGCACTCCAAAATTGAATATATTTGTAAAATATCAGCCTGATCAGATGATGTAGAACGGAATTAAGCCCACTTCCTGTTTTTGGGCGTAACGTGTGTATTATACGCCTCGCCATTGCCAAACCGTTTGAGATATCAAAAATCCTTTTGTCCTTTAGGGTCAGGACTATTCTAAGATCATGATGACTACATTTGGTGTGAATGTGATGAATACCCTAGCAGGAACGCATACAAACATGATAAAAACCACACTTCCGTTGCCAGATGGTGGCGCTATAACATTGATTTCTTCTTGGTATTTGGATGTGATTAAACTCTAACAGTGAACATATTTGTAAAATATCAGCCAGATCAGACAATGGAGACCATGAATTTATGGCTACTTCCTGTTGGAGCGGCGTGACATGAAAATTGTACGCCTCGCCATGACCATACCGTTTGAGATATCAAAAATATCCTTTGGAATTAGTATCATGACTATCCTGAGACCACTTTGACCACATTTCGTGTGAATGCAATGAACCCCCTAGGAGGAGTACTTAAAAGTGTAGTACGTGTAAAATGCACAAAATTCAAAATGGCTGACTTCCTGTTCACATATTTGATTTGATGCGAATGAGAAATGTGTTTGTCCAGAGGAGGCCCACATGCATACCAAATTAGGTGAAGGTAGCTCAAAGTGCCTGTCCACAATAGAAGACAAAGCATTAGGGGGCGCTGTGGAGTCCCTCGGCCACGCCCAGGTCTGAGCATCTGATACATCCTGACAGCCAACACTTCTCATCTGTGTGCAAAATTCCATGAGTTTCCATCCATGGCAAGCACCTCAAAAATGCACAATACATTGAAAAAAAAGAGAATAATAATTATAGGGGGCGCTGTCTAGCCACGCCCCGATTGATATGTATATATTTAATATTGTACTCCAACAGTGAACATATTTATAAAATATCAGCCAGATCGGACGATGTCGAAAAAAAAATCATTTTTTTGCACGCAATATGTGTACTGTACGACTCGCCATTTCCATACCGTTTCAGATATCAAAAATCCCTTCACAGCTTATGGTCATGACTATCCTAAGATCATGCTGACCACATTTCGTGTGAATGTGATGAATGCCCTAGCAGGAAGGCATACAAATATGATAAAGACCTCACTTCCTGTTGCCAGATGGTGGCGCTATAACATTGACCCGTTCTTGGGATATGGATGTGATTATACTCCAACAATAAACGTATTTCTAAAATATCGGCCAGATCAGACAATGTAGACCATGAAATTACGGCCACTTCCTGTTGGCGCCGCGTGACATAAAAATTCTACGCCTCCCTAGGACCGTCCCGTTTCAGCTATCAAAAATATCCTGGCAATTTAGCATCATGAATATCCTGAGACCATTCTGACCACAGGTGGTGTGAATGTGATGAACCCCCTAGGAGGAGTACTTAAAAGTGCAGTACGTGTAAAACGCACAAAATCCAAAATGGCTGACTTCCTGTTTGTATATTTGATTAGATGTGAATTACAAATGTGTTTAGGCCGAGGAGTGCTATATGCGTACTAAATTTTGTGAAGGTAGCTCAAAGTGCCTGCCCACAATAGATGACAATGCAATAGGGGGCGCTGTGGAGTTCCTCAGCCACGCCCAGGTCTGAGCATCTGAGCGATCCTGACAGCCACCACTTCTGATGTGTGTGCAAAATTCCGTGAGTTTTCATCCATGGCAAGCACCTCAAAAATGCACAAAACTTTGAAAAAAAAAGAATAATAATAATAATAATAATAATCCTTCCAATAACAATAGGGTCCTTCGCACCCTATGGTGCTTGGGCCCTAAATATAGCTGCAAGCAGCAATGAACGGGCCCAAGCACCATGGGCGCAACCGCCTTGGTGGCATAGTTGTGCCAATGACATGTTTCACAATTTGTACACACTTTGGAAATAATCACCTTCCTGTACAACGTATAGTGTGCACAGGAATTCCCCTTTGATCAATGAAGATGTTGCTGCTGCTATTGGAATGCATCAATGATATAAGCCTCACTTCCTATTGCCAGATGGTGGCGCTATAATATTGAGCAGTGTATGGTTCATGGATTTGATTACACTCCAATAATTAACATATTTGTACATTTTCAGCCAAATTGGAAGATGTCAAGTAAAATTAAAGCCACTTCCTGTTGCCAGATGGTGGCGCTATGCCATTGAGCCTTTCTTGGTATATGGATGAGATTACACTCCAAAAATGAACATGTGTGAAGTTTCTGCCACATCAGACAATGTAGAATGAAACAAAAATTACTTCTTGCTTGCACATTGTAATAATATGCTCCAGTCCTGAATGGAGAGCAGAGATGAATTAATTTCAATAGATTTTACAGCGGGAGGCACAATTTACGCTTGAGAAGTCATTCGGTTATAAATATGCACTCAAAATAAAACCATTGGCGTAAAGAAACTATTCAACTTTATTGTGGCCGCACCGGGGATGGAACCGCGGACCTTGCATGTCTTAATCCACTGTCTGAACCATTAAGCTATACTGCTCTCTTATACACGTACGCCATCTATTAGCCAAAAGTTGTATGTTTCCTTTTATCTTGGTTAAATAATTTCTCTCCTAAGTGTCGGATAATATTGCATTAAACGTCTAGTTAGCCAGCATCATTCTTTTCCATTTCACCGGTAATTATGCTGCCTGAAACGCATTTGTTCAGCCAAATCTAAAAGAGATGCCAAGTCTCTGCCCTCAATCCCGTATTTTCATATTAAGTCAAAAATTCCTAGCGAAATTGTATGTTCTCTTAATTCGTGTTTAATGACAAGCAAAATAAACTAACATATCTGGCGATTTAACTGAAAGTTTTCTATTCATGTAAACAAACGTAGCTGACCTGTTTTTTGACTCACACAGACAGTGGACAGGCTGGCTGCTGTCAGCCAATGCGCGTCATGTCGCAACGACCTGCATGCGATAACTTTGTTGAACATAACGGTCTCATGTTAACACAGAGTTCGACCAGAGCCATCTCAAACGTAAACGTTTCTTTTTGACTTTTGACTCTTTTAAATATATGCTACTCTCCTGTCAGTTAAAGACAGTCATTAAATGTCTTTAATATTTATTTCAGATATTCAATTCATATAATGAAAATAGATGCAAAGAAACATCGGGCTGGGTGTTGTCAATACATTTTGTCACGTAGGCTGCAGCTGTAAATCATACATCGTTATGCCTACTGGCTCGCTAGAAAAAAAACAAAAACCTATCGTTGAAAAATCACTTGAAGGAAGAAAAATATAAAAGTTCCACTTTCTGCCAATAAATGGAATCCCCGTATCAGAAATGGGGGGAAGTTACAGCGACGCAGTTAGTCTGTGAGTAGAATAGAATATGTAGGCAACTTCACTGTTTCCACAAAGGGACCAAAAATGTGTTTTTTAACAGGACTTGGTCAGTGTAATGATATAAATGCTAGCATTCGATTATGATCAACGGTACCGAAAATGCCCGTTGCACCAGCCATCATAACAAATTTCCCAAGATAGGATCGATTTAAACCTCTATATATTTTTATTTCACGTTGACAGTGTAGGCTATTATGTGTATTCCGACTCGAATTACATTTAATTGGGTTACGGAATTCACTTCAATCGAATGAAGTCAAATAGAAACGGCTCGAATTCCTTAATAAGGCTTCTTGGTTTTCAAGCTAACTTTCCGAACAGCTGTTTTGTATTGAGTCCTTAAAATGCTACAACACGGTTTTTTTTAAACCAAATAACATTGAACGTCATTGCAAGATATGCATTATATGTGTTAATCTTTTAAATATATGATACTTTCCTGCCAGTAAAAGCCTGTCTTTTATTTTAGTTATTCAATCCATATAATTAAGGTAGATGAGAAAAAACGTTGCTGTGGGCTGGGTGTTGTCAGTACATTTTGTCACGTAGGCTGCCGCTGTTACTCATACATCGTTATGGTTACTGGCTCGCAAAAAGAAACAAAACTTGTCATTGAGAAATCACTTTATCCAAGAAAATTAGAAAGAATACTAACCTTTGCCACTAGATGGCAGTCGCGTATTAGAAATGGGAGAGTCAGTTGCGACTTGCGTTGAAGTTTTAAGACTGGAGATAATGAGTCTCCAGCGAAAATAGTAAACTATTATTGCTTAATGGATGTGATGACACTCCAACAATGAACATATGTGAAAAGTTGTAGCCTCAAAATCAGGCAATGTAGAATTTAATACCTTTTTGAAATTATTTAATATATAATTTTCCTATTTGGGCAGCATTACAAGTTAATTTTAAGGCTGACCATAGCCATACCATTCCAAGATATTAAAAATCACTTCATAGTTGTGTGTCAGGGCTATAATATCATGCTGACCACATTTTGTGTGAATGTGATGAACCCCCTAGGAAGAGTATTTCAAAGTTTGGTACGTGAAAAAACACTTAAAAACACACAAAATCCAAAATAGCTCACTTCCTGTTGGGAAAAGTTAAGGGATGCAAATGAGAAATGTGTGTGTCTTGAGGAGACCCTTATGCCTACCAGACGTGGTGCATTTACGTGAAAGTATATGTCCACAATATTAGAAAAAAGCCATAGGGGGCGCTGTGTAGCCACGCCCAGATGAATGTGGATATGGATGTGATTGCACTCCAAAAGTGAATATATTTGTAAAATATCAGCCCGATCAGATGATGTAGAACGGAATTAAGCCCACTTCCTGTTTTTGGGCGTAACGTGTGTATTATACGCCTCGCCATTGCCAAACCGTTTGAGATATCAAAAATCCTTTCGTCATTTAGGGTCAGGACTATTCTAAGATCATGATGACTACATTTGGTGTGAATGTGATGAATACCTTAGCAGGAACGTATACAAACATGATAAAAACCTCACGTCCGTTGCCAGATGGTGGCGCTATAACATTGATTTCTTCTTGGTATTTGGATGTGATTACACTCTAACAGTGAACATATTTGTAAAATATCAGCCAGATCAGACAATGTAGACCATGAATTTATGGCAACTTCTTGTTGGCGCGGCGTGACATGAAAATTGTACGCCTCGCCATGACCATACCGTTTGAGATATCAAAAATATCCTTTGGAATTAGTCTCATGACTATCCTGAGACCAATTTGACCACATTTCCTGTGAATGCAATGAACCCCCTAGGAGGAGTACTTAAAAGTGTAGTACGTGTAAAATGCACAAAATTCAAAATGGCTGACTTCATGTTCACATATTTGATTTGATGCGAATGAGAAATGTGTTTGTCCCGAGGAGTCCCACATGCATACCAAATTAGGTGAAGGTAGCTCAAAGTGCCTGTCCACAATAGAAGACAAAGCATTAGGGGGCGCTGTGGAGTCCCTTGGCCACGCCCAGGTCTGAGCATCTGATACATCCTGACAGCCAACACTTCTCATGTGTGTGCAAAATGTCAAGACTTTTTACGCATGGCAAGGCCCTCAAAAAAGCCCATTTGCCTGAAGAAAAAGAATAAATATAGCTGCAAGCAGCAATGAACGGGCCCAAGCACCATGGGCGCAACCGCCTTGGTGGCACAGTTGTGCCAATGACATGTTTCACAATATGTACACACTTTGGAAATAATCACCTTCCTGGACAACGAATAGTGTGCACAGGAATTCCCCTTTGATCAATGAAGATGTTGCTGCTGCTATTGGAATGCATCAATGATATAAGCCTCACTTCCTATTGCCAGAAGGTGGCGCTATAATATTGAGCTGTGTATGGTTTATGGATTTGATTTCACTCCAAAAATGAACATATTTGTACATTTTCAGCCAAATTGGAAGATGTCGAGTAAAATTAAAGCCACTTCCTGTTGCCAGATGCTGGCGCTATAATATTGAGCCGTGTATGGTTTATGGATTTGATTACACTCCAATAATTAACATATTTGTACATTTTCAGCCAAATTGGAAGTTGTCAAGTAAAATTAAAGCCACTTCCTGTTGCCAGATGGTGGCGCTATGCCATTGAGCCTTTCTTGGTATATTGATGAGATTACACTCCAAAAATGAACATGTGTGAAGTTTCTGCCACATCAGACAATGTAGAATGAAACAAAAATGACTTCTTGCTTGCACATTGTGATAACATGCTACAGTCCTGTATGGAGAGCAGAGATTAATTAATTTCCATAGTTTTTACACGGGGAGGCACAATTTACGCTTGAGAAGTCATTCGGCCATAAATATGCACTCAAAATGAAAACAATTGGCTTCAAGAACCTATTCAAATTCATTGTGGCTGCAGCGGGGATCGAACGGCTGAATTTGCGTGCCTTAATCCACCGCCCTAACCATTACGCTATACTGCCCGTTTATACACGGGTGCCATCTATTGGCCAAATGTCTCCTTTTATCTTGGTTTAATAATTTCTCTATGAAGTGTCGGATAATATTGCACGAAACGTCTACTTAACCAGCATCATTCTTTTCCATTTCACTGGTAATTATGCTGCCTGAAACGCATTTGTTCAGCCAAATCTCAAAGAGATGCCAACTCTCTGCCCTCAATACAGTATTTTCATATTAATTTACCATTCCTAGCGAAATTGTATGTTCTCTTAATTCGTGTTTAATGACAAGCAAAATAAACTAACATAGCTGGCGATTTAACTGAAAGTTTTCTATTCATGTAAACCAACGTAGCTGACCTGTTTTTTGACTCACACAGACAGTGGACTGGCTGGCTGCTGTTAGCCCGTGCGTGTCATCTCGCAACGACCTGTTAATCTTTTAAAAATATGATACTCTCCTGCCAGTTAAAGCCTGTCTTTAAGTCTTTAAATGTCTTTCATATTTCTTTTAGTTATTCAATTCATGTAATGAAAATAGATGCAAAGAAACGTCGGGCTGGGTGTTGTCAATACATTTTGTCACGTAGGCTGCAGCTGTAAATCATACATCGTTATGCCTACTGGCTCGCTAGAAAAAAAACCAAAAACCTATGGTTGAAAAATCACTTGAAGGAAGAAAAATATAAAAGTTCCACTTTCTGCCAATAAATGGAATCCCCGTCTCAGAAATCGGGGGAAGTTACAGCGACGCAGTTAGTCTGTGAGTAGAATAGATTGTGTAGACAACTTCACTGTTTCCACAAAGGAACCAAAAATGTGCTTTTTAAAAGGACTTGGTCAGTGTAATGATATAAATGCTAGCATTCGATTATGGTCAACGGTACCGAAAATGCCCGTTGCACCAGCCATCATAACAAATGTCCCAATATAGGATCGATTTAAACCTCTATATATTTTTATTTCACGTTAACAGTGTAGGCTATTATGTGTATTCCGACGCGAATTACATTTAATTGGGTTACGGCATTCACTTCAATCGAATGAAGTCAAATAGAAACGGCTCGAAATCCTTAATAAGGCTTCTTGGTTTTCAAGCTAACTTTCCGAACAGCTGTTTTGTATTGAGTCCTTAAAATGCTACAACACGGTTTTTTATAAACCAAATAACATTGAACGTCATTGCAAGATATGCATTATATGTGTTAATCTTGGAAATATATGATACTTTCCTGCCAGTAAAAGCCTGTCTTTTATTTTAGTTATTCAATCCATATAATTAAGGTGGATGAGAAAAAACGTTGCTGTGGGCTGGGTCTTGTCAGTACATTTTGTAACGTAGGCTGCCGCTGTTACTCATACATCGTTATGGTTACTGGCTCGCAAAAAGAAACAAAACTTGTCATTGAGTAATCACTTGAGAAACAATACCAACTTTTGCCAGTAGATGGCAGTCGCGTATTAGAAATGGGAGAGTCATTTGCGACTTGCGTTGAAGTTTTAAGACTGGATATAATGAGTCTCCAGCGAAAATAGTGAACTATTATTGCTTAATGGATGTGATGACACTCCAACAATGAACATATGTGAAAAGTTGTAGCCTCAAAATCAGGCAATGTAGAATTTAATACCTTTTTGAAATTATTTAATACATAATTGTATTAAAACATGAACTGTTTGGGCAGCATTACAAGTTAATTTTAAGGCTGACCATAGCCATACCATTCCAAGATATTAAAAATCAGTTCATAGTTGTGTGTCAGGGCTATAATATCAGGCTGACCACATTTTGTGTGAATGTGATGAACCCCCTAGGAAGAGTATTTCAAAGTTTGGTACGTGAAAAAACACTTAAAAACACACAAAATCTAAAATAGCTCACTTCCTGTTGGGAAAAGTTAAGGGATGCAAATGAGAAATGTGTGTGTCTTGAGGAGACCCTTATGCCTACCAGACGTGGTGCATTTACGTGAAAGTATATGTCCACAATATTAGAAAAAAGCCATAGGGGGCGCTGTGTAGCCACGCCCAGATGAATGTGGATATGGATGTGATTGCACTCCAAAAGTGAATATATTTGTAAAATATCAGCCCGATCAGATGATGTAGAACGGAATTAAGCCCACTTCCTGTTTTTGGGTGTAACGTGCGTATTATACGCCTCGCCATTGCCAAGCCGTTGGAGTTATCAAAAATCCTTTCGTCATTTAGGGTCAGGACTATTCTAAGATCATGATGACTACATTTGGTGTGAATGTGATGAATACCCTAGCAGTAACGCATACAAACATGATAAAAACCTCACTTCCGTTGCCAGATGGTGGCGCTATAACATTGATTTCTTCTTGGTATTTGGATGTGATTACACTCTAACAGTGAACATATTTGTAAAATATCAGCCAGATCAGACAATGTAGACCATGAATTTATGGCTACTTCTTGTTGGCGCGGCGTGACATGAAAATTTTACGCCTCGCCATGACCATACCGTTTGAGATATCAAAAATATCCTTTGGAATTAGTATCATGACTATCCTGAGACCACTTTGACCATATTTCGTGTGAATGCAATGAACCCCCTAGGAGGAGTACTTAAAAGTGTAGTACGTGTAAAATGCACAAAATTCAAAATGGCTGACTTCCTGTTCACATATTTCATTCGATGCGAATGAAAAATGTGTTTGTCCAGAGGAGCCCCACATGCATACCAAATTAGGTGAAGGTAGCTCAAAGTGCCTGTCCACAATAGAAGACAAAGCATTAGGGGGCGCTGTGGAGTCCCTCGGCCACGCCCAGGTCTGAGCATCTGATACATCCTGACAGCCAACACTTCTCATCTGTGTGCAAAGTTCTGTGAGTTTTCATCCATGGCAAGCACCTCAAAAATGCAAAATACATTGAAAAAAAAGAGAATAATAATTATAGGGGGCGCTGTCTAGCCACGCCCCGATTGATATGTATATATTTCATATTGTACTCCAACAGTGAACATATTTGTAAAATATCAGCCAGATCGGACCATGTCAAAAAAAAAGTCATTTTTTTGCATGCAATATGTGTACTGTACGACTCGCCATTTCCACACCGTTTGAGATATCAAAAATCCCTTCACAGCTTATGGTCATGACTATCCTAAGATCATGCGGACCACATTTCGTGTGAATGTGATGAATGCCCTAGCAGGAAGGCATACAAATATGATAAAGACCACACTTCCTGTTGCCAGATGGTGGCGCTATAACATTGACCCGTTCTTGGCATATGGATGTGATTATACTCCAACAATAAACGTATTTCTAAAATATCAGCCAGATCAGACGATGTAGACCATGAAATTACGGCCACTTCCTGTTGGCGTGGCGTGACATAAAAATTCTACGCCTCCCCAGGACCGTCCCGTTTGAGCTATCAAAAATATCCTGGCAATTTAGCATCATGAATATCCTGAGACCATTCTGACCACAGGTGGTGTGAATGTGATGAACCCCCTAGGAGGAGTACTTAAAAGTGCAGTACGTGTAAAACGCACAAAATCCAAAATGGCTGACTTCCTGTTTGTATATTTGATTAGATGCGAATGAGAAATGTGTTTGGACCGAGGAGTGCTATATGTGTACTAAATTTTGTGAAGGTAGCTCAAAGTGCCTGTCCACAATAGATGACAATGCGATAGGGGGCGCTGTGGAGTCCCTCAGCCACGCCTAGGTCTGAGAATCTGAGACAACCTGACAGCCACCACTTCTGATGTGTGTGCAAAATTCTGTGAGTTTTCATCCATGGCAAGCACCTCAAAAATGCACAAAACATTGAAAAAAAAAGAATAATAATAATAAATATAGCTGCAAGCAGCAATGAACGGGCCCAAGCACCATGGGCGCAACTGCCTTGGTGGCATAGTTGTGCCAATGACATGTTTAACAATATGTACACACTTTGGAAATAATCACCTTCCTTGGCAACGTATAGTGTGCACAGGAATTCCCCTTTGATCAATGAAGATGTTGGTGTTGCTATTGGAATGCATCAATGATATAAGACTCACTTCCTGTTGCCAGATGGTGGCGCTATAATATTGAGCCATGTATGGTTTTTGAATTTGATTACACTCCAATAATAAACCTATTTCAAAATTTTCAGCCACATCGGAAGATGTTCAGTGAAATTAAGGTCAATTCAATGTTCTAGTTTCCAGATGGTGGCGCTATAACATTGAGTCGTTTTTGGAATATGGATTTAATTACATTCCAACAATATACATATTTCTAAATTTTCGGCCACATCAGAAGATGTCGAGTAAACTTAAGGCCACTTCCTGTTGCCAGATGGTGGCGCTATAACATTGAGTCATTTTTGGGATATGGATGTGATTACACTCCCACAACAAACATATCTGTGTAATATCAACCAGATCAGACCATCTAGAATGAAATTACGACCACTTCCTGTTGCCGCGGCGAGACCTCAAATTGTACGCCTCGCCATAGCCGTACCGTTTGACATATCAGAAATATCCTTTCAATTTAGCATCAGGATTATCCTGAGACCATTCTCACCACATTTGGTGTGAATGTGATGAACCCCCTAGGAGGAGTATTTCAGAGTTTGGTACGTGTAAAAACACTTAAAAACATACAAAATCCAGAATAGCTCACTTCCTGTTTGGAAAAGTTAAGGGATGCAAATGAGAAATGTGTGTGTCTTGAGGAGACCCATATGCATACCATATTCGGTGAATTTACGTGAAAGTATATGTCCACAATATTAGAAAAGAACCATAGGGGGCGCTGCGTAGCCACGCCCAGATGTATGTGGATATGGATGTGATTGCACTCCAACAGTGAATATATCTGTAAAATATCAGCCCAATCAGACGATGTAGAACGGAATTAAGCCCACTTCCTGTTTTCGCTCATAACGTGTGTTTTGTACGCCTCGCTATTGCCAAACTATTTGAGATATCAAAAATCCCTTTGGCTTTTAGGGTCAGGACTATCCTAAGATCATGCTGACTACATTTGGTGTGAATGTGATGAATACCCTAGCAGGAACGCATACAAATATGATAAAAACCTCACTTCCTGTTGCCAGATGGTGGCGCTATAACATTGACTTCTTCTTGGGATATGGATGTGAGTATACTCACACAATGAACATATTTGTAAAATATCAGCCAGATCAGACGATGGAAACCACAAAATTATGGCCACTTCCTTTTGGCGCGGCGTGACATAAAAATTGTACGCCTCGCCATGACCATACCGTTTGAGATATCAAAAATATCCTTTGGAATTAGTTTCATGACTATCCTGAGACCAATTTGACCACATTTCGTGTGAATGCAATGAACCCCCTAGGAGGAGTACTTAAAAGTGTAGTACGTGTAAAATGCACAAAATTCAAAATGGCTGACTTCCTGCTTACATATTTGATTCGATGCGAATGAGAAATGTGTTTGTCCAGAGGAGCCCCACATGCATACCAAATTAGGTGAAGGTAGCTCAAAGTGCCTGTCCACAATAGAAGACAAAGCATTAGGGGGCGCTGTGGAGTCCCTTGGCCACGCCCAGGTCTGAGCATCTGATACATCCTGACCGCCAACACTTCTCATGTGTGTGCAAAATTCTGTGAGTTTCCATCCATGGCAAGCACCTCAAAAATGCAAAATACATTTAAAAAAAAGAGAATAATAATTATAGGGGGCGCTGTCTAGCCACGCCCCAATTGATATGTATATATCTGATATTGTACTGCTACAGTGAACATATTTGTAAAATATCAGCCAGATCGGACGATGTCGAAAAAAAAGTCATTTTTTTGCACGCAATATGTGTACTGTACGACTCGCCATTTCCATACCGTTTGAGATATCAAAAATCCCTTCACAACTTAGCGTAAGGACTATCTTAAGATCATGCTGACCGCATTTGGTGTGAATTTGCTGAATGCCCTAGCAGGAATGCATACAAATATGTTAAAGACCTCACTTCCTATTGCCAGATGGTGGCGCTATAACAATGACCTGTTCTTGGGATATGGATGTGATTACACTCCAACAATAAACAAAGTTCTAAAATATCAGCCAGATCAGACAATGTAGACCATGAAATTATGGCCACTTCCTGTTGGCGTGGCGTGACATAAAAATTGTAATCCTCCCCGTGACTGTCCCATTTGAGCTATCAAAAATATCCTGGCAATTTAGCATCATGACTATCCTGAGACCATTCTGACCACAGTTGGTGTGAATGCGATGAACCCCCTAGGAGGAGTACTTAAAAGTGTAGTACGTGTAAAACTCAGAAAATCCAAAATGGCTGACTTCCTGTTTGGATATTTGATTAGATCCGAATGAGAAATGTGTTTGGACCGAGGAGCGCTATTTGGCCACCAAATTAGGTGCAGGTAGCTCAAAGTGCCTGCCCACAATAGAAGACAATGCGATAGGGGGCGCTGTGGAGTCCCTCGGCCACGCCCAGGTCTGAGCATCTGAGAGCTCCTGACAGCAACCACTTCTGATGTGTGTGCAAAATGTCAAGACTTTTTACGCATGGCAAGGCCCTCAAAAAAGCCCATTTGCCTGAAGAAAAAGAATAATAATAATAAATATAGCTGCAAGCAGCAATGAACGGGCCCAAGCACCATGGGCGCAACCGCCTTGGTGGCATAGTTGTGCCAATGACATGTTTCACAACATGTACACACTTTGGAAATAATCACCTTCCTGGACAACGTATAGTGTGCACAGGAATTCCCCTTTGAGCAATGAGGATGTTGGTGCTGCTATTGGAATGCATCAATGATATAAGCCTCACTTCCTGTTGCCAGATGGTGGCGCTATAATATTGAACCATGTATGGTTTTTGAATTTGATTACACTCCAATAATAAACCTATTTCTAAATTCTAAGCCACATCGGAAGATGTTGAGTGAAATTAAGGCCACTTCCTGTTGCCAGCAGGTGGCGCTATAACATTGAGCCATTTTTGATACATGGATTTAATTACACTGCAATAATCAAAATATTTTTACATTTTCAGCCACATCGGAAGATGTCGAGTGAAATTAAGGCCACTTCCTTTTGCCAGATGGTGGAGCTATGCCATTGAGCCTTTATTGCTATATGGATGAGATTACACTCCAAAAATGAACATGTGTGAAGTTTTAGCCACATCAGACAATGTAGAATGAAACAAAAATTACTTCTTGCTTGCACATTGTAATAATATGCTCCAGTCCTGTATGGAGAGCAGAGATGAATTCATTTCCATAGATTTTACAGCGGGAGGCACAATTTATGCTTGAGAAGTCATTCGGTTATAAATATGCACTCAAAATGAAACCATTGGCTTAAAGAAACTATTCAACTTTATTGTGGCCGCACCAGGGATGGAACCGCGGACCTTGCATGTCTTAATCCACTGCCTGAACCGTAAAACTATACTGCCCTCTTATACACGTACGCTATCTATTGGCCAAAAGTTGTATGTTTCCTTTTATCTTGGTTAAATAATTTCTCTCCGAAGTGTCGGATAATATTGCATTAAACGTCTCGTTAGCCAGCATCATTCTTTTCCATTTCACTGGTAATTATGCTGCCTGAAACGCATTTGTTCAGCCAAATCTAAAGGAGATGCCAAGTCTCTGCCCTCAATCCGTTATTTTCATATTAAGTCACAAATTCCTAGCGAAATTGTATGTTCTCTTAATTCGTGTTTAATGACAAGCAAAATAAACTAACATAGCTGGCGATTTAACGGAAAGTTTTCTATTCATGTAAACCAACGTAGCGGACCTGTTTTTTGACTCACACAGACAAGTGGACAGGCTGGCTCCTGTTAGCCAATATCTGTCATCTCGCAACGACCTGCAAGCCATACCTTTGTTGAACATAACGGTTTCATCTTAACACAGTGTTCGAGCACCACCTCGAATGCTAACGTTTTTTTTTTGACTTCATGTGTTACTCTTTAAAATATATGATACTCTCCTGCCATTTAAAGACAGTCATTAAATTTTTTAAATATTTATTTTAGATATTCAATTCATATAATGAAAATAGATGCAAAGAAACGTCGGGCTGGGTGTTGTCAATACATTTTGTCACGTAGGCTGCAGCTGTAAATCATACATCGTTATGCCTACTGGCTCGCTAGAAAAAAACAAAAACCTATCCCCGTATCAGAAATGGGGGGAAGTTACAGCGACGCAGTTAGTCTGTGAGTAGAATAGATTATGTAGACAACTTCACTGTTTCCACAAAGGAACCAAAAATGTGCTTTTAAACAGGACTTGGTCAGTGTAATGATATAAATGCTAGCATTCGATTATGGTCAACGGTACCGAAAATGCCCGTTGCACCAGCCATCATAACAAATGTCCCAATATAGGATCGATTTAAACATCTATATATTTTTATTTCATTTGACAGTGTAGGCGATTGTGTGTATTCCGACGCGAATTACATTTAATTGGGTTACGGCATTCACTTCAATCGAATGAAGTCAAATAGAAACGGCTCGAATTCCTTAATAAGGCTTCTTGGTTTTCAAGCCAACTTTCCGAACAGCTGTTTTGTGTTGAGTCCTTAAAATGCTACAATACGTTTTTTTTAAAACCAAATAACATTGAACGTCAATGCAAGATCTGCATTATATGTGTTAATCTTTGAAATATATGATACTTTCCTGCCAGTAAAAGCCTGTCCTTTATTTTAGTTATTCAATCCATAAAATTAAGGTCGATGAAAAAAACGTTGCTGTGGGCTGGGTGTTGTCAGTACATTTTGTCACGTAGGCTGCCGCTGTTACTCATACATCGTTATGGTTACTGGCTCGCAAAAAGAAACAAAACTTGTCATTGAGAAATCACTTTATCCAAGAAAATTAGAAAGAATACTAACCTTTGCCACTAGATGGCAGTCGCGTATTAGAAATGGGAGAGTCAGTTGCGACTTGCGTTGAAGTTTTAAGACTGGATATAATGAGTCTCCAGCGAAAATAGTGACCTATTATTGCTTAATGGATGTGATGACACTCCAACAATGAACATATGTGAAAAGTTGTAGCCTCAAAATCAGGCAATACCTTTTTGAAATTATTTAATACATAATTGTATTAAAACATGAACTGTTTGGGCAGCATTACAAGTTAATTTTAAGGCTGACCATAGCCATACCATTCCAAGATATTAAAAATCAGTTCATAGTTGTGTGTCAGGGCTATAATATCATGCTGACCACATTTTGTGTGAATGTGATGAACCCCCTAGGAAGAGTATTTCAAAGTTTGGTACGTGAAAAAACACTTAAAAACACACAAAATCCAAAATAGCTCACTTCCTGTTGGGAAAAGTTAAGGGATGCAAATGAGAAATGTGTGTGTCTTGAGGAGACCCTTATGCCTACCAGACGTGGTGCATTTACGTGAAAGTATATGTCCACAATATTAGAAAAAAGCCATAGGGGGCGCTGTGTAGCCACGCCCAGATGAATGTGGATATGGATGTGATTGCACTCCAAAAGTGAATATATTTGTAAAATATCAGCCCGATCAGATGATGTAGAACGGAATTAAGCCCACTTCCTGTTTTTGGGCGTAACGTGTGTATTATACGCCTCGCCATTGCCAAACCGTTTGAGATATCAAAAATCCTTTCGTCATTTAGGGTCAGGACTATTCTCAGATCATGATGACTACATTTGGTGTGAATGTGATGAATGCTCTAGCAGGAACGCATACAAACATGATAAAAACCTCACTTCCGTTGCCAGATGGTGGCGCTATAACATTGATTTCTTCTTGGTATATGGATGTGATTACACTCTAACAGTGAACATATTTGTAAAATATCAGCCAGATCAGACAATGTAGACCATGAATTTATGGCTACTTCCTGTTGGCGCGGCATGACATGAAAATTTTACGCCTCGCCATGACCATACCGTTTGAGATATCAAAAATATCCTTTGGAATTAGTATCATGACTATCCTGAGACCACTTTGACCACATTTCGTGTGAATGCAATGAACCCCCTAGGAGGAGTACTTAAAAGTGTAGTACGTGTAAAATGCACAAAATTCAAAATGGCTGACTTCCTGTTCACATATTTTATTCAATGCGAATGAGAAATGTGTTTGTCCAGAGGAGCCCCACATGCATACCAAATTAGGTGCAGGTAGCTCAAAGTGCCTGTCCACAATAGAAGACAAAGCATTAGGGGGCGCTGTGGAGTCCCTCGGCCACGCCCAGGTCTGAGCATCTGATACATGCTGACAGCCAACACTTCTCATGTGTGGGCAAAATTCTGTGAGTTTTCATCCATGGCAAGCACCTCAAAAATGCAAAATACATTGAAAAAAAAAAGATAAATAATTATAGGGGGCGCTGTCTAGCCACGCCCCGATTGATATGTATATATTTCATATTGTACTCCAACAGTGAACATATTTGTAAAATATCAGCCAGATCGGACGATGTCAAAAAAAAAGTCATTTTTTTGCACGCAATATGTGTACTGTACGACTCGCCATTTCCATACCGTTTGAGATATCAAAAATCCCTTCAGAGTTTTTGGTCATGACTATCCTAAGATCATGCGGACCACATTTCGTGTGAATGTGATGAATGCCCTAGCAGGAAGGCATACAAATATGATAAAGACTTCACTTCCTGTTGCCAGATGGTGGCGCTATAACATTGACCCGTTCTTGGGATATGGATGTGATTATCCTCCAACAATAAACGTATTTCTAAAATATCAGCCAGATCAGACGATGGAAACCATGAAATTACGGCCACTTCCTGTTGGCGTGGCGTGACATAAAAATTCTACGCCTCCCTAGGACCGTCACGTTTGAGCTATCAAAAATATCCTGGCAATTTAGCATCATGAACATCCTGAGACCATTCTGACCACAGGTGGTGTGAATGTGATGAACCCCCTAGGAGGAGTACTTAAAAGTGCAGTACGTGTAAAACGCACAAAATCCAAAATGGCTGACTTCCTGTTTGTATATTTGATTAGATGTGAATGAGAAATGTGTTTGGACCGAGAAGTGCTATATGCGTACTAAATTTTGTGAAGGTAGCTCAAAGTGCCTGCCCACAATAGATGACAATGCGATAGGGGGCGCTGTGGAGTCCCTCAGCTACGCCCAGGTCTGAGCATCTGAGACAACCTGACAGCCACCACTTCTGATGTGTGTGCAAAATTCTGTGAGTTTTCATCCATGGCAAGCACCTCAAAAATGCACAAAACATTGAAAAAAAAAGAATAATAATAATAATAATAATAATAATAATAATAATAATAATAATAATAATAATCCTTCCAATAACAATAGGGTCCTTCGCACCCTACGGTGCTTGGGCCCTAAATATAGCTGCAAGCAGCAATGAACGGGCCCAAGCACCATGGGCGCAACCGCCTTGGTGGCATAGTTGTGCCAATGACATGTTTCACAATATGTACACACTTTGGAAATAATCACCTTCCTGGACAACGTATAGTGTGCACAGGAATTCCCCTTTGATCAATGAAGATGTTTCTGCTGCTATTGGAATGCATCAATGATATAAGCCTCACTTCCTATTGCCAGATGGTGGCGCTATAATATTGAGCCGTGTATGGTTTATGGATTTGATTTCACTCCAATAATTAACATATTTGTACATTTTCAGCCAAATTGGAAGATGTCAAGTAAAATTTAAGCCACTTCCTGTTGCCAGATGGTGGCGGTATAATACTGAACCGTGTATGGTTCATGGATTTGATTACACTCCAATAATTAACATATTTGTCCATTTTCAGCCAAATTGGAAGATGTCAAGTAAAATTAAAGCCACTTCCTGTTGCCAGATGGTGGCGCTATGCCATTGAGCCTTTCTTGGTATATGGATGAGATTACACTCCAAAAATGAACATGTGTGACGTTTCTGCCACATCAGACAATGTAGAATGAAACAAAAATTACTTCTTGCTTGCACAGTGTAATAATATGCTCCAGTCCTGTATGGAGAGCAGAGATTAATTAATTTCAATAGATTTTACAGCGGGAGGCACAATTTACGCTTGAGAAGTCATTCGGTTATAAATATGCACTCAAAATAAAACCATTGGCGTAAAGAAACTATTCAACTTTATTGAGGCCGCACCGGGGATGGAACCGCGGACCTTGCATGTCTTAATCCACTGTCTGAACCATTAAGCTATACTGCCCTCTTATACACGTACGTTATCTATTGGCCAAAAATTGTATGTTTCCTTTCATCCTGGTTAAATAATTTATCTCCGAAGTGTCGGATAATATTGCATTAAACGTCGAGTTAGCCAGCATCATTCTTTTCCATTTCACCGGTAATTATGCTGCCTGCAACGCATTTGTTCAGCCAAATCTAAAGGAGATGCCAAGTCTCTGCCCTCAATCCGGTATTTTCATATTAAGTCAAAAATTCCTAGCGAAATTGTATGTTCTCTTAATTCGTGTTTAATGACAAGCAAAATAAACTAACATATCTGGCGATTTAACTGAAAGTTTTCTATTCATGTAAACAAACGTAGCTGACCTGTTTTTTTGACTCACACAGACAGTGGACAGGCTGGCTGCTGTTAGCCAATGCGCGTCATCTCGCAACGACCTGCATGCCATACCTTTGTTGAACATAACGGTCTCATGTTAACACAGAGTTCGACCAGAGCCATCTCAAACGTTAACGTTTCTTTTTGACTTTTGACTCTTTTAAATATAAGCTACTCTCCTGCCAGTTAAAGACAGTCATTAAATGTCTTTAATATTTACTTCAGATATTCTATTCAAAAATGAAAATAGATGCAAAGAAACGTCGGGCTGGGTGTTGTCAATACATTTTGTCACGTAGGCTGCAGCTGTAAATCATACATCGTTATGCCTACTGGCTCGCTAAAAAAAAAACAAAAACCTATCGTTGAAAAATCACTTGAAGGAAGAAAAATATAAAAGTTCCACTTTCTGCCAATAAATGGAATCCCCGTATCAGAAATGGGGGGAAGTTACAGCGACGCAGTTAGTCTGTGAGTAGAATAGATTGTGTAGACAACTTCACTGTTTCCACAAAGGTGATGTGCTTTTTAACAGGACTTGGTCAGTGTAATGATATAAATGCTAGCATTCGATTATGGTCAACGGTACCGAAAATGCCCGTTGCACCAGCCATCATAACAAATGTCCCAATATAGGATCGATTTAAACCTCTATATATTTTTATTTCACGTTGGCAGTGTAGGCTATTATGTGTATTCCGACGCGAATTACATTTAATTGGGTTACGGCATTCACTTCAATCGAATGAAGTCAAATAGAAACGGCTCGAAATCCATAATAAGGCTTCTTGGTTTTCAAGCTAAGTTTCCGAACAGCTGTTTTGTATTGAGTCCTTAAAATGCTACAACACGGTTTTTTATGAACCAAATAACATTGAACGTCATTGCAAGATATGCATTATATGTGTTAATCTTTGAAATATATGATACTTTCCTGCCAGTAAAAGCCTGTCTTTTATTTTAGTTATTCAATCCATATAATTAAGGTGGATGAGAAAAAACGTTGCTGTGGGCTGGGTGTTGTCAGTACATTTTGTCACGTAGGCTGCCGCTGTTACTCATACATCGTTATGGTTACTGGCTCGCAAAAAGAAACAAAACTTGTCATTGAGAAATCACTTGAGAAACAATACCAACTTTTGCCAGTAGATGGCAGTCGCGTATTAGAAATGGGAGAGTCATTTGCGACTTGCGTTGAAGTTTTAAGACTGGATATAATGAGTCTCCAGCGAAAATAGTGAACTATTATTGCTTAATGGACGTGATGACACTCCAACAATGAACATATGTGAAAAGTTGTAGCCTCAAAATCAGGCAATGTAGAATTTAATACCTTTATGAAATTATTTAATACATAATTGTATTAAAACATGAACTGTTTGGGCAGCATTTCAAGTTAATTTTAAGGCTGACCATAGCCATACCATTCCAAGATATTAAAAATCAGTTCATAGTTGTGTGTCAGGGCTATAATATCATGCTGACCACATTTTGTGTGAATGTGATGAACCCCCTAGGAAGAGTATTTCAAAGTTTGGTACGTGAAAAAACACTTAAAAACACACAAAATCCAAAATAGCTCACTTCCTGTTGAGAAAAGTTAAGGGATGCAAATGAGAAATGTGTGTGTCTTGAGGAGACCCTTATGCCTACCAGACGTGGTGCATTTACGTGAAAGTATGTGTCCACAATATTAGAAAAAAGCCATAGGGGGCGCTGTGTAGCCACGCCCAGATGAATGTGGATATGGATGTGATTGCACTCCAAAAGTGAATATATTTGTAAAATATCAGCCCGATCAGATGATGTAGAACGGAATTAAGCCCACTTCCTGTTTTTGGGCGTAACGTGTATATTATACGCCTCGCCATTGCCAAACCGTTTGAGATATCAAAAATCCTTTCGTCATTTAGGGTCGGAACTATTCTAAGATCATGATGACTACATTTGGTGTGAATGTGATGAATACCTTAGCAGGAACGCATACAAACATGATAAAAACCTCACGTCCGTTGCCAGATGGTGGCGCTATAACATTGATTTCTTCTTGGTATTTGGATGTGATTACACTCTAACAGTGAACATATTTGTAAAATATCAGCCAGATCAGACAATGTAGACCATGAATTTATGGCAACTTCCTGTTGGCGCGGCGTGACATGAAAATTGTACGCCTCGCCATGACCATACCGTTTGAGATATCAAAAATATCCTGTGGAATTAGTATCATGACTATCCTGAGACCACTTTGACCACATTTCGTGTGAATGCAATGAACCCCCTAGGAGGAGTACTTAAAAGTGTAGTACGTGTAAAATGCACAAAATTCAAAATGGCTGACTTCCTGTTTACATATTTGATTCGATGCGAATGAGAAATGTGTTTGTCCAGAGGAGCCCCACATGCGTACGAAATAAGGTGAAGGTAGCTCAAAGTGCCTGTCCACAATAGAAGACAAAGCATTAGGGGGCGCTGTGGAGTCCCTTGGCCACGCCCAGGTCTGAGCATCTGATACATCCTGACAGCCAACACTTCTCATGTGTGTGCAAAATTCTGTGAGTTTCCATCCATGGCAAGCACCTCAAAAATGCAAAATACATTGAAAAAAAAGAGAATAATAATTATAGGGGGCGCTGTCTAGCCACGCCCCGATTGATATGTATATATCTGATATTGTAGTGCTACAGTGAACATATTTGTAAAATATCAGCCAGATCGGACGATGTCGAAAAAAAAGTCATTTTTTTGCACGCAATATGTGTACTGTACGACTCGCCATTTCCATACCGTTTGAGATATCAAAAATCCCTTCACAACTTAGTGTAAGGACTATCTTAAGATCATGCTGTCCGCATTTGGTGTGAATGTGCTGAATGCACTAGCAGGAATGCATACAAATATGTTAAAGACCACACTTCCTGTTGCCAGATGGTGGCGCTATAACATTGACCTGTTCTTGGGATATGGATGTGATTGTAGTCCAACAATAAACAAAGTTCTAAAATATCAGCCAGATCAGACAATGTAGACCATGAAATTATGGCCACTTCCTGTTGGCGCGGCGTGACATAAAAATTGTACTCCTCCCCATGACCGTCCCGTTTGAGCTATCAAAAATATCCTGGCAATTTAGCATCATGACTATCCTGAGACCATTCTGACCACAGGTGGTGTGAATGCGACGAACCCCCTAGGAGGAGTACTTAAAAGTGTAGTACGTGTAAAACTCAGAAAATCCAAAATGGCTGACTTCCTGTTTGGATATTTGATTAGATCCGAATGAGAAATGTGTTTGGACCGAGGAGCGCTATATGGCCACCAAATTAGGTGCAGGTAGCTCAAAGTGCCTGCCCACAATAGAAGACAATGCGATAGGGGGCGCTGTGGAGTCCCTCGACCACGCCCAGGTCTGAGCATCTGAGAGCTCCTGACAGCAACCACTTCTGATGTGTGTGCAAAATGTCAAGACTTTTTACGCATGGCAAGGCCCTCAAAAAAGCCCATTTGCCTGAAGAAAAAGAATAATAATAATAATAATAATAATAATAATAATAATAATCCTTCCAATAACAATAGGGTCCTTCGCACCCTACGGTGCTTGGGCCCTAAATATAGCTGCAAGCAGCAATGAACGGGCCCAAGCACCATGGGCGCAACCGCCTTGGTGGCATAGTTGTGCCAATGACATGTTTCACAATATGTACACACTTTGGAAATAATCACCTTCCTGGACAACGTATAGTGTGCACAGGAATTCCCCTTTGATCAATGAAGTTGTTTCTGCTGCTATTGGAATGCATCAATGATATAAGCCTCACTTCCTATTGCCAGATGGTGGCGCTATAATATTGAGCCATGTATGGTTTATGGATTTGATTTCACTCCAATAATTAACATATTTGTACATTTTCAGCCAAATTGGAAGATGTCACGTAAAATTTAAGCCACTTCCTGTTGCCAGATGGTGGCGCTATAATATTGAGCCGTGTATGGTTCATGGATTTGATTACACTCCAATAATTAACATATTTGTCCATTTTCAGCCAAATTGGAAGATGTCAAGTAAAATTAAAGCCACTTCCTGTTGCCAGATGGTGGCGCTATGCCATTGAGCCTTTCTTGGTATATGGATGAGATTACACTCCAAAAATGAACATGTGTGAAGTTTCTGCCACATCAGACAATGTAGAATGAAACAAAAATTACTTCTTGCTTGCACAGTGTAATAATATGCTCCAGTCCTGTATGGAGAGCAGAGATTAATTAATTTCAATAGATTTTACAGCGGGAGGCACAATTTACGCTTGAGAAGTCATTCGGTTATAAATATGCACTCAAAATAAAACCATTGGCGTAAAGAAACTATTCAACTTTATTGTGGCCGCACCGGGGATGGAACCACGGACCTTGCATGTCTTAATCCACTGTCTGAACCATTAAACTATACTGCCCTCTTATACACGTACGTTATCTATTGGCCAAAAGTTGTATGTTTCCTTTCATCCTGGTTAAATAATATCTCTCCGAAGTGTCGGATAATATTGCATTAAACGTCGAGTTAGCCAGCATCATTCTTTTCCATTTCACTGGTAATTATGCTGCCTGAAACGCATTTGTTCAGCCAAATCTAAAGGAGATGCCAAGTCTCTGCCTTCAATCCGGTATTTTCATATTAAGTCAAAAATTCCTAGCGAAATTGTATGTTCTCTTAATTCGTGTTTAATGACAAGCAAAATAAACTAACATATCTGGCGATTTAACTGAAAGTTTTCTATTCATGTAAACACACGTAGCTGACCTGTTTTTTTGACTCACACAGACAGTGGACAGGCTGGCTGCTGTTAGCCAATGCGCGTCATCTCGCAACGACCTGCATGCCATACCTTTGTTGAACATAACGGTCTCATGTTAACACAGAGTTCGACCAGAGCCATCTCAAACGTTAACGTTTCTTTTTGACTTTTGACTCTTTTAAATATATGCTACTCTCCTGCCAGTTAAAGACAGTCATTAAATGTCTTTAATATTTATTTCAGATATTCTATTGAAAAATGAAAATAGATGCAAAGAAACGTCGGGCTGGGTGTTGTCAATACATTTTGTCACGTAGGCTGCAGCTGTAAATCATACATCGTTATGCCTACTGGCTCGCTAGAAAAAAAACAAAAACCTATCGTTGAAAAATCACTTGAAGGAAGAAAAATATAAAAGTTCCACTTTCTGCCAATAAATGGAATCCCCGTATCAGAAATGGGGGGAAGTTACAGCGACGCAGTTAGTCTGTGAGTAGAATAGATTGTGTAGACAACTTCACTGTTTCCACAAAGGTGATGTGCTTTTTAACAGGACTTGGTCAGTGTAATGATATAAATGCTAGCATTCGATTATGGTCAACGGTACCGAAAATGCCCGTTGCACCAGCCATCATAACAAATGTCCCAATATAGGATCGATTTAAACCTCTATATATTTTTATTTCACGTTGACAGTGTAGGCTATTATGTGTATTCCGACGCGAATTACATTTAATTGGGTTACGGCATTCACTTCAACCGAATGAAGTCAAATAGAAACGGCTCGAATTCCTTAATAAGGCTTCTTGATTTTCAAGCTAACTTTCCGAACAGCTGTTTTGTATTGAGTCCTTAAAATGCTACAACACGGTTTTTTTTAAACCAAATAACATTGAACGTCATTGCAAGATATATGCAATACCAACTTTTGCCAGTAGATGGCAGTCGCGTATTAGAAATGGGAGAGTCATTTGCGACTTGCGTTGAAGTTTTAAGACTGGATATAATGAGTCTCCAGCGAAAATAGTGAACTATTATTGCTTAATGGATGTGATGACACTCCAACAATGAACATATGTGAAAAGTGTTAGCCTCAAAATCAGGCAATGTAGAATTTAATACCTTTTTGAAATTATTTAATACATAATTGTATTAAAACATGAACTGTTTGGGCAGCATTACAAGTTAATTTTAAGGCTGACCAGAGCCATACCATTCCAAGATATTAAAAATCAGTTCATAGTTTTGTGTCAGGGCTATAATATCATGCTGACCACATTTTGTGTGAATGTGATGAACCCCCTAGGAAGAGTATTTCAAAGTTTGGTACGTTAAAAAACACTTAAAAACACACAAAATCCAAAATAGCTCACTTCCTGTTGGGAAAAGTTAAGGGATGCAAATGAGAAATGTGTGTTTCTTGAGGAGACCCTTATGGCTACCAGACGTGGTGCATTTACGTGAAAGTATATGTCCACAATATTAGAAAAAAGTCATAGGGGGCGCTGTGTAGCCACGCCCAGGTGAATGTGGATATGGATGTGATTGCACTCCAAAAGTGAATATATTTGTAAAATATCAGCCCGATCAGATGATGTAGAACGGAATTAAGCTCACTTCCTGTTTTTGGGCGTAACGTGTGTATTATACGCCTCGCCATTGCCAAACCGTTTGAGATATCAAAAATCCTTTCGTCTTTTAGGGTCAGGACTATTCTAAGATCATGATGACTACATTTGGTGTGAATGTGATGAATACCCTAGCAGGAACGCATACAAACATGAAAAAAACCTCACTTCCGTTGCCAGATGGTGGCGCTATAACATTGATTTCTTCTTGGTATTTGGATGTGATTACACTCTAACAGTGAACATATTTGTAAAATATCAGCCAGATCAGACAATGTAGACCATGAATTTATGGCTACTTCCTGTTCGCGCGGCGTGACATGAAAATTGTACGCCTCGCCATGACCATACCGTTTGAGATATCAAAAATATCCTTTGGAATTAGTATCATGACTATCCTCAGACCACTTTGACCCCATTTCGTGTGAATGCAATGAACCCCCTAGGAGGAGTACTTAAAAGTGTAGTACGTGTAAAATGCACAAAATTCAAAATGGCTGACTTCCTGTTCACATATTTGATTCAATGCGAATGAGAAATGTGTTTGTCCAGAGGAGGCCCACATGCCTACTAAATTAGGTGAAGGTAGCTCAAAGTGCCTGTCCTCAATAGAAGACAAAGCATTAGGGGGCGCTGTGGAGTCCCTCGGCCACGCCCAGGTCTGAGCATCTGATACATCCTGAGAGCCAACACTTCTCATGTGTGTGCAAAATTCCATGAGTTTCCATCCATGGCAAGCACCTCAAAAATGCAAAATACATTGAAAAAAAAGAGAATAATAATTATAGGGGGCGCTGTCTAGCCACGCCCCGATTGATATGTATATATTTAATATTGTACTCCAACAGTGAACATATTTATAAAATATCAGCCAGATCGGACGATGTCGAAAAAAAAATCATTTTTTTGCACGCAATATGTGTACTGTACGACTCGCCATTTCCATACCGTTTGAGATATCAAAAATCCCTTCACAGCTTATGGTCATGACTATCCTAAGATCATGCTGACCACATTTCGTGTGAATGTGATGAATGCCCTAGCAGGAAGGCATACAAATATGATAAAGACCTCACTTCCTGTTGCCAGATGGTGGCGCTATAACATTGACCCGTTCTTGGGATATGGATGTGATTATACTCCAACAATAAACATATTTCTAAAAGATCAGCCAGATCAGACAATGTAGACCATGAAATTACGGCCACTTCCTGTTGGCGCCGCGTGACATAAAAATTCTACGCCTCCCTAGGACCGTCCCGTTTCAGCTATCAAAAATATCCTGGCAATTTAGCATCATGAATATCCTCAGACCATTCTGACCACAGGTGGTGTGAATGTGATGAACCCCCTAGGAGGAGTACTTAAAAGTGCAGTACGTGTAAAACGCACAAAATCCAAAATGGCTGACTTCCTGTTTGTATATTTGATTAGATGCGAATTAGAAATGTGTTTAGGCCGAGGAGTGCTATATGCGTACTAAATTTTGTGAAGGTAGCTCAAAGTGCCTGCCCACAATAGATGACAATGCGATAGGGGGCGCTGTGGAGTTCCTCAGCGACGCCCAGGTCTCAGCATCTGAGCGATCCTGACAGCCACCACTTCTGATGTGTGTGCAAAATTCTGTGAGTTTTCATCCATGGCAAGCACCTCAAAAATGCACAAAACATTGAAAAAAAAAGAATAATAATAATAAATATAGCTGCAAGCAGCAATGAACGGGCCCAAGCACCATGGGCGCAACCGCCTTGGTGGCATAGTTGTGCCAATGACATGTTTCACAATATGTACACACTTTGGAAATAATCACCTTCCTGGACAACGTATAGTGTGCACAGGAATTCCCCTTTGATCAATGAAGATGTTTCTGCTGCTATTGGAATGCATCAATGATATAAGCCTCACTTCCTATTGCCAGATGGTGGCGCTATAATATTGAGCCGTGTATGGTTTATGGATTTGATTTCACTCCAATAATTAACATATTTGTACATTTTCAGCCAAATTGGAAGATATCAAGTAAAATTTAAGCCACTTCCTGTTGCCAGATGGTGGCGGTATAATATTGAGCCGTGTATGGTTCATGGATTTGATTACACTCCAATAATTAACATATTTGTCCATTTTCAGCCAAATTGGAAGATGTCAAGTAAAATTAAAGCCACTTCCTGTTGCCAGATGGTGGCGCTATGCCATTGAGCCTTTCTTGGTATATGGATGATTTTACACTCCAAAAATGAACATGTGTGAAGTTTCTGCCACATCAGACAATGTAGAATGAAACAAAAATTACTTCTTGCTTGCACAGTGTAATAATATGCTCCAGTCCTGTATGGAGAGCAGAGATTAATTAATTTCAATAGATTTTACAGCGGGAGGCACAATTTACGCTTGAGAAGTCATTCGGTTATAAATATGCACTCAAAATAGGACCATTGGCGTAAAGAAACTATTCATCTTTATTGTGGCCGCACCGGGGATGGAACCGCGGACCTTGCATGTCTTAATCCACTGTCTGAACCATTAAGCTATACTGCCCTCTTATACACGTACGTTATCTATTGGCCAAAAGTTGTATGTTTCCTTTCATCCTGGTTAAATAATTTCTCTCCTAAGTGTCGGATAATATTGCATTAAACGTCGAGTTAGCCAGCATCATTCCATTGGCGTAAAGAAACTATTCAACTTTATTGTGGCCGCACCGGGGATGGAACCGCGGACCTTGCATGTCTTAATCCACTGTCTGAACCATTAAGCTATACTGCCCTCTTATACACGTACGTTATCTATTGGCCAAAAGTTGTATGTTTCCTTTCATCCTGGTTAAATAATTTCTCTCCGAAGTGTCGGATAATATTGCATTAAACGTCGAGTTAGCCAGCATCATTCTTTCCATTTCACCGGTAATTATGCTGCCTGAAACGCATTTGTTCAGCCAAATCTAAAGGAGATGCCAAGTCTCTGCCCTCAATCCGGTATTTTCATATTAAGTCAAAAATTTCTAGCGAAATTGTATGTTCTCTTAATTCGTGTTTAATGACAAGCAAAATAAACTAACATATCTGGCGATTTAACTGAAAGTTTTCTATTCATGTAAACAAACGTAGCTGACCTGTTTTTTTGACTCACACAGACAGTGGACAGGCTGGCTGCTGTTAGCCAATGCGCGTCATCTCGCAACGACCTGCATGCCATACCTTTGTTGAACATAACGGTCTCATGTTAACACAGAGTTCGACCAGAGCCATCTCAAACGTTAACGTTTCTTTTTGACTTTTGACTCTTTTAAATATATGCTACTCTCCTGCCAGTTAAAGACAGTCATTAAATGTCTTTAATATTTACTTCAGATATTCTATTCAAAAATGAAAATAGATGCAAAGAAACGTCGGGCTGGGTGTTGTCAATACATTTTGTCACGTCGGCTGCAGCTGTAAATCATACATCGTTATGCCTACTGGCTCGCTAGAAAAAAAACAAAAACCTATCGTTGAAAAATCACTTGAAGGAAGAAAAATATAAAAGTTCCACTTTCTGCCAATAAATGGAATCCCCGTATCAGAAATGGGGGGAAGTTACAGCGACGCAGTTAGTCTGTGAGTAGAATAGATTGTGTAGACAACTTCACTGTTTCCACAAAGGTGATGTGCTTTTTAACAGGACTTGGACAGTGTAATGATATAAATGCTAGCATTCGATTATGGTCAACGGTACCGAAAATGCCCGTTGCACCAGCCATCATAACAAATGTCCCAATATAGGATCGATTTAAACCTCTATATATTTTTATTTCACGTTGACAGTGTAGGCTATTATGTGTATTCCGACGCGAATTACATTTAATTGGGTTACGGCATTCACTTCAACCGAATGAAGTCAAATAGAAACGGCTCGAATTCCTTAATAAGGCTTCTTGATTTTCAAGCTAACTTTCCGAACAGCTGTTTTGTATTGAGTCCTTAAAATGCTTCAACACGGTTTTTTTTAAACCAAATAACATTGAACGTCATTGCAAGATATATGCAATACCAACTTTTGCCAGTAGATGGCAGTCGCGTATTAGAAATGGGAGAGTCATTTGCGACTTGCGTTGAAGGTTTAAGACTGGATATAATGAGTCTCCAGCGAAAATAGTGAACTATTATTGCTTAATGGATGTGATGACACTCCAACAATGAACATATGTGAAAAGTTGTAGCCTCAAAATCAGGCAATGTAGAATTTAATACCTTTATGAAATTATTTAATACATAATTGTATTAAAACATGAACTATTTGGGCAGCATTTCAAGTTAATTTTAAGGCTGACCATAGCCATACCATTCCAAGATATTAAAAATCAGTTCATAGTTGTGTGTCAGGGCTATAATATCATGCTGACCACATTTTGTGTGAATGTGATGAACCCCCTAAGAAGAGTATTTCAAAGTTTGGTACGTGAAAAAACACTTAAAAACACACAAAATCCAAAATAGCTCACTTCCTGTTGGGAAAAGTTAAGGGATGCAAATGAGAAATGTGTGTGTCTTGAGGAGACCCTTATGCCTACCAGACGTGGTGCATTTACGTGAAAGTATATGTCCACAATATTAGAAAAAAGCCATAGGGGGCGCTGTGTAGCCACGCCCAGATGAATGTGGATATGGATGTGATTGCACTCCAAAAGTGAATATATTTGTAAAATATCAGCCCGATCAGATGATGTAGAACGGAATTAAGCCCACTTCCTGTTTTTGGGCGTAACGTGTGTATTATACGCCTCGCCATTGCCAAACCGTTTGAGATATCAAAAATCCTTTCGTCATTTAGGGTCAGGACTATTCTAAGATCATGATGACTACATTTGGTGTGAATGTGATGAATACCCTAGCAGGAACACATACAAACATGATAAAAACCTCACTTCCGTTGCCAGATGGTGGCGCTATAACATTGATATCTTCTTGCTATATGAATTTGATTACACTCTAACAGTGAACATATTTGTAAAATATCAGCCAGATCAGACAATGTAGACCATGAATTTATGGCTACTTCCTGTTGGCGCGGCGTGACATGAAAATTGTACGCCTCGCCATGACCATACCGTTTGAGATATCAAAAATATCCTATGGAATTAGTATCATGACTATCCTGAGACCACTTTGACCACATTTCGTGTGAATGCAATGAACCCCCTAGGAGGAGTACTTAAAAGTGTAGTACGTGTAAAATGCACAAAATTCAAAATGGCTGACTTCCTGTTTACATATTTGATTCGATGCGAATGAGAAATGTGTTTGTTCAGAGGAGCCCCACATGCATACCAAATTAGGTGAAGTTAGCTCAAAGTGCCTGTCCACAATAGAAGACAAAGCATTAGGGGGCGCTGTGGAGTCCCTTGGCCACGCCCAGGTCTGAGCATCTGACACATCCTGACAGCCAACACTTCTCATGTGTGTGCAAAATTCTGTGAGTTTCCATTCATGGTAAGCACCTGAAAAATGCAAAATACATTGAAAAAAAAGAGAATAATAATTATAGGGGGCGCTGTCTAGCCACGCCCCGATTGATATGTATATATCTGATATTGTACTGCTACAGTGAACATATTTGTAAAATATCAGCCAGATTGGACGATGTCGAAAAAAAAGTCATTTTTTTGCACGCAATATGTGTACTGTACGACTCGCCATTTCCATACCGTTTGAGAAATCAAAAATCCCTTCACAACTTAGCGTAAGGACTATCTTAAGATCATGCTGACCGCATTTGGTGTGAATGTGCTGAATGCCCTAGCAGGAATGCATACAAATATGTTAAAGACCTCACTTCCTGTTGCCAGATGGTGGCGCTATAACATTGACCTGTTCTTGGGATATGGATGTGATTATAGTCCAACAATAAACGTATTTCTAAAATATCAGCCAGATCAGACGATGTAGACCATGAAATTATGGCCACTTCCTGTTGGCGCGGCGTGACATAAAAATTGTACTCCTCCCCATGACCGTCCCGTTTGAGCTATCAAAAATATCCTGGCAATTTAGCATCATGACTATCCTGAGACCATTCTGACCACAGGTGGTGTGAATGCGATGAACCCCCTAGGAGGAGTACTTAAAAGTGTAGTACGTGTAAAACTCAGAAAATCCAAAATGGCTGACTTCCTGTTTGGATATTTGATTAGATCCGAATGAGAAATGTGTTTGGACCGAGGAGCGCTATATGGCCACCAAATTAGGTGCAAATAGCTCAAAGTGCCTGCCCACAATAGAAGACAATGCGATAGGGGGTGC
Organism: Conger conger; assembly: GCF_963514075.1. Taxonomy (NCBI): domain Eukaryota; kingdom Metazoa; phylum Chordata; class Actinopteri; order Anguilliformes; family Congridae; genus Conger; species Conger conger. The sequence continues at coordinate 35,436,715 of NC_083761.1, forward strand.
TGTGGAGTCCCTCGGCGACGCCCAGGTCTGAGCATCTGAGAGCTCCTGACAGCAACCACTTCTGATGTGTGGGCAAAATGTCAAGACTTTTTACGCATGGCAAGGCCCTCAAAAAAGCCCATTTGCCTGAAGAAAAAGAATAATAATAATAAATATAGCTGCAAGCAGCAATGAACGGGCCCAAGCACCATGGGCGCATCCGCCTTGGTGGCATAGTTGTGCCAGTGACATGTTTCACAACATGTACACACTTTGGAAATAATCACCTTCCTGGACAACGTATAGTGTGCACAGGAATTCCCCTTTGATCAATGAAGATGTTGGTGCTGCTATTGGAATGCATCAATGATATAAGCCTCACTTCCTGTTGCCAGATGCTGGCGCTATAATATTGAACCATGTATGGTTTTTGAATTTGATTACACTCCAATAATAAACCTATTTCTAAATTCTAAGCCACATCAGAAGATGTTGAGTGAAATTAAGGCCGCTTCCTGTTGCCAGCAGGTGGCGATGTGACATTGAGCATTTATTGGAACATGGATGTGATTATAATCCAACATGGAACATATCTCTAAAGCAGGGGTCACCAACACGGTGCCCGCGGGCACCAGGTCGCCCCCAAGGACCACATGAGTCGCCCGCAGGCCTGTTCTAAAAATAGCACAACTCACTAGTGAGCTGCATCTAAAATTTAATTTTATTCTGTTGCTATTTATTTTTAATCACACTTGCATTTATATAGATTTAAAAATGACAATATCTTAAAAATATGTTTACTATCCATGAAGTTGAAAAGTTTAGGTGAACTCTGACCTACTCTAGTTCAAAGGTCAGTATTGTGCACGTGACAAAAGAAACTGGTAGCGCTTAGTATGACTCAGTACCCATGAAGTAGCTCTCAGTTTCAAAAAGGTTGGTGACCCCTGCTCTAAAGCGTCAGCAAAATCAGACGATGTGAAATGAAATGAAGCCACACTTCCTGTTCCCAGGAGGTGGTGCTATGCCATTGAGCCTTTATTGGGATATGGATGAGATTACATTCCAAAAATGAACATGAGTGAAGTTTCAGCCACATGAGACAATGTAGAATGAAACAAAAATAACTTCTAGCTTGAACATTGTGAGAACATGCTACAGTCCTGTATGGAGAGCAGAGATTAATTAATTTCCATAGTTTTTACACGGGGAGGCACAATTTATGCTTGAAAAGTCATTAGGCTATAGATATGTACTCAAAATAAAACCATTACCTTCAAGAAACTGTTCAATTTTATTGTGGCTGCACCGGGGATGGAACCGCTGAATTTGCGTGCCTTAATCCACCGCCCGAACCATTACGCTGCACTGCACGCTGATACACGGGTGCCATCTATTGGCCAAAAGTTGTATGTTTCCTTTTATCTTGGTAAAATAATTTCTCTCCGAAGTGTCGGATAATATTGCATGAAACGTCTAGTTAGCCAGCATCATTCTTTTCCATTTCACCGGTAATTATGCTGCCTGAAACGCATTTGTTCAGCCAAATCTAAAAGAGATGCCAACTCTCTGCCCTCAATACAGTATTTTCATATTAAGTTACCATTCCTAGCGAAATTGTATCTTCTCTTAATTCGTGTTTAATGACAATCTAATAAACTAACATAGCTGGCGATTTAACTCAAAGTTTTATATTCATGTAAACCAACGTAGTTGACCTGTTTTTTGACTCACACAAACAGTGGACAGGTTGGCTGCTGTTACCCCGTGCGTGTCATCTGGCAACGACCTGCATGCGATACCTTTGTTGAACATAACGGTCTCATGTTAACACAGCGTTCGAGCAGAGACACCTCAAAGGCTGACGTTTCTTTTTGACTTCATGTGTTCATGTTTTAAATATATGATACTTTCGTGCCAGTTAAAGCCTGTCTTTAAGTCTTTAAATGTGTTTAATATTTATTTTAGTTATTCAATTCATATAATGAAAATAGATGCAAAGAAACGTCGGGCTGGGTGTTGTCATTACATTTTGTCACGTAGGCTGCAGCTGTAAATCATACATCGTTATGCATACTGGCACGCTATGAAAATAAAAAAACCTATCGTTGAAAAATCACTTGAAGGAAGAAAAAAATGAAAGTACCATTTTTTGCCAATGAATGGAATCCCCGTATCAGAAATGGGGGAAGTTACAGCGACGCAGTTAGTCTGTGAGTAGAATAGATTGTGTAGACAACTTCACTGTTTCCACAAAGGTGATGTGCTTTTTAACAGGACTTGGTCAGTGTAATGATATAAATGCTAGCATTCGATTATGGTCAACGGTACCGAAAATGCCCGTTGCACCAGCCATCATAACAAATGTCCCAATATAGGATCGATTTAAACCTCTATATATTTTTATTTCACGTTGACAGTGTAGGCTATTATGTGTATTCCGACGCGAATTACATTTAATTGGGTTACGGCATTCACTTCAACCGAATGAAGTCAAATAGAAACGGCTCGAATTCCTTAATAAGGCTTCTTGATTTTCAAGCTAACTTTCCGAACAGCTGTTTTGTATTGAGTCCTTAAAATGCTACAACACGGTTTTTTTTAAACCAAATAACATTGAACGTCATTGCAAGATATATGCAATACCAACTTTTGCCAGTAGATGGCAGTCGCGTATTAGAAATGGGAGAGTCATTTGCGACTTGCGTTGAAGTTTTAAGACTGGATATAATGAGTCTCCAGCGAAAATAGTGAACTATTATTGCTTAATGGACGTGATGACACTCCAACAATGAACATATGTGAAAAGTTGTAGCCTCAAAATCAGGCAATGTAGAATTTAATACCTTTATGAAATTATTTAATACATAATTGTATTAAAACATGAACTGTTTGGGCAGCATTTCAAGTTAATTTTAAGGCTGACCATAGCCATACCATTCCAAGATATTAAAAATCAGTTCATAGTTGTGTGTCAGGGCTATAATATCATGCTGACCACATTTTGTGTGAATGTGATGAACCCCCTAGGAAGAGTATTTCAAAGTTTGGTACGTGAAAAAACACTTAAAAACACACAAAATCCAAAATAGCTCACTTCCTGTTGGGAAAACTTAAGGGATGCAAATGAGAAATGTGTGTGTCTTGAGGAGACCCTTATGCCTACCAGACGTGGTGCATTTACGTGAAAGTATATGTCTACAATATTAGAAAAAAGCCATAGGGGGCGCTGTGTAGCCACGCCCAGATGAATGTGGATATGGATGTGATTGCACTCCAAAAGTGAATATATTTGTAAAATATCAGCCCGATCAGATGATGTAGAACGGAATTAAGCCCACTTCCTGTTTTTGGGCGTAACGTGTATATTATACGCCTCGCCATTGCCAAACCGTTTGAGATATCAAAAATCCTTTCGTCATTTAGGGTCGGAACTATTCTAAGATCATGATGACTACATTTGGTGTGAATGTGATGAATACCTTAGCAGGAACGCATACAAACATGATAAAAACCTCACGTCCGTTGCCAGATGGTGGCGCTATAACATTGATTTCTTCTTGGTATTTGGATGTGATTACACTCTAACAGTGAACATATTTGTAAAATATCAGCCAGATCAGACAATGTTGACCATGAATTTATGGCAACTTCCTGTTGGCGCGGCGTGACATGAAAATTGTACGCCTCGCCATGACCATACCGTTTGAGATATCAAAAATATCCTGTGGAATTAGTATCATGACTATCCTGAGACCACTTTGACCACATTTCGTGTGAATGCAATGAACCCCCTAGGAGGAGTACTTAAAAGTGTAGTACGTGTAAAATGCACAAAATTCAAAATGGCTGACTTCCTGTTTACATATTTGATTCGATGCGAATGAGAAATGTGTTTGTCCAGAGGAGCCCCACATGCGTACGAAATAAGGTGAAGGTAGCTCAAAGTGCCTGTCCACAATAGAAGACAAAGCATTAGGGGGCGCTGTGGAGTCCCTTGGCCACGCCCAGGTCTGAGCATCTGATACATCCTGACAGCCAACACTTCTCATGTGTGTGCAAAATTCTGTGAGTTTCCATCCATGGCAAGCACCTCAAAAATGCAAAATACATTGAAAAAAAAGAGAATAATAATTATAGGGGGCGCTGTCTAGCCACGCCCCGATTGATATGTATATATCTGATATTGTAGTGCTACAGTGAACATATTTGTAAAATATCAGCCAGATCGGACGATGTCGAAAAAAAAGTCATTTTTTTGCACGCAATATGTGTACTGTACGACTCGCCATTTCCATACCGTTTGAGATATCAAAAATCCCTTCACAACTTAGTGTAAGGACTATCTTAAGATCATGCTGTCCGCATTTGGTGTGAATGTGCTGAATGCACTAGCAGGAATGCATACAAATATGTTAAAGACCACACTTCCTGTTGCCAGATGGTGGCGCTATAACATTGACCTGTTCTTGGGATATAGATGTGATTGTAGTCCAACAATAAACAAAGTTCTAAAATATCAGCCAGATCAGACAATGTAGACCATGAAATTATGGCCACTTCCTGTTGGCGCGGCGTGACATAAAAATTGTACTCCTCCCCATGACCGTCCCGTTTGAGCTATCAAAAATATCCTGGCAATTTAGCACCATGACTATCCTGAGACCATTCTGACCACAGGTGGTGTGAATGCGATGAACCCCCTAGGAGGAGTACTTAAAAGTGTAGTACGTGTAAAACTCAGAAAATCCAAAATGGCTGACTTCCTGTTTGGATATTTGATTAGATCTGAATGAGAAATGTGTTTGGACCGAGGAGCGCTATATGGCCACCAAATTAGGTGCAGGTAGCTCAAAGTGCCTGCCCACAATAGAAGACAATGCGATAGGGGGCGCTGTGGAGTCCCTCGGCCACGCCCAGGTCTGAGCATCTGAGAGCTCCTGACAGCAACCACTTCTGATGTGTGTGCAAAATGTCAAGACTTTTTACGCATGGCAAGGCCCTCAAAAAAGCCCATTTGCCTGAAGAAAAAGAATAATAATAATAATAATAATAATAATAATAATAATAATCCTTCCAATAACAATAGGGTCCTTCGCACCCTACGGTGCTTGGGCCCTAAATATAGCTGCAAGCAGCAATGAACGGGCCCAAGCACCATGGGCGCAACCGCCTTGGTGGCACAGTTGTGCCAATGACATGTTTCACAATATGTACACACTTTGGAAATAATCACCTTCCTGGACAACGAATAGTGTGCACAGGAATTCCCCTTTGATCAATGAAGATGTTGCTGCTGCTATTGGAATGCATCAATGATATAAGCCTCACTTCCTATTGCCAGATGGTGGCGCTATAATATTGAGCTGTGTATGGTTTATGGATTTGATTTCACTCCAAAAATGAACATATTTGTACATTTTCAGCCAAATTGGAAGATGTCCAGTAAAATTAAAGCCACTTCCTGTTGCCAGATGGTGGCGCTATAATATTGAGCCGTGTATGGTTTATGGATTTGATTACACTCCAATAATTAACATATTTGTACATTTTCAGCCAAATTGGAAGATGTCAAGTAAAATTAAAGCCACTTTCTGTTGCCAGATGGTGGCGCTATGCCATTGAGCCTTTCTTGGTATATGGATGAGATTACACTCCAAAAATGAACATGTGTGACGTTTCTGCCACATCAGACAATGTAGAATGAAACAAAAATTACTTCTTGCTTGCACATTGTAATAATATGCTCCAGTCCTGTATGGAGAGCAGAGATGAATACATTTCAATAGATTTTACAGCGGGAGGCACAATTTACGCTTGAGAAGTCATTCGGTTATAAATATGCACTCAAAATAAAACCATTGGCGTAAAGAAACTATTCAACTTTATTGTGGCCGCACCGGGGATGGAACTGCGGACCTTGCATGTCTTAATCCACTGTCTGAACCATTAAGCTATACTGCCCTCTTATACACGTACGCCATCTATTGGCCAAAAGTTGTATGTTTCCTTTTATCCTGGTTAAATAATTTCTCTCCGAAGTGTCGGATAATATTGCATTAAACGTCGAGTTAGCCAGCATCATTCTTTTCCATTTCACCGGTAATTATGCTGCCTGAAACGCATTTGTTCAGCCAAATCTAAAGGAGATGCCAAGTCTCTGCCCTCAATCCGGTATTTTCATATTAAGTCAAAAATTCCTAGCGAAATTGTATGTTCTCTTAATTCGTGTTTAATGACAAGCAAAATAAACTAACATATCTGGCGATTTAACTGAAAGTTTTCTATTCATGTAAACAAACGTAGCTGACCTGTTTTTTTGACTCACACAGACAGTGGACTGGCTGGCTGCTGTTAGCCCGTGCGCGTCATCTCGCAACGACCTGCATGCGATACCTTTGTTGAACATAACGGTCTCATGTTAACACAGAGTTCGACCAGAGCCATCTCAAACGTTAACGTTTCTTTTTGACTTTTGACACTTTTAAATATATGCTACTCTCCTGCCAGTTAAAGACAGTCATTAAATGTCTTTAATATTTATTTCAGATATTCTATTCAAAAATGAAAATAGATGCAAAGAAACGTCGGGCTGGGTGTTGTCAATACATTTTGTCACGTAGGCTGCAGCTGTAAATCATACATCGTTATGCCTACTGGCTCGCGAGAAAAAAAACAAAAACCTATCGTTGAAAAATCACTTGAAGGAAGAAAAATATAAAAGTTCCACTTTCTGCCAATAAATGGAATCCCCGTATCAGAAATGGGGGGAAGTTACAGCGACACAGTTAGTCTGTGAGTAGAATAGATTGTGTAGACAACTTCACTGTTTCCACAAAGGTGATGTGCTTTTTAACAGGACTTGGTCAGTGTAATGATATAAATGCTAGCATTCGATTATGGTCAACGGTACCGAAAATGCCCGTTGCACCAGCCATCATAACAAATGTCCCAATATAGGATCGATTTAAACCTCTATATATTTTTATTTCACGTTGACAGTGTAGGCTATTATGTGTATTCCGACGCGAATTACATTTAATTGGGTTACGGCATTCACTTCAACCGAATGAAGTCAAATAGAAACGGCTCGAATTCCTGAATAAGGCTTCTTGGTTTTCAAGCTAACTTTCCGAACAGCCGTTTTGTATTGAGTCCTTAAAATGCTACAACACGTTTTTTTTTAAACCAAATAACATTGAACGTCATTGCAAGATATGCAATACCAACTTTTGCCAGTAGATGGCAGTCGCGTATTAGAAATGGGAGAGTCATTTGCGACTTGCGTTGAAGTTTTAAGACTGGATATAATGAGTCTCCAGCGAAAATAGTGAACTATTATTGCTTAATGGATGTGATGACACTCCAACAATGAACATATGTGAAAAGTTGTAGCCTCAAAATCAGGCAATGTAGAATTGAATACCTTTTTGAAATTATTTAATACATAATTGTATTAAAACATGAACTGTTTGAGCAGCATTACAAGTTAATTTTAATGCTGACCAGAGCCATACCATTCCAAGATATTAAAAATCAGTTCATAGTTGTGTGTCAGGGCTATAATATCATGCTGACCACATTTTGTGTGAATGTGATGAACCCCCTAGGAAGAGTATTTCAAAGTTTGGTATGTGAAAAAACACTTAAAAACACACAAAATCCAAAATAGCTCACTTCCTGTTGGGAAAAGTTAAGGGATGCAAATGAGAAATGTGTGTGTCTTGAGGAGACCCTTATGCCTACCAGACGTGGTGCATTTACGTGAAAGTATATGTCCACAATATTAGAAAAAAGCCATAGGGGGCGCTGTGTAGCCACGCCCAGATGAATGTGGATATGGATGTGATTGCACTCCAAAAGTGAATATATTTGTAAAATATCAGCCCGATCAGATGATGTAGAACGGAATTAAGCCCACTTCCTGTTTTTGGGCGTAACGTGTGTATTATACGCCTCGCCATTGCCAAACCGTTTGAGATATCAAAAATCCTTTCGTCATTTAGGGTCAGGACTATTCTCAGATCATAATGACTACATTTGGTGTGAATGTGATGAATACTCTAGCAGGAATGCATACAAACATGATAAAAACCTCACTTCCGTTGCCAGATGGTGGCGCTATAACATTGATTTCTTCTTGGTATATGGATGTGATTACACTCTAACAGTGAACATATTTGTAAAATATCAGCCAGATCAGACAATGTAGACCATGAATTTATGGCTACTTCCTGTTGGCGCGGCGTGACATGAAAATTTTACGCCTCGCCATGACCATACCGTTTGAGATATCAAAAATATCCTATGGAATTAGTATCATGACTATCCTGAGACCACTTTGACCACATTTGGTGTGAATGCAATGAACCCCCTAGGAGGAGTACTTAAAAGTGTAGTACGTGTAAAATGCACAAAATTCAAAATGGCTGACTTCCTGTTCACATATTTTATTGATGCGAAAGAGAAATGTGTTTGTCAAGAGGAGGCCCACATGCATACCAAATTAGGTGAAGGTAGCTCAAAGTGCCTGTCCACAATAGAAGAAAAAGCATTAGGGGGCGCTGTGGAGTCCCTCGGCCACGCCCAGGTCTGAGCATCTGATACATCCTGACAGCCAACACTTCTCATGTGTGTGCAAAATTCTGTGAGTTTTCATCTATGGCAAGCACCTCAAAAATGCTAAATACATTGAAAAAAAAGAGAATAATAATTATAGGGGGCGCTGTCTAGCCACGCCCCGATTGATATGTATATATTTCATATTGTACTCCAACAGTGAACATATTTGTAAAATATCAGCCAGATCGGACGATGTCATTTTTTTGCACGCAATATGTGTACTGTACGACTCGCCATTTCCATACCGTTTGAGATATCAAAAATCCCTTCACAGCTTATGGTCATGACTATCCTAAGATCATGCGGACCACATTTCGTGTGAATGTGATGAATGCCCTAGCAGGAAGGCATAGAAATATGATAAAGACCTCACTTCCTGTTGCCAGATGGTGGCGCTATAACATTGACCCGATCTTGGGATATGGATGTGATTATACTCCAACAGTAAATGTATTTCTAAAATATCAGCCAGATCAGACGATGTTAACCATGAAATTACGGCCACTTCTTGTTGGCGTGGCGTGACATAAAAATTCTACGCCTCCCCAGGACCGTCCCGTTTGAGCTATCAAAAATATCCTGGCAATTTAGCATCATGAATATCCTCAGACCATTCTGACCACAGGTGGTGTGAATGTGATGAACCCCCTAGGAGGAGTACTTAAAAGTGCAGTACATGTAAAACGCACAAAATCCAAAATGGCTGACTTCCTGTTTGTATATTTGATTAGATGCGAATGAGAAATGTGTTTGGACCGAGGAGTGCTATATGCGTACTAAATTTTGTGAAGGTAGCTCAAAGTGCCTGCCCACAATAGATGACAATGCGATAGGGGGCGCTGTGGAGTCCCTCAGCCACGCCCAGGTCTGAGCATCTGACCCAACCTGAGAGCCACCACTTCTGATGTGTGTGCAAAATTCTGTGAGTTTTCATCCATGGCAAGCACCTCAAAAATGCACAAAACATTGAAAAAAAAAGAATAATAATAATAAATATAGCTGCAAGCAGCAATGAACGGGCCCAAGCACCATGGGCGCAACCGCCTTGGTGGCACAGTTGTGCCAATGACATGTTTCACAATATGTACACACTTTGGAAATAATCACCTTCCGGGACAACGAATAGTGTGCACAGGAATTCCCCTTTGATCAATGAAGATGTTGCTGCTGCTATTGGAATGCATCAATGATATAAGCCTCACTTCCTATTGCCAGATGGTGGCGCTATAATATTGAGCTGTGTATGGTTTATGGATTGGATTTCACTCCAAAAATGAACATATTTCTACATTTTCAGCCAAATTGGAAGATGTCGAGTAAAATTAAAGCCACTTCCTGTTGCCAGATGGTGGCGCTATAATATTGAGCCGTGTATGGTTTATGGATTTGATTACACTCCAAAAATGAACATGTGTGAAGTTTCTGCCACATCAGACAATGTAGAATGAAACAAAAATTACTTCTTGCTTGCACAGTGTAATAATATGCTCCAGTCCTGTATGGAGAGCAGAGATGAATTAATTTCCATAGATTTTACAGCGGGAGGCACAATTTACGCTTGAGAAGTCATTCGGTTATAAATATGCACTCAAAATAAAACCATTGGCGTAAAGAAACTATTCAACTTTATTGTGGCCGCACCGGGGATGGAACCGCGGACCTTGCATGTCTTAATCCACTGTCTGAACCATTAAGCTATACTGCCCTCTTATACACGTACGCCATCTATTGGCCAAAAGTTGTATGTTTCCTTTTATCCTGGTTAAATAATTTCTCTCTGAAGTGTCGGATAATATTGCATTAAACGTCTAGTTAGCCAGCATCATTCTTTTCCATTTCACCGGTAATTATGCTGCCTGAAACGCATTTGTTCAGCCAAATCTAAAGGAGATGCCAAGTCTCTGCCCTCAATCCGGTATTTTCATATTAAGTCAAAAATTCCTAGCGAAATTGTATGTTCTCTTAATTCGTGTTTAATGACAAGCAAAATAAACTAACATATCTGGCGATTTAACTGAAAGTTTTCTATTCATGTAAACAAACGTAGCTGACCTGTTTTTTGACTCACACAGACAGTGGACAGGCTGGCTGCTGTTAGCCAATGCGTGTCATCTCGCAACGACCTGCATGCCATTCCTTTGTTGAACATAACGGTCTCATGTTAACACAGAGTTCGACCAGAGCCATCTCAAACGTTAACGTTTCTTTTTGACTTTTGACTCTTTTAAATATATGCTACTCTCCTGCCAGTTAAAGACAGTCATTAAATGTCTTTAATATTTATTTCAGATATTCTATTCATATAATGAAAATAGATGCAAAGAAACGTCGGGCTGGGTGTTGTAAATACATTTTGTCACGTAAAGCTGTAAATCATACATCGTTATGCCTACTGGCTCGCTAGAAAAAAAACAAAAACCTATCGTTGAAAAATCACTTGAAGGAAGAAAAATATAAAAGTTCCACTTTCTGCCAATAAATGGAATCCCCGTATCAGAAATGGGGGGAAGTTACAGCGACGCAGTTAGTCTGTGAGTAGAATAGATTGTGTAGACAACTTCACTGTTTCCACAAAGGAACCAAAAATGTGCTTTTTAACAGGACTTGGTCAGTGTAATGATATAAATGCTAGCATTCGATTATGGTCAACGGTACCGAAAATGCCCGTTGCACCAGCCATCATAACAAATGTCCCAATATAGGATCGATTTAAACCTCTATATATTTTTATTTCACGTTGACAGTGTAGGCTATTATGTGTATTCCGACGCGAATTCCATTGCATTGGGTTAAGGCATTCACTTCAATCGAATGAAGTCAAATAGAAACGGCTCGAATTCCTTAATAAGGCTTCTTGGTTTTCAAGCCAACTTTCCGAACAGTTTTGTATTGAGTCCTTAAAATGCTACAATACGGTTTTTTTAAAATCCAAATAACATTGAACGTCAAAGCAATATATGCATTATATGTGTTAATCTTTTAAATATATGATACTTTCCTGCCAGTAAAAGCCTGTTTTTTATTTTAGTTATTCAATCGAGTTAATTAAGATAGATGAGAAAAAACGTTGCTGTGGGCTGGGTGTTTTCAGTACATTTTGTCATGTAGGCTGCCGCTGTTACTCATACATCGTTATGGTTACTGGCTCGCAAAAAGAAACAAAACTTGTCGTTGAGAAATCACTTCATCCAAGAAAGAGAAACCATACCGAAAATTAGAAAGAATACTAACCTTTGCCACTAGATGGCAGTCGCGTATTAGAAATGGGAGAGTCAGTTGCGACTTGAGTTGAAGTTTTAAGACTGGAGATAATGAGTCTCCAGCGAAAATAGTAAACTATTATTGCTTAATGGATGTGATGACACTCCAACAATGAACATATGTGAAAAGATGTAGCCTCAAAATCAGGCAATGTAGAATTTAATACCTTTTTGAAATTATTTAATATATAATTTTCCTATTTGGGCAGCATTACAAGTTAATTTTAAGGCTGACCATAGCCATACCATTCCAAGATATTAAAAATCAGTTCATAGTTGTGTGTCAGGGCTATAATATCATGCTGACCACATTTTGTGTGAATGTGATGAACCCCCTAGGAAGAGTATTTCAAAGTTTGGTACGTGAAAAAACACTTAAAAACACACAAAAATCCAAAATAGCTCACTTCCTGTTGGGAAAAGTTAAGGGATGCAAATGAGAAATGTGTGTGTCTTGAGGAGACCCTTATGCCTACCAGACGTGGTGCATTTACGTGAAAGTATATGTCCACAATATTAGAAAAAAGCCATAGGGGGCGCTGTGTAGCCACGCCCAGATGAATGTGGATATGGATGTGATTGCACTCCAAAAGTGAATATATTTGTAAAATATCAGCCCGATCAGATGATGTAGAACGGAATTAAGCCCACTTCCTGTTTTTGGGCGTAACGTGTGTATTATACGCCTCGCCATTGCCAAACCGTTTGCGATATCAAAAATCCTTTCGTCATTTAGGGTCAGGACTATTCTAAGATCATGATGACTACATTTGGTGTGAATGTGATGAATACCTTAGCAGGAACGCATACAAACATGATAAAAACCTCACGTCCGTTGCCAGATGGTGGCGCTATAACATTGATTTCTTCTTGGTATATGGATGTGATTACACTCTAACAGTGAACATATTTGTAAAATATCAGCCAGATCAGACAATGTAGACCATGAATTTATGGCAACTTCCTGTTGGCGCGGCGTGACATGAAAATTGTACGCCTCCCCATGACCATACCGTTTGAGATATCAAAAATATCCTTTGGAATTAGTATCATGACTATCCTGAGACCACTTTGACTACATTTCGTGTGAATGCAATGAACCCCCTAGGAGGAGTACTTAAAAGTGTAGTACGTGTAAAATGCACAAAATTCAAAATGGCTGACTTCCTGTTTACATATTTGATTTGATGCGAATGAGAAATGTGTTTGTCCAGAGGAGCCCCACATGCATACCAAATTAGGTGAAGGTAGCTCAAAGTGCCTGTCCACAATAGAAGACAAAGCATTAGGGGGCGCTGTGGAGTCCCTTGGCCACGCCCAGGTCTGAGCATCTGATACATCCTGACAGCCAACACTTCTCATGTGTGTGCAAAATTCTGTGAGTTTCCATCCATGGCAAGAACCTCAAAAATGCAAAATACATTAAAAAAAAAGAGAATAATAATTATAGGGGGCGCTGTCTAGCCACGCCCCGATTGATATGTATATATCTGATATTGTACTGCTACAGTGAACATACTTGTAAAATATCAGCCAGATCGGACGATGTCGAAAAAAAAGTCATTTTTTTGCACGCAATATGTGTACTGTACGACTCGCCATTTCCATACCGTTTGAGATATCAAAAATCCCTTCACAACTTAGTGTAAGGACTATCTTAAGATCATGCTGACCGCATTTGGTGTGAATGTGCTGAATGCCCTAGCAGGAATGCATACAAATATGTTAAAGACCTCACTTCCTGTTGCCAGATGGTGGCGCTATAACATTGACCTGTTCTTGGGATATGGATGTGATTACACTCCAACAATAAACAAATTTCTAAAATATCAGCCAGATCAGACAATGTAGACCATGAAATTATGGCCACTTCCTGTTGGCGCGGCGTGACATAAAAATTGTACTCCTCCCCATGACCGTCCCGTTTGAGCTATCAAAAATATCCTGGCAATTTAGCATCATGACTATCCTGAGACCATTCTGACCACCGTTGGTGTGAATGCGATGAACCCCCTAGGAGGAGTACTTAAAAGTGTAGTACGTGTAAAACTCAGAAAAACCAAAATGGCTGACTTCCTGTTTGGATATTTGATTAGATCCGAATGAGAAATGTGTTTGGACCGAGGAGCGCTATATGGCCACCAAATTAGGTGCAGGTAACTCAAAGTGCCTGCCCACAATAGAAAACAATGCGATAGGGGGCGCTGTGGAGTCCCTCGGCCACGCCCAGGTCTGAGCATCTGAGAGCTCCTGACAGCAACCACTTCTGATGTGTGTGCAAAATGTCAAGACTTTTTACGCATGGCAAGGCCCTCAAAAAAGCCCATTTGCCTGAAGAAAAAGAATAATAATAATAATAATAATAATAATCCTTCCAATAACAATAGGGTCCTTCGCACCCTTCGGTGCTTGGGCCCTAAATATAGCTGCAAGCAGCAATGAACGGGCCCAAGCACCATGGGCGCAACCGCCTTGGTGGCACAGTTGTGCCAATGACATGTTTCACAATATGTACAGACTTTGGAAATAATCACCTTCCTGGACAACGTATAGTGTGCACAGGAATTTCCCTTTGATCAATGAAGATGTTGGCGCTGCTATTGGAATGCATCAATGATATAAGCCTCACTTGCCAGATGGTGGCGCTATATTATCGAGCCGTGTATGTTTTTTGAATTTGATTACACTCCAGAAATAAACATATTTGTACATTTTCAGCCAAATTGGAAGATGTCACGTAAAATTTAAGCCACTTCCTGTTGCCAGATGGTGGCGGTATAATATTGAGCCGTGTATGGTTCATGGATTTGATTACACTCCAATAATTAACATATTTGTCCATTTTCAGCCAAATTGGAAGATGTCAAGTAAAATTAAAGCCACTTCCTGTTGCCAGATGGTGGCGCTATGCCATTGAGCCTTTCTTGGTATATGGATGAGATTACACTCCAAAAATGAACATGTGTGAAGTTTCTGCCACATCAGACAATGTAGAATGAAACAAAAATTACTTCTTGCTTGCACAGTGTAATAATATGCTCCAGTCCTGTATGGAGAGCAGAGATTAATTAATTTCAATAGATTTTACAGCGGGAGGCACAATTTACGCTTGAGAAGTCATTCGGTTATAAATATGCACTCAAAATAGAACCATTGGCGTAAAGAAACTATTCATCTTTATTGTGGCCGCACCGGGGATGGAACCGCGGACCTTGCATGTCTTAATCCACTGTCTGAACCATTAAACTATACTGCCCTCTTATACACGTACGTTATCTATTGGCCAAAAGTTGTATGTTTCCTTTAATCCTGGTTAAATAATTTCTCTCCGAAGTGTCGGATAATATTGCATTAAACGTCGAGTTAGCCAGCATCATTCTTTTCCATTTCACCGGTAATTATGCTGCCTGAAACGCATTTGTTCAGCCAAATCTAAAGGAGATGCCAAGTCTCTGCCCTCAATTCGGTATTTTCATATTAAGTCAAAAATTCCTAACGAAATTGTATGTTCTCTTAATTCGTGTTTAATGACAAGCAAAATAAACTAACATATCTGGCGATTTAACTGAAAGTTTTCTATTCATGTAAACAAACGTAGCTGACCTGTTTTTTTGACTCACACAGACAGTGGACAGGCTGGCTGCTGTTAGCCAATGCGCGTCATCTCGCAACGACCTGCATGCCATACCTTTGTTGAACATAACGGTCTCATGTTAACACAGAGTTCGACCACAGCCATCTCAAACGTTAACGTTTCTTTTTGACTTTTGACTCTTTTAAATATATGCTACTCTCCTGCCAGTAAAAGACAGTCATTAAATGTCTTTAATATTTATTTCAGATATTCTATTCAAAAATGAAAATAGATGCAAAGAAACGTCGGGCTGGGTGTTGTCAATACATTTTGTCACGTAGGCTGCAGCTGTAAATCATACATCGTTATGCCTACTGGCTCGCTAGAAAAAAAACAAAAACCTATCGTTGAAAAATCACTTGAAGGAAGAAAAATATAAAAGTTCCACTTTCTGCCAATAAATGGAATCCCCGTATCAGAAATGGGGGGAAGTTACAGCGACGCAGTTAGTCTGTGAGTAGAATAGATTGTGTAGACAACTTCTCTGTTTCCACAAAGGTGATGTGCTTTTTAACAGGCCTTGGTCAGTGTAATGATATAAATGCTAGCATTCGATTATGGTCAACGGTACCGAAAATGCCCATTGCACCAGCCATCATAACAAATGTCCCAATATAGGATCGATTTAAACTTCTATATATTTTTATTTCACGTTGACAGTGTAGGCTATTATGTGTATTCCGACGCGAATTACATTTAATTGGGTTACGGCATTCACTTCAACCGAATGAAGTCAAATAGAAACGGCTCGAATTCCTTAATAAGGCTTCTTGGTTTTCAAGCTAACTTTCCGAACAGCTGTTTTGTATTGAGTCCTTAAAATGCTACAACACGGTTTTTTTTAAACCAAATAACATTGAACGTCATTGCAAGATATATGCAATACCAACTTTTGCCAGTAGATGGCAGTCGCGTATTAGAAATGGGAGAGTCATTTGCGACTTGCGTTGAAGTTTTAAGACTGGATATAATGAGTCTCCAGCGAAAATAGTGAACTATTATTGCTTAATGGATGTGATGACACTCCAACAATGAACATATGTGAAAAGTTGTAGCCTCAAAATCAGGCAATGTAGAATTTAATACCTTTATGAAATTATTTAATACATAATTGTATTAAAACATGAACTGTTTGGGCAGCATTTCAAGTTAATTTTAAGGCTGACCATAGCCATACCATTCCAAGATATTAAAAATCAGTTCATAGTTGTGTGTCAGGGCTATAATATCATGCTGACCACATTTTGTGTGAATGTGATGAACCCCCTAGGAAGAGTATTTCAAAGTTTGGTACGTGAAAAAACACTTAAAAACACACAAAATCCAAAATAGCTCACTTCCTGTAGGGAAAACTTAAGGGATGCAAATGAGAAATGTGTGTGTCTTGAGGAGACCCTTATGCCTACCAGACGTGGTGCATTTACGTGAAAGTATATGTCCACAATATTAGAAAAAAGCCATAGGGGGCGCTGTGTAGCCACGCCCAGATGAATGTGGATATGGATGTGATTGCACTCCAAAAGTGAATATATTTGTAAAATATCAGCCCGATCAGATGATGTAGAACGGAATTAAGCCCACTTCCTGTTTTTTGGCGTAACGTGTGTATTATACGCCTCGCCATTGCCAAACCGTTTGAGATATCAAAAATCCTTTCGTCATTTAGGGTCAGGACTATTCTAAGATCATGATGACTACATTTGGTGTGAATGTGATGAATACCCTAGCAGGAACGCATACAAACATGATAAAAACGTCACTTCCGTTGCCAGATGGTGGCGCTATAACATTGATTTATTCTTGGTATATGGATGTGATTACACTCTAACAGTGAACATATTTGTAAAATATCAGCCAGATCAGACAATGTAGACCATGAATTTATGGCTACTTCCTGTTGGCGCGGCGTGACATGAAAATTGTACGCCTCGCCATGACCATACCGTTTGAGATATCAAAAATATCCTTCAGAATTACTATCATGACTATCCTGAGACCAATTTGACCACATTTCGTGTGAATGCAATGAACCCCCTAGGAGGAGTACTTAAAAGTGTAGTACGTGTAAAATGCACAAAATTCAAAATGGCTGACTTCCTGTTCACATATTTCATTCGATGCGAATGAGAAATGTGTTTGTCCAGAGGAGGCCCACATGCACACCAAATTAGGTGAAGGTAGCTCAAAGTGCCTGTCCACAATAGAAGACAAAGCATTAGGGGGCGCTGTAGAGTCCCTCGGCCACGCCCAGGTCTGAGCATCTGAAACTTCCTGACAGCCAACACTTCTCATGTGTGTGCAAAATTCCGTGAGTTTTCATCTATGGCAAGCACCTCAAAAATGCAAAATTCATTGAAAAAAAAGAGAATAATAATTATAGGGGGCGCTGTTTAGCCACACCCCGATTGATATGTATATATTTCATATTGTACTCCAACAGTGAATATATTTGTAAAATATCAGCCAGATCGGACGATGTCGAAAAAAAAGTCATTTTTTTGCACGCAATATGTGTACTGTACGACTCGCCATTTCCATACCTTTTGAGATATCAAAAATCCCTTCACAGCTTATGGTCATGACTATCCTAAGATCATGCTGACCACATTTCATGTGAATGTGATGAATGCCCTAGCAGGAATGCATACAAATATGATAAAGACCTCACTTCCTGTTGCCAGATGGTGGCGCTATAACATTGACCCGTTCTTGGAATATGGATGTGATTATACTCCAACAATAAACGTATTTCTAAAATATCAGCCAGATCAGACGATGTAGACCATGAAATTACGGCCACTTCCTGTTGGCGTGGCGTGACATAAAAATTGTACTCCTCCCCATGACTGTCCCGTTTGAGATATCAAAAATATCCTGTCAATTTAGTATCATGACTATCCTGAGACCATTCTGACCACAGTTGATGTGAATGCGATTAACCCCCTAGGAGGAGTACTTAAAAGTGTAGTACGTGTAAAACGCACAAAATCCAAAATGGTTGACTTTCTGTTTGCATATTTGATTAGATGTGAATTAGAAATGTGTTTGGACCGAGGAGTGCTATATGCGTACTAAATTTTGTGAAGGTAGCTCAAAGTGCCTGCCCACAATAGAAGACAATGCGATAGGGGGCGCTGTGGAGTCCCTCAGCGACGCCCAGGTCTGAGCATCTGAGAGATCCTGACAGCCACCACTTCTGATGTGGGTGCAAAATTCCGTGAGTTTTCATTCATGGCAAGCACCTCAAAAATGCACAAAACATTGAAAAAAAAAGAATAATAATAATAATAATAATAATAATAATAATCCTTCCAATAACAATAGGGTCCTTCGCACCCTACGGTGCTTGGGCCCTAAATATAGCTGCAAGCAGCAATGAACGGGCCCAAGCACCATGGGCACAACCGCCTTGGTGGCATAGTTGTGCCAATGACATGTTTCACAATATGTACACACTTTGGAAATAATCAGCTTATTGGAACATGGATGTCATTATAATCCAACAGGGAAAATATCTCTAAAGCGTCAGCAAAATCAGCCGATGTGAAATGAAATTAAGCCACACTTCCTGTTTCCAGCAGGTGGCACGATGCCATTGAGCCTTTATTTGTATATGGATGAGATTACACTCCAAAAATGAACATGTGTGAAGTTTCTGCCACATCAGACAATGTAGAATGAAATAAAAATAACTTCTTGCTTGCACATTGTGATAACATGCTACAGTCCTGTATGGAGAGCAGAGATTAATTAATTTCCATAGTTTTTACACGGGGAGGCACAATTTATGCTTGAAAAGTCATTAGGCCATAAATATGCACTCAAAATGAAAACAATTGGCTTCAAGAAACTATTCAAATTAATTGTGGCTGCAGCGGGGATCGAACGGCTGAATTTGCGTGCCTTAATCCACCGCCCTAACCATTACGCTATACTGCCCGCTTATACACGGGTGCCATCTATTGGCCAAATGTCTCCTTTTATCTTGGTTAAATAATTTCTCTACGAAATATCGGATAGTATTGCATGAAACGTCTAGTTAGCCAGCATCATTATTTTCCATTTCACTGGTAATTATGCTGCCTGAAACGCATTTGTTCAGCCAAAAATCTAAAAGAGATGCCAACTCTCTGCCCTCAATACAGTATTTTCATATTAATTTACCATTCCTAGCGAAATTGTATGTTCTCTTAATTCGTGTTTAATGACAAGCCTAATAAACTAACATAGCTGGCGATTTAACTGAAAGTTTTCTATTCATGTAAACCAACGTAGCTGACCTGTTTTTTGACTCACACAGACAGTGGACTGGCTGGCTGCTGTTAGCCCGTGCGTGTCATCTCGCAAGGACCTGCATGTGATACCCTTGTTGAACAAAACGGTCTCATGTTAACACAGCGTTCGAGCAGAACCACCTCAGACGCTAAAGTTTCTTTTTGACTTCATGTGTTAATCTTTTAAAAATATGATACTCTCCAGCCAGTTAAAGCCTGTCTTTAAGTCTTTAAATGTCTTTAATATTTATTTTAGTTATTCAATTCATGTAATGAAAATAGATGCAAAGAAACGTCGGGCTGGGTGTTGTCAATACATTTTGTCACGTAGGCTGCAGCTGTAAATCATACATCGTTATGCATACTGTCTCGCTAGAAAAAAAACAAAAACATATCGTTGAAAAATCACTTAATAAAAATAAAAGTTCCACTTTCTGCCAATAAATGGAATCCCCGTATCAGAAATGGGGGGAAGTTACAGCGACGCAGTTAGTCTGTGAGTAGAATAGATTGTGTAGACAACTTCACTGTTTCCACAAAGGAACCAAAAATGTGCTTTTTAACAGGACTTGGTCAGTGTAATGATATAAATGCTAGCATTCGATTAGGGTTAACGGTACCGAAAATGCCCGTTGCACCAGCCATCATAACAAATGTCCCAATATAGGATCGATTTAAACCTCTATATATTTTTATTTCACGTTGACAGTGTAGGCTATTATGTGTATTCCGGCATTCGGCATTACGGCATTCACTTCAACCGAATGAAGTCAAATAGAAACGGCTCGAATTCCTTAATAAGGCTTCTTGGTTTTCAAGCTAACTTTTCGAACAGCTGTTTTGTATTGAGTCCTTAAAATGCTACAACACGGTTTTTTTTAAACCAAATAACATTGAACGTCATTGCAAGATATATGCAATACCAACTTTTGCCACTAGATGGCAGTCGCGTATTAGAAATGGGAGAGTCATTTGCGACTTGCGTTGAAGTTTTAAGACTGGATATAATGAGTCTCCAGCGAAAATAGTGAACTATTATTGCTTAATGGATGTGATGACACTCCAACAATGAACATATGTGAAAAGTTGTAGCCTCAAAATCAGGCAATGTAGAATTTAATACCTTTTTGAAATTATTTAATACATAATTGTATTAAAACATGAACTGTTTGGGCAGCATTACAAGTTAATTTTAAGGCTGACCATAGCCATATCATTCCAAGATATTAAAAATCAGTTCATAGTTGTGTGTCAGGGCTATAATATCATGCTGACCACATTTTGTGTGAATGTGATGAACCCCCTAGGAAGAATATTTCAAAGTTTGGTACGTGAAAAAACACTTAAAAACACACAAAATCCAAAATAGCTCACTTCCTGTTGGGAAAAGTTAAGGGATGCAAATGAGAAATGTGTGTGTCTTGAGGAGACCCTTATGCCTACCAGACGTGGTGCATTTACGTGAAAGTATATGTCCACAATATTAGAAAAAAGCCATAGGGGGCGCTGTGTAGCCACGCCCAGATGAATGTGGATATGGATGTGATTGCACTCCAAAAGTGAATATATTTGTAAAATATCAGCCGGATCAGATGATGTAGAACGGAATTAAGCCCACTTCCTGTTTTTGGGCGTAACGTGTGTATTATACGCCTCGCCATTGCCAAACCGTTTGAGATATCAAAAATCCTTTTGTCATTTAGGGTCAGGACTATTCTCAGATCATGATGACTCCATTTGGTGTGAATGTGATGAATACCCTAGCAGGAAGGCATACAAATATGATAAAAACCTCACTTCCTGTTGCCAGATGGTGGCGCTATAACATTGACTTCTTCTTGGTATATGGATGTGATTACACTCTAACAGTGAACATATTTGTAAAATATCAGCCAGATCAGACAATGTAGACCATGAATTTATGGCTACTTCCTGTTGGTGTGGCGTGACATGAAAATTGTACTCCTCGCCATGACCATACCGTTTGAGATATCAAAAATATCCTTCGGAATTAGTATCATAACTATCCTCAGACCACTTTGACCACATGTGGTGTGAATGCGATGAACCCCCTAGGAGGAGTACTTAAAAGTGTAGTACGTGTAAAACGCACAAAATTCAAAATGGCTGACTTCCTGTTCACATATTTGATTCGATGCGAATGAGAATTGTGTTTGGGCAGAGGAGCCCCACAACCCTACAAAATTAGGTGAAGGTAGCTCAAAGTGCCTGTCCACAATAGAAGACAAAGCAATAGGGGGCGCTGTGGAGTCCCTTGGCCACGCCCAGGTCTGAGCATCTGACAGTTCCTGAGAGACACCACTTCTCATGTTTGTGCAAAATTCCGTGAGTTTTCATCCATGGCAAGCACCTCAAAAATGCACAAAACATAGAAAAAAAAGATTATAATAATTATAGGGGGCGCTGTCTAACCACGCCCCGATTGATATGTATATATTTGATATTGTATTCTAAGAGTGAACATATTTCTAAAATATCAGCCTGATCGGACGATATCGAAAAAAAAGTCTTTTTTTTGCACGCACTATGTCTACTCTATGACTCGCCATTTCCATACCGTTTGAGATATCAAAAATCCCTTCGCAATTTAGTGTAAGGACTATCTTAAGATCATGCTGACCACATTTGGTGTGAATGTGATCAATGCCCTAGCAGGAAGGCATACAAATATGATGAAGACCACACTTCCGATTGCCAGATGGTGGCGCTATAACATTGACCCGTTCTTGGGATATGGATGTGTTTATACTCCAACAATAAACGTATTTCTAAAATATCAGCCAGATCAGACGATGTCGACCATGAAATTACGGCCACTTCCTGTTGGCGTGGCGTGACATAAAAATTGTAATCCTCCCCGTGACTGTCCCGTTTGAGCTATCAAAAATATCCTGGCAATTTAGTATCATGACTATCCTGAGACCATTCTGACCACAGTTGGTGTGAATGCGATGAACCCCCTAGGAGGAGTACTTAAAAGTGTAGAACGTGTAAAACGCACAAAATCCAAAATGGCTGACTTCCTGTTCGCATATTTGATTAGATGCGAATTTGAAATGTGTTTGGCCTGAGGAGTGCTATATGCCTCCTAAATATGGTGCAGGTAGCTCAAAGTGCCTGCCCACAATAGAAGACAATGCGATAGGGGGCGCTGTGGAATCCCTCAGCGACGCCCAGGTCTGAGCATCTGAGAGATCCTGACAGCCACCACTTCTGATGTGTGTGCAAAATTCCGTGAGTTTTCATTCATGGCAAGCACCTCAAAAATGCACAAAACATTGAAAAAAAAAGAATAATAATAATAATAATAATCTTTACAATAACAATAGGGTCCTTCGCACCCTACGGTGCTTGGGCCCTAAATATAGCTGCAAGCAGCAATGAACGGGCCCAAGCACCATGGGCGCAACCGCCTTGGTGGCATAGTTGCGCCAATGACATGTTTCACAATATGTACACACTTTGGAAATAATCACCTTCCTGGACAACGTATAGTGTGCACAGGAATTCCCCTTTGATCAATGAAGATGTTGCTGCTGCTATTGGAATGCATCAATGATATAAGCCTCACTTCCTATTGCCAGATGGTGGCGCTATAATATTGAGCCGTGTATGGTTCATGGATTTGATTACACTCCAATAATTAACATATTTGTACATTTTCAGCCAAATTGGAAGATGTCAAGTAAAATTAAAGCCACTTCCTGTTCCCAGATGGTGGCGCTATGCCATTGAGCCTTTCTTGGTATATGGATGAGATTACACTCCAAAAATGAACATGTGTGAAGTTTCAGCCACATCAGACAATGTAGAATGAAACAAAAATGACTTCTTGCTTGCACAGTGTAATAATATGCTCCAGTCCTGTATGGAGAGCAGAGATGAATTAATTTCAATAGATTTTACAGCGGGAGGCACAATTTACGCTTGAGAAGTCATTCGGTTATAAATATGCACTCAAAATAAAACCATTGGCGTAAAGAAACTATTCAACTTCATTGTGGCCGCACCGGGGATGGAACTGCGGACCTTGCATGTCTTAATCCACTGTCTGAACCATTAAGTTATACTGCCCTCTTATACACGTACGCCATCTATTGGCCAAAAGTTGTATGTTTCCTTTTATCCTGGTTAAATAATTTCTCTCCGAAGTGTCGGATAATATTGCATTAAACGTCGAGTTAGCCAGCATCATTCTTTTCCATTTCACCGGTAATTATGCTGCCTGAAATGCATTTGTTCAGCCAAATCAAAAGGAGATGCCAAGTCTCTGCCCTCAATCCGGTATTTTCATATTAAGTCAAAAATTCCTAGCGAAATTGTATGTTCTCTTAATTCGTGTTTAATGACAAGCAAAATAAACTAACATATCTGGCGATTTAACTGAAAGTTTTCTATTCATGTAAACAAACGTAGCTGACCTGTTTTTTGACTCACACAGACAGTGGACAGGCTGGCTGCTGTTAGCCAATGCGCGTCATCTCGCAACGACCTGCATGCCATACCTTTGTTGAACATAACGGTCTCATGTTAACACAGAGTTCGACCAGAGCCATCTCAAACGTTAACGTTTCTTTTTCACTTTTGACTCTTTTAAATATATGCTACTCTCCTGCCAGTTAAAGACAGTCATTAAATGTCTTTAATATTTATTTCAGATATTCTATTCAAAAATGAAAATAGATGCAAAGAAACGTCGGGCTGGGTGTTGTCAATACATTTTGTCACGTAGGCTGCAGCTGTAAATCATACATCGTTATGCCTACTGGCTCGCTAGAAAAAAAAAAAAAAACCTATCGTTGAAAAATCACTTGAAGGAAGAAAAATATAAAAGTTCCACTTTCTGCCAATAAATGGAATCCCCGTATCAGAAATGGGGGGAAGTTACAGCGACGCAGTTAGTCTGTGAGTAGAATAGATTGTGTAGACAACTTCACTGTTTCCACAAAGGAACCAAAAATGTGCTTTTTAACAGGACTTGGTCAGTCTAATGATATAAATGCTAGCATTCGATTATGGTCAACGGTACCGAAAATGCGCGTTGCACCAGCCATCATAACAAATGTCCCAATATAGGATCGATTTAAACCTCTATATATTTTTATTTCACGTTGAAAGTGTAGGCTATTATGTGTATTCCGACGCGAATTACATTTAATTGGGTTACGGCATTCACTTCAATCGAATGAAGTCAAATAGAAAGGGCTCGAATTCCTTAATAAGGCTTCTTGGTTTTCAAGCTAACTTTCCGAACAGCTGTTTTGTATTGAGTCCTTAAAATGCTACAACACGATTTTTTTTAAACCAAATAACATTGAACGTCATTGCAAGATATGCATTGTATGTGTTAATCTTTGAAATATATGCTACTTTCCTGCCAGTAAAAGCCTGTCTTTTATTTTAGTTATTCAATCCATATAATTAAGGTAGATGAGAAAAAACGTTGCTGTGGGCTGGGTGTTGTCAGTACATTTTGTTACGTAGGCTGCCGCTGTTACTCATACATCGTTATGGTTACTGGCTCGCAAAAAGAAACAAAACTTGTCATTGACGAATTACTTGAGAAACAATACCAACTTTTGCCAGTAGATGGCAGTCGCGTATTAGAAATGGGAGAGTCATTTGCGACTTGCGTTGAAGTTTTAAGACTGGATATAATGAGTCTCCAGCGAAAATAGTGAACTATTATTGCTTAATGGATGTGATGACACTCTAACAATGAACATATGTGAAAAGTGTTAGCCTCAAAATCAGGCAATGTAGAATTGAATACCTTTTTAAAATTATTTAATACATAATTGTATTAAAACATGAACTGTTTGGGCAGCATTACAAGTTAATTTTAAGGCTGACCATAGCCATACCATTCCAAGATTTTAAAAATCAGTTCATAGTTGTGTGTCAGGGCTATAATACCATGCTGACCACATTTTGTGTGAATGTGATGAACCCCCTAGGAAGAGTATTTCAAAGTTTGGTACGTGAAAAAACACTTAAAAACACACAAAATCCAAAATAGCTCACTTCCTGTTGGGAAAAGTTAAGGGATGCAAATGAGAAATGTGTGTGTCTTGAGGAGACCCTTATGTCTACCAGACGTGGTGCATTTACGTGAAAGTATGTGTCCACAATATTAGAAAAAAGCCATAGGGGGCGCTGTGTAGCCACGCCCAGATGAATGTGGATATGGATGTGATTGCATTCCAAAAGTGAATATATTTGTAAAATACCAGCCCGATCAGATGATGTAGAACGGAATTAAGCCCACTTCCTGTTTTTGGGTGTAACGTGTGTATTATACGCCTCGCCATTGCCAAACCGTTTGAGATATCAAAAATCCTTTTGTCATTTAGGGTCAGGACTATTCTAAGATCATGATGACTACATTTGGTGTGAATGTGATGAATACTCTAGCAGGAACGCATACAAACATGATAAAAACCTCACTTCCGTTGCCAGATGGTGGCGCTATAACATTGACTACTTCTTGGTATAGGGATGTGATTACACTCTAACAGTGAACATATTTGTAAAATATCAGCCAGATCAGACAATGTAGACCATGAATTTATGGCTACTTCCTGTTGGCGCGGCGTGACATGAAAATTGTACGCCTCGCCATGACCATACCGTTTGAGATATCAAAAATATCCTTTGGAATTAGTATCATGACTATCCTGAGACCACTTTGACCACATTTCCTGTGAATGCAATGAACCCCCTAGGAGGAGTACTTAAAAGTGTAGTACGTGTAAAATGCACAAAATTCTAAATGGCTGACTTCCTGTTCACATATTTGATTCGATACGAATGAGAAATGTGTTTGACCAGAGGAGGCCCACATGCATACCAAATTAAGTGAAGGTAGCTCAAAGTGCCTGTCCACAATAGAAGACAAAGCATTAGGGGGCGCTGTGGAGTCCCTCGGCCACGCCCAGGTCTGAGCATCTGATACATCCTGACAGCCAACAATTCTCATGTGTGTGCAAAATTCCGTGAGTTTTCATCCATGGCAAGCACCTCAAAAATGCAAAATACATTGAAAAAAAAGAGAATAATAATTATAGGGGGCGCTGTCTAGCCACGCCCCGATTGATATGTATATATTTCATATTGTACTCCAACAGTGAACATATTTGTAAAATATCAGCCAGATCGGACGATGTCGAAAAAAAAGTCATTTTTTTGCACGCAATATGTGTACTGTACGACTCGCCATTTCCATACCGTTTGAGATATCAAAAATCCCTTCACAGCTTATGGTCATGACTATCCTAAGATCATGCTGACCACATTTCGTGTGAATGTGATGAATGCCCTAGCAGGAAGGCATACAAATATGATAAAGACCTCACTTCCTGTTGCCAGATGGTGGCGCTATAATATTGACCCGTTCTTGGGATATGGATGTGATTATACTCCAACAGTAAACGTATTTCTAAAATATCAGCCAGATCAGACAATGTAGACCATGAAATTACGGCCACTTCCTGTTGGCGCGGCGTGACATAAAAATTCTACGCCTCCCCAGGACCGTCCCGTTTGAGCTATCAAAAATATCCTGGCAATTTAGCATCATGAATATCCTGAGACCATTCTGACCACAGGTCGTGTGAATGTGATGAACCCCCTAGGAGGAGTACTTAAAAGTGCAGTACATGTAAAACGCACAAAATCCAAAATTGCTGACTTCCTGTTTGTATATTTGATTAGATGCAAATTATAAATGTTTTTGGTCCGAGGAGTGCTATATGCGTACTAAATTTTGTGAAGGTAGCTCAAAGTGCCTGCCCACAATAGATGACAATGCGATAGGGGGCGCTGTGGAGTCTCTCGGCCACGCCCAGGTCTGAGCATCTAATCAATCCTGAAGGTCCTCATTTCTGATGTGTGTGCAAAATTCCCAGACTTTTTATGCATGGCAAGCACCTCAAAAAGGCCCATTTGCATATAGAAAAAAGAATAATAATAATAATAATAATAATAATAATAATAATAATAATCTTTACAATAACAATAGGGTCCTTCGCACCCTACGGTGCTTGGGCCCTAAATATAGCTGCAAGCAGCAATGAACGGGCCCAAGCACCATGGGCGCAACCGCCTTGGTGGCACAGTTGTGCCAATGACATGTTTCACAATATGTTCACACTTTGGAAATAATCACCTTCCTGGACAACGAATAGTGTGCACAGGCATTCCCCTTTGATCAATGAAGATGTTGCTGCTGCTATTGGAATGCATTAATGATATAAGCCTCACTTCCTGTTGCCAGATGGTGGCGCTATAATATTGAGCTGTGTATGGTTTATGGATTTGATTACACTCCAATAATTAACATATTTGTACATTTTCAGCCAAATTGGAAGATGTCAAGTAAAATTAAAGCCACTTCCTGTTGCCAGATGGTGGCGCTATGCCATTGAGCCTTTCTTGGTATATGGATGAGATTACACTCCAAAAATGAACATGTGTGAAGTTTCTGCCACATCAGACAATGTAGAATGAAACAAAAATTACTTCTTGCTTGCACATTGTAATAATATGCTCCAGTCCTGTATGGAGAGCAGAGATGAATTAATTTCCATAGATTTTACAGCGGGAGGCAAAATTTACGCTTGAGAAGTCATTCGGTTATAAATATGCACTCAAAATAAAACCATTGGCGTAAAGAAACTATTCAACTTTATTGTAGCCGCACCGGGGATGGAACCGCGGACCTTGCATGTCTTAATCCACTGTCTGAACCATTAAGCTATACTGCCCTCTTATACACGTACGCCATCTATTGGCCAAAAGTTGTATGTTTCCATTTATCCTGGTTAAATAATTTCTCTCCGAAGTGTCGGATAATATTGCATTAAACGTCGAGTTAGCCAGCATCATTCTTTTCCATTTCACCGGTAATTATGCTGCCTGAAACGCATTTGTTCAGCCAAATCTAAAGGAGGTGCCAAGTCTCTGCCCTCAATCCGGTATTTTCATATTAAGTCAAAAATTCCTAGCGAAATTGTATGTTCTCCTAATTCGTGTTTAATGACAAGCAAAATAAACTAACATATCTGGCGATTTAACTGAAAGTTTTCTATTCATGTAAATAAACGTAGCTGACCTGTTTTTTGACTCACACAGACAGTGGACAGGCTGGCTGCTGTTAGCCAATGCGCGTCATCTCGCAACGACCTGCATGCCATACCTTTGTTGAACATAACGGTCTCATGTTAACACAGAGTTCGACCAGAGCCATCTCAAACGTTAACGTTTCTTTTTGACTTTTGACTCTTTTAAATATATGGTACTCTCCTGCCAGTTAAAGACAGTCATTAAATGTCTTTAATATTTATTTCAGATATTCTATTCATATAATGAAAATAGATGCAAAGAAACGTCGGGCTGGGTGTTGTCAATACATTTTGTCACGTAGGCTGCAGCTGTAAATCATACATCGTTATGCCTACTGGCTCGCTAGAAAAAAAACAAAAACCTATCGTTGAAAAATCAGTTGAAGGAAAAAAAATATAAAAGTTCCACTTTCTGCCAATAAATGGAATCCCCGTATCAGAAATGGGGGGAAGTTACAGCGACGCAGTTAGTCTGTGAGTAGAATAGATTGTGTAGACAACTTCACTGTTTCCACAAAGGAACCAAAAATGTGCTTTTTAACAGGACTTGGTCAGTGTAATGATATAAATGCTAGCATTCGATTATGGTCAACGGTACCGAAAATGCCCGTTGCACCAGCCATCATAACAAATGTCCCAATATAGGATCGATTTAAACCTCTATATATTTTTATTTCACGTTGACAGTGTAGGCTATTATGTGTATTCCGACGCGAATTACATTTAATTGGGTTACGGCATTCACTTCAATCGAATGAAGTCAAATAGAAACGGCTCGAAATCCTTAATAAGGCTTCTTGGTTTTCAAGCTAACTTTCCGAACAGCTGTTTTGTATTGAGTCCTTAAAATGCTACAACACGGTTTTTTATGAACCAAATAACATTGAACGTCATTGCAAGATATGCATTATATGTGTTAATCTTTGAAATATATGATACTTTCCTGCCAGTAAAAGCCTGTCTTTTATTTTAGTTATTCAATCCATATAATTAAGGTGGATGAGAAAAAACGTTGCTGTGGGCTGGGTGTTGTCAGTACATTTTGTCACGTAGGCTGCCGCTGTTACTCATACATCGTTATGGTTACTGGCTCGCAAAAAGAAACAAAACTTGTATTTGAGAAATCACTTGAGAAACAATACCAAGTTTTGCCAGTAGATGGCAGTCGCGTATAAGAAATGGGAGAGTAATTTGCGACTTGCCTTGAAGTTTTAAGACTGGATATAATGAGTCTCCAGCGAAAATAGTGAACTATTATTGCTTAATGGATGTGATGACACTCCAACAATGAACATATGTGAAAAGTTGTAGCCTCAAAATCAGGCAATGTAGAATTTAATACCTTTTTCAAATTATTTAATACATAATTGTATTAAAACATGAACTGTTTGGGCAGCATTACAAGTTAATTTTAAGGCTGACCATAGCCATACCATTCCAAGATATTAAAAATCAGTTCATAGTTGTGTGTCAGGGCTATAATATCATGCTGACCACATTTTGTGTGAATGTGATGAACCCCCTAGGAAGAGTATTTCAAAGTTTGGTACGTGAAAAAACACTTAAAAACACACAAAATCCAAAATAGCTCACTTCCTGTTGGGAAAAGTTAAGGGATGCAAATGAGAAATGTGTGTGTCTTGAGGAGACCCTTATGCCAACCAGACGTGGTGCATTTACGTGAAAGTATATGTCCACAATATTAGAAAAAAGCCATAGGGGGCGCTGTGTAGCCACGCCCAGATGAATGTGGATATGGATGTGATTGCACTCCAAAAGTGAATATATTTGTAAAATATCAGCCCGATCAGATGATGTAGAACGGAATTAAGCCCACTTCCTGTTTTTGGGCGTAACGTGTGTATTATACGCCTCGCCATTGCCAAACCGTTTGAGATATCAAAAATCCTTTCGTCATTTAGGGTCAGGACTATTCTAAGATCATGATGACTCCATTTGGTGTGAATGTGATGAATACCCTAGCAGGAACGCATACAAACATGATAAAAACCTCACTTCCGTTGCCAGATGGTGGCGCTATAACATTGATTTCTTCTTGGTATATGGATGTGATTACACTCTAACAGTGAACATATTTGTAAAATATCAGCCAGATCAGACAATGTAGACCATGAATTTATGGCTACTTCCTGTTGGCGCGGCGTGACATGAAAATTTTACGCCTCGCCATGACCATACCGTTTGAGATATCAAAAATATCCTTTGGAATTAGTATCATGACTATCCTGAGACCACTTTGACCACATTTCCTGTGAATGCAATGAACCCCCTAGGAGGAGTACTTAAAAGTGTAGTACGTGTAAAATGCACAAAATTCAAAATGGCTGACTTCCTGTTCACATATTTGATTCGATACGAATGAGAAATGTGTTTGTCCAGAGGAGGCCCACATGCATACCAAATTAGGTGAAGGTAGCTTAAAGTGCCTGTCCACAATAGAAGACAAAACATTAGGGGGCGCTGTGGAGTCCCTCGGCCACGCCCAGGTCTGAGCATCTGATACATCCTGAAAGCCAACAATTCTCATGTGTGTGCAAAATTCCGTGAGTTTTCATCCATGGCAAGCACCTCAAAAATGCAAAATACATTGAAAAAAAAGAAAATAATAATTATAGGGGGCGCTGTCTAGCCACGCCCCGATTGATATGTATATATTTCATATTGTACTCCAACAGTGAACATATTTGTAAAATATCAGCCAGATCAGACAATGTAGACCATGAAATTACGGCCACTTCCTGTTGGCGCAGCGTGACATAAAAATTCTACGCCTCCCCAGGACCGTCCCGTTTGAGCTATCAAAAATATCCTGGCAATTTAGCATCATGAATAGCCTGAGACCATTCTGACAACAGGTGGTGTGAATGTGATGAACCCCCTAGGAGGAGTACTTAAAAGTGCAGTACATGTAAAACACACAAAATCCAAAATAGCTGACTTCCTGTTTGTATATTTGATTAGATGCAAATTATAAATGTTTTTGGTCCGAGGAGTGCTATATGCGTACTAAATTTTGTGAAGG
Source organism: Conger conger (assembly GCF_963514075.1). NCBI lineage: Eukaryota > Metazoa > Chordata > Actinopteri > Anguilliformes > Congridae > Conger > Conger conger. The sequence continues at coordinate 35,468,670 of NC_083761.1, forward strand.
TAGCTCAAAGTGCCTGCCCACAATAGATGACAATGCGATAGGGGGCGCTGTGGAGTCTCTCGGCCACGCCCAGGTCTGAGCATCTAATCAATCCTGAAGGTCCTCATTTCTGATGTGTGTGCAAAATACCCAGACTTTTTATGCATGGCAAGCACCTCAAAAAGGCCCATTTGCATATAGAAAAAAGAATAATAATAATAATAATAATAATAATAATAATAATCTTTACAATAACAATAGGGTCCTTCGCACCCTACGGTGCTTGGGCCCTAATAATAATAATAATAATAATAATAATAATAATCTTTGCAATAACAATAGGGTCCTTCGCACCCTACGGTGCTTGGGCCCTAAATATAGCTGCAAGCAGCAATGAACGGGCCCAAGCACCATGGGCGCAACCGCCTTGGTGGCATAGTTGTGCCAATGACATGTTTCACAATATGTACACACTTTGGAAATAATCACCTTCCTGGACAACGTATAGTGTGCACAGGAATTCCCCTTTGATCAATGAAGATGTTTCTGCTGCTATTGGAATGCATCAATGATATAAGCCTCACTTCCTATTGCCAGATGGTGGCACTATAATATTGAGCCATGTATGGTTTATGGATTTGATTTCACTCTAATAATTAACATATTTGTACATTTTCAGCCAAATTGGAAGATGTCAAGTAAAATTTAAGCCACTTCCTGTTGCCAGATGGTGGCGGTATAATATTGAGCCGTGTATGGTTCATGGATTTGATTACACTCCAATAATTAACATATTTGTACATTTTCAGCCAAATTGGAAGATGTCAAGTAAAATTAAAGCCACTTCCTGTTGCCAGATGGTGGCGCTATGCCATTGAGCCTTTCTTGGTATATGGATGAGATTTCACTCCAAAAATGAACATGTGTGAAGTTTCTGCCACATCAGACAATGTAGAATGAAACAAAAATTACTTCTTGCTTGCACAGTGTAATAATATGCTCCAGTCCTGTATGGAGAGCAGAGATTAATTAATTTCAATAGATTTTACAGCGGGAGGCACAATTTACGCTTGAGAAGTCATTCGGTTATAAATATGCACTCAAAATAAAAGCATTGGCGTAAAGAAACTATTCAACTTCATTGTGGCCACACCGGGGATGGAACCGCGGACCTTGCATGTCTTAATCCACTGTCTGAACCATTAAGCTATACTGCCCTCTTATACACGGGCGCCATCTATTGGCCAAAAGTTGTATGTTTCCTTTTATCTTGGTTAAATAATTTCTCTCCGAAGTGTCGGATAATATTGCATTAAACGTCTAGTTAGCCAGCATCATTCTTTTCCATTTCACCGGTAATTATGCTGCCTGAAACGCATTTGTTCAGCCAAATCTAAAGGAGATGCCAAGTCTCTGCCCTCAATCCGGTATTTTCATATTAAGTCAAAAATTCCTAGCGAAATTGTATGTTCTCTTAATTCGTGTTTAATGACAAGCATAATAAACTAACATATCTGGCGATTTAACTGAAAGTTTTCTATTCATGTAAACAAACGTAGCTGACCTGTTTTTTGACTCACACAGACAGTGGACAGGCTGGCTGCTGTTAGCCAATGCGCGTCATCTCGCAACGACCTGCATGCCATACCTTTGTTGAACATAACGGAGTTCGACCAGAGCCATCTCAAACGTTAACGTTTCTTTTTGACTTTTGACTCTTTTAAATATATGCTACTCTCCTGCCAGTTAAAGACAGTCATTAAATGTCTTTAATATTTATTTCAGATATTCTATTCATATAATGAAAATAGATGCAAAGAAACGTCGGGCTGGGTGTTGTCAATACATTTTGTCACGTAGGCTGCAGCTGTAAATCATACATCGTTATGCCTACTGCTGCTAGAAAAAAAACAAAAACCTATCGTTGAAAAATCAGTTGAAGGAAGAAAAATATAAAAGTTCCACTTTCTGCCAATAAATGGAATCCCCGTATCAGAAATGGGGGGAAGTTACAGCGACGCAGTTAGTCTGTGAGTAGAATAGATTGTGTAGACAACTTCACTGTTTCCACAAAGGAACCAAAAATGTGCTTTTTAACAGGACTTGGTCAGTGTAATGATATAAATGCTAGCATTCGATTATGGTCAACGGTACCGAAAATGCCCGTTGCACCAGCCATCATAACAAATGTCCCAATATAGGATCCATTTAAACCTCTATATATTTTTATTTCACGTTCACAGTGTAGGCGATTGTGTGTATTCCGACGCGAATTACATTTAATTGGGTTACGGCATTCACTTCAATCGAATGAAGTCAAATAGAAACGGCTCGAATTCCTTAATAAGGCTTCTTGGTTTTCAAGCTAACTTTCCGATCAGCTGTTTTGTATTGAGTCCTTAAAATGCGACAACACGGTTTTTTTAAACCAAATAACACTGAACGTCATTGCAAGATATATACAATACTAACTTTTGCCAGTAGATGGCAGTCGCGTATTAGAAATGGGAGAGTCATTTGCGACTTGCGTTGAAGTTTTAAGACTGGATATAATGAGTCTCCAGCGAAAATAGTGAACTATTATTGCTTAATGGATGTGATGACACTCCAACAATGAACATATGTGAAAAGTTGTTGCCTCAAAATCCGGCAATGTAGAATTTAATACCTTTTTGAAATTATTTAATATATAATTTTCCTATTTGGGCAGCATTACAAGTTAATTTTAAGGCTGACCATAGCCATACCATTCCAAGATATTAAAAATCAGTTCATAGTTGTGTGTCAGGGCTATAATATCATGCTGACCACATTTTGTGTGAATGTGATGAACCCCCTAGGAAGAGTATTTCAAAGTTTGGTACATGAAAAAAAACACTTTAAAACACACAAAATCCAAAATAGCTCACTTCCTGTTGGGAAAAGTTAAGGGATGCAAATGAGAAATGTGTGTGTCTTGAGGAGACCCTTATGCCTACCAGACGTGGTGCATTTACGTGAAAGTATGTGTCCACAATATTAGAAAAAAGCCATAGGGGGCGCTGTGTAGCCACGCCCAGATGAATGTGGATATGGATGTGATTGCACTCCAAAAGTGAATATATTTGCAAAATATCAGCCCGATCAGATGATGTAGAACGGAATTAAACCCACTTCCTGTTTTTGGGTCTAACTTGTGTATTATACGCCTCGCCATTGCCAAACCGTTTGAGATATCAAAAATCCTTTTGTCATTTAGGGTCAGGACTATTCTAAGATCATGCTGACTACATTTGGTGTGAATGTGATGAATACCCTAGCAGGAACAAATACAAACATGATAAAAACCTCACTTCCTGTTGCCAGATGGTGGCGCTATAACATTGACTTCTTCTTGGTATATGGATGTGATTACACTCTAACAGTGAACATATTTGTAAAATATCAGCCAGATCAGACAATGTAGACCATGAATTTATGGCTACTTCCTGTTGGCGCGGCGTGACATGAAAATTGTACGCCTCGCCATGACCATACCGTTTGAGATATCAAAAATATCCTTTGGAATTAGTATCATGACTATCCTGAGACCGCTTTCACCACATTTCGTGTGAATGCAATGAACCCCCTCGGAGGAGTACTTAAAAGTGTAGTACGTGTAAAATGCACAAAATTCAAAATGGCTGACTTCCTGTTCACATATTTGATTGGATGCGAAAGAGAAATGTGTTTGGCCAGAGGAGCCCCACATGCATACCAAATTAGGTGAAGGTTGCTCTAAGTGCCTGTCCACAATAGAAGAAAAAGCATTAGGGGGCGCTGTGGAGTCCCTCGGCCACGCCCAGGTCTGAGCATCTGATACTTTCTGACAGCCAACACTTCTCATGTGTGTGCAAAATTCTGTGCATTTTCATCCATGGCAAGCACCTCAAAAATGCAAAATACATTGAAAAAAAAGAGAATAATAATTATAGGGGGCGCTGTCTAGCCACGCCCCGATTGATATGTATATATTCCATATTGTACTCCAACAGTGAACATATTTGTAAAATATCAGCCAGATCGGACGATGTCAAAAAAAAAGTCATTTTTTTGCACGCAATATGTGTACTGTACGACTCGCCATTTCCATACCGTTTGAGATATCAAAAATCCCTTCACAGCTTATGGTCCTGACTATCCTAAGATCATGCTGACCACATTTCGTGTGAATGTGATGAAAGCCCTAGCAGGAAGGCATACAAATATGATAAAGACCTCACTTCCTGTTGCCAGATGGTGGCGCTATAACATTGACCCGTTCTTGGGATATGGATGTGATTATACTCCAACAATAAACGTATTTCTAAAATATCAGCCAGATCAGACGATGTAGACCATGAAATTACGGCCACTTCCTGTTGGCGTGGCGTGACATAAAAATTATACGCCTCCCCAGGACCGTCCCGTTTGAGCTATCAAAAATATCCTGGCAATTTAGCATCATGAATATCCTGAGACCATTCTGACCACAGGTGGTGTGAATGTGATGAACCCCCTAGGAGGAGTACTTAAAAGTGCAGTACGTGTAAAACGCACAAAATCCAAAATGGCTGACTTCCTTTTTGGATATTTGATTAGATGCGAATGAGAAATGTGTTTGGACCGAGGAGTGCTATAAGCATACTAAATTTTGTGAAGGTAGCTCAAAGTGCCTGCCCACAATAGATGACAATGCGATAGGGGGCGCTGTGGAGTCTCTCGGCCACGCCCAGGTCTGAGCATCTAATCGATCCTGAAGGTCCTCATTTCTGATGTGTGTGCAAAATTCCCAGACTTTTTATGCATGGCAAGCACCTCAAAAAGGCCCATTTGCATATAGAAAAAAGAATAATAATAATAATAATAATAATAATAATAATAATCTTTACAATAACAATAGGGTCCTTCGCACCCTACGGTGCTTGGGCCCTAATAATAATAATAATCCTTCCAATAACAATAGGGTCCTTCGCACCCTACGGTGCTTGGGCCCTAAATATAGCTGCAAGCAGCAATGAACGGGCCCAAGCCCCATGGGGGCAACCGCCTTGGTGGCATAGTTCTGCCAATGACATGTTTCACAACATGTACACACTTTGGAAATAATCACCTTCCTGGACAACGTATAGTGTGCACAGGAATTTCCCTTTGATCAATGAAGATGTTGGCGCTGCTATTGGAATGCATCAATGATATAAGCCTCACTTCCTGTTGCCAGATGGTGGCGCTATATTATTGATCCGTGTATGTTTTTTGAATTTGATTACACTCCAGAAATAAACATATTTGTACATTTTCAGCCACATCGGAAGATGTTCAGCGAAATTAAGGTCAATTCCTGTTTCCAGATGATGCTGCTATAACATTGAGTCATTTTTGGAATATGGATTTGATTACACTCCAACACTGAGCATCTGTGTAAAGTTGCAGTCACATCAGACATTGGAGAATTTAAGTATGACCACTTCCTGTTTGTCTGGCATGATGTGTTTTTTATGTGCCTGACCATAGCTATATCATCCCAGTAAATCAAAAATCTGTTTTGTCAGGACCATCCTAGCATCATGCTGACCACATTTACCGTGAATGTCATGAACCCATTGAAAAATAATGCTTAAGAATGCAATATAAGGCTCACTTCCTGTTGCCAGCGGGTGGCGCTTTGCCATTTAGCCTTTATTGGAAAATGGATGAGATTACACTCCAAAAATGAACGTGTGAAGTTTCAGCCACATCAGACAATGTAGAATGAAATAAAAATAACGTCTTGCTTGCACATTGTGATAACATGCTACAGTCCTGTATGGAGAGCAGAGATTAATTAATTTCCATAGTTTTTACACGGGGAGGCACAATTTATGCTTGAAAAGTCATTAGGCCATAAACATGCACTCAAAATGAAAACAATTGGCTTCAAGAAACTATTCAACTTTATTGTGGCCGCACCGGGGATGGAACTGCGGACCTTGCATGTCTTAATCCACTGTCTGAACCATTAAGCTATACTGCCCTCTTATACACGTACGCCATCTATTGGCCAAAAGTTGTATGTTTCCTTTTATCTTGGTTAAATAATTTCTCTCCTAAGTGTCGGATAATATTGCATTAAACGTCTAGTTAGACAGCATCATTCTTTTCCATTTCACCGGTAATTATGCTGCCTGAAACGCATTTGTTCAGCCAAATCTAAAGGAGATGCCAAGTCTCTGCCCTCAATCCGGTATTTTCATATTAAGTCAAAAATTCCTAGCGAAATTGTATGTTCTCTTAATTCGTGTTTAATGACAAGCAAAATAAGCTAACATATCTGGCGATTTAACTGAAAGTTTTCTATTCATGTAAACAAACGTAGCTGACCTGTTTTTTGACTCACACAGACAGTGGACAGGCTGGCTGCTGTTAGCCAACGACCTGCATGCCATACCTTTTTTGAACATAACGGTCTCATGTTAACACAGAGTTCGACCAGAGCCATCTCAAACGTTAACGTTTCTTTTTGACTTTTGACTCTTTTAAATATATGCTACTCTCCTGCCAGTTAAAGACAGTAATTAAATGTCTTTAATATTTATTTCAGATATTCTATTCAAAAATGAAAATAGATGCAAAGAAACGTCGGGCTGGGTGTTGTCAATACATTTTGTCACGTAGGCTGCAGCTGTAAATCATACATCGTTATGCCTACTGGCTCGCTAGAAAAAAAACAAAAACCTATCGTTGAAAAATCACTTGAAGGAAGAAAAATATAAAAGTTCCACTTTCTGCCAATAAATGGAATCCCCGTATCAGAAATGGGGGGAAGTTACAGCGACGCAGTTAGTCTGTGAGTAGAATAGATTGTGTAGACAACTTCACTGTTTCCACAAAGGTGATGTGCTTTTTAACAGGACTTGGTCAGTGTAATGATATAAATGCTAGCATTCGATTATGGTCAACGGTACCGAAAATGCCCGTTGCACCAGCCATCATAACAAATGTCCCAATATAGGATCGATTTAAACCTCTATATATTTTTATTTCACGTTGACAGTGTAGGCTATTATGTGTATTCCGACGCGAATTACATTTAATTGGGTTACGGCATTCACTTCAACCGAATGAAGTCAAATAGAAACGGCTCGAATTCCTTCTTGGTTTTCAAGCTAACTTTCCGAACAGCTGTTTTGTATTGAGTCCTTAAAATGCTACAACACGGTTTTTTTTAAACCAAATAACATTGAACGTCATTGCAAGATATATGCAATACCAACTTTTGCCAGTAGATGGCAGTCGCGTATTAGAAATGGGAGAGTCATTTGCGACTTGCGTTGAAGTTTTAAGACTGGATATAATGAGTCTCCAGCGAAAATAGTGAACAATTATTGCTTAATGGATGTGATGACACTCCAACAATGAACATATGTGAAAAGTTGTAGCCTCAAAATCAGGCAATGTAGAATTTAATACCTTTTTGAAATTATTTAATACATAATTGTATTAAAACATGAACTGTTTGGGCAGCATAACAAGTTAATTTTAAGGCTGACCATAGCCATACCATTCCAAGATATTAGAAATCAGTTCATAGTTGTGTGTCAGGGCTATAATATCATGCTGACCACATTTTGTGTGAATGTGATGAACCCCCTAGGAAGAGTATTTCAAAGTTTGGTACGTGAAAAAACACTTAAAAACACACAAAATCCAAAATTGCTCACTTCCTGTTGGGAAAAGTTAAGGGATGCAAATCAGAAATGTGTGTGTCTTGAGGAGACCCTTATGCCTACCAGACGTGGTGCATTTACGTGAAAGTATATGTCCACAATATTAGAAAAAAGCCATAGGGGGCGCTGTGTAGCCACGCCCAGATGAATGTGGATATGGATGTGATTGCACTCCAAAAGTGAATATATTTGTAAAATATCAGCCCGATCAGATGATGTAGAACGGAATTAAGCCCACTTCCTGTTTTTGGGCGTAACGTGTGTATTATACGCCTCGCCATTGCCAAACCGTTTGAGATATCAAAAATCCTTTCGTCATTTAGGGTCAGGACTATTCTAAGATCATGATGACTACATTTGGTGTGAATGTGATGAATACCCTAGCAGGAACACATACAAACATGATAAAAACCTCACTTCCGTTGCCAGATGGTGGTGCTATAACATTGATTTCTTCTTGGTATTTGGATGTGATTACACTCTAACAGTGAACATATTTGTAAAATATCAGCCAGATCAGACAATGTAGAGCATGAATTTATGGCTACTTCCTGTTGGCGCGGCGTGACATGAAAATTGTACGCCTCGCCATGACCATACCGTTTGAGATATCAAAAATATCCTTTGGAATTAGTATCATGACTATCCTGAGACCACTTTGACCACATTTCGTGTGAATGCAATGAACCCCCTAGGAGGAGTACTTAAAAGTGTAGTACGTGTAAAATGCACAAAATTCAAAATGGCTGACTTCCTGTTCACATATTTGATTCGATGCGAAAGAGAAATGTGTTTGTCCAGAGGAGGCCCACATGCATACCAAATTAGGTGAAGGTAGCTCAAAGTGCCTGTCCACAATAGAAGACAAAGCATTAGGGGGCGCTGTGGAGTCCCTCGGCCACGCCCAGGTCTGAGCATCTGATACATCTTGACAGCCAACACTTCTCATGTGTGTGCAAAATTCCGTGAGTTTCCATCCATGGCAAGCACCTCAAAAATGCTAAATACATTGAAAAAAAAGAGAATAATAATTATAGGGGGCGCTGTCTAGCCACGCCCCGATTGATATGTATATATTTCATATTGTACTCCAACAGTGAACATATTTGTAAAATATCAGCCAGATCGGACGATGTCGAAAAAAAAGTCATTTTTTTGCACGAAATATGTGTACTGTACGACTCGCCATTTCCATACCGTTTGAGATATCAAAAATCCCTTCACAATTTAGCGTAAGGACTATCTTAAGATCATGCTGACCGCATTTGGTGTGAATGTGCTGAATGCCCTAGCAGGAAGGCATACAAATATGATAAAGACCTCACTTCCTGTTGCCAGATGGTGGCGCTATAACATTGACCCGTTCTTGGGATATGGATGTGATTATACTCCAACCATAAACGTATTTCTAAAATATCAGCCAGATCAGACGATGTAGACCATGAAATTACGGCCACTTCCTGTTGGCGCGGCGTGACATAAAAATTGCACGCCTCGCCATGACCATCCCGTTTGAGCTATCAAAAATATCCTGGCAATTTAGCATCATGAATATCCTGAGACCATTCTGACCACAGTTGGTGTGAATGCGATGAACCCCCTAGGAGGAGTACGTAAAAGTGTAGTACGTGTAAAACACACAAAATCCAAAATAGCTCACTTCCTGTTCGCATATTTGCATAAATGCGAATGAGAAATGTGTTTGAATTGAGGAGCCACACATGGTTACCAAATTAGTTTCATGTAGTTCAAAGTGCCTGCCCACAATAGACAACAATGCAATGGGGGGGGGGGGTCAGCGCAATAGGGGGCGCTGTGGAGTCCCTCGGCCACACCCAGGTCTGAGCATCTGATAGATCCTGACGGCCACCACTTCTGATGTGTCTGCAAAATTTCAAGACTTTTTAGCCATGGCAAGGCCCTCAAAAATGCCCATTTGACGGAAGAGAAAGAATAATAATAATAATAATAATAATAATAATAATAATAATAATCCTTCCAATAACAATAGGGTCCTTCGCACCCTACGGTGCTTGGGCCCTAAATATAGCTGCAAGCAGCAATGAACGGGCCCAAGCACCATGGGCGCAACCGCCTTGGTGGCATAGTTGTGCCAATGACATGTTTCACAATATGTACACACTTTGGAAATAATCACCTTCCTGGACAACGTATAGTGTGCACAGGAATTCCCCTTTGATCAATGAAGTTGTTTCTGCTGCTATTGGAATGCATCAATGATATAAGCCTCACTTCCTATTGCCAGATGGTGGCGCTATAATATTGAGCCGTGTATGGTTCATGGATTTGATTTCACTCCAATAATTAACATATTTGTCCATTTTCAGCCAAATTGGAAGATGTCAAGTAAAATTAAAGCCACTTCCTGTTGCCAGATGGTGGCGCTATGCCATTGAGCCTTTCTTGGTATATGGATGAGATTACACTCCAAAAATGAACATGTGTGAAGTTTCTGCCACATCAGACAATGTAGAATGAAACAAAAATTACTTCTTGCTTGCACAGTGTAATAATATGCTCCAGTCCTGTATGGAGAGCAGAGATTCATTAATTTCAATAGATTTTACAGCGGGAGGCACAATTTACGCTTGAGAAGTCATTCGGTTATAAATATGCACTCAAAATAAAACCATTGGCGTAAAGAAACTATTCAACTTTATTGTGGCCGCACCGGGGATGGAACCGCGGACCTTGCATGTCTTAATCCACTGTCTGAACCATTAAGCTATACTGCCCTCTTATACACGTACGTTATCTATTGGCCAAAAGTTGTATGTTTCCTTTCATCCTGGTTAAATAATTTCTCTCCGAAGTGTCGGATAATATTGCATTAAACGTCGAGTTAGCCAGCATCATTCTTTTCCATTTCACCGGTAATTATGCTGCCTGAAACGCATTTGTTCAGCCAAATCTAAAGGAGATGCCAAGTCTCTGCCCTCAATCCGGTATTTTCATATTAAGTCAAAAATTCCTAGCGAAATTGTATGTTCTCTTAATTCGTGTTTAATGACAAGCAAAATAAACTAACATATCTGGCGATTTAACTGAAAGTTTTCTATTCATGTAAACAAACGTAGCTGACCTGTTTTTTTGACTCACACAGACAGTGGACAGGCTGGCTGCTGTTAGCCAATGCGCGTCATCTCGCAACGACCTGCATGCCATACCTTTGTTGAACATAACGGTCTCATGTTAACACAGAGTTCGACCACAGCCATCTCAAACGTTAACGTTTCTTTTTGACTTTTGACTCTTTTAAATATATGGTACTCTCCTGCCAGTTAAAGACAGTCATTAAATGTCTTTAATATTTATTTCAGATATTCTATTCATATAATGAAAATAGATGCAAAGAAACGTCGGGCTGGGTGTTGTCAATACATTTTGTCACGTAGGCTGCAGCTGTAAATCATACATCGTTATGCCTACTGGCTCGCTAGAAAAAAAACAAAAACCTATCGTTGAAAAATCACTTGAAGGAAGAAAAATATAAAAGTTCCACTTTCTGCCAATAAATGGAATCCCCGTATCAGAAATGGGGGGAAGTTACAGCGACGCAGTTAGTCTGTGAGTAGAATAGATTGTGTAGACAACTTCACTGTTTCCACAAAGGAACCAAAAATGTGCTTTTTAACAGGACTTGGTCAGTGTAATGATATAAATGCTAGCATTCGATTATGGTCAACGGTACCGAAAATGCCCGTTGCACCAGCCATCATAACAAATGTCCCAATATAGGATCGATTTAAACCTCTATATATTTTTATTTCACGTTGACAGTGTAGGCTATTATGTGTATTCCGGCATTCGGCATTACGGCATTCACTTCAACCGAATGAAGTCAAATAGAAACGGCTCGAATTCCTTAATAAGGCTTCTTGGTTTTCAAGCTAACTTTTCGAACAGCTGTTTTGTATTGAGTCCTTAAAATGCTACAACACGGTTTTTTTTAAACCAAATAACATTGAACGTCATTGCAAGATATATGCAATACCAACTTTTGCCAGTAGATGGCAGTCGCGTATTAGAAATGGGAGAGTCATTTGCGACTTGCGTTGAAGTTTTAAGACTGGATATAATGAGTCTCCAGCGAAAATAGTGAACTATTATTGCTTAATGGATGTGATGACACTCCAACAATGAACATATGTGAAAAGTTGTAGCCTCAAAATCAGGCAATGTAGAATTTAATACCTTTTTGAAATTATTTAATACATAATTGTATTAAAACATGAACTGTTTGGGCAGCATTACAAGTTAATTTTAAGGCTGACCATAGCCATATCATTCCAAGATATTAAAAATCAGTTCATAGTTGTGTGTCAGGGCTATAATATCATGCTGACCACATTTTGTGTGAATGTGATGAACCCCCTAGGAAGAATATTTCAAAGTTTGGTACGTGAAAAAACACTTAAAAACACACAAAATCCAAAATAACTCACTTCCTGTTGGGAAAAGTTAAGGGATGCAAATGAGAAATGTGTGTGTCTTGAGGAGACCCTTATGCCTACCAGACGTGGTGCATTTACGTGAAAGTATATGTCCACAATATTAGAAAAAAGCCATAGGGGGCGCTGTGTAGCCACGCCCAGATGAATGTGGATATGGATGTGATTGCACTCCAAAAGTGAATATATTTGTAAAATATCAGCCCGATCAGATGATGTAGAACGGAATTAAGCCCACTTCCTGTTTTTGGGCGTAACGTGTGTATTATACGCCTCGCCATTCCCAAACCGTTTGAGATATCAAAAATCCTTTCCTCTTTTAGGGTCAGGGCTATTCTAAGATCATGATGACTACATTTGGTGTGAATGTGATGAATACCCTAGCAGGAACGCATACAAACATGATAAAAACCTCACTTCCTGTTGCCAGATGGTGGCGCTATAACATTGATTTCTTCTTGGTATATGGATGTGATTACACTCTAACAGTGAACATATTTGTAAAATATCAGCCAGATCAGACAATGTAGACCATGAATTTATGGCTACTTCCTGTTGGCGTGGCGTGACATGAAAATTGTATGCCTCGCCATGACCATACCGTGTGAGATATCAAAAATATCCTTTGGAATTAGTATCATGACTATCCTGAGACCACTTTGACCACATTTCGTGTGAATACAATGAACTCCCTAGGAGGAGTACTTAAAAGTGTAGTACGTGTAAAATGCACAAAATTCAAAATGGCTGACTTCCTGTTCACATATTTGATTCAATGCAAATGAGAAATGTGTTTGTCCAGAAGAGGCCCACAGGCGTACCAAATTAGGTGAAGGTAGCTCAAAGTGCCTGTCCAAAATAGAAGACAAAGCATTAGGGGGCGCTGTGGAGTCCCTCGGCCACGCCCAGGTCTGAGCATCTGATACCTCCTGACAGCCAACACTTCTCATGTGTGTGCAAAATTCCGTGAGTTTTCATCTATGGCAAGCACCTCAAAAATGCTAAATACATTGAAAAAAAAGAGAATAATAATTATAGGGGGCGCTGTCTAGCCACGCCCCGATTGATATGTATATATTTCATATTGTACTCCAACAGTGAACATATTTGTAAAATATCAGCCAGATCGGACGATGTCGAAAAAAAAGTCATTTTTTTGCACGCAATATGTGTACTGTACGACTCGCCATTTCCATACCGTTTGAGATATCAAAAATCCCTTCGCAATTTAGTGTAAAGACTATCTTAAGATCATGCTGACCACATTTGGTGTGAATGTGATGAATGCCCTAGCAGGAAGGCATACAAATATGATAAAGACCTCACTTCCTGTTGCCAGATAGTGGCGCTATAACATTGAGCCGTTCTTGGGATATGGATGTAATTATACTCCAACAATAAATGTATTTCTAAAATATCAGCCAGATCAGACAATGTAGACCATGAAATTATGGCCACTTCCTGTCGGCGCGGCGTGACATAAAAATTCTACGCCTCCCAAGGACCGTCCCGTTTGAGCTATCAAAAATATCCTGGCAATTTAGCATCATGAATATCCTATGACCATTCTGACCACAGGTGGTCTGAATGTGATGAACCCCCTAGGAGGAGTACTTAAAAGTGCAGTACATGTAAAACGCACAAAATCCAAAATGGCTGACTTCCTGTTTGTATATTTGATTAGATGCGAATTAGAAATGTGTTTGGTCCGAGGAGTGCTATATGCGTACTAAATTTGGTTAAGGTAGCTCAAAGTGCCTGCCCACAATAGATGACAATGCGATAGGGGGCGCTGTGGAGTCCCTCGGCCACGCCCAGGTCTGAGCATCTAAGCGATCCTGAAGGTCCTTATTTCTGATGTGTGTGCAAAATTCCCAGACTTTTTATGCATGGCAAGCACCTCAAAAAGGCCCATTTGCTTATAGAAAAAAGAATAATAATAATAAATATAGCTGCAAGCAGCAATGAACGGGCCCAAGCACCATGGGCGCAACCGCCTTGGTGGCATAGTTGTGCCAATGACATGTTTCACAACATCTACACACTTTGGAAATAATCACCTTCCTGGACAACGTATAGTGTGCACAGGAATTCCCCTTTGAGCAATGAGGATGTTGGTGCTGCTATTGGAATGCATCAATGATATAAGCCTCACTTCCTGTTGCCAGATGGTGGCGCTATAATATTGAACCATGTATGGTTTTTGAATTTGATTACACTCCAATAATAAACCTTTTTCTAAATTCTAAGCCACATCGGAAGATGTTGAGTGAAATTAAGGCCACTTCCTTTTGCCAGATGGTGGAGCTATGCCATTGAGCCTTTATTGGTATATGGATGAGATTACACTCCAAAAATGAACATGTGTGAAGTTTTAGCCACATCAGACAATGTAGAATGAAACAAAAATTACTTCTTGCTTGCACATTGTGATAACATGCTCCAGTCCTGTATGGAGAGCAGAGATGAATTCATTTCCATAGATTTTACAGCGGGAGGCACAATTTATGCTTGAGAAGTCATTCGGTTATAAATATGCACTCAAAATGAAACCATTGGCTTAAAGAAACTATTCAACTTTATTGTGGCCGCACCAGGGATGGAACCGCGGACCTTGCATGTCTTAATCCACTGCCTGAACCGTAAAACTATACTGCCCTCTTATACACGGCCGCCATCTATTGGCCAAAAGTTGTATGTTTCCTTTTATCTTGGTTAAATAATTTCTCTCCGAAGTGTCGGATAATATTGCATTAAACGTCTCGTTAGCCAGCATCATTCTTTTCCATTTCACTGGTAATTATGCTGCCTGAAACGCATTTGTTCAGCCAAATCTAAAGGAGATGCCAAGTCTCTGCCCTCAATCCGTTATTTTCATATTAAGTCACAAATTCCTAGCGAAATTGTATGTTCTCTTAATTCGTGTTTAATGACAAGCAAAATAAACTAACATAGCTGGCGATTTAACTGAAAGTTTTCTATTCATGTAAACCAACGTAGCGGACCTGTTTTTTGACTCACACAGACAAGTGGACAGGCTGGCTCCTGTTAGCCAATATCTGTCATCTCGCAACGACCTGCAAGCCATACCTTTGTTGAACATAACGGTTTCATCTTAACACAGTGTTCGAGCACCACCTCGAATGCTAACCTTTTTCTTTTTACTTCATGTGTTACTCTTTTAAATATATGATACTCTCCTGCCATTTAAAGACAGTCATTAAATTTTTTAAATATTTATTTTAGATATTCAATTCATATAATGAAAATAGATGCAAAGAAACGTCGGGCTGGGTGTTGTCAATACATTTTGTCACGTAGGCTGCAGCTGTTAATCATACATCGTTATGCCTACTGGCTCGCTAGAAAAAAACAAAAACCTATCCCCGTATCAGAAATGGGGGGAAGTTACAGCGACGCAGTTAGTCTGTGAGTAGAATAGGTTATGTAGACAACTTCACTGTTTCCACAAAGGAACCAAAAATGTGCTTTTTAACAGGACTTGGTCAGTCTAATGATATAAATGCTAGCATTCGATTATGGTCAACGGTACCGAAAATGCCCGTTGCACCAGCCATCATAACAAATGTCCTAATATAGGATCGATTTAAACATCTATATATTTTTATTTCACGTTGACAGTGTAGGCGATTGTGTGTATTCCGACGCGAATTACATTTAATTGGGTTACGGCATTCACTTCAATCGAATGAAGTCAAATAGAAACGGCTCGAATTCCTTAATAAGGCTTCTTGGTTTTCAACCCAACTTTCCGAACAGCTGTTTTGTGTTGAGTCCTTAAAATGCTACAATACGTTTTTTTTAAAACCAAATAACATTGAACGTCAATGCAAGATCTGCATTATATGTGTTAATCTTTTAAATATATGATACTTTCCTGCCAGTAAAAGCCTGTCCTTTATTTTAGTTATTCAATCCATAAAATTAAGGTCGATGAAAAAAACGTTGCTGTGGGCTGGGTGTTGTCAGTACATTTTGTCACGTAGGCTGCCGCTGTTACTCATACATCGTTATGGTTACTGGCTCGCAAAAAGAAACAAAACTTGTCATTGAGAAATTACTTTATCCAAGAAAATTAGAAAGAATACTAACCTTTGCCAGTAGATGGCAGTCGCGTATTAGAAATGGGAGAGTCAGTTGCGACTTGCGTTGAAGTTTTAAGACTGGATATAATGAGTCTCCAGCGAAAATAGTGAACTATTATTGCTTAATGGATGTGATGACACTCCAACAATGAACATATGTGAAAAGTTGTAGCCTCAAAATCAGGCAATACCTTTTTGAAATTATTTAATACATAATTGTATTAAAACATGAACTGTTTGGGCAGCATTACAAGTTAATTTTAAGGCTGACCATAGCCATACCATTCCAAGATATTAAAAATCAGTTCATAGTTGTGTGTCAGGGCTATAATATCATGCTGACCACATTTTGTGTGAATGTGATGAACCCCCTAGGAAGAGTATTTCAAAGTTTGGTACGTGAAAAAACACTTAAAAACACACAAAATCCAAAATAGCTCACTTCCTGTTGGGAAAAGTTAAGGGATGCAAATGAGAAATGTGTGTGTCTTGAGGAGACCCTTATGCCTACCAGACGTGGTGCATTTACGTGAAAGTATATGTCCACAATATTAGAAAAAAGCCATAGGGGGCGCTGTGTAGCCACGCCCAGATGAATGTGGATATGGATGTGATTGCACTCCAAAAGTGAATATATTTGTAAAATATCAGCTCGATCAGATGATGTAGAACGGAATTAAGCCCACTTCCTGTTTTTGGGCGTAACGTGTGTATTATACGCCTCGCCATTGCCAAACCGTTTGATATATCAAAAATCCTTTCATCATTTAGGGTCAGGACTATTCTAAGATCATGATGACTACATTTGGTGTGAATGTGATGAATACCTTAGCAGGAACGCATACAAACATGATA
Source organism: Conger conger (assembly GCF_963514075.1). Classification (NCBI taxonomy): domain Eukaryota; kingdom Metazoa; phylum Chordata; class Actinopteri; order Anguilliformes; family Congridae; genus Conger; species Conger conger. The sequence continues at coordinate 35,485,785 of NC_083761.1, forward strand.
AAAACCTCACGTCCGTTGCCAGATGGTGGCGCTATAACATTGATTTCTTCTTGGTATTTGGATGTGATTACACTCTAACAGTGAACATATTTGTAAAATATCAGCCAGATCAGACAATGTAGACCTTGAATTTATGGCAACTTCCTGTTGGCGCGGCGTGACATGAAAATTGTACGCCTCGCCATGACCATACCGTTTGAGATATCAAAAATATCCTTTGGAATTAGTATCATGACTATCCGGAGACCACTTTGACCGCATTTCGTGTGAATGCAATGAACCCCCTAGGAGGAGTACTTAAAAGTGTAGTACGTGTAAAATGCACAAAATTCAAAATGGCTGACTTCCTGTTTACATATTTGATTCGATGCGAATGAGAAATGTGTTTGTCCAGAGGAGCCCCACATGCATACCAAATTAGGTGAAGGTAGCTCAAAGTGCCTGTCCACAATAGAAGACAAAGCATTAGGGGGCGCTGTGGAGTCCCTTGGCCACGCCCAGGTCTGAGCATCTGATACATCCTGAGAGCCAACACTTCTCATGTGTGTGCAAAATTCTGTGAGTTTCCATCCATGGCAAGAACCTCAAAAATGCAAAATACATTGAAAAAAAAAAGAATAATAATTATAGGGGGCGCTGTCTAGCCACGCCCCGATTGATATGTATATATCTGATATTGTACTGCTACAGTGAACATATTTGTAAAATATCAGCCAGATCGGACGATGTCGAAAAAAAAGTCATTTTTTTGCACGCAATATGTGTACTGTACGACTCGCCATTTCCATACCGTTTGAGATATCAAAAATCCCTTCACAACTTAGCGTAAGGACTATCTTAAGATCATGCTGACCGCATTTGGTGTGAATGCGATGAACCCCCTAGGAGGAATGCATACAAATATGTTAAAGACCTCACTTCCTGTTGCCAGATGGTGGCGCTATAACATTGACCTGTTCTTGGGATATGGATGTGATTACACTCCAACAATAAACAAATTTCTAAAATATCAGCCAGATCAGACGATGTCGACCATGAAATTATGGCCACTTCCTGTTGGCGCGGCGTGACATAAAAATTGTACTCCTCCCCATGACCGTCCCGTTTGAACTATCAAAAATATCCTGGCAATTTAGCATCATGACTATCCTGAGACCATTCTGACCACCGTTGGTGTGAATGCGATGAACCCCCTAGGAGGAGTACTTAAAAGTGTAGTACGTGTAAAACTCAGAAAATCCAAAATGGCTGACTTCCTGTTTGGATATTTGATTAGATCCGAATGAGAAATGTGTTTGGACCGAGGAGCGCTATATGGCCACCAAATTAGGTGCAGGTAGCTCAAAGTGCCTGCCCACAATAGAAGACAATGCGATAGGGGGCGCTGTGGAGTCCCTCGGCCACGCCCAGGTCTGAGCATCTAAGCGATCCTGAAGGTCCTCATTTCTGATGTGTGTGCAAAATTCCCAGACTTTTTATGCATGGCAAGCACCTCAAAAAGGCCCATTTGCATATAGAAAAAAGAATAATAATAATAATAATAATAATCTTTACAATAACAATAGGGTCCTTCGCACCCTACGGTGCTTGGGCCCTAATAATAATAATCTTTACAATAACAATAGGGTCCTTCGCACCCTACGGTGCTTGGGCCCTAAATATAGCTGCAAGCAGCAATGAACGGGCCCAAGCACCATGGGCGCAACCGCCTTGGTGGCATAGTTGTGCCAATGACATGTTTCACAATATGTACACACTTTGGAAATAATCACCTTCCTGGACAACGTATAGTGTGCACAGGAATTCCCCTTTGATCAATGAAGTTGTTTCTGCTGCTATTGGAATGCATCAATGATATAAGCCTCACTTCCTATTGCCAGATGGTGGCGCTATAATATTGAGCCGTGTATGGTTCATGGATTTGATTTCACTCCAATAATTAACATATTTGTCCATTTTCAGCCAAATTGGAAGATGTCAAGTAAAATTAAAGCCACTTCCTGTTGCCAGATGGTGGCGCTATGCCATTGAGCCTTTCTTGGTATATGGATGAGATTACACTCCAAAAATGAACATGTGTGAAGTTTCTGCCACATCAGACAATGTAGAATGAAACAAAAATTACTTCTTGCTTGCACAGTGTAATAATATGCTCCAGTCCTGTATGGAGAGCAGAGATTCATTAATTTCAATAGATTTTACAGCGGGAGGCACAATTTACGCTTGAGAAGTCATTCGGTTATAAATATGCACTCAAAATAAAACCATTGGCGTAAAGAAACTATTCAACTTTATTGTGGCCGCACCGGGGATGGAACCGCGGACCTTGCATGTCTTAATCCACTGTCTGAACCATTAAGCTATACTGCCCTCTTATACACGTACGTTATCTATTGGCCAAAAGTTGTATGTTTCCTTTCATCCTGGTTAAATAATTTCTCTCCGAAGTGTCGGATAATATTGCATTAAACGTCGAGTTAGCCAGCATCATTCTTTTCCATTTCACCGGTAATTATGCTGCCTGAAACGCATTTGTTCAGCCAAATCTAAAGGAGATGCCAAGTCTCTGCCCTCAATCCGGTATTTTCATATTAAGTCAAAAATTCCTAGCGAAATTGTATGTTCTCTTAATTCGTGTTTAATGACAAGCAAAATAAACTAACATATCTGGCGATTTAACTGAAAGTTTTCTATTCATGTAAACAAACGTAGCTGACCTGTTTTTTTGACTCACACAGACAGTGGACAGGCTGGCTGCTGTTAGCCAATGCGCGTCATCTCGCAACGACCTGCATGCCATACCTTTGTTGAACATAACGGTCTCATGTTAACACAGAGTTCGACCACAGCCATCTCAAACGTTAACGTTTCTTTTTGACTTTTGACTCTTTTAAATATATGGTACTCTCCTGCCAGTTAAAGACAGTCATTAAATGTCTTTAATATTTATTTCAGATATTCTATTCATATAATGAAAATAGATGCAAAGAAACGTCGGGCTGGGTGTTGTCAATACATTTTGTCACGTAGGCTGCAGCTGTAAATCATACATCGTTATGCCTACTGGCTCGCTAGAAAAAAAACAAAAACCTATCGTTGAAAAATCACTTGAAGGAAGAAAAATATAAAAGTTCCACTTTCTGCCAATAAATGGAATCCCCGTATCAGAAATGGGGGGAAGTTACAGCGACGCAGTTAGTCTGTGAGTAGAATAGATTGTGTAGACAACTTCACTGTTTCCACAAAGGAACCAAAAATGTGCTTTTTAACAGGACTTGGTCAGTGTAATGATATAAATGCTAGCATTCGATTATGGTCAACGGTACCGAAAATGCCCGTTGCACCAGCCATCATAACAAATGTCCCAATATAGGATCGATTTAAACCTCTATATATTTTTATTTCACGTTGACAGTGTAGGCTATTATGTGTATTCCGGCATTCGGCATTACGGCATTCACTTCAACCGAATGAAGTCAAATAGAAACGGCTCGAATTCCTTAATAAGGCTTCTTGGTTTTCAAGCTAACTTTTCGAACAGCTGTTTTGTATTGAGTCCTTAAAATGCTACAACACGGTTTTTTTTAAACCAAATAACATTGAACGTCATTGCAAGATATATGCAATACCAACTTTTGCCAGTAGATGGCAGTCGCGTATTAGAAATGGGAGAGTCATTTGCGACTTGCGTTGAAGTTTTAAGACTGGATATAATGAGTCTCCAGCGAAAATAGTGAACTATTATTGCTTAATGGATGTGATGACACTCCAACAATGAACATATGTGAAAAGTTGTAGCCTCAAAATCAGGCAATGTAGAATTTAATACCTTTTTGAAATTATTTAATACATAATTGTATTAAAACATGAACTGTTTGGGCAGCATTACAAGTTAATTTTAAGGCTGACCATAGCCATATCATTCCAAGATATTAAAAATCAGTTCATAGTTGTGTGTCAGGGCTATAATATCATGCTGACCACATTTTGTGTGAATGTGATGAACCCCCTAGGAAGAATATTTCAAAGTTTGGTACGTGAAAAAACACTTAAAAACACACAAAATCCAAAATAACTCACTTCCTGTTGGGAAAAGTTAAGGGATGCAAATGAGAAATGTGTGTGTCTTGAGGAGACCCTTATGCCTACCAGACGTGGTGCATTTACGTGAAAGTATATGTCCACAATATTAGAAAAAAGCCATAGGGGGCGCTGTGTAGCCACGCCCAGATGAATGTGGATATGGATGTGATTGCACTCCAAAAGTGAATATATTTGTAAAATATCAGCCCGATCAGATGATGTAGAACGGAATTAAGCCCACTTCCTGTTTTTGGGCGTAACGTGTGTATTATACGCCTCGCCATTCCCAAACCGTTTGAGATATCAAAAATCCTTTCCTCTTTTAGGGTCAGGGCTATTCTAAGATCATGATGACTACATTTGGTGTGAATGTGATGAATACCCTAGCAGGAACGCATACAAACATGATAAAAACCTCACTTCCTGTTGCCAGATGGTGGCGCTATAACATTGATTTCTTCTTGGTATATGGATGTGATTACACTCTAACAGTGAACATATTTGTAAAATATCAGCCAGATCAGACAATGTAGACCATGAATTTATGGCTACTTCCTGTTGGCGTGGCGTGACATGAAAATTGTATGCCTCGCCATGACCATACCGTGTGAGATATCAAAAATATCCTTTGGAATTAGTATCATGACTATCCTGAGACCACTTTGACCACATTTCGTGTGAATACAATGAACTCCCTAGGAGGAGTACTTAAAAGTGTAGTACGTGTAAAATGCACAAAATTCAAAATGGCTGACTTCCTGTTCACATATTTGATTCAATGCAAATGAGAAATGTGTTTGTCCAGAAGAGGCCCACAGGCGTACCAAATTAGGTGAAGGTAGCTCAAAGTGCCTGTCCAAAATAGAAGACAAAGCATTAGGGGGCGCTGTGGAGTCCCTCGGCCACGCCCAGGTCTGAGCATCTGATACCTCCTGACAGCCAACACTTCTCATGTGTGTGCAAAATTCCGTGAGTTTTCATCTATGGCAAGCACCTCAAAAATGCTAAATACATTGAAAAAAAAGAGAATAATAATTATAGGGGGCGCTGTCTAGCCACGCCCCGATTGATATGTATATATTTCATATTGTACTCCAACAGTGAACATATTTGTAAAATATCAGCCAGATCGGACGATGTCGAAAAAAAAGTCATTTTTTTGCACGCAATATGTGTACTGTACGACTCGCCATTTCCATACCGTTTGAGATATCAAAAATCCCTTCGCAATTTAGTGTAAAGACTATCTTAAGATCATGCTGACCACATTTGGTGTGAATGTGATGAATGCCCTAGCAGGAAGGCATACAAATATGATAAAGACCTCACTTCCTGTTGCCAGATAGTGGCGCTATAACATTGAGCCGTTCTTGGGATATGGATGTAATTATACTCCAACAATAAATGTATTTCTAAAATATCAGCCAGATCAGACAATGTAGACCATGAAATTATGGCCACTTCCTGTCGGCGCGGCGTGACATAAAAATTCTACGCCTCCCAAGGACCGTCCCGTTTGAGCTATCAAAAATATCCTGGCAATTTAGCATCATGAATATCCTATGACCATTCTGACCACAGGTGGTCTGAATGTGATGAACCCCCTAGGAGGAGTACTTAAAAGTGCAGTACATGTAAAACGCACAAAATCCAAAATGGCTGACTTCCTGTTTGTATATTTGATTAGATGCGAATTAGAAATGTGTTTGGTCCGAGGAGTGCTATATGCGTACTAAATTTGGTTAAGGTAGCTCAAAGTGCCTGCCCACAATAGATGACAATGCGATAGGGGGCGCTGTGGAGTCCCTCGGCCACGCCCAGGTCTGAGCATCTAAGCGATCCTGAAGGTCCTTATTTCTGATGTGTGTGCAAAATTCCCAGACTTTTTATGCATGGCAAGCACCTCAAAAAGGCCCATTTGCTTATAGAAAAAAGAATAATAATAATAATAATAATAATCTTTACAATAACAATAGGGTCCTTCGCACCCTACGGTGCTTGGGCCCTAAATATAGCTGCAAGCAGCAATGAACGGGCCCAAGCACCATGGGCGCAACCGCCTTGGTGGCATAGTTCTGCCAATGACATGTTTCACAACATGTACACACTTTGGAAATAATCACTTTCCTGGACAACGTATAGTGTGCACAGGAATTCCCTTTTTATCAATGAAGATGTTGGCGCTGCTATTGGAACGCATCAATGATATAAGCCTCACTTCCTATTGCCAGATGGTGGCGCTATATTATTGAGCCATGTATGGTTTTTGAATTTGATTACACTCCAGAAATTAACATATTTGTACATTTTCAGCCACATCGGAAGACGTTGAGCGAAATTAAGGTCAATTCCTGTTTCCAGATGATGCTGCTTTAACATTGAGTCGTTTTTGGAATATGGATTTGATTACACTCCAACACTGAGCATCTGTGTAAAGTTGCAGTCACATCAGACATTGGAGAATTTAAGTATGACCACTTCCTGTTTGTCTGGCATGATGTGTTTTTTATGTGCCTGACCATAGCTATATCATCCCAGTAAATCAAAAATCTGTTTTGTCAGGACCAGCCTAGCATCATGCTGACCACATTTACCGTGAATGTCATGAACCCATTGAAAAATAATGCTTAAGAATGCAATATAAGGCTCACTTCCTGTTGCCAGCGGGTGGCGCTTTGCCATTGAGCCTTTATTGGAAAATGGATGAGATTACACTCCAAAAATGAACATGTGTGAAGTTTCTGCCACATCAGACAATGTAGAATGAAACAAAAATTACTTCTTGCTTCCACATTGTAATAATATGCACCAGTCCTGTATGGAGAGCAGAGATGAATTAATTTCAATAGATTTTACAGCGGGAGGCACAATTTACGCTTGAGAAGTCATTCGGTTATAAATATGCACTCAAAATAAAACCATTGGCGTAAAGAAACTACTCAACTTTATTGTGGCCGCACCGGGGATGGAACTGCGGACCTTGCATGTCTTAATCCACTGTCTGAACCATTAAGCTGCCCTCTTATACACGTACGCCATCTATTGGCCAAAAGTTGTATGTTTCCTTTTATCTTGGTTAAATAATTTCTCTCCTAAGTGTCGGATAATATTGCAATAAACGTCTAGTTAGCCAGCATCATTCTTTTCCATTTCACCGGTAATTATGCTGCCTGAAACGCATTTGTTCAGCCAAATCTAAAGGAGATGCCAAGTCTCTGCCCTCAATCCGGTATTTTCATATTAAGTCAAAAATTCCTAGCGAAATTGTATGTTCTCTTAATTCGTGTTTAATGACAAGCAAAATAAACTAACATATCTGGCGATTTAACTGAAAGTTTTCTATTCATGTAAACAAACGTAGCTGACCTGTTTTTTGACTCACACAGACAGTGGACAGGCTGGCTGCTGTTAGCCAACGACCTGCATGCCATACCTTTTTTGAACATAACGGTCTCATGTTAACACAGAGTTCGACCAGAGCCATCTCAAACGTTAACGTTTCTTTTTGACTTTTGACTCTTTTAAATATATGCTACTCTCCTGCCAGTTAAAGACAGTCATTAAATGTCTTTAATATTTATTTCAGATATTCAATTCATACAATGAAAATAGATGCAAAGAAACGTCGGGCTGGGTGTTGTCAATACATTTTGTCACGGAGGCTGCAGCTGTAAATCATACATCGTTATGCCTACTGCTGCTAGAAAAAAACAAAAACCTATCGTTGAAAAATCACTTGAAGGAAGAAAAAAAAAAAGTACCACTTTCAGCAAATAAATGGAATCCCCGTATCAGAAATGGGGGGAAGTTACAGCGACGCAGTTAGTCTGTGAGTAGAATAGATTATGTAGACAACTTCACTGTTTCCACAAAGGAACCAAAAATGTGCTTTTTAACAGGACTTGGTCAGTGTAATGATATAAATGCTAGCATTCGATTATGGTCAACGGTACCGAAAATGCCCGTTGCACCAGCCATCATAACAAATGTCCCAATATAGGATCGATTTAAACCTCTATATATTTTTATTTCACGTTCACAGTGTAGGCGATTGTGTGTATTCCGACGCAAATTACATTTAATTGGGTTACGGCATTCACTTCAATCGAATGAAGTCAAATAGAAACGGCTCGAATTCTTTAATAACGCTTCTTGGTTTTCAAGCCAACTTTCCGAACAGCTGTTTTGTATTGAGTCCTTAAAATGCTACAACACGGTTTTTTATAAACCAAATAACATTGAACGTCATTGCAAGATATATACAATACCAACTTTTGCCAGTAGATGGCAGTCGCGTATTAGAAATGGGAGAGTCATTTGCGACTTGCGTTGAAGTTTTAAGACTGGATATAATGAGTCTCCAGCGAAAATAGTGAACTATTATTGCTTAATGGATGTGATGACACTCCAACAATGAACATATGTGAAAAGTTGTAACCTCAAAATCAGGCAATGTAGAATTTAATACCTTTTTGAAATTATTTAATACATAATTGTATTAAAACATGAACTGTTTGGGCAGCATTACAAGTTAATTTTAAGGCTGACCATAGCCATACCATTCCAAGATATTAAAAATCAGTTCATAGTTGTGTGTCAGGGCTATAATATCATGCTGACCACATTTTGTGTGAATGTGATGAACCCCCTAGGAAGAGTATTTCAAACTTTGGTACGTGAAAAAACACTTAAAAACACACAAAATCCAAAATAGCTCACTTCCTGTTGGGAAAAGTTAAGGGATGCAAATGAGAAATGTGTGTGTCTTGAGGAGACCCTTATGTCTACCAGACGTGGTGCATTTACGTGAAAGTATATGTCCACAATATTAGAAAAAAGCCATAGGGGGCGCTGTGTAGCCACGCCCAGATGAATGTGGATATGGATGTGATTGCACTCCAAACGTGAATATATTTGCAAAATATCAGCCCGATCAGATGATGTAGAACGGAATTAAGCCCACTTCCTGTTTTTGGGCGTAACATGTGTATTATACGCCTCGCCATTGCCAAACCGTTTGAGATATCAAAAATCCTTTCGTCATTTAGGGTCAGGACTATTCTAAGATCATGATGACTACATTTGGTGTGAATGTGATGAATACCCTAGCAGGAACGCATACAAACATGATAAAAACCTCACTTCCGTTGCCAGATGGTGGCGCTATAACATTGATTTCTTCTTGGTATTTGGATGTGATTACACTCTAACAGTGAACATATTTGTAAAATATCAGCCAGATCAGACAATGTAGAGCATGAATTTATGGCTACTTCCTGTTGGCGCGGCGTGACATGAAAATTGTACGCCTCGCCATGACCATACCGTTTGAGATATCAAAAATATCCTTTGGAATTAGTACCAAAACTATCCTGAGACCACTTTGACCACATTTCGTGTGAATGCAATGAACCCCCTAGGAAGAGTACTTAAAAGTGTAGTACGTGTAAAATGCACAAAATTCAAAATGGCTGACTTCCTGTTCACATATTTGATTCGATGCGAAAGAGAAATGTGTTTGTCCAGAGGAGCCCCACATGCATACCAAATTAGGTGAAGGTAGCTCAAAGTGCCTGTCCACAATAGAAGACAAAGCATTAGGGGGCGCTGTGGAGTCCCTCGGCCACGCCCAGGTCTGAGCATCTGATACCTCCTGACAGCCAACACTTCTCATGTGTGTGCAAAATTCCGTGAGTTTCCATCCATGGCAAGCACCTCAAAAATGCTAAATACATTGAAAAAAAAGAGAATAATAATTATAGGGGGCGCTGTCTAGCCACGCCCAGATTGATATGTATATATTTCATATTGGACTCCAACAGTGAACATATTTGTAAAATATCAGCCAGATCGGACGATGTCGAAAAAAAAGTCATTTTTTTGCACGAAATATGTGTACTGTACGACTCGCCATTTCCATACCGTTTGAGATATCAAAAATCCCTTCACAGCTTATGGTCATGACTATCCTAGGATCATGCTGACCACATTCCGTGTGAATGTGATGAATGCCCTAGCAGGAAGGCATACAAATATGATAAAGACCTCACTTCCTGTTGCCAGATGGTGGCGCTATAACATTGACCCGTTCTTGGGATATGGATGTGATTATACTCCAACACTAAACATATTTCTAAAATATCAGCCAGATCAGACGATGTAGACCATGAAATTATGACCACTTCCTGTTGGCGCGGCGTGACATAAAAATTGCACGCCTCGCCATGACCATCCCGTTTGAGCTATCAAAAATATCCTGGCAATTTAGCATCATGAATATCCTGAGACCATTCTGACCACAGTTGGTGTGAATGCGATGAACCCCCTAGGAGGAGTACGTAAAAGTGTAGTACGTGTAAAACACACAAAATCCAAAATAGCTCACTTCCTGTTCGCATATTTGCATCAATCCGAATGAGAAATGTGTTTGAATTGAGGAGCCACACATGGTTACCAAATTAATTTCATGTAGTTCAAAGTGCCTTCCCACAATAGACAACAATGCAATGGGGGGGGGGGGTCAGCGCAATAGGGGGCGCTGTGGAGTCCCTCGGCCACACCCAGGTCTGAGCATCTGATAGATCCTGACGGCCACCACTTCTGATGTGTCTGCAAAATTTCAAGACTTTTTAGCCATGGCAAGGCCCTCAAAAATGCCCATTTGACGGAAGAGAAAGAATAATAATAATAAATATAGCTGCAAGCAGCAATGAACGGGCCCAAGCACCAGGGGCGCAACCGCCTTGGTGGCATAGTTGTGCCAATGACATGTTTCACAATATGTACACACTTTGGAAATAATCACCTTCCTGGACAACGTATAGTGTGCACAGGAATTCTCCTTTGATCAATGAAGATGTTGCTGCTGCTATTGGAATGCATCAATGATATAAGCCTCACTTCCTGTTGCCAGATGGTGGCGCTATAATATTGAGCCGTGTATGGTGCATGGATTTGATTACACTCCAATAATTAACATATTTGTACATTTTCAGCCAAATTGGAAGATGTCGAGTAAAATTAAAGTCACTTCCTTTTGCCAGATGGTGGAGCTATAACATTGAGCCATTTTTGGTATATGGATTTAATTACACTCCAATAATAAAAATATTTCTACATTTTCAGCCACATCGGAAGATGTCGAGTGAAATTAAGGCCACTTCCTGTTGCCAGATGGTGGCGCTATGCCATTGAGCCTTTATTGGTATATGGATGAGATTACACTCCAAAAATGAACATGTGTGAAGTTTCAGCCACATCAGACAATGTAGAATGAAACAAAAACAACAAACACATTGTGATAACGTGCTACAGTCCTGTATGGAGAGCAGAGATGAATTAATTTCCATAGATTTTACAGCGAGAGGCACATTTTATGCTTGAAAAGTCATTCGGTTATAAATATGCACTCAAAATAAAACCATTGGCTTAAACAAACTATTCAACTTCATTGTGACCGCACTGGGGATAGAACCGCCGACCTTGCATGTCTTAATCCACTGCCTAAACCATTAAGGTATACTGCCCTCTTATACACGGGCGCCATCTACTGGCCAAATGTTGTATGTTTCCTTTCATCTTGGTTAAATAATTTCTCGCCGAAGTGTCGGATAATATTGCATTAAAAGTCTAGTTAGCCAGCATCATTCTTTTCCATTTCACCGGTAATTATGCTGCCTGAAACGCATTTGTTCAGCCAAATCTAAAGGAGATGCCAAGTCTCTGCCCTCAATCCGGTATTTTCATATTAAGTCAAAAATTCCTAGCGAAATTGTATGTTCTCTTAATTCGTGTTTAATGACAAGCAAAATAAACGAACATAGCTGGCGATTTAACTGAAAGTTTTCTATTCATGTAAACCAACGTAGCTGACCTGTTTTTTGACTCACACAGACAGTGGAAAGGCTACGCAACGACGTGCATGCGATACCTTTGTTGAACATAACGGTCTCTTGTTAACACAGCGTTCGAGCAGAGCCACCTCAAACGCTACCGTTTCTTTTTGACTTCATGTGTTACTCTTTTAAATATATGACACTCTCCTGCCAGTTAAAGACAGTCATTAAATGTCTTTAATATTTATTTTAGATATTCAATTAAAATAATGAAAATAGATGCAAAGAAACGTCGGGCTGGGTGTTGTCAATACATGTTGTCACGTAGGCTGCAGCTGTAAATCATACATCGTTATGCCTACTGGCTCGATATAAAAAACGAAAACCTATCGTTGAAAAATCACTAGAAGGAAGAAAAAAATCAAAGTACCACTTTTTGCCAATAAATGGAATCCCCGTTTCAGAAATGGGGGGAAGTTACAGCGACGCAGTTAGTCTGTGAGTAGAATATATTGTGTAGACAACTTCACTGTTTCCACAAAGGAGTCTAAAATGTGCTTTTTAACAGGACTTGGTCAGTTTAATGATATAAATGCTAGCATTCGATTATGGTCAATGGTACCGAAAATGCCCGTTGCACCAGCCATGATAACAAAAGTCCCAATATAGGATCGATTTAAACCTCTATATTTTTATTTCACGTTGACAATGTAGGCTATTATGTGTATTCCGACGCGAATTACATTTAATTGGGTTACGGCATTCACTTCAATCGAATGAAGTCAAATAGAAACGGCGCGAATTCCTAAATAAGGCTTCTTGGTTTTCAAGCTAACTTTCCGAACAGCAGTTTTGTATTGAGTCCTGAAAATGCTACAATACGTTTTTTTTAACAAAATACCATTTAACGTCATTGCAAGATATGCATTATATGTGTAAATCTTTTAAATATATGATACTCTCCTGCCAGTTAAAGCCTGTCTTTAAGTCTTTAAATGTCTTTAATATTTATTTTAGATATTCAATTCATATAATGAAAATAGATGCAAAGAAACGTCGGGCTGGGTGTTGTCAATACATTTTGTCACGTAGGCTGCAGCTGTAAATCATACATCGTTATGCCTACTGGCTCGCTTGAAAAAAACAAAAACCTATCGTTGAAAAATCACTTGAAGGAAGAAAAAAATAAAAGTACCAATTTCTGCCAATAAATGGAATCCCCGTATCAGAAATGGGGGGAAGTTACAGCGACGCAGTTAGTCTGTGAGTAGAATAGATTATGTAGACAACTTCACTGTTTCCACAAAGGAACCAAAAATGTGCTTTTTAACAGGACTTGGTCAGTGTAATGATATAATTGCTAGCATTCGCTTATGGTCAACGGTACCGAAAATGCCCGTTGCACCAGCCATCATAACAAATGTCCCAATATAGGATCGATTTAAACCTCTATATATTTTTATTTCACGTTGACAGTGTAGGCGATTGTGTGTATTGCGACGCGAATTACATTTAATTGGGTTACGGCATTCACTTCAATCGAATGAAGTCAAATAGAAACGGCTCGAATTCCTTAATAAGGCTTCTTGGTTTTCAACCCAACTTTCCGAACAGCTGTTTTGTGTTGAGTCCTTAAAATGCTACACTACGTTTTTTTTTAAACCAAATAACATTGAACTTCAATGCAAGATCTGCATTATATGTGTTAATCTTTTAAATATATGATACTTTCCTGCCAGTAAAAGCCTGTCTTTTATTTTAGTTATTCAATCCATATAATTAAGGTAGATGAAAAAAACGTTGCTATGGGCTGGGTGTTGTCAGTACATTTTCTCACGTAGGCTGCCGCTGTTACTCATACATCGTTATGGTTACTGGCTCGCAAAAAGAAACAAAACTTGTCATTGAGAAATCACTTTATCCAAGAAAATTAGAAAGAATACTAACCTTTGCCACTAGATGGCAGTCGCGTATTAGAAATTGGAGAGTCAGTTGCGACTTGCGTTGAAGTTTTAAGACTGGATATAATGAGTCTCCAGCGAAAATAGTGAACTATTATTGCTTAATGGATGTGATGACACTCCAACAATGAACATATGTGAAAAGTTGTAGCCTCAAAATCAGGCAATGTAGAATTTAATACCTTTTTGAAATGATTTAATACATAATTTTCCTGTTTGGGCAGCATTACAAGTTAATTTTAAGGCTGACCATAGCCATTCCATTCCAAGTTATTAAAAATCAGTTCACAGTTGTGTGTCAGGGCTATAATATCATGCTGACCACATTTTGTGTGAATGTGATGAACCCCCTAGGAAGAGTATTTCAAAGTTTGGTACGTGAAAAAACACTTAAAAACACACAAAATCCAAAATAGCTCACTTCCTGTTGGGAAAAGTTAAGGGATGCAAATTAGAAATGTGTGTGTCTTGAGGAGACCCTTATGCCTACCAGACGTGGTGCATTTACGTGAAAGTATATGTCCACAATATTAGAAAAGAGCCATAGGGGGCGCTGTGTAGCCACGCCCAGATGAATGTGGATATGGATGTGATTGCACTCCAAAAGTGAATATATTTGTAAAATATCAGCCCGATCAGATGATGTAGAACGGAATTAAGCCCACTTCCTGTTTTTGGGCGTAACGTGTGTATTATACGCCTCGCCATTGCCAAACCGTTTGAGATATCAAAAATCCTTTTGTCATTTAGGGTCAGGACTATTCTCAGATCATGATGACTCCATTTGGTGTGAATGTGATGAATACCCTAGCAGGAAGGCATACAAATATGATAAAAACCTCACTTCCTGTTGCCAGATGGTGGCGCTATAACATTGACTTCTTCTTGGTATATGGATGTGATTACACTCTAACAGTGAACATATTTGTAAAATATCAGCCAGATCAGACAATGTAGACCATGAATTTATGGCTACTTCCTGTTGGCGTGGCGTGACATGAAAATTGTACTCCTCGCCATGACCATACCGTTTGAGATATCAAAAATATCCTTCGGAATTAGTATCATAACTATCCTCAGACCACTTTGACCACATGTGGTGTGAATGCGATGAACCCCCTAGGAGGAGTACTTAAAAGTGTAGTACGTGTAAAACGCACAAAATTCAAAATGGCTGACTTCCTGTTCACATATTTGATTCGATGCGAATGAGAATTGTGTTTGGGCAGAGGAGCCCCACAACCCTACAAAATTAGGTGAAGGTAGCTCAAAGTGCCTGTCCACAATAGAAGACAAAGCAATAGGGGGCGCTGTGGAGTCCCTTGGCCACGCCCAGGTCTGAGCTTCTGACAGTTCCTGAGAGACACCACTTCTCATGTGTGTGCAAAATTCCGTGAGTTTTCATTCATGGCAAGCACCTCAAAAATGCACAAAACATAGAAAAAAAAGATTATAATAATTATAGGGGGCGCTGTCTAACCACGCCCCGATTGATATGTATATATTTGATATTGTATTCCAAGAGTGAACATATTTCTAAAATATCAGCCTGATCGGACGATATCG
The DNA here is from genome assembly GCF_963514075.1 of Conger conger. Classification (NCBI taxonomy): domain Eukaryota; kingdom Metazoa; phylum Chordata; class Actinopteri; order Anguilliformes; family Congridae; genus Conger; species Conger conger. Next base: position 35,501,230 of record NC_083761.1, read on the forward strand.
AAAAAAAAGTCATTTTTTTGCACGCACTATGTCTACTCTACGACTCGCCATTTCCATACCGTTTGAGATATCAAAAATCCCTTTGCAATTTAGTGTAAGGACTATCTTAAGATCATGCTGACCACATTTGGTGTGAATGTGATCAATGCCCTAGCAGGAAGGCATACAAATATGATGAAGACCACACTTCCTGTTGCCAGATGGTGGCGCTATAACATTGACCCGTTCTTGGGATATGGATGTGTTTATACTCCAACAATAAACGTATTTCTAAAATATCAGCCAGATCAGACGATGTCGACCATGAAATTATGGCCACTTCCTGTTGGCGTGGCGTGACATAAAAATTGTAATCCTCCCCGTGACTGTCCCGTTTGAGCTATCAAAAATATCCTGGCAATTTAGTATCATGACTATCCTGAGACCATTCTGACCACAGTTGGTGTGAATGCGATGAACCCCCTAGGAGGAGTACTTAAAAGTGTAGAACGTGTAAAACGCACAAAATCCAAAATGGCTGACTTCCTGTTCGCATATTTGATTAGATGCGAATTTGAAATGTGTTTGGCCTGAGGAGTGCTATATGCCTACTAAATATGGTGCAGGTAGCTCAAAGTGCCTGCCCACAATAGAAGACAATGCGATAGGGGGCGCTGTGGAGTCCCTCAGCGACGCCCAGGTCTGAGCATCTGAGATATCCTGACAGCCACCACTTCTGATGTGTGTGCAAAATTCCGTGAGTTTTCATTCATGGCAAGCACCTCAAAAATGCACAAAACATTGAAAAAAAAAGAATAATAATAATAAATATAGCTGCAAGCAGCAATGAACGGGCCCAAGCACCATGGGCGCAACCGCCTTGGTGGCACAGTTGTGCCAATGACATGTTTCACAATATGTACACACTTTGGAAATAATCACCTTCCGGGACAACGAATAGTGTGCACAGGAATTCCCCTTTGATCAATGAAGATGTTGCTGCTGCTATTGGAATGCATCAATGATATAAGCCTCACTTCCTATTGCCAGATGGTGGCGCTATAATATTGAGCTGTGTATGGTTTATGGATTGGATTTCACTCCAAAAATGAACATATTTCTACATTTTCAGCCAAATTGGAAGATGTCGAGTAAAATTAAAGCCACTTCCTGTTGCCAGATGGTGGCGCTATAATATTGAGCCGTGTATGGTTTATGGATTTGATTACACTCCAAAAATGAACATGTGTGAAGTTTCTGCCACATCAGACAATGTAGAATGAAACAAAAATTACTTCTTGCTTGCACAGTGTAATAATATGCTCCAGTCCTGTATGGAGAGCAGAGATGAATTAATTTCCATAGATTTTACAGCGGGAGGCACAATTTACGCTTGAGAAGTCATTCGGTTATAAATATGCACTCAAAATAAAACCATTGGCGTAAAGAAACTATTCAACTTTATTGTGGCCGCACCGGGGATGGAACCGCGGACCTTGCATGTCTTAATCCACTGTCTGAACCATTAAGCTATACTGCCCTCTTATACACGTACGCCATCTATTGGCCAAAAGTTGTATGTTTCCTTTTATCCTGGTTAAATAATTTCTCTCTGAAGTGTCGGATAATATTGCATTAAACGTCTAGTTAGCCAGCATCATTCTTTTCCATTTCACCGGTAATTATGCTGCCTGAAACGCATTTGTTCAGCCAAATCTAAAGGAGATGCCAAGTCTCTGCCCTCAATCCGGTATTTTCATATTAAGTCAAAAATTCCTAGCGAAATTGTATGTTCTCTTAATTCGTGTTTAATGACAAGCAAAATAAACTAACATATCTGGCGATTTAACTGAAAGTTTTCTATTCATGTAAACAAACGTAGCTGACCTGTTTTTTGACTCACACAGACAGTGGACAGGCTGGCTGCTGTTAGCCAATGCGTGTCATCTCGCAACGACCTGCATGCCATACCTTTGTTGAACATAACGGTCTCATGTTAACACAGAGTTCGACCAGAGCCATCTCAAACGTTAACGTTTCTTTTTGACTTTTGACTCTTTTAAATATATGCTACTCTCCTGCCAGTTAAAGACAGTCATTAAATGTCTTTAATATTTATTTCAGATATTCTATTCATATAATGAAAATAGATGCAAAGAAACGTCGGGCTGGGTGTTGTAAATACATTTTGTCACGTAAAGCTGTAAATCATACATCGTTATGCCTACTGGCTCGCTAGAAAAAAAACAAAAACCTATCGTTGAAAAATCACTTGAAGGAAGAAAAATATAAAAGTTCCACTTTCTGCCAATAAATGGAATCCCCGTATCAGAAATGGGGGGAAGTTACAGCGACGCAGTTAGTCTGTGAGTAGAATAGATTGTGTAGACAACTTCACTGTTTCCACAAAGGAACCAAAAATGTGCTTTTTAACAGGACTTGGTCAGTGTAATGATATAAATGCTAGCATTCGATTATGGTCAACGGTACCGAAAATGCCCGTTGCACCAGCCATCATAACAAATGTCCCAATATAGGATCGATTTAAACCTCTATATATTTTTATTTCACGTTGACAGTGTAGGCTATTATGTGTATTCCGACGCGAATTCCATTGCATTGGGTTAAGGCATTCACTTCAATCGAATGAAGTCAAATAGAAACGGCTCGAATTCCTTAATAAGGCTTCTTGGTTTTCAAGCTAACTTTCAGAACAACTGTTTTGTATTGAGTCCTTAAAATGCTACAACACGGTTTTTTTAAAACCAAATAACATTGAACGTCATTGCAAGATATGCATTATATGTGTTAATCTTTTAAATATATGATACTTTCCTGCCAGTAAAAGCCTGTCTTTTATTTTAGTTATTCAATCCATATAATTAAGGTAGATGAGAAAAAACGTTGCTGTGGGCTGGGTGTTGTCAGTACATTTTGTCACGTAGGCTGCCGCTGTTACTCATACATCGTTATGGTTACTGGCTCGCAAAAAGAAACAAAACTTTTCATTGAGAAATCACTTCATCCAAGAAAAAGAGAAACAATACCAACTTTTGCCAGTAGATGGCAGTCGCGTATTAGAAATGGGAGAGTCATTTGAAACTTGCGTTGAAGTTTTAAGACTGGATATAATGAGTCTCCAGCGAAAATAGTGAACTATTATTGCTTAATGGATGTGATGACACTCCAACAATGAACATATGTGAAAAGTTGTAGCCTCAAAATCAGGCAATGTAGAACTTAATACCTTTTTGAAATTATTTAATACATAATTGTATTAAAACATGAACTGTTTGGGCAGCATTACAAGTTAATTTTAAGGCTGACCAGAGCCATACCATTCCCAGATATTAAAAATCAGTTCAAAGTTGTGTGTCAGGGCTATAATATCATGCTGACCACATTTTGTGTGAATGTGATGAACCCCCTAGGAAGAGTATTTCAAAGTTTGGTACGTGAATAAACACTTAAAAACACACAAAATCCAAAATAGCTCACTTCCTGTTGGGGAAAGTTAAGGGATGCAAAAGAGAAATGTGTGTGTCTTGAGGAGACCCATATGCCTACCAGATGTGGTGCATTTACGTGAAAGTATATGTCCACAATATTAGAAAAGAGCCATAGGGGGCGCTGTGTAGCCACGCCCAGATGAATGTGGATATGGATGTGATTGCACTCCAAAAGTGAATATATTTGTAAAATATCAGCCCGATCAGATGATGTAGAACGGAATTAAGCCCACTTCCTGTTTTTGGGCGTAACGTGTGTATTATACGCCTCGCCATTGCCAAACCGTTTGAGATATCAAAAATCCTTTCGTCATTTAGGGTCAGGACTATTCTAAGATCATGATGACTACATTTGGTGTGAATGTGATGAATACCCTAGCAGGAACGCATACAAACATGATAAAAACCTCACTTCCGTTGCCAGATGGTGGCGCTATAACATTGATTTCTTCTTGGTATTGGGATGTGATTACACTCTAACAGTGAACATATTTGTAAAATATCAGCCAGATCAGACAATGTAGACCATGAATTTATGGCTACTTCCTGTTGGCGCGGCGTGACATGAAAATTGTACGCCTCGCCATGACCATACCGTTTGAGATATCAAAAATATCCTTTGGAATTAGTATCATGACTATCCTGAGACCAATTTCACCACATTTCGTGTGAATGCAATGAACCCCCTAGGAGGAGTACTTAAAAGTGTAGTACGTGTAAAATGCACAAAATTCAAAATGGCTGACTTCCTGTTCACATATTTGATTCGATGCGAAAGAGAAATGTGTTTGTCCAGAGGAGCCCCACATGCATACCAAATTAGGTGAAGGTAGCTCAAAGTGCCTGTCCACAATAGAAGACAAAGCATTAGGGGGCGCTGTGGAGTCCCTCGGCCACGCCCAGGTCTGAGCATCTGATACATCCTGACAGCCAACACTTCTCATGTGTGTGCAAAATTCCGTGAGTTTCCATCCATGGCAAGCACCTCAAAAATGCAAAATACATTGAAAAAAAAGAGAATAATAATTATAGGGGGCGCTGTCTAGCCACGTTCCGATTGATATGTATATATTTCATATTGTACTCCAACAGTGAACATATTTGTAAAATATCAGCCAGATCGGACGATGTCGAAAAAAAAGTCTTTTTTTTGCACGAAATATGTGTACTCTACGACTCGCCATTTCCATACCGTTTGAGATATCAAAAATCCCTTCACAGCTTATGGTCATGACTATCCTAATATCATGCTGACCACATTTCGTGTGAATGTGATGAATGCCCTAGCAGGAAGGCATACAAATATGATAAAGACCTCACTTCCTGTTGCCAGATGGTGGCGCTATAACATTGACCCGTTCTTGGGATATGGATGTGATTATACTCCAACACTAAACATATTTCTAAAATATCAGCCAGATCAGACGATGTTGACCATGAAATTATGGCCACTTCCTGTTGGCGCGGCGTGACATAAAAATTGCACGCCTCGCCATGACCATCCCGTTTGAGCTATCAAAAATATCCTGGCAATTTAGCATCATGAATATCCTGAGACCATTCTGACCACAGTGGGTGTGAATGCGATGAACCCCCTAGGAGGAGTACGTAAAAGTGTAGTACGTGTAAAACACACAAAATCCAAAATAGCTCACTTCCTGTTCGCATATTTGCATCAATGCGAATGAGAAATGTGTTTCAACTGAGGAGCCACACATGCATACCAAATTAGGTTCATGTAGCTCAAAGTGCCTGCCCACAATAGACAACAATGCGGGGGGGGGGGGGGGGGGCAGCGCAATAGGGGGCGCTGTGGAGTCCCTCGGCCACACCCAGGTCTGAGCATCTGATAGATCCTGACGGCCACTACTTCTGATGTGTCTGCAAAATTTCAAGACTTTTTAGCCATGGCAAGGCCCTCAAAAATGCCCATTTGACGGAAGAGAAAGAATAATAATAATAATAATAATAATAATAATAATAATAATAATAATCTTTACAATAACAATAGGGTCCTTCGCACCCTACGGTGCTTGGGCCCTAAATATAGCTGCAAGCAGCAATGAACGGGCCCAAGCCCCATGGGGGCAACCGCCTTGGTGGCATAGTTCTGCCAATGACATGTTTCACAACATGTACACACTTTGGAAATAATCACCTTCCTGGACAACGTATAGTGTGCACAGGAATTTCCATTTGATCAATGAAGATGTTGGCGCTGCTATTGGAATGCATCAATGATATAACACTCACTTCCTGTAGCCAGATGGTGGCGCTATATTATTGATCCGTGTATGTTTTTTGAATTTGATTACACTCCAGAAATAAACATATTTGTACATTTTCAGCCACATCGGAAGATGTTCAGCGAAATTAAGGTCAATTCCTGTTTCCAGATGATGCTGCTATAACATTGAATCGTTTTTGGAATATGGATTTGATTACACTCCAACACTGAGCATCTGTGTAAAGTTGCAGTCACATCAGACATTGGAGAATTTAAGTATGACCACTTCCTGTTTGTCTGGCATGATGTGTTTTTTATGTGCCTGACCATAGCTATATCATCCCAGTAAATCAAAAATCTGTTTTGTCAGGACCATCCTAACATCATGCTGACCACATTTACCGTGAATGTCATGAACCCACTGAAAAATAATGCTTAAGAATGCAATATAAGGCTCACTTCCTGTTGCCAGCGGGTGGCGCTTTGCCATTTAGCCTTTATTGGAAAATGGATGAGATTACACTCCAAAAATGAACGTGTGAAGTTTCAGCCACATCAGACAATGTAGAATGAAATAAAAATAACGTCTTGCTTGCACATTGTGATAACATGCTACAGTCCTGTATGGAGAGCAGAGATTAATTAATTTCCATAGTTTTTACACGGGGAGGCACAATTTATGCTTGAAAAGTCATTAGGCCATAAATATGCACTCAAAATGAAAACAATTGGCTTCAAGAAACTATTCAAATTCATTGTGGCTGCAGCGGGGATCGAACGGCTGAATTTGCGTGCCTTAATCCACCGCCCTAACCATTACGCTATACTGCCCGCTTATACACGGGTGCCATCTATTGGCCAAATGTTTCCTTTTATCTTGGTTTAATAATTTCTCTACGAAGTGTCGGATAATATTGCACGAAACGTCTAGTTAACCAGCATCATTCTTTTCCATTTCACTGGTAATTATGCTGCCTGAAACGCATTTGTTCAGCCAAATCTAAAAGAGATGCCAACTCTCTGCCCTCAATACAGTATTTTCATATTAATTTACCATTCCTAGCGAAATTGTATGTTCTCTTAATTCGTGTTTAATGACAAGCCTAATAAACTAACATAGCTGGCGATTTAACTGAAAGTTTTCTATTCATGTAAAACAACGTAGCTGACCTGTTTTTTGACTCACACAGACAGTGGACTGGCTGGCTGCTGTTAGCCCGTGCGTGTCATCTCGCAACGACCTGCATGTGATACCTTTGTTGAACAAAATGGTCTCATGTTAACACAGCGTTCGAGCAGAGCCACCTCAGACGCTAAAGTTTCTTTTTGACTTCATGTGTTAATCTTTTAAAAATATGATACTCTCCTGCCAGTTAAAGCCTGTCTTTAAGTCTTTAAATGTCTTTAATATTTATTTTAGTTATTCAATTCATGTAATGAAAATAGATGCAAAGAAACGTCGGGCTGGGTGTTGTCAATACATTTTGTCACGTAGGCTGCAGCTGTAAATCATACATCGTTATGCCTACTGGCTCGCTAGAAAAAAACAAAAACCTATCGTTGAAAAATCACTTGAAGGAAGAAAAAAATGAAAGTACCACTTTCTGCCAATAAATTGAATCGCCGTATCAGAAATGGGGGGAAGTTACAGCGACGCAGTTAGTCTGTGAGTAGAACAGATTGTGTAGACAACTTCACTGTTTCCACAAAGGAACCAAAAATGTGCTTTTTAACAGGACTCGGTCAGTGTAATGATATAAATGCTAGCATTCGATTATGGTCAACGGTACCGAAAATGCCCGTTGCACCAGCCATCATAACAAATGTCCCAATACAGGATCGATTTAAACCTCTATATATTTTTATTTCACGTTGACAGTGTAGGCTATTATGCGTATTCCGACGCGAATTACATTTAATTGGCTTACGGCATTCACTTCAATCGAATGAAGTCAAATAGAAACGGCTCGAATTCCTTAATAAGGCTTCTTGGTTTTCAAGCCAACTTTCCGAACAGCTGTTTTGTATTGAGTCCTTAAAATGCTACAATACGGTTTTTTTTAAATCCAAATAACATTGAACGTTAAAGCAATATATTCATTATATGTGTTAATCTTTTAAATATATGATACTTTCCTGCCAGTAAAAGCCTGTTTTTTATTTTAGTTATTCAATTGAGTTAATTAAGATAGATGAGAAAAAACGTTGCTGTGGGCTGGGTGTTTTCAGTACATTTTGTCATGTAGGCTGCCGCTGTTACTCATACATCGTTATGGTTACTGGCTCGCAAAAAGAAACAAAACTTGTCGTTGAGAAATCACTTTATCCAAGAAAAAGAGAAACCATACCGAAAATTAGAAAGAATACTAACCTTTGCCACTAGATGGCAGGCGCGTATTAGAAATGGGAGAGTCAGTTGCGACTTGAGTTGAAGTTTTAAGACTGGAGATAATGAGTCTCCAGCGAAAATAGTAAACTATTATTGCTTAATGGATGTGATGACACTCCAACAATGAACATATGTGAAAAGATGTAGCCTCAAAATCAGGCAATGTAGAATTTAATACCTTTTTGAAATTATTTAATATATAATTTTCCTATTTGGGCAGCATTACAAGTTAATGTTAAGGCTGACCATAGCCATACCATTCCAAGATATTAAAAATCAGTTCATAGTTGTGTGTCAGGGCTATAATATCATGCTGACCACATTTTGTGTGAATGTGATGAACCCCCTAGGAAGAGTATTTCAAAGTTTGGTATGTGAAAAAACACTTAAAAACACACAAAATCCAAAATAGCTCACTTCCTGTTGGGAAAAGTTAAGGGATGCAAATGAGAAATGTGTGTGTCTTGAGGAGACCCTTATGCCTACCAGACGTGGTGCATTTACGTGAAAGTATATGTCCACAATATTAGAAAAAAGCCATAGGGGGCGCTGTGTAGCCACGCCCAGATGAATGTGGATCTGGATGTGATTGCACTCCAAAAGTGAATATATTTGTAAAATATCAGCCCGATCAGATGATGTAGAACGGAATTAAGACCACTTCCTGTTTTTGGGCGTAACGTGTGTATTATACGCCTCGCCATTGCCAAACAGTTTGAGATATCAAAAATCCTTTCGTCATTTAGGGTCAGGACTATTCTAAGATCATGATGACTACATTTGGTGTGAATGTGATGAATACCTTAGCAGGAACGCATACAAACATGATAAAAACCTCACGTCCGTTGCCAGATGGTGGCGCTATAACATTGATTTCTTCTTGGTATTTGGATGTGATTACACTCTAACAGTGAACATATTTGTAAAATATCAGCCAGATCAGACAATGTAGACCATGAATTTATGGCTACTTCCTGTTGGCGCGGCGTGACATGAAAATTGTACGCCTCGCCATGACCATACCGTTTGAGATATCAAAAATATCCTTTGGAATTAGTATCATGACTATCCTGAGACCACTTTGACCCCATTTCGTGTGAATGCAATGAACCCCCTAGGAGGAGTACTTAAAAGTGTAGTACGTGTAAAATGCACAAAATTCAAAATGGCTGACTTCCTGTTTACATATTTGATTCGATGCGAATGAGAAATGTGTTTGTCCAGAGGAGCCCCACATGCATATTAAATTAGGTGAAGGTAGCTCAAAGTGCCTGTCCACAATAAAAGACAAAGCATTAGGGGGCGCTGTGGAGTTCCTTGGCCACGCCCAGTTCTGAGCATCTGATACATCCTGACAGCCAACAATTCTCATGTGTGTGCAAAATTCTGTGAGTTTCCATCCATGGCAAGCACCTCAAAAATGCAAAATACATTGAAAAAAAAGAGAATAATAATTATAGGGGGCGCTGTCTAGCCACGGCCCGATTGATATGTATATATCTGATATTGTACTGCTACAGTGAACATATTTGTAAAATATCAGCCAGATCGGACGATGTCGAAAAAAAAGTCATTTTTTTTCACGCAATATGTGTACTGTACGACTCGCCATTTCCATACCGTTTGAGATATCAAAAATCCCTTCACAAGTTAGCGTAAGGACTATCTTAAGATCATGCTGACCGCATTTGGTGTGAATGTGCTGAATGCCCTAGCAGGAATGCATACAAATATGTTAAAGACCTCACTTCCTATTGCCAGATGGTGGCGCTATAACATTGACCTGTTCTTGGGATATGGATGTGATTATACTCCAACAATAAACGTATTTCTTAAATATCAGCCAGATCAGACGATGGAAACCATGAAATTATGGCCACTTCCTGTTGGCGCGGCGTGACATAAAAATTATACTCCTCCCCATGACCGTCCCGTTTGAGCTATCAAAAATATCCTGGCAATTTAGCATCATGACTATCCTGAGACCATTCTGACCACAGTTGGTGTGAATGCGATGAACCCCCTAGGAGGAGTACTTAAAAGTGTAGTACGTGTAAAACTCACAAAATCCTAAATGGCTGACTTCCTGTTTGGATATTTGATTAGATCCGAATGAGACATGTGTTTGGACCGAGGAGCGCTATAGGGCAACCAAATTAGGTGCAGGTAGCTCAAAGTGCCTGCCCACAATAGAAGACAATGCGATAGGGGGCGCTGTGGAGTCCCTCGGCCACGCCCAGGTCTGAGCATCTGAGAGCTCCTGACAGCAAACACTTCTGATGTGTGTGCAAAATGTCAAGACTTTTTACGCATGGCAAGGCCCTCAAAAAAGCCCATTTGCCTGAAGAAAAAGAATAATAATAATAAATATAGCTGCAAGCAGCAATGAACGGGCCCAAGCACCATGGGCGCAACCGCCTTGGTGGCACAGTTGTGCCAATGACATTTTTCACAATATGTACACACTTTGGAAATAATCACCTTCCTGGACAACGAATAGTGTGCACAGGAATTCCCCTTTGATCAATGAAGATGTTGCTGCTGCTATTGGAATGCATCAATGATATAAGCCTCACTTCCTATTGCCAGATGGTGGCGCTATAATATTGAGCTGTGTATGGTTTATGGATTTGATTTCACTCCAAAAATGAACATATTTGTACATTTTCAGCCAAATTGGAAGATCCATCCATCCATCCATCCATTATCTGAACCCGCTTATCCTGATCAGGGTCGCAGGGGGGCTGGAGCCTATCCCAGCATACATTGGGCGAAAGGCAGGAATACACCCTGGACAGGTCGCCAGTCCATCGCAGGGCACACACACCATTCACTCACACACTCATACCTACGGGCAATTTAGACTCTCCAATCAGCCTAACATGCATGTCTTTGGACTGTGGGAGGAAACCGGAGTACCCGGAGGAAACCCACGCAGACACGGGGAGAACATGCAAACTCCGCACAGAGAGGCCCCGGCCGACGGGGATTCGAACCCAGGACCTCCTTGCTGTGAGGCGGCAGTGCTACCTACTGCACCATCCGTGCCGCCCCAAATTGGAAGATGTCGAGTAAAATTAAAGCCACTTCCTGTTGCCAGATGCTGGCGCTATAATATTGAGCCGTGTATGGTTTATGGATTTGATCACACTCCAATAATTAACATATTTGTACATTTTCAGCCAAATTGGAAGATGTCAAGTAAAATTAAAGCCACTTCCTGTTGCCAGATGGTGGCGCTATGCCATTGAGCCTGTCTTGGTATATTGATGAGATTACACTCCAAAAATGAACATGTGTGAAGTTTTTGCCACATCAGACAATGTAGAATGAAACAAAAATTACTTCTTGCTTGCACATTGTGATAACATGCTACAGTCCTGTATGGAGAGCAGAGCTTAATTAATTTCCATAGTTTTTACACGGGGAGGCACAATTTACGCTTGAGAAGTCATTCGGCCATAAATATGCACTCAAAATGAAAACAATTGGCTTCAAGAACCTATTCAAATTCATTGTGGCTGCAGCGGGGATCGAACGGCTGAATTTGCGTGCCTTAATCCACCGCCCTAACCATTACGCTATACTGCCCGCTTATACACGGGTGCCATCTATTGGCCAAATGTCTCTTTTTATCTTGGTTTAATAATTTCTCTACGAAGTGTCGGATAATATTGCACGAAACGTCTAGTTAACCAGCATCATTCTTTTCCATTTCACTGGTAATTATGCTGCCTGAAACGCATTTGTTCAGCCAAATCTAAAAGAGATGCCAACTCTCTGCCCTCAATACAGTATTTTCATATTAATTTACCATTCCTAGCGAAATTGTATGTTCTCTTAATTCGTGTTTAATGACAAGCCTAATAAACTAACATAGCTGGCGATTTAACTGAAAGTTTTCTATTCATGTAAACCAACGTAGCTGACCTGTTTTTTGACTCACACAGACAGTGGACTGGCTGGCTGCTGTTAGCCCGTGCGTGTCATCTCGCAACGACCTGCATGTGATACCTTTGTTGAACAAAACGGTCTCTTGTTAACACAGCGTTCGAGCAGAGCCACCTCAGACGCTAAAGTTTCTTTTTGACTTCATGTGTTAATCTTTTAAAAATATGATACTCTCCTGCCAGTTAAAGCCTGTCTTTAAGTCTTTAAATGTCTTTCATATTTCTTTTAGTTATTCAATTCATGTAATGAAAATAGATGCAAAGAAACGTCGGGCTGGGTGTTGTCAATACATTTTGTCACGTAGGCTGCAGCTGTAAATCATACATCGTTATGCCTACTGGCTCGCTAGAAAAAAACAAAAACCTATCGTTGAAAAATCACTTGAAGGAAGAAAAAAATGAAAGTACCACTTTCTGCCAATTAATTGAATCGCCGTATCAGAAATGGGGGGAAGTTACAGCGACGCAGTTAGTCTGTGAGTAGAACAGATTGTGTAGACAACTTCACTGTTTCCACAAAGGAACCAAAAATGTGCTTTTTAACAGGACTTGGTCAGTGTAATGATATAAATGCTAGCATTCGATTATGGTCAACGGTACCGAAAATGCCCGTTGCACCAGCCATCATAACAAATGTCCCAATACAGGATCGATTTAAACCTCTATATATTTTTATTTCACGTTGACAGTGTAGGCTATTATGTGTATTCCGACGCGAATTACATTTAATTGGGTTACGGCATTCACTTCAATCGAATGAAGTCAAATAGAAACGGCTCGAATTCCTTAATAAGGCTTCTTGGTTTTCAAGCCAACTTTCCGAACAGCTGTTTTGTATTGAGTCCTTAAAATGCTACAATACGGTTTTTTAAAAATCCAAATAACATTGAACGTCAAAGCAATATATGCATTATATGTATTAATCCTTTAAACATATGATACTTTCCTGCCAGCAAAAGCCTGTTTTTTATTTTAGTTATTCAATCGAGTTAATTAAGATAGATGAGAAAAAACGTTGCTGTGGGCTGGGTGTTTTCAGTACATTTTGTCATGTAGGCTGCCGCTGTTACTCATACATCGTTATGGTTACTGGCTCGCAAAAAGAAACAAAACTTGTCGTTGAGAAATCACTTCATCCAAGAAAGAGAAACCATACCGAAAATTAGAAAGAATACTAACCTTTGCCACTAGATGGCAGTCGCGTATTAGAAATGGGAGAGTCAGTTGCGACTTGAGTTGAAGTTTTAAGACTGGAGATAATGAGTCTCCAGCGAAAATAGTAAACTATTATTGCTTAATGGATGTGATGACACTCCAACAATGAACATATGTGAAAAGATGTAGCCTCAAAATCAGGCAATGTAGAATTTAATACCTTTTTGAAATTATTTAATAGATAATTTTCCTATTTGGGCAGCATTACAAGTTAATTTTAAGGCTGACCATAGCCATACCATTCCAAGATATTAAAAATCAGTTCATAGTTGTGTGTCAGGGCTATAATATCATGCTGACCACATTTTGTGTGAATGTGATGAACCCCCTAGGAAGAGTATTTCAAAGTTTGGTACGTGAAAAAACACTTAAAAACACACAAAATCCAAAATAGCTCACTTCCTGTTGGGAAAACTTAAGGGATGCAAATGAGAAATGTGTGTGTCTTGAGGAGACCCTTATGCCTACCAGACGTGGTGCATTTACGTGAAAGTATATGTCCACAATATTAGAAAAAAGCCATAGGGGGCGCTGTGTAGCCACGCCCAGATGAATGTGGATATGGATGTGATTGCACTCCAAAAGTGAATATATTTGTAAAATATCAGCCCGATCAGATGATGTAGAACGGAATTAAGCCCACTTCCTGTTTTTGGGCGTAACGTGTGTATTATACGCCTCGCCATTGCCAAACCGTTTGAGATATCAAAAATCCTTTTGTCATTTAGGGTCAGGACTATTCTAAGATCATGATGACTACATTTGGTGTGAATGTGATGAATACCCTAGCAGTAACGCATACAAACATGATAAAAACGTCACTTCCGTTGCCAGATGGTGGCGCTATAACATTGATTTCTTCTTGGTATTTGGATGTGATTACACTCTAACAGTGAACATATTTGTAAAATATCAGCCAGATCAGACAATGTAGACCATGAATTTATGGCAACTTCCTGTTGGCGCGGCGTGACATGAAAATTTTACGCCTCGCCATGACCATACCGTTTGAGATATCAAAAATATCCTTTGGAATTAGTATCATGACTATCCTGAGACCACTTTGACCATATTTCGTGTGAATGCAATGAACCCTCTAGGAGGAGTACTTAAAAGTGTAGTACGTGTAAAATGCACAAAATTCAAAATGGCTGACTTCCTGTTCACATATTTCATTCGCTGCGAATGAAAAATGTTTTTGTCCAGAGGAGGCCCACATGCATACCAAATTAGGTGAAGGTAGCTCAAAGTGCCTGTCCACAATAGAAGACAAAGCATTAGGGGGCGCTGTGGAGTCCCTCGGCCACGCCCAGGTCTGAGCATCTGATACATCCTGAAAGCAAACACTTCTCATGTGTGTGCAAAGTTCTGTGAGTTTTCATCCATGGCAAGCACCTCAAAAATGAAAAAAACATTGAAAAAAAAGAGAATAATAATTATAGGGGGCGCTGTCTAGCCACGCCCCGATTGATATGTATAAATTTCATATTGTACTCCAACAGTGAACATAGTTGTAAAATATCAGCCAGATCGGACGATGTCAAAAAAAAAGTCATTTTTTTGCACGCAATATGTGTACTGTACGACTCGCCATTTCCATACCGTTTGAGATATCAAAAATCCCTTCACAGCTTATGGTCATGACTATCCTAAGATCATGCGGACCACATTTCGTGTGAATGTGATGAATGCCCTAGCAGGAAGGCATACAAATATGTTAAAGACCTCACTTCCTGTTGCCAGATGGTGGCGCTATAACATTGACCCGTTCTTGGGATATGGATGTGATTATACTCCAACAATAAACGTATTTCTAAAATATCAGCCAGATCAGATGATGTAAACCATGAAATTACGGCCACTTCCTGTTAGCGTGGCGTGACATAAAAATTCTACGCCTCCCCAGGACCGTCCCGTTTGAGCTATCAAAAATATCCTGGCAATTTAGCATCATGAATATCCTGAGACCATTCTGACCACAGGTGGTGTGAATGTGATGAACGCCCTAGGAGGAGTACCTAAAAGTGCAGTACGTGTAAAACGCACAAAATCCTAAATGGCTGACTTCCTGTTTGTATATTTGATTAGATGCGAATGAGAAATGTGTTTGGACCGAGGAGTGCTATATGCGTACTAAATTTTGTGAAAGTAGCTCAAAGTGCCTGCCCACAATAGATGACAATGCGATAGGGGGCGCTGTGGAGTCCCTCAGCCACGCCCAGGTCTGAGCATCTGAGACAACCTGACAGCCACCACTTCTGATGTGTGTGAAAAATTCTGTGAGTTTTCATCCATGGCAAGCACCTCAAAAATGCACAAAACATTGAAAAAAAAAGAATAATAATAATAAATATAGCTGCAAGCAGCAATGAACGGGCCCAAGCACCATGGGCGCAACCGCCTTGGTGGCACAGTTGTGCCAATGACATGTTTCACAATATGTACACACTTTGGAAATAATCACCTTCCTGGACAACGAATAGTGTGCACAGGAATTCCCCTTTGATCAATGAAGATGTTGCTGCTGCTATTGGAATGCATCAATGATATAAGCCTCACTTCCTATTGCCAGATGGTGGCGCTATAATATTGAGCTGTGTATGGTTTATGGATTTGATTTCACTCCAAAAATGAACATATTTGTACATTTTCAGCCAAATTGGAAGATGTCGAGTAAAATTAAAGCCACTTCCTGTTGCCAGATGGTGGCGCTATAGTATTGAGCCGTGTATGGTTTATGGATTTGATTACACTCCAATAATTAACATATTTGTACATTTTCAGCCAAATTGGAAGATGTCAAGTAAAATTAAAGCCACTTCCTGTTGCCAGATGGTGGCGCTATGCCATTGAGCCTTTCTTGGTATATGGATGAGATTACACTCCAAAAATGAACATGTGTGACGTTTCTGCCACATCAGACAATGTAGAATGAAACAAAAATTACTTCTTGCTTGCACATTGTAATAATATGCTCCAGTCCTGTATGGAGAGCAGAGATGAATAAATTTCAATAGATTTTACAGCGGGAGGCACAATTTACGCTTGAGAAGTCATTCGGTTATAAATATGCACTCAAAATAAAACCATTGGCGTAAAGAAACTATTCAACTTTATTGTGGCCGCACCGGGGATGGAACCGCGGACCTTGCATGTCTTAATCCACTGTCTGAACCATTAAGCTATACTGCCCTCTTATACACGTACGCCATCTATTGGCCAAAAGTTGTATGTTTCCTTTTATCCTGGTTAAATAATTTCTCTCCGAAGTGTCGGATAGTATTGCATTAAACGTCGAGTTAGCCAGCATCATTCTTTTCCATTTCACCGGTAATTATGCTGCCTGAAACGCATTTGTTCAGCCAAATCTAAAGGAGATGCCAAGTCTCTGCCCTCAATCCGGTATTTTCATATTAAGTCAAAAATTCCTAGCGAAATTGTATGTTCTCTTAATTCGTGTTTAATGACAAGCAAAATAAACTAACATATATGGCGATTTAACTGAAAGTTTTCTATTCATGTAAACAAACGTAGCTGACCTGTTTTTTTTACTCACACAGACAGTGGACAGGCTGGCTGCTGTTAGCCCATGCCTCTCATCTCGCAACGACCTGCATGCCATACCTTTGTTGAACATAACGGTCTCATGTTAACACAGAGTTCGACCAGAGCCATCTCAAACGTAAACGTTTCTCTTTGACTTTTGACTCTTTTAAATATATGCTACTCTCCTGCCAGTTAAAGACAGTCATTAAATGTCTTTAATATTTATTTCAGATATTCTATTCAAAAATGAAAATAGATGCAAAGAAACGTCGGGCTGGGTGTTGTCAATACATTTTGTCACGTAGGCTGCAGCTGTAAATCATACATCGTTATGCCTACTGGCTCGCTAGAAAAAAAAAAAAAACCTATCGTTGAAAAAATCACTTGAAGGAAGAAAAATATAAAAGTTCCACTTTCTGCCAATGAATGGAATCCCCGTATCAGAAATGGGGGGAAGTTACAGCGACACAGTTAGTCTGTGAGTAGAATAGATTGTGTAGACAACTTCACTGTTTCCACAAAGGTGATGTGCTTTTTAACAGGACTTGGTCAGTGTAATGATATAAATGCTAGCATTCGATTATGGTCAACGGTACCGAAAATGCCCGTTGCACCAGCCATCATAACAAATGTCCCAATATAGGATCGATTTAAAGCTCTATATATTTTTATTTCACGTTGACAGTGTAGGCTATTATGTGTATTCCGACGCGAATTACATTTAATTGGGTTACGGCATTCACTTCAACCGAATGAAGTCAAATAGAAACGGCTCGAATTCCTTAATAAGGCTTCTTGGTTTTCAAGCTAACTTTCCGAACAGCCGTTTTGTATTGAGTCCTTAAAATGCTACAACACGGTTTTTTTTAAACCAAATAACATTGAACGTCATTGCAAGATATATGCAATACCAACTTTTGCCAGTAGATGGCAGTCGCGTATTAGAAATGGGAGAGTCATTTGCGACTTGCGTTGAAGTTTTAATACTGGATATAATGAGTCTCCAGCGAAAATAGTGAACTATTATTGCTTAATGGATGTGATGACACTCCAACAATGAACATATGTGAAAAGTTGTAGCCTCAAAATCAGGCAATGTAGAATTGAATACCTTTTTGAAATTATTTAATACATAATTGTATTAAAACATGAACTGTTTGAGCAGCATTACAAGTAAATTTTAAGGCTGACCAGAGCCATACCATTCCAAGATATTAAAAATCAGTTCATAGTTGTGTGTCAGGGCTATAATATCATGCTGACCACATTTTGTGTGAATGTGATGAACCCCCTAGGAAGAGTATTTCAAAGTTTGGTACGTGAAAAAACACTTAAAAACACACAAAATCCAAAATAGCTCACTTCCTGTTGGGAAAAGTTAAGGGATGCAAATGAGAAATGTGTGTGTCTTGAGGAGACCCTTATGCCTACCAGACGTGGTGCATTTACGTGAAAGTATATGTCCACAATATTAGAAAAAAGCCATAGGGGGCGCTGTGTAGCCACGCCCAGATGAATGTGGATATGGATGTGATTGCACTCCAAAAGTGAATATATTTGTAAAATATCAGCCCGATCAGATGATGTAGAACGGAATTAAGCCCACTTCCTGTTTTTGGGCGTAACGTGTGTATTATACGCCTCGTCATTGCCAAACCGTTTGAGATATCAAAAATCCTTTCGTCATTTAGGGTCAGGACTATTCTAAGATCATGATGACTACATTTGGTGTGAATGTGATGAATACCTTAGCAGGAACGCATACAAACATGATAAAAACCTCACGTCCGTTGCCAGATGGTGGCGCTATAACATTGATTTCTTCTTGGTATTTGGATGTGATTACACTCTAACAGTGAACATATTTGTAAAATATCAGCCAGATCAGACAATGTAGACCATGAATTTATGGCAACTTCCTGTTGGCGCGGCGTGACATGAAAATTTTACGCCTCGCCATGACCATACCGTTTGAGATATCAAAAATATCCTTTGGAATTAGTATCATGACTATCCTGAGACCGCTTTGACCACATTTCGTGTGAATGCAATGAACCCCCTAGGAGGAGTGCTTAAAAGTGTAGTACGTGTAAAATGCACAAAATTCAAAATGGCTGACTTCCTGTTCACATATTTGATTCGATGCGAATAACAAATGTGTTTGTCCAGAGGAGTCCCACATGCATACCAAATTAGGTGAAGGTAGCTCAAAGTGCCTGTCCACAATAGAAGACAAAGCATTAGGGGGCGCTGTGGAGTCCCTTGGCCACGCCCAGGTCTGAGCATCTGATACATCCTGACAGCCAACACTTCTCATGTGTGTGCAAAATTCCGTGAGTTTCCATCCATGGCAAGCACCTCAAAAATGCAAAAAACATTGAAAAAAAAGAGAATAATAATTATAGGGGGCGCTGTCTAGCCCCGCCCCGATTGATATGTATATATTTAATATTGTACTCCAACAGTGAACATATTTATAAAATATCAGCCAGATCGGACGATGTCGGAAAAAAAGTCATTTTTTTGCACGCAATATGTGTACTGTACGACTCGCCATTTCCATACCGTTTGAGATTTCAAAAATCCCTTCACAACATAGCGTAAGGACTATCTTACGATCATGCTGACCGCATTTGGTGTGAATGTGATGAATGCCCTAGCAGGAAGGCATACAAATATGATAAAGACCTCACTTCCTGTTGCCAGATGGTGGCGCTATAACATTGACCCGTTCTTGGGATATGGATGTGATTATACTCCAACAATAAACGTATTTCTAAAATATCAGCCAGATCAGACAATGTAGACCATGAAATTACGGCCACTTCCTGTTGGCGTGGCGTGACATAAAAATTGTAATTCTCCCCGTGACTGTCCCGTTTGAGCTATCAAAAATATCCTGGCAATTTCGCATCATGACTATCCTGAGACCATTCTGACCACAGTTGGTGTGAATGCGAGGAACCCCTTAGGAGGAGTACTTAAAAGTGCAGTACGTGTAAAACGCACAAAATCTAAAATGGCTGACTTCCTGTTTGCATATTTGATTAGATGCGAATTTGAAATGTGTTTGGCCTGAGGAGTGCTATATGCATACTAAATATGGTGCAGGTAGCTCAAAGTGCCTGCCCACAATAGATGACAATGCGATAGGGGGCGCTGTGGAGTCCCTCAGCGACACCCAGGTCTGAGCATCTGAGAGATCCTGACAGCCACCACTTCTGATGTGTGTGCAAAATTCCGTGAGTTTTCATTCATGGCAAGCACCTCAAAAATGCACAAAACATTGAAAAAAAAAGAATAATAATAATAATAATAATCCTTCCAATAACAATAGGGTCCTTCGCACCCTACGGTGCTTGGGCCCTAATAATAATAATAATAATAATAATAATAATAATAATAATAATAATAATAATCCTTCCAATAACAATAGGGTCCTTCGCACCCTACGGTGCTTGGGCCCTAATAATAATAATAATAATAATAATAATCCTTCCAATAACAATAGGGTCCTTCGCACCCTACGGTGCTTGGGCCCTAATAATAATCCTTCCAATAACAATAGGGTCCTTCGCACCCTACGGTGCTTGGGCCCTAATAATAATAATAATAATAATAAATATAGCTGCAAGCAGCAATGAACGGGCCCAAGCACCATGGGTGCAACCGCCTTGGTGGCATAGTTGTGCCAATGACATGTTTCACAATATGTACACACTTTGGAAATAATCACCTTCCTGGACAACGTATAGTGTGCACAGGAATTCCCCTTTGATCAATGAAGATGTTGCTGCTGCTATTGGAATGCATCAATGATATAAGCCTCACTTCCTATTGCCAGATGGTGGCGCTATGCCATTGAGCCTTTCTTGGTATATGGATGAGATTACACTCCAAAAATGAACATGTGTGAAGTTTCTGCCACATCAGACAATGTAGAATGAAACAAAAATTACTTCTTGCTTGCACATTGTAATAATATGCTCCAGTCCTGTATGGAGAGCAGAGATGAATTAATTTCAATAGATTTTACAGCGGGAGGCAGAATTTACGCTTGAGAAGTCATTCGGTTATAAATATGCACTCAAAATAAAACCATTGGCGTAAAGAAACTATTCAACTTTATTGTGGCCGCACCGGGGATGGAACCGCGGACCTTGCATGTCTTAATCCACTTTCTGAACCATTAAGCTCTACTGCCCCCTTGTACACGTACGCCATCTATTGGCCAAAAGTTGTATGTTTCCTTTTATCTTGGTTAAATAATTTCTCTCCGAAGTGTCGGATAATATTGCATTAAACGTCTCGTTAGCCAGCATCATTCTTTTCCATTTCACCGGTAATTATGCTGCCTGAAACGCATTTGTTCAGCCAAATCTAAAGGAGATGCCAAGTCTCTGCCCTCAATCCGGTATTTTCATATTAAGTCAAAAATTCCTAGCGAAATTGTATGTTCTCTTAATTCGTGTTTAATGACAAGCAAAATAAACTAACATAGCTGGCGATTTAACTGAAAGTTTTCTATTCATGTAAACAAACGTAGCTGACCTGTTTTTTTGACTCACACAGACAGTGGACAGGCTGGCTGCTGTTAGCCAATGCGCGTCATCTCGCAACGACCTGCATGCCATACCTTTGTTGAACATAACGGTCTCATGTTAACACAGAGTTCGACCAGAGCCATCTCAAACGTTAACGTTTCTTTTTGACTTTTGACTTTTTTAAATATATGCTACTCTCCTGCCAATTAAAGACAGTCATTAAATGTCTTTAATATTTATTTCAGATATTCTATTCATATCATGAAAATAGATGCAAAGAAACGTCGGGCTGGGTGTTGTCAATACATTTTGTCACGTAGGCTGCAGCTGTAAATCATACATCGTTATGCCTACTGGCTCGCTAGAAAAAAGAAAAAAAACATATCGTTGAAAAATCACTTGAAGGAAGAAAAATATAAAAGTTCCACTTTCTGCCAATAAATGGAATCCCCGTATCAGAAATGGGGGGAAGTTACAGCGACGCAGTTAGTCTGTGAGTAGAATAGATTGTGTAGACAACTTCACTGTTTCCACAAAGGAACCAAAAATGTGCTTTTTAACAGGACTTGGTCAGTGTAATGATATAAATGCTAGCATTCGATTATGGTCAACGGTACCGAAAATGCCCGTTGCACCAGCCATCATAACAAATGTCCCAATATAGGATCGATTTAAACCTCTATATATTTTTATTTCACGTTGACAGTGTAGGCTATTATGTGTATTCCGACGCGAATTACATTTAATTGGGTTACGGCATTCACTTCAACCGAATGAAGTCAAATAGAAACGGCTCGAATTCCTTAATAAGGCTTCTTGGTTTTCAAGCTAACTTTCCGAACAGCTGTTTTGTATTGAGTCCTTAAAATGCTACAACACGGTTTTTTTTAAACCAAATAACATTGAACGTCATTGCAAGATATATGCAATACCAACCTTTGCCAGTAGATGGCAGTCGCGTATTAGAAATGGGAGAGTCATTTGCGACTTGCGTTGAAGTTTTAAGACTGGATATAATGAGTCTCCAGCGAAAATAGTGAACTATTATTGCTTAATGGATGTGATGACACTCCAACAATGAACATATGTGAAAAGTTGTAGCCTCAAAATCAGGCAATGTAGAATTTAATACCTTTTTGAAATTATTTAATACATAATTGTATTAAAACATGAACTGTTTGGGCAGCATTACAAGTTAATTTTAAGGCTGACCATAGCCATACCATTCCAAGATATTAAAAATCAGTTCATTGTTGTGTGTCAGGGCTATAATATCATGCTGACCACATTTTGTGTGAATGTGATGAACCCCCTAGGAAGAGTATTTCAAAGTTTGGTACGTGAAAAAACACTTAAAAACACACAAAATCCAAAATAGCTCACTTCCTGTTGGGAAAAGTTAAGGGATGCAAATGAGAAATGTGTGTGTCTTGAGGAGACCCTTATGCCTACCAGACGTGGTGCATTTACGTGAAAGTATATGTCCACAATATTAGAAAAAAGCCATAGGGGGCGCTGTGTAGCCACGCCCAGATGAATGTGGATATGGATGTGATTGCACTCCAAAAGTGAATATATTTGTAAAATATCAGCCCGATCAGATGATGTAGAACGGAATTAAGCCCACTTCCTGTTTTTGGGCGTAACGTGTGTATTATACGCCTCGCCATTGCCAAACCGTTTGAGATATCAAAAATCCTTTCGTCATTTAGGGTCAGGACTATTCTAAGATCATGATGACTACATTTGGTGTGAATGTGATGAATACCTTAGCAGGAACGCATACAAACATGATAAAAACCTCACGTCCGTTGCCAGATGGTGGCGCTATAACATTGATTTCTTCTTGGTATTTGGATGTGATTACACTCTAACAGTGAACATATTTGTAAAATATCAGCCAGATCAGACAATGTAGACCATGAATTTATGGCAACTTCCTGTTGGCGCGGCGTGACATGAAAATTGTACGCCTCGCCATGACCATACCGTTTGAGATATCAAAAATATCCTTTGGAATTAGTATCATGACTATCCTGAGACCAATTTGACCACATTTCGTGTGAATGCAATGAACCCCCTAGGAGGAGTACTTAAAAGTGTAGTACGTGTAAAATGCACAAAATTCAAAATGGCTGACTTCCTGTTTACATATTTGATTCAATGCGAATGAGAAATGTGTTTGTCCAGAGGAGCCCCACATGCATACCAAATTAGGTGAAGGTAGCTCAAAGTGCCTGTCCACAATAGAAGACAAAGCATTAGGGGGCGCTGTGGAGTCCCTTGGCCACGCCCAGGTCTGAGCATCTGATACATCCTGACAGCTAACACTTCTCATGTGTGTGCAAAATTCTGTGAGTTTCCATCCATGGCAAGCACCTCAAAAATGCAAAATACATTGAAAAAAAAGAGAATAATAATTATAGGGGGCGCTGTCTAGCCACGCCCCGATTGATATGTATATATCTGATATTGTACTGCTACAGTGAACATATTTGTAAAATATCAGCCAGATCGGACGATGTCGAAAAAAAAGTCATTTTTTTGCACGCAATATGTGTACTGTACGACTCGCCATTTCCATACCGTTTGAGATATCAAAAATCCCTTCACAACTTAGCGTAAGGACTATCTTAAGATCATGCTGACCGCATTTGGTGTGAATGTGCTGAATGCCCTAGAAGGAATGCATACAAATATGTTAAAGACCACACTTCCTATTGCCAGATGGTGGCGCTATAACACTGACCTGTTCTTGGGATATGGATGTGATTACACTCCAACAATAAACAAATTTCTAAAATATCAGCCAGATCAGACAATGTAGACCATGAAATTATGGCCACTTCCTGTTGGCGTGGCGTGACATAAAAATTGTAATCCTCCCCGTGACTGTCCCGTTTGATCTATCAAAAATATCCTGGCAATTTAGCATCATGACTATCCTGAGACCATTCTGACCACAGTTGGTGTGAATGCGATGAACCCCCTAGGAGGAGTACTTAAAAGTGTAGTACGTGTAAAACTCAGAAAATCCAAAATGGCTGACTTCCTGTTTGGATATTTGATTAGATCCAAATGAGAAATGTGTTTGGACCGAGGAGCGCTATTTGGCCACCAAATTAGGTGCAGGTAGCTCAAAGTGCCTGCCCACAATAGAAGACAATGCTATAGGGGGCGCTGTGGAGTCCCTCGGCCACGCCCAGGTCTGAGCATCTGAGAGCTCCTGACAGCAACCACTTCTGATGTGTGGGCAAAATGTCAAGACTTTTTACGCATGGCAAGGCCCTCAAAAAAGCCCATTTGCCTGAAGAAAAAGAATAATAATAATAAATATAGCTGCAAGCAGCAATGAACGGGCCCAAGCACCATGGGCACAACTGCCTTGGTGGCACAGTTGTGCCAATGACATGTTTCACAATATGTACACACTTTGGAAATAATCACCTTCCTGGACAACGAATAGTGTGCACAGGAATTCCCCTTTGATCAATGAAGATGTTGCTGCTGCTATTGGAATGCATCAATGATATAAGCCTCACTTCCTATTGCCAGATGGTGGCGCTATAATATTGAGCTGTGTATGGTTTATGGATTTGATTTCACTCCAAAAATGAACATATTTGTACATTTTCAGCCAAATTGGAAGATGTCCAGTAAAATTAAAGCCACTTCCTGTTGCCAGTTGGTGGCGCTATAATATTGAGCCATGTATGGTTTATGGATTTGATTACACTCCAATAATTAACATATTTGTACATTTTCAGCCAAATTGGAAGATGTCAAGTAAAATTAAAGCCACTTCCTGTTGCCAGATGGTGGCGCTATGCCATTGAGCCTTTCTTGGTATATGGATGAGATTACACTCCAAAAATGAACATGTGTGACGTTTCTGCCACATCAGACAATGTAGAATGAAACAAAAATTACTTCTTGCTTGCACATTGTAATAATATGCTCCGGTCCTGTATGGAGAGCAGAGATGAATAAATTTCAATAGATTTTACAGCGGGAGGCACAATTTACGCTTGAGAAGTCATTCGGTTATAAATATGCACTCAAAATAAAACCATTGGCGTAAAGAAACTATTGAACTTTATTGTGGCCGCACCGGGGATGGAACCGCGGACCTTGCATGTCTTAATCCACTGTCTGAACCATTAAGCTATACTGCCCTCTTATACACGTACGCCATCTATTGGCCAAAAGTTGTATGTTTCCTTTTATCCTGGTTAAATAATTTCTCTCCGAAGTGTCGGATAATATTGCATTAAACGTCGAGTAAGCCAGCATCATTCTTTTCCATTTCACCGGTAATTATGCTGCCTGAAACGCATTTGTTCAGCCAAATCTAAAGGAGATGCCAAGTCTCTGCCCTCAATCCGGTATTTTCATATTAAGTCAAAAATTCCTAGCGAAATTGTATGTTCTCTTAATTCGTGTTTAATGACAAGCAAAATAAACTAACATATATGGCGATTTAACTGAAAGTTTTCTATTCATGTAAACAAACGTAGCTGACCTGTTTTTTTTACTCACACAGACAGTGGACTGGCTGGCTGCTGTTAGCCCGTGCGCGTCATCTCGCAACGACCTGCATGCCACACCTTTGTTGAACATAACGGTCTCATGTTAACACAGAGTTCGACCAGAGCCATCTCAAACGTTAACGTTTCTTTTTGACTTCTGACTCTTTTAAATATATGCTACTCTCCTGCCAGTTAAAGACAGTCATTAAATGTCTTTTATATTTATTTCAGATATTCTATTCAAAAATGAAAATAGATGCAAAGAAACGTCGGGCTGGGTGTTGTCAATACATTTTGTCACATAGGCTGCAGCTGTAAATCATACATCGTTATGCCTACTGGCTCGCTAGAAAAAAAACAAAAACCTATCGTTGAAAAATCACTTGAAGGAAGAAAAATATAAAAGTTCCACTTTCTGCCAATGAATGGAATCCCCGTATCAGAAATGGGGGGAAGTTACAGCGACACAGTTAGTCTGTGAGTAGAATAGATTGTGTAGACAACTTCACTGTTTCCACAAAGGTGATGTGCTTTTTAACAGGACTTGGTCAGTGTAATGATATAAATGCTAGCATTCGATTATGGTCAACGGTACCGAAAATGCCCGTTGCACCAGCCATCATAACAAATGTCCCAATATAGGATCGATTTAAACCTCTATATATTTTTATTTCACGTTGACAGTGTAGGCTATTATGTGTATTCCGACGCGAATTACATTTAATTGGGTTACGGCATTCACTTCAACCGAATGAAGTCAAATAGAAACGGCTCGAATTCCTTAATAAGGCTTCTTGGTTTTCAAGCTAACTTTCCGAACAGCCGTTTTGTATTGAGTCCTTAAAATGCTACAACACGGTTTTTTTTAAACCAAATAACATTGAACGTCATTGCAAGATATATGCAATACCAACTTTTGCCAGTAGATGGCAGTCGCGTATTAGAAATGGGAGAGTCAGTTGCGACTTGCGTTGAAGTTTTAAGACTGGATATAATGAGTCTCCAGCGAAAATAGTGAACTATTATTGCTTAATGGATGTGATGACACTCCAACAATGAACATATGTGAAAAGTTGTAGCCTCAAAATCAGGCAATGTAGAATTTAATACCTTTTTGAAATTATTTAATACATAATTGTATTAAAACATGAACTGTTTGAGCAGCATTACAAGTAAATTTTAAGGCTGACCAGAGCCATACCATTCCAAGATATTAAAAATCAGTTCATAGTTGTGTGTCAGGGCTATAATATCATGCTGACCACATTTTGTGTGAATGTGATGAACCCCCTAGGAAGAGTATTTCAAAGTTTGGTACCTGAAAAAACACTTAAAAACACACAAAATCCAAAATAGCTCACTTCTTGTTGGGAAAAGTTAAGGGATGCAAATGAGAAATGTGTGTGTCTTGAGGAGACCCTTATTCCTACCAGACGTGGTGCATTTACGTGAAAGTATATGTCCACAATATTAGAAAAAAGCCATAGGGGGCGCTGTGTAGCCACGCCCAGATGAATGTGGATATGGATGTGATTGCACTCCAAAAGTGAATATATTTGTAAAATATCAGCCCGATCAGATGATGTAGAACGGAATTAAGCCCACTTCCTGTTTTTGGGCGTAACGTGTGTATTATACGCCTCGCCATTGCCAAACCGTTTGAGATATCAAAAATCCTCTCGTCATTTAGGGTCAGGACTATTCTAAGATCATGATTACTACATTTGGTGTGAATGTGATTTATACCCTATCAGGAACGCATACAAACATGATAAAAACCTCACTTCCGTTGCCAGATGGTGGCGCTATAACATTGATTTCTTCTTGGTATTTGCATGTGATTACACTCTAACAGTGAACATATTTGTAAAATATCAGCAAGATCAGACAATGTAGACCATGAATTTATGGCTACTTCCTGTTGGCGCGGCGTGACATGAAAATTGTACGCCTCGCCAAAACCATACCGTTTGAGATATCAAAAATATCCTTTGGAATTAGTATCATGACTATCGTGAGACCAGTTTGACCCCATTTCGTGTGAATGCAATGAAGCCCCTAGGATGAGTACTTAAAAGTGTAGTACGTGTAAAATGCACAAAATTCAAAATGGCTGACTTCCTGTTCACATATTTGATTCGATGCGAATGAGAAATGTGGTTGTCCAGAGGAGTCCCACATGCGTACCAAATTAGGTGAAGGTAGCTCAAAGTGCCTGTCCACAATAGAAGACAAAGCATTAGGGGGCGCTGTGGAGTCCCTCGGCCACGCCCAGGTCTGAGCATCTGACACATCCTGACAGCCAACACTTCTCATGTGTGTGCAAAATTCCATGAGTTTCCATCTATGGCAAGCACCTCAAAAATGCAAAATACATTGAAAAAAAAGAGAATAATAATTATAGGGGGCGCTGTCTAGCCACGCCCTGATTGATATGTATATATTTCATATTGTACTCCAACAGTGAACATATTTGGAAAATATCAGCCAGATCGGACGATGTCGAAAAAAAAGTCATTTTTTTGCACGCAATATGTGTACTGTACGACTCGCGATTTCCATACCGTTTGAGATATCAAAAATCCCTTCACAGCATATGGTCATGAGTATCCTAAGATCATGCTGACTACATTTCGTGTGAATGTGATGAATGCCCAAGCAGGAAGGCATAGAAATATGATAAAGACCTCACTTCCTGTTGCCAGATGGTGGCGCTATAACATTGACCCGTTCTTGGGATATGGATGTGATTATACTCCAACAATAAACGTATTTCTAAAATATCAGCCAGATCAGACAATGCAGACCATGAAATTACGGCCACTTCCTGTTGGCGCGGCGTGACATAAAAATTCTACGCCTCCCTAGGACCGTCCCGTTTGAGCTATCAAAAATATCCTGGCAATTTAGCATCATGAATATCCTGAGACCATTCTGACCACAGGTGGTGTGAATGTGATGAACCCCCTAGGAGGAGTACTTAAAAGTGCAGTACGTGTAAAACGCACAAAATCCAAAATGGCTGACTTCCTGTTTGTATATTTGATTAGATGCGAAATTGAAATGTGTTTGGTCCGAGGAGTGCTATATGCATACAAAATTTGGTGAAGGTAGCTCAAAGTGCCTGCCCACAATAGATGACAATGCGATAGGGGGCGCTGTGGAGTCCCTTGGCGACGCCCAGGTCTGAGCATCTAATAGATCCTGAAGGTCCTCATTTCTGATGTGTGTGCAAAATTCGCAGACTTTTTATGCATGGCAAGCACCTCAAAAAGGCCCATTTGCATATAGAAAAAAGAATAATAATAATAAATATAGCTGCAAGCAGCAATGAACGGGCCCAAGCACCATGGGCGCAACCGCCTTGGTGGCATAGTTGTGCCAATGACATGTTTAACAATATGTACACACTTTGGAAATAATCACCTCCCTTGGCAACGTATAGTGTGCACAGGAATTCCCCTTTGATCAATGAAGATGTTGATGTTGCTATTGGAATGCATCAATGATATAAGACCCACTTCCTGTTGCCAGATGGTGGCACTATAATATTGAGCCGTGTATGGTTTTTGAATTTGATTACACTCCAATAATAAACCTATTTCAAAATTTTCGGCAACATCGGAAGATGTCGAGTAAAATTAAGGCCACTTCCTGTTGCCAGATGGTGGCGCTATAACATTGAGTCATTTTTGGGATATGGATGTGATTACACTCCCACAACGAACATATCTGTAATATCAACAAGATCAGACCATCTAGAATGAAATTAAGGCCACTTCCTGTTGCCAGATGGTGGCGCTATGCCATTGAGCCTTTATTGGTATATGGATGAGATTACACTCCAAAAATGAACATGTGTGAAGTTTCAGCCTCATCAGACAATGTAGAATGAAATAAAAACAACTTCGTGCTTGCACATTGTGATAACATGCTACAGTCCTGTCTGGAGAGCAGAGATGAATTAATTTCCATAGATTTTACAGCGGGAGGCACAATTTATGCTTGAATAGTCATTCGGTTATAAATATGCACTCAAAATAAAACCATTGGCTTAAAGAAACTATTCAACTTTATTGTGCTTTATTGTGTTTAATCCACTGCCTGAACCATTAAACTATACTGCCCTCTTATACACGTACGCCATTTATTGGCCAAAAGTTGTATGTTTCCTTTTATCTTGGTTAAATAATTTCTCTATGATTTCTTCTCTGATAATATTGCATTAAACGACTCGTTAGCCAGCATATTTCTTTTCCATTTCACCGGTAATTATGCTGCCTGAAACGCATTTGTTCAGCCAAATCTAAAGGAGATGCCATGTCTCTGCCCTCAATCCGGTATTTTCATATTAAGTCAAATATTCCTAGCGAAATTGTATGTTCTCTTAATTCGTGTTTAATGACAAGGAAAATAAACTAACATAGCTGGCGATTTAACTGAACGTTTTCTATTCTTGTAAACCAACGTAGCTGACCTGTTCTTTGACTCACACAGACAGTGGACAGGCTGGCTGCTGTTAGCCCATGCCTGTCATCTCGCAAGGACCTGCATGCGATACCTTTGTTGAACATAACGGTCTCATGTTAACACAGAGTTCGACCAGAGCCACCTCAAACGTTAACGTTTCTTTTTGACTTTTGACTCTTTTAAATATATGCTACTCTCCTGCCAGTTAAAGACAGTCATTAAATGTCTTTAATATTTATTTCAGATATTCAATTCATATAATGAAAATAGAGGCAAAGAAACGTCGGGCTGGGTGTTGTCAATACATTTTGTCACGTAGGCTGCAGCTGTAAATCATACATCGTTATGCCTACTGCTGCTAGAAAAAAACAAAAACCTATCGTTGAAAAATCACTTGAAGGAAGAAAAAAAAAAAGTACCACTTTCAGCAAATAAATGGAATCCCCGTATCAGAAATGGGGGGAAGTTACAGCGACGCAGTTAGTCTGTGAGTAGAATAGATTATGTAGACAACTTCACTGTTTCCACAAAGGAACCAAAAATGTGCTTTTTAACAGGACTTGGTCAGTGTAATGATATAAATGCTAGCATTCGATTATGGTCAACGGTACCGAAAATGCCCGTTGCACCAGCCATCATAACAAATGTCCCAATATAGGATCGATTTAAACCTCTATATATTTTTATTTCACGTTCACAGTGTAGGCGATTGTGTGTATTCCGACGCGAATTACATTTAATTGGGTTACGGCATTCACTTCAATCGAATGAAGTCAAATAGAAACGGCTCGAATTCTTTAATAACACTTCTTGGTTTTCAAGCCAACTTTCCGAACAGCTGTTTTGTATTGAGTCCTTAAAATGCTACAACACGGTTTTTTATAAACGAAATAACATTGAACGTCATTGCAAGATATATACAATACCAACTTTTGCCAGTAGATGGCAGTCGCGTATTAGAAATGGGAGAGTCATTTGCGACTTGCGTTGAAGTTTTAAGACTGGATATAATGAGTCTCCAGCGAAAATAGTGAACTATTATTGCTTAATGGATGTGATGACACTCCAACAATGAACATATGTGAAAAGTTGTAGCCTCAAAATCAGGCAATGTAGAATTTAATACCTTTTTGAAATTATTTAATACATAATTGTATTAAAACATGAACTGTTTGGGCAGCATTACAAGTTAATTTTAAGGCTGACCATAGCCATACCATTCCAAGATATTAAAAATCAATTCATAGTTGTGTGTCAGGGCTATAATATCATGCTGACCACATTTTGTGTGAATGTGATGAACCCCCTAGGAAGAGTATTTCAAACTTTGGTACGTGAAAAAACACTTAAAAACACACAAAATCAGAAATAGCTCACTTCCTGTTGGGAAAAGTTAAGGGATGCAAATGAGAAATGTGTGTGTCTTGAGGAGACCCTTATGTCTACCAGACGTGGTGCATTTACGTGAAAGTATATGTCCACAATATTAGAAAAAAGCCATAGGGGGCGCTGTGTAGCCACGCCCAGATGAATGTGGATATGGATGTGATTGCACTCCAAACGTGAATATATATTTGTAAAATATCAGCCCGATCAGATGATGTAGAACGGATTTAAGCCCACTTCCTTTTTTTGGGCGTAACGTGTGTATTATACGCCTCGCCATTGCCAAACCGTTTGAGATATCAAAAATCCTTTCGTCATTTAGGGTCAGGACTATTCTAAGATCATGATGACTACATTTGGTGTGAATGTGATGAATACCCTAGCAGGAACGCATACAAACATGATAAAAACTTCACTTCCGTTGCCAGATGGTGGCGCTATAACATTGATTTCTTCTTGGTATTTGGATGTGATTACACTCTAACAGTGAACATATTTGTAAAATATCAGCCAGATCAGACAATGTAGAGCATGAATTTATGGCTACTTCCTGTTGGCGCGGCGTGACATGAAAATTGTACGCCTCGCCATGACCATACCGTTTGAGATATCAAAAATATCCTTTGGAATTAGTATCAGGACTATCCTGAGACCACTTTGACCACATTTCCTGTGAATGCAATGAACCCCCTAGGAGGAGTACTTAAAAGTGTAGTACGTGTAAAATGCACAAAATTCAAAATGGCTGACTTCCTGTTCACATATTTGATTCGATGCGAAAGAGAAATGTGTTTGTCCAGAGGAGCCCCACATGCATACCAAATTAGGTGAAGGTAGCTCAAAGTGCCTGTCCACAATAGAAGACAAAGCATTAGGGGGCGCTGTGGAGTCCCTCGGCCACGCCCAGGTCTGAGCATCTGAAACTTCCTGACAGCCAACACTTCTCATGTGTGTGCAAAATTCCGTGAGTTTCCATCCATGGCAAGCACCTCAAAAATGCTAAATACATTGAAAAAAAAGAGAATAATAATTATAGGGGGCGCTGTCTAGCCACGCCCCGATTGATATGTATATATTTCATATTGTACTCCAACACTGAACATATTTGTAAAATATCAGCCAGATCGGACGATGTCGAAAAAAAAGTCATTTTTTTGCACGAAATATGTGTACTGTACGACTCGCCATTTCCATACCGTTTGAGATATCAAAAATCCCTTCACAGCTTATGGTCATGACTATCCTAAGATCATGCTGACCACATTCCGTGTGAATGTGATGAATGCCCTAGCAGGAAGGCATACAAATATGATAAAGACCTCACTTCCTGTTGCCAGATGGTGGCGCTATAACATTGACCCGTTCTTGGGATATGGATGTGATTATAGTTCAACACTAAACATATTTCTAAAATATCAGCCAGATCAGACGATGTAGACCATGAAATTATGACCACTTCCTGTTGGCGCGGCGTGACATAAAAATTGCACGCCTCGCCATTACCATCCTGTTTGAGCTATCGAAAATATCCTGGCAATTTAGCATCATGACTATCCTGAAACCATTCTGACCACAGTTGGTGTGAATGCGATGAACCCCCTAGGAGGAGTACGTAAAAGTGTAGTACGTGTAAAACACACAAAATCCAAAATAGCTCACTTCCTGTTCGCATATTTGCATCAATGCGAATGAGAAATGTGTTTGAATTGAGGAGCCACACATGGTTACCAAATTAGTTTCATGTAGTTCAAAGTGCCTGCCCACAATAGACAACAATGCAATGGGGGGGGGGGGTCAGCGCAATAGGGGGCGCTGTGGAGTCCCTCGGCCACACCCAGGTCTGAGCATCTGATAGATCCTGACGGCCACCACTTCTGATGTGTCTGCAAAATTTCAAGACTTTTTAGCCATGGCAAGGCCCTCAAAAATGCCCATTTGACGGAAGAGAAAGAATAATAATAATAATAATAATAATAATAATAATAATAATCCTTCCAATAACAATAGGGTCCTTCGCACCCTACGGTGCTTGGGCCCTAAATATAGCTGCAAGCAGCAATGAACGGGCCCAAGCCCCATGGGGGCAACCGCCTTGGTGGCATAGTTCTGCCAATGACATTGTTCACAACATGTACACACTTTGGAAATAATCACCTTCCTGGACAACGTATAGTGTGCACAGGAATTTCCCTTTGATCAATGAAGATGTTGGCGCTGCTATTGGAATGCATCAATGATATAAGCCTCACTTCCTGTTGCCAGATGGTGGCGCTATATTATTGATCCGTGTATGTTTTTTGAATTTGATTACACTCCAGAAATAAACATATTTGTACATTTTCAGCCACATCGGAAGATGTTCAGCGAAATTAAGGTCAATTCCTGTTTCCAGATGATGCTGCTATAACATTGAGTCGTTTTTGGAATATGGATTTGATTACACTCCAACACTGAGCATCTGTGTAAAGTTGCAGTCACATCAGACATTTGATAATTTAAGTATGACCACTTCCTGTTTGTCTGGCATGATGTGTTTTTTATGTGCCTGACCATAGCTATATCATCCCAGTAAATCAAAAATCTGTTTTTTCCGGACCATCCTAGCATCATGCTGACCACATTCACCGTGAATGTCATGAACCCATTGAAAAATAATGCTTAAGAATGCAATATAAGGCTCACTTCCTGTTGCCAGCGGGTGGCGCTTTGCCATTTAGCCTTTATTGGAAAATGGATGAGATTACACTCCAAAAATGAACGTGTGAAGTTTCAGCCACATCAGACAATGTAGAATGAAATAAAAATAACGTCTTGCTTGCACATTGTGATAACATGCTACAGTCCTGTATGGAGAGCAGAGATTAATTAATTTCCATAGTTTTTACACGGAGAGGCACAATTTATGCTTGAAAAGTCATTAGGCCATAAACATGCACTCAAAATGAAAACAATTGGCTTCAAGAAACTATTCAAATTCATTGTGGCTGCAGCGGGGATCGAACGGCTGAATTTGCGTGCCTTAATCCACCGCCCTAACCATTACGCTATACTGCCCGCTTATACACGGGTGCCATCTATTGGCCAAATGTCTCCTTTTATCTTGGTTTAATAATTTCTCTACGAAGTGTCGGATAATATTGCACGAAACGTCTAGTTAACCAGCATCATTCTTTTCCATTTCACTGGTAATTATGCTGCCTGAAACGCATTTGTTCAGCCAAATCTAAAAGAGATGCCAACTCTCTGCCCTCAATACAGTATTTTCATATTAATTTACCATTCCTAGCGAAATTGTATGTTCTCTTAATTCGTGTTTAATGACAAGCCTAATAAACTAACATAGCTGGCGATTTAACTGAAAGTTTTCTATTCATGTAAACCAACGTAGCTGACCTGTTTTTTGACTCACACAGACAGTGGACTGGCTGGCTGCTGTTATCCCGTGCGTGTCATCTCGCAACGACCTGCCTGTGATACCTTTGTTCAACAAAACCGTCTCATGTTAACACAGCGTTCGAGCAGAGCCACCTCAGACGCTAAAGTTTCTTTTTGACTTCATGTGTTAATCTTTTAAAAATATGATACTCTCCTGCCAGTTAAAGCCTGTCTTTAAGTCTTTAAATGTCTTTAATATTTATTTTAGTTATTCAATTCATGTAATGAAAATAGATGCAAAGAAACGTCGGGCTGGGTGTTGTCAATACATTTTGTCACGTAGGCTGCAGCTGTAAATCATACATCGTTATGCCTACTGGCTCGCTAGAAAAAAACAAAAACCTATCGTTGAAAAATCACTTGAAGGAAGAAAAAAATGAAAGTACCACTTTCTGCCAATAAATTGAATCGCCGTATCAGAAATGGGGGGAAGTTACAGCGACGCAGTTAGTCTGTGAGTAGAACAGATTGTGTAGACAACTTCACTGTTTCCACAAAGGAACCAAAAATGTGCTTTTTAACAGGACTTGGTCAGTGTAATGATATAAATGCTAGCATTCGATTATGGTCAACGGTACCGAAAATGCCCGTTGCACCAGCCATCATAACAAATGTCCCAATACAGGATCGATTTAAACCTCTATATATTTTTATTTCACGTTGACAGTGTAGGCTATTATGTGTATTCCGACGCGAATTACATTTAATTGGGTTACGGCATTCACTTCAATCGAATGAAGTCAAATAGAAACGGCTCGAATTCCTTAATAAGGCTTCTTGGTTTTCAAGCCAACTTTCCGAACAGCTGTTTTGTATTGAGTCCTTAAAATGCTACAATACGGTTTTTTAAAAATCCAAATAACATTGAACGTCAAACCAATATATGCATTATATGTATTAATCTTTTAAATATATGATACTTTCCTGCCAGTAAAAGCCTGTTTTTTATTTTAGTTATTCAATCGAGTTAATTAAGATAGATGAGAAAAAACGTTGCTGTGGGCTGGGTGTTTTCAGTACATTTTGTCATGTAGGCTGCCGCTGTTACTCATACATCGTTATGGTTACTGGCTCGCAAAAAGAAACAAAACTTGTCGTTGAGAAATCACTTTATCCAAGAAAGAGAAACCATACCGAAAATTAGAAAGAATACTAACCTTTGCCACTAGATGGCAGTCGCGTATTAGAAATGGGAGAGTCAGTTGCGACTTGAGTTGAAGTTTTAAGACTGGAGATAATGAGTCTCCAGCGAAAATAGTAAACTATTATTGCTTAATGGATGTGATGACACTCCAACAATGAACATATGTGAAAAGATGTAGCCTCAAAATCAGGCAATGTAGAATTTAATACCTTTTTGAAATTATTTAATATATAATTTTCCTATTTGGGCAGCATTACAAGTTTGACCATAGCCATACCATTCCAAGATATTAAAAATCAGTTCATAGTTGTGTGTCAGGGCTATAATATCATGCTGACCACATTTTGTGTGAATGTGATGAACCCCCTAGGAAGAGTATTTCAAAGTTTGGTACGTGAAAAAACCCTTAAAAACACACAAAATCCAAAATAGCTCACTTCCTGTTGGGAAAAGTTAAGGGATGCAAATGAGAAATGTGTGTGTCTTGAGGAGACCCTTATGTCTACCAGACGTGGTGCATTTACGTGAAAGTATATGTCCACAATATTAGAAAAAAGCCATAGGGGGCGCTGTGTAGCCACGCCCAGATGAATGTGGATATGGATGTGATTGTACTCCAAAAGTGAATATATTTGTAAAATATCAGCCCGATCAGATGATGTAGAACGGAATTAAGCCCACTTCCTGTTTTTGGGCGTAACGTGTGTATTATACGCCTCGCCATTGCCAAACCGTTTGAGATATCAAAAATCCTTTCGTCATTTAGGGTCAGGACTATTCTAAGATCATGATGACTACATTTGGTGTGAATGTGATGAATACCCTAGCAGGAACGCATACAAACATGATAAAAACCTCACTTCCGTTGCCAGATGGTGGCGCTATAACATTGATTTCTTCTTGGTATTTGGATGTGATTACACTCTAACAGTGAACATATTTGTAAAATATCAGCCAGATCAGACAATGTAGAGCATGAATTTATGGCTACTTCCTGTTGGCGCGGCGTGACATGAAAATTGTACGCCTCGCCATGACCATACCGTTTGAGATATCAAAAATATCCTTTGGAATTAGTATCATGACTATCCTGAGACCACTTTGACCACATTTCGTGTGAATGCAATGAACCCCCTAGGAGGAGTACTTAAAAGTGTAGTACGTGTAAAATGCACAAAATTCAAAATGGCTGACTTCCTGTTCACATATTTGATTCGATGCGAAAGAGAAATGTGTTTGTCCAGAGGAGCCCCACATGCATACCAAATTAGGTGAAGGTAGCTCAAAGTGCCTGTCCACAATAGAAGACAAAGCATTAGGGGGCGCTGTGGAGTCCCTCGGCCACGCCCAGGTCTGAGCATCTGATACGTTCTGACAGCCAACACTTCTCATGTGTGTGCAAAATTCCTGAGTTTCCATCCATGGCAAGCACCTCAAAAATGCTAAATACATTGAAAAAAAAGAGAATAATAATTATAGGGGGCGCTGTCTAGCCACGCCTCCATTGATATGTATATATTTCATATTGTACTCCAACAGTGAACATATTTGTAAAATATCAGCCAGATCGGACGATGTCGAAAAAAAAGTCATTTTTTTGCACGAAATATGTGTACTGTACGACTCGCCATTTCCATACCGTTTGAGATATCAAAAATCCCTTCTCAGCTTATGGTCATGACTATCCTAAGATCATGCTGACCACATTTCGTGTGAATGTGATGAATGCCCTAGCAGGAAGGCATACAAATATGATAAAGACCTCACTTCCTGTTGCCAGATGGTGGCGCTATAACATTGACCCGTTCTTGGGATATGGATGTGATTATACTCTAACACTAAACATATTTCTAAAATATCAGCCAGATCAGACGATGTAGACTATGAAATTCTGACCACTTCCTG
The DNA here is from genome assembly GCF_963514075.1 of Conger conger. Classification (NCBI taxonomy): domain Eukaryota; kingdom Metazoa; phylum Chordata; class Actinopteri; order Anguilliformes; family Congridae; genus Conger; species Conger conger. Next base: position 35,539,458 of record NC_083761.1, read on the forward strand.
TTGGCGCGGCGTGACATAAAAATTGCACGCCTCGCCATGACCATCCCGTTTGAGCTATCAAAAATATCCTGGCAATTTAGCATCATGAATATCCTGAGACCATTCTGACCACAGTTGGTGTGAATGCGATAAACCCCCTAGGAGGAGTACGTAAAAGTGTAGTACGTGTAAAACACACAAAATCCAAAATAGCTCACTTCCTGTTCGCATATTTGCATCAATGCGAATGAGAAATGTGTTTGAATTGAGGAGCCACACATGGTTACCAAATAAGTTCTATGTAGTTCAAAGTGCCTGCCCACAATAGACAACAATGCAATGGGGGGGGGGGGTCAGCGCAATAGGGGGCGCTGTGGAGTCCCTCGGCCACACCCAAGTCTGAGCATCTGAAAGAACCTGACGGCCACCACTTCTGATGTGTCTGCAAAATTTCAAGACTTTTTAGCCATGGCAAGGCCCTCAAAAATGCCCATTTGACGGAAGAGAAAGAATAATAATAATAATAATAATAATAATAATAATAATAATAATAATAATAATAATAATAATCCTTCCAATAACAATAGGGTCCTTCGCACCCTACGGTGCTTGGGCCCTAATAATAATAATAATAATAATAATAATAATAATCCTTCCAATAACAATAGGGTCCTTCGCACCCTACGGTGCTTGGGCCCTAATAATAATAATAATAATAATAATAATCCTTCCAATAACAATAGGGTCCTTCGCACCCTACGGTGCTTGGGCCCTAATAATAATAATAATAATAATAATAATAATAATAATAATAATCCTTCCAATAACAATAGGGTCCTTCGCACCCTACGGTGCTTGGGCCCTAATAATAATCTTTACAATAACAATAGGGTCCTTCGCACCCTACGGTGCTTGGGCCCTAATAATAATAATAATAATAATAATAATAATCCTTCCAATAACAATAGGGTCCTTCGCACCCTACGGTGCTTGGGCCCTAATAATAATCTTTACAATAACAATAGGGTCCTTCGCACCCTACGGTGCTTGGGCCCTAAATATAGCTGCAAGCAGCAATGAACGGGCCCAAGCCCCATGGGGGCAACCGCCTTGGTGGCATAGTTCTGCCAATGACATGTTTCACAATATGTACACACTTTGGAAATAATCACCTTCCTGGACAACGTATAGTGTGCACAGGAATTCCCCTTTGATCAATGAAGATGTTGCTGCTGCTATTGGAATGGATCAATGATATAAGCCTCACTTCCTATTGCCAGATGGTGGCGCTATAATATTGATCCGTGTATGTTTTTTGAATTTGATTACACTCCAATAATTAACATATTTGTACATTTTCAGCCAAATTGGAAGATGTCAAGTAAAATTAAAGCCACTTCCTGTTGCCAGATGGTGGCGCTATGCCATTGAGCCTTTCTTGGTATATGGATGAGATTACACTCCAAAAATGAACATGTGTGAAGTTTCTGCCACATCAGACAATGTAGAATGAAACAAAAATTACTTCTTGCTTGCACATTGTAATAATATGCTCCAGTCCTGTATGGAGAGCAGAGATGAATTAATTTCAATAGATTTTACAGCGGGAGGCACAATTTACGCTTGAGAAGTCATTCGGTTATAAATATGCACTCAAAATAAAACCATTGGCGTAAAGAAACTATTCAACTTTATTGTGGCCGCACCGGGGATGGAACTGCGGACCTTGCATGTCTTAATCCACTGTCTGAACCATTAAGCTCTACTGCCCTCTTATACACGTCCGCCATCTATTGGCCAAAAGTTGTACGTTTCCTTTTATCTTGGTTAAATAATTTCTCTCCTAAGTGTCGGATAATATTGCATTAAACGTCTAGTTAGCCAGCATCATTCTTTTCCATTTCACCGGTAATTATGCTGCCTGAAACGCATTTGTTCAGCCAAATCTAAAGGAGATGCCAAGTCTCTGCCCTCAATCCGGTATTTTCATATTAAGTCAAAAATTCCTCGCGAAATTGTATGTTCTCTTAATTCGTGTTTAATGACAAGCAAAATAAACTAACATATCTGGCAATTTAACTGAAAGTTTTCTATTCATGTAAACAAACGTAGCTGACCTGTTTTTTTGACTCACACAGACAGTGGACAGGCTGGCTGCTGTTAGCCAATGCGCGTCATCTCGCAACGACCTGCATGCCATACCTTTGTTGAACATAACGGAGAGTTAACACAGAGTTCGACCAGAGCCATCTCAAACGTTAACGTTTCTTTTTGACTTTTGACTCTTTTAAATATATGCTATTCTCCTGCCAGTTAAAGACAGTCATTAAATGTCTTTAATATTTATTTCAGATATTCTATTCATATCATGAAAATAGATGCAAAGAAACGTCGGGCTGGGTGTTGTCAATACATTTTGTCACGTAGGCTGCAGCTGTAAATCATACATCGTTATGCCTACTGGCTCGCTAGAAAAAAAAAAAAAACCTATCGTTGAAAAATCACTTGAAGGAAGAAAAATATAAAAGTTCCACTTTCTGCCAATAAATGGAATCCCCGTATCAGAAATGGGGGGAAGTTACAGCGACGCAGTTAGTCTCTGAGTAGAATAGATTGTGTAGACAACTTCACTGTTTCCACAAAGGTGATGTGCTTTTTAACAGGACTTGGTCAGTGTAATGATATAAATGCTAGCATTCAATTATGGTCAACGGTACCGAAAATGCCCGTTGCACCAGCCATCATAACAAATGTCCCAATATAGGATCGATTTAAACCTCTATATATTTTTATTTCACGTTGATAGTGTAGGCTATTATGTGTATTCCGACGCGAATTACATTTATTGGGTTACGGCATTCACTTCAACCGAATGAAGTCAAATAGAAACGGCTCGAATTCCTTAATAAGGCTTCTTGATTTTCAAGCTAACTTTCCGAAAAGCTGTTTTGTATTGAGTCCTTAAAATGCTACAACACGGTTTTTTTGAAACCAAATAACATTGAACGTCATTGCAAGATATATGCAATACCAACTTTTGCCAGTAGATGGCAGTCGCGTATTAGAAATGGGAGAGTCATTTGCGACTTGCGTTGAAGGTTTAAGACTGGATATAATGAGTCTCCAGCGAAAATAGTGAACTATTATTGCTTAATGGATGTGATGACACTCCAACAATGAACATATGTGAAAAGTTGTAGCCTCAAAATCAGGCAATGTAGAATTTAATACCTTTATGAAATTATTTAATACATAATTGTATTAAAACATGAACTGTTTGCGCAGCATTACAAGTTAATTTTAAGGCTGACCATAGCCATACCATTCCAAGATATTAAAAATCAGTTCATAGTTGTGTGTCAGGGCTATAATATCATGCTGACCACATTTTGTGTGAATGTGATGAACCCCCTAGGAAGAGTATTTCAAAGTTTGGTACGTGAAAAAACACTTAAAAACACACAAAATCCAAAATAGCTCACTTCCTGTTGGGAAAAGTTAAGGGATGGAAATGAGAAATGTGTGTGTCTTGAGGAGACCCTTATGCCTACCAGATGTGGTGCATTTACGTGAAAGTATATGTCCACAATATTAGAAAAAAGCCATAGGGGGCGCTGTGTAGCCACGCCCAGATGAATGTGGATATGGATGTGATTGCACTCCAAAAGTGAATATATTTGTAAAATATCAGCCCGATCAGATGATGTAGAACGGAATTAAGCCCACTTCCTGTTTTTGGGCGTAACGTGTGTATTATACGTCTCGCCATTGCCAAACCGTTTGAGATATCAAAAATCCTTTCGTCATTTAGGGTCAGGACTATTCTAAGATCATGATGACTACATTTGGTGTGAATGTGATGAATACCCTAGCAGGAACGCATACAAACATGATTAAAACGTCACTTCGGTTGCCAGATGGTGGCGCTATAACATTGATTTCTTCTTGGTATTTGGATGTGATTACACTCTAACAGTGAACATATTTGTAAAATATCAGCCAGATCAGACAATGTAGACCATGAATTTATGGCTACTTCCTGTTGGCGCGGCGTGACATAAAAACTGTACGCCTCGCCATGACCATACCGTTTGAGATATCAAAAATATCCTTTGGAATTAGTATCATGACTATCCTGAGACCAATTTGACCACATTTTGTGTGAATGCAATGAACCCCCTAGGAGGAGTACTTAAAAGTGTAGTACGTGTAAAATGCACAAAATTCAAAATGGCTGACTTCCTGTTCACATATTTGATTCAATGCGAAAGAGAAATGTGTTTGTCCAGAGGAGGCCCACATGCCTACCAAATTAGGTGAAGGTAGCTCAAAGTGCCTGTCCACAATAGAAGACAAAGCATTAGGGGGCGCTGTGGAGTCCCTCGGCCACGCCCAGGTCTGAGCATCTGATACATCCTGACAGCCCACACTTCTCATGTGTGTGCAAAATTCCGTGAGTTTTCATCTATGGCAAGCACCTCAAAAATGCGAAATACATTGAAAAAAAAGAGAATAATAATTATAGGGGGCGCTGTCTAGCCACGCCCCGATTGATATGTATATATTTCATATTGTACTCCAACAGTGACCATATGTGTAAAATATCAGCCAGATCGGACGATGTCGAAAAAAAAGTCATTTTTTTGCACGCAATATGTGTACTGTACGACTCGCCATTTCCATACCGTTTGAGATATCAAAAATCCCTTCACAGCTTATGGTCATGACTATATTAAGATCATGCTGACCACATTTCGTGTGAATGTGATGAATGCCCTAGCAGGAAGGCATACAAATATGATACAGACCTCACTTCCTGTTGCCAGATGGTGGCGCTATAACATTGACCCGTTCTTGGGATATGGATGTGATTATACTCCAACAATAAACATATTTCTAAAATATCAGCCAGATCAGACAATGTAGACCGTGAAATTACGGCCACTTCCTGTTGGCGCGGCGTGACATAAAAATTCTACGCCTCCCCAGGACCGTCCCGTTTGAGCTATCAAAAATATCCTGGCAATTTAGCATCATGAATATCCTGAGACTATTCTGACCACAGGTGGTGTGAATGTGATGAACCCCCTAGGAGGAGTACTTAAAAGTGCAGTACGTGTAAAACGCACAAAATCCAAAATGGCTGACTTCCTGTTTGTATATTTGATTCGATGCGAATGAGAAATGTGTTTGCTCCGAGGAGTGCTATATGCGTCCTAAATTTGGTGAAGGTAGCTCAAAGTGCCTGCCAACAATAGATGACAATGCGATAGGGGGCGCTGTGGAGTCCCTCGGCCACGCCCAGGTCTGAGCATCTAATCCTTCCTGAAGGTCCTCATTTCTGATGTGTGTGCAAAATTCCCAGACTTTTTATGCATGGCCAGCACCTCAAAAAGGCCCATTTGAATATAGAAAAAAGAATAATAATAATAAATATAGCTGCAAGCAGCAATGAACGGGCCCAAGCACCATGGGCGCAACCGCCTTGGTGGCATAGTTGTGCCAATGACATGTTTCACAATTTGTACACACTTTGGAAATAATCACCTTCCTGTACAACGTATAGTGTGCACAGGAATTCCCCTTTGATCAATGAAGATGTTGCTGCTGCTATTGGAATGCATCAATGATATAAGCCTCACTTCCTATTGCCAGATGGTGGCGCTATAATATTGAGCAGTGTATGGTTTATGGATTTGATTACACTCCAATAATTAACATATTTGTACATTTTCAGCCAAATTGGAAGTTGTCAAGTAAAATTAAAGCCACTTCCTGTTGCCAGATGGTGGCGCTATGCCATTGAGCCTTTCTTGGTATATGGATGAGATTACACTCCAAAAATGAACATGTGTGAAGTTTCTGCCACATCAGACAATGTAGAATGAAACAAAAATTACTTCTTGCTTGCACATTGTAATAATATGCTCCAGTCCTGAATGGAGAGCAGAGATGAATTAATTTCAATAGATTTTACAGCGGGAGGCACAATTTACGCTTGAGAAGTCATTCGGTTATAAATATGCACTCAAAATAAAACCATTGGCGTAAAGAAACTATTCAACTTTATTGTGGCCGCACCGGGGATGGAACCGCGGACCTTGCATGTCTTAATCCACTGTCTGAACCATTAAGCTATACTGCTCTCTTATACACGTACGCCATCTATTAGCCAAAAGTTGTATGTTTCCTTTTATCTTGGTTAAATAATTTCTCTCCTAAGTGTCGGATAATATTGCATTAAACGTCTAGTTAGCCAGCATCATTCTTTTCCATTTCACCGGTAATTATGCTGCCTGAAACGCATTTGTTCAGCCAAATCTAAAAGAGATGCCAAGTCTCTGCCCTCAATCCCGTATTTTCATATTAAGTCAAAAATTCCTAGCGAAATTGTATGTTCTCTTAATTCGTGTTTAATGACAAGCAAAATAAACTAACATATCTGGCGATTTAACTGAAAGTTTTCTATTCATGTAAACAAACGTAGCGGACTTGTTTTTTTGACTCACACAGACAGTGGACAGGCTGGCTGCTGTTAGCCAATGCGCGTCATCTCGCAACGACCTGCATGCCATACCTTTGTTGAACATAACGGTCTCATGTTAACACAGAGTTCGACCAGAGCCATCTCAAACGTTAACGTTTCTTTTTGACTTTTGACTCTTTTAAATATATGCTACTCTCCTGTCAGTTAAAGACAGTCATTAAATGTCTTTAATATTTATTTCAGATATTCAATTCATATAATGAAAATAGATGCAAAGAAACACCGGGCTGGGTGTTGTCAATACATTTTGTCACGTAGGCTGCAGCTGTAAATCATACATCGTTATGCCTACTGGCTCGCTAGAAAAAAAACAAAAACCTATCGTTGAAAAATCACTTGAAGGAAGAAAAATATAAAAGTTCCACTTTCTGCCAATAAATGGAATCCCCGTATCAGAAATGGGGGGAAGTTACAGCGACGCAGTTAGTCTGTGAGTAGAATAGAATGTGTAGACAACTTCACTGTTTCCACAAAGGAACCAAAAATGTGTTTTTTAACAGGACTTGGTCAGTGTAATGATATAAATGCTAGCATTCGATTATGATCAACGGTACCGAAAATGCCCGTTGCACCAGCCATCATAACAAATTTCCCAAGATAGGATCGATTTAAACCTCTATATATTTTTATTTCAGGTTGACAGTGTAGGCTATTATGTGTATTCCGACTCGAATTACATTTAATTGGGTTACGGAATTCACTTCAATCGAATGAAGTCAAATAGAAACGGCTCGAATTCCTTAATAAGGCTTCTTGGTTTTCAAGCTAACTTTCCGAACAGCTGTTTTGTATTGAGTCCTTAAAATGCTACAACACGGTTTTTTTTAAACCAAATAACATTGAACGTCATTGCAAGATATGCATTATATGTGTTAATCTTTTAAATATATGATACTTTCCTGCCAGTAAAAGCCTGTCTTTTATTTTAGTTATTCAATCCATATAATTAAGGTAGATGAGAAAAAACGTTGCTGTGGGCTGGGTGTTGTCAGTACATTTTGTCACGTAGGCTGCCGCTGTTACTCATACATCGTTATGGTTACTGGCTCGCAAAAAGAAACAAAACTTGTCGTTGAGAAATCACTTTATCCAAGAAAGAGAAACCATACCGAAAATTAGAAAGAATACTAACCTTTGCCACTAGATGGCAGTCGCGTATTAGAAATGGGAGAGTCAGTTGCGACTTGCGTTGAAGTTTTAAGACTGGAGATAATGAGTCTCCAGCGAAAATAGTAAACTATTATTGCTTAATGGATGTGATGACACTCCAACAATGAACATATGTGAAAAGATGTAGCCTCAAAATCAGGCAATGTAGAATTTAATACCTTTTTGAAATTATTTAATATATAATTTTCCTATTTGGGCAGCATTACAAGTTAATTTTAAGGCTGACCATAGCCATACCATTCCAAGATATTAAAAATCAGTTCATAGTTGTGTGTCAGGGCTATAATATCATGCTGACCACATTTTGTGTGAATGTGATGAACCCCCTAGGAAGAGTATTTCAAAGTTTGGTACGTGAAAAAACACTTAAAAACACACAAAATCCAAAATAGCTCACTTCCTGTTGGGAAAAGTTAAGGGATGCAAATGAGAAATGTGTGTGTCTTGAGGAGACCCTTATGCCTACCAGACGTGGTGCATTTACGTGAAAGTATATGTCCACAATATTAGAAAAAAGCCATAGGGGGCGCTGTGTAGCCACGCCCAGATGAATGTGGATATGGATGTGATTGCACTCCAAAAGTGAATATATTTGTAAAATATCAGCCCGATCAGATGATGTAGAACGGAATTAAGCCCACTTCCTGTTTTTGGGCGTAACGTGTGTATTATACGCCTCGCCATTGCCAAACCGTTTGAGATATCAAAAATCCTTTCGTCATTTAGGGTCAGGACTATTCTAAGATCATGATGACTACATTTGGTGTGAATGTGATGAATACCCTAGCAGGAACACATACAAACATGATAAAAACCTCACTTCCGTTGCCAGATGGTGGCGCTATAACATTGATTTTTTCTTGCTATATGAATTTGATTACACTCTAACAGTGAACATATTTGTAAAATATCAGCCAGATCAGACAATGTAGACCATGAATTTATGGCTACTTCCTGTTGGCGCGGCGTGACATGAAAATTGTACGCCTCGCCATGACCATACCGTTTGAGATATCAAAAATATCCTTTGGAATAAGTATCATGACTATCCTGAGACCGCTTTCACCACATTTCGTGTGAATGTAATGAACCCCCTAGGAGGAGTACTTAAAAGTGTAGTACGTGTAAAATGCACAAAATTCAAAATGGCTGACTTCCTGTTCACATATTTGATTCGATGCGAATGAGAAATGTGTTTTTCCAGAGGAGGCCCACATGCATACCAAATTAGGTGAAGGTCGCTCAAAGTGCCTGTTGACAATAGAAGACAAAGCATTAGGGGGCGCTGTGGAGTCCCTCGGCCACGCCCAGGTCTGAGCATCTGATAGGTCTTGAGAGCCAACACTTCTCATGTGTGTGCAAAATTCCGTGAGTTTTCATCCATGGCAAGCACCTCAAAAATGCAAAATTCATTGAAAAAAAAGAGAATAATAATTATAGGGGGCGCTGTCTAGCCACGCCCCGATTGATATGTATATATTTCATATTGTACTCCAACAGTGAACATATTTATAAAATATCAGCCAGATCGGACGATGTCGAAAAAAAAGTCTTTTTTTTGCACGCAATATGTGTACTGTACGACTCGCCATTTCCATACTGTTTGAGATATCAAAAATCCCTTCACAGCTTATGGTCAAAACTATCCTACGATCATGCTGACCACATTTCGTGTGAATGTGATGAATGCCCTAGCAGGAAGGCATACAAATATGATAAAGACCTCACTTCCTGTTGCCAGATGGTGGCGCTATAACATTGACTCTTTCTTGGGATATGGATGTGATTATACTCCAACAATAAACATATTTCTAAAATATCAGCCAGATCAGACAATGTAGACCATGAAATTACGGCCACTTCCTGTTGGCGCGGCGTGACATAAAAATTCTACGCCTCCCCAGGACCGTGCCGTTTGAGCTATTAAAAATATCCTGGCAATTTAGCATCATGAATATCCGAAGACCATTCTGACCACAGGTGGTGTGAATGTGATGAACCCCCTAGGAGGAGTACTTAAAAGTGCAGTACGTGAAAAACGCACAAAATCCAAAATGGCTGACTTCCTGTTTGTATATTTGATTAGATGCGAATTAGAAATGTGTTTGGTCCGAGGAGTGCTATATGCGTACTAAATTTGGTGAAGGTAGCTCAAAGTGCCTGCCCACAATAGATGACAATGCGATAGGGGGCGCTGTGGAGTCCCTCAGCCACGCCCAGGTCTGAGCATCTAATCGATCCTGAAGGTCCTCATTTCTGATGTGTGTGCAAAATTCCCAGACTTTTTATGCATGGCAAGCACCTCAAAAAGGCCCATTTGCATATAGAAAAAAGAATAATAATAATAAATATAGCTGCAAGCAGCAATGAACGGGCCCAAGCACCATGGGCGCATCCGCCTTGGTGGCATAGTTGTGCCAATGACATGTTTCACAACATGTACACACTTTGGAAATAATCACCTTCCTGGACAACGTATAGTGCGCACAGGAATTCCCCTTTGATCAATGAAGATGTTGGTGCTGCTATTGGAATGCATCAATGATATAAGCCTCACTTCCTGTTGCCAGATGCTGGCGCTATAATATTGAACCATGTATGGTTTTTGAATTTGATTACACTCCAATAATAAACCTATTTCTAAATTCTAAGCCACATCAGAAGATGTTGAGTGAAATTAAGGCCGCTTCCTGTTGCCAGCAGGTGGCGATGTGACATTGAGCATTTATTGGAACATGGATGTGATTATAATCCAACATGGAACATATCTCTAAAGCAGGGGTCACCAACACGGTGCCCGCGGGCACCAGGTCGCCCCCAAGGACCACATGAGTCGCCCGCAGGCCTGTTCTAAAAATAGCACAACTCACTAGTGAGCTGCATCTAAAATTTAATTTTATTCTGTTGCTATTTATTTTTAATCACACTTGCATTTATATAGATTTAAAAATGACAATATCTTAAAAATATGTTTACTATCCATGAAGTTGAAAAGTTTAGGTGAACTCTGACCTACTCTAGTTCAAAGGTCAGTATTGTGCACGTGACAAAACAAACTGGTAGCGCTTAGTATGACTCAGTACCCATGAAGTAGCTCTCAGTTTCAAAAAGGTTGGTGACCCCTGCTCTAAAGCGTCAGCAAAATCAGACGATGTGAAATGAAATGAAGCCACACTTCCTGTTCCCAGGAGGTGGTGCTATGCCATTGAGCCTTTATTGGGATATGGATGAGATTACATTCCAAAAATGAACATGAGTGAAGTTTCAGCCACATGAGACAATGTAGAATGAAACAAAAATAACTTCTAGCTTGAACATTGTGAGAACATGCTACAGTCCTGTATGGAGAGCAGAGATTAATTAATTTCCATAGTTTTTACACGGGGAGGCACAATTTATGCTTGAAAAGTCATTAGGCTATAGATATGTACTCAAAATAAAACCATTACCTTCAAGAAACTGTTCAATTTTATTGTGGCTGCACCGGGGATGGAACCGCTGAATTTGCGTGCCTTAATCCACCGCCCGAACCATTACGCTGCACTGCACGCTGATACACGGGTGCCATCTATTGGCCAAAAGTTGTATGTTTCCTTTTATCTTGGTTAAATAATTTATCTCCGAAGTGTCGGATAATATTGCATGAAACGTCTAGTTAGCCAGCATCATTCTTTTCCATTTCACCGGTAATTATGCTGCCTGAAACGCATTTGTTCAGCCAAATCTAAAAGAGATGCCAACTCTCTGCCCTCAATACAGTATTTTCATATTAAGTTACCATTCCTAGCGAAATTGTATCTTCTCTTAATTCGTGTTTAATGACCATCTAATAAACTAACATAGCTGGCGATTTAACTGAAAGTTTTATATTCATGTAAACCAACGTAGTTTACCTGTTTTTTGACTCACACAAACAGTGGACAGGTTGGCTGCTGTTACCCCGTGCGTGTCATCTGGCAACGACCTGCATGCGATACCTTTGTTGAACATAACGGTCTCATGTTAACACAGCGTTCGAGCAGAGACACCTCAAAGGCTGACGTTTCTTTTTGACTTCATGTGTTCATGTTTTAAATATATGATACTTTCGTGCCAGTTAAAGCCTGTCTTTAAGTCTTTAAATGTGTTTAATATTTATTTTAGTTATTCAATTCATATAATGAAAATAGATGCAAAGAAACGTCGGGCTGGGTGTTGTCATTACATTTTGTCACGTAGGCTGCAGCTGTAAATCATACATCGTTATGCATACTGGCACGCTATAAAAATAAAAAAACCTATCGTTGAAAAATCACTTGAAGGAAGAAAAAAATGAAAGTACCATTTTTTGCCAATGAATGGAATCCCCGTATCAGAAATGGGGGAAGTTACAGGGACGCAGTTAGTCTGTGATTAGAGTAGACCGTGTAGACAACTTCACTGTTTCGAGAAGGGAGCTTAAAATATGCTTTTTAACGGTACTTGGTCAGTGTAATGATATAAATGCTAGCATTCGATTATGGTCAACATTACCGAAAATGCCCGTTGCACCAGCCATCATAACAAAAGTCCCAATATAGGATCGATTTAAACCTCTATATATTTTTATTTCACGTTGACAGTGTAGGCTATTATGTGTATTCCGACGCGAATTACTAATTGGGTTATGGCATTCACTTCAATCGAATGAAGTCAAATAGAAACGTCTCAAATTCCTTAATAAGGCTTCTTGGTTTTCAAACTAACTTTCCGAACAGCCGTTTTGTATTGAGTCCTTAAAATGCTACAATACGATTTTTTAACACCATTTAACGTCAATGCAATATATGCATTATATGTGTTAATCTTTTACATATATGATACTTTCCTGCCAGTAAAAGCCTGTTTTTTATTTTAGTTATTCAATCGAGTTAATTAAGGTAGATGAGAAAAAACGTTGCTGTGGGCTGGGTGTTGTCAGTACATTTAGTCACGTAGGCTGCCGCTGTTACTCATACATCGTTATGGTTACTGGCTCGCAAAAATTAATAAAACCTGTCGTTGAGAAATCACTTCATCCCAGAATACGAGAAACAATACCTTTTTTTTGCCAATAGATGGCAGTCGCGTATTAGAAATGGGAGAGTCAGTTGCGACTTGCGTTGAAGTTTTAAGACTGGATATAATGAGTCTCCAGCGAAAATCGTGAACTATTATTGCTTAATGGATGTGATGACACTCCAACAATGAACATATGTGAAAAGTTGTAGCCTCAAAATCAGGCAATGTAGAATTTAATACCTTTTTGAAATGATTTAATACATAATTTTCCTGTTTGGGCAGCATTACAAGTTAATTTTAAGGCTGACCATAGCCATACCATTCCAAGATATTAAAAATCAGTTCATAGTTGTATGTCAGGGCTATAACATCTTGCTGACCACATTTTGTGTGAATGTGATGAACCCCCTAGGAAGAGTATTTCAAAGTTTGGTACGTGAAAAAACACTTAAAAACACACAAAATCCAAAATAGCTCACTTCCTGTTGGGAAAAGTTAAGGGATGCAAATGAGAAATGTGTGTGTCTTGAGGAGACCCTTATGCCTACCAGACGTGGTGCATTTACGTGAAAGTATATGTCCACAATATTAGAAAAAAGCCATAGGGGGCGCTGTGTAGCCACGCCCAGATGAATGTGGATATGGATGTGATTGCACTCCAAAAGTGAATATATTTGTAAAATATCAGCCCGATCAGATGATGTAGAACGGAATTAAGCCCACTTCCTGTTTTTGGGCGTAACGTGTGTATTATACGCCTCGCCATTGCCAAACCGTTTGAGATATCAAAAATCCTTTAGTCATTTAGGGTCAGGACTATTCTAAGATCATGATGACTACATTTGGTGTGAATGTGATGAATACCCTAGCAGGAACGCATACAAACATGATAAAAACCTCACTTCCGTTGCCAGATGGTGGCGCTATAACATTGATTTCTTCTTGGTATTTGGATGTGATTACACTCTAACAGTGAACATATTTGTAAAATATCAGCCAGATCAGACAATGTAGAGCATGAATTTATGGCTACTTCCTGTTGGCGCGGCGTGACATGAAAATTGTACGCCTCGCCATGACCATACCGTTTGAGATATCAAAAATATCCTTTGGAATTAGTATCATGACTATCCTGAGACCACTTTGACCACATTTCGTGTGAATGCAATGAACCCCCTAGGAGGAGTACTTAAAAGTGTAGTACGTGTAAAATGCACAAAATTCAAAATGGCTGACTTCCTGTTCACATATTTGATTCAATGCGAAAGAGAAATGTGTTTGTCCAGAGGAGCCCCACAGGCATACCAAATTAGGTGAAGGTAGCTCAAAGTGCCTGTCCACAATAGAAGACAAAGCATTAGGGGGCGCTGTGGAGTCCCTCGGCCACGCCCAGGTCTGAGCATCTGATAGTTCCTGACAGCCAACACTTCTCATGTGTGTGCAAAATTCCGTGAGTTTCCATCCATGGCAAGCACCTCAAAAATGCTAAATACATTGAAAAAAAAGAGAATAATAATTATAGGGGGCGCTGTCTAGCCACGCCCCGATTGATATGTATATATTTCATATTGTACTCCAACAGTGAACATATTTGTAAAATATCAGCCAGATCGGACGATGTCGAAAAAAAAGTCATTTTTTTGCACGAAATATGTGTACTGTACGACTCGCCATTTCCATACCGTTTGAGATATCAAAAATCCCTTCACAGCTTATGGTCATGACTATGGTAAGATCATGCTGACCACATTCCGTGTGAATGTGATGAATGCCCTAGCAGGAAGGCATACAAATATGATAAAGACCACACTTCCTGTTGCCAGATGGTGCCGCTATAACATTGACCCGTTCTTGGGATATGGATGTGATTATACTCCAACACTAAACATATTTCTAAAATATCAGCCAGATCAGACGATGTAGACCATGAAATTATGACCACTTCCTGTTGGCGCGGCGTGACATAAAAATTGCACGCCTCGCCATGACCATCCCGTTTGAGCTATCAAAAATATCCTGGCAATTTAGCATCATGAATATCCTGAGACCATTCTGACCACAGTTGGTGTGAATGCGATGAACCCCCTAGGAGGAGTACGTAAAAGTGTAGTACGTGTAAAACACACAAAATCCAAAATAGCTCACTTCCTGTTCGCATATTTGCATCAATGCGAATGAGAAATGTGTTTGAATTGAGGAGCCACACATGGGTACCAAATTAGTTTCATGTAATTCAAAGTGCCTGCCCACAATAGACAACAATGCAATGGGGGGGGGGGGTCAGCGCAATAGGGGGCGCTGTGGAGTCCCTCGGCCACACCCAGGTCTGAGCATCTGATAGATCCTGACGGCCACCACTTCTGATGTGTCTGCAAAATTTCAAGACTTTTTAGCCATGGCAAGGCCCTCAAAAATGCCCATTTGACGGAAGAGAAAGAATAATAATAATAATAATAATAATAATAATAATAATAATAATAATCCTTCCAATAACAATAGGGTCCTTCGCACCCTACGGTGCTTGGGCCCTAAATATAGCTGCAAGCAGCAATGAACGGGCCCAAGCACCAGGGGCGCAACCGCCTTGGTGGCATAGTTGTGCCAATGACATGTTTCACAATATGTACACACTTTGGAAATAATCACCTTCCTGGACAACGTATAGTGTGCACAGGAATTCCCCTTTGATCAATGAAGATGTTGCTGCTGCTATTGGAATGCATCAATGATATAAGCCTCACTTCCTATTGCCAGATGGTGGCGCTATAATATTGAGCCATGTATGGTTTTTGAATTTGATTACATTCCTGAAATAAACATATTTGTACGTTTTCAGCCACATCGGAAGATGTTGAGCGAAATTAAGGTTAATTCCTGTTTCCAGATGATGCTGCTATAACATTGAGTCATTTTTGGAATATGGATTTGATTAGACTCAGACACTGAGCATCTTTGTAAAGTTGCAGTCACATCAGACATTGAAGAATTTAAGTATGACCACTTCCTGTTTGTCTGGCATGATGGGTTTTTTATGTGCCTGACCATTGCTATATCATCCCAGTAAATCAAAAATCGGTTTTGTCAGGTATGGTTCATGGATTTGATTACACTCCAATAATGAACATATTTGTACATTTTCAGCCAAATTGGAAGATGTCAAGTAAAATTTAAGCTACTTCCTGTTGCCAGATGGTGGCGGTATAATATTGAGCCGTGTTTGGTTTATGGATTTGATTACACTCCAATAATTAACATATTTGTACATTTTCAGCCAAATTGGAAGATGTCAAGTACAATTAAAGCCACTTCCTGTTCGCAGATGGTGGTGCTATGCCATTGAGCCTTTCTTGGTATATGGATGAGATTACACTCCAAAAATGAACATGTGTGAAGTTTCTGCCACATCAGACAATGTAGAATGAAACAAAAATTACTTCTTGCTTGCACATTGTAATAATATGCTCCAGTCCTGTATGGAGAGCAGAGATGAATTCATTTCAATAGATTTTACAGCGGGAGGCACAATTTACGCTTGAGAAGTCATTCGGTTATAAATATGCACTCAAAATAAAACCATTGGCGTAAAGAACTATTCAACTTTATTGTGGCCGCACCGGGGATGGAACTGCGGACCTTGCATGTCTTAATCCACTGTCTGAACCATTAAGCTATACTGCCCTCTTATACACGTACGCCATCTATTGGCCAAAAGTTGTATGTTTCCTTTTATCTTGGTTAAATAATTTCTCTCCGAAGTGTCGGATAATATTGCATTAAACGTCGAGTTAGCCAGCATCATTCTTTTCCATTTCACCGGTAATTATGCTGCCTGAAACGCATTTGTTCAGCCAAATCTAAAGGAGATGCCAAGTCTCTGCCCTCAATCCGGTATTTTCATATTAAGTCAAAAATTCCTAGCGAAATTGTATGTTCTCTTAATTCGTGTTTAATGACAAGCAAAATAAACTAACATATCTGGCGATTTAACTGAAAGTTTTCTATTCATGTAAACAAACGTAGCTGACCTGTTTTTTGACTCACACAGACAGTGGACAGGCTGGCTGCTGTTAGCCAACGACCTGCATGCCATACCTTTTTTGAACATAACGGTCTCATGTTAACACAGAGTTCGACCAGAGCCATCTCAAACGTTAACGTTTCTTTTTGACTTTTGACTCTTTTAAATATATGCTACTCTCCTGCCAGTTAAAGACAGTCATTAAATGTCTTTAATATTTATTTCAGATATTCTATTCAAAAATGAAAATAGATGCAAAGAAACGTCGGGCTGGGTGTTGTCAATACATTTTGTCACGTAGGCTGCAGCTGTAAATCATACATCGTTATGCCTACTGGCTCGCTAGAAAAAAAAAAAAAACCTATCGTTGAAAAATCACTTGAAGGAAGAAAAATATAAAAGTTCCACTTTCTGCCAATAAATGGAATCCCCGTATCAGAAATGGGGGGAAGTTACAGCGACGCAGTTAGTCTGTGAGTAGAATAGATTGTGTAGACAACTTCACTGTTTCCACAAAGGAACCAAAAATGTGCTTTTTAACAGGACTTGGTCAGTGTAATGATATAAATGCTAGCATTCGATTATGGTCAACGGTACCGAAAATGCCCGTTGCACCAGCCATCATAACAAATGTCCCAATACAGGATCGATTTAAACCTCTATATATTTTTATTTCACGTTGACAGTGTAGGCTATTATGTGTATTCCGACGCGAATTACATTTAATTGGGTTACGGCATTCACTTCAACCGAATGAAGTCAAATAGAAACGGCTCGAATTCCTTCTTGGTTTTCAAGCTAACTTTCCGAACAGCTGTTTTGTATTGAGTCCTTAAAATGCTACAACACGGTTTTTTTTAAACCAAATAACATTGAACGTCATTGCAAGATATATGCAATACCAACTTTTGCCAGTAGATGGCAGTCGCGTATTAGAAATGGGAGAGTCATTTGCGACTTGCGTTGAAGTTTTAAGACTGGATATAATGAGTCTCCAGCGAAAATAGTGAACAATTATTGCTTAATGGATGTGATGACACTCCAACAATGAACATATGTGAAAAGTTGTAGCCTCAAAATCAGGCAATGTAGAATTTAATACCTTTTTGAAATTATTTAATACATAATTGTATTAAAACATGACCTGTTTGGGCAGCATTACAAGTTAATTTTAAGGCTGACCATAGCCATACCATTCCAAGATATTAGAAATCAGTTCATAGTTGTGTGTCAGGGCTATAATATCATGCTGACCACATTTTGTGTGAATGTGATGAACCCCCTAGGAAGAGTATTTCAAAGTTTGGTACGTGAAAAAACACTTAAAAACACACAAAATCCAAAATTGCTCACTTCCTGTTGGGAAAACTTAAGGGATGCAAATGAGAAATGTGTGTGTCTTGAGGAGACCCTTATGCCTACCAGACGTGGTGCATTTACGTGAAAGTATATGTCCACAATATTAGAAAAAAGCCATAGGGGGCGCTGTGTAGCCACGCCCAGATGAATGTGGATATGGATGTGATTGCACTCCAAAAGTGAATATATTTGTAAAATATCAGCCCGATCAGATGATGTAGAACGGAATTAAGCCCACTTCCTGTTTTTGGGCGTAACGTGTGTATTATACGCCTCGCCATTGGCAAACCGTTTGAGATATCAAAAATCCTTTCGTCATTTAGGGTCAGGACTATTCTCAGATCATGACGAATACATTTGGTGTGAATGTGATGAATCCCCTAGCAGGAACGCATACAAACATGATAAAAACCTCACTTCCGTTGCCAGATGGTGGCGCTATAACATTGATTTCTTCTTGGTATATGGATGTGATTACACTCTAACAGTGAACATATTTGTAAAATATCAGCCAGATCAGACAATGTAGACCATGAATTTATGGCTACTTCCTGTTGGCGCGGCGTGACATGAAAATTGTACGCCTCGCCATGACCATACTGTTTGAGATATCAAAAATATCCTTTGGAATTAGTATCATGACTATCCTGAGACCACTTTGACCACATTTCGTGTGAATGCAATGAACCCCCTAGGAGGAGTACTTAAAAGTGTAGTACGTGTAAAATGCACAAAATTCAAAATGGCTGACTTCCTGTTCACATATTTGATTCGATACGAATGAGAAATAGGGTTGTCCAGAGGAGTCCCACATGCGTACCAAATTAGGTGAAGGTAGCTCAAAGTGCCTGTCCACAATAGAAGACAAAGCATTAGGGGGCGCTGTGGAGTCCCTCGGCCACGCCCAGGTCTGCGCATCTGATACATCCTGAGAGCCAACACTTCTCATGTGTGTGCAAAATTCCATGAGTTTCCATCCATGGCAAGCACCTCAAAAATGCAAAATACATTGAAAAAAAAGAGAATAATAATTATAGGGGGCGCTGTCTAGCCACGCCCCGATTGATATGTATATATTTCATATTGTACTCCAACAGTGAACATATTTGGAAAATATCAGCCAGATCGGACGATGTCGAAAAAAAAGTCTTTTTTTTGCACGCAATATGTGTACTGTACGACTCGCCATTTCCATACCGTTTGAGATATCAAAAATCCCTTCACAGCTTATGGTCATGAGTATCCTAAGATCATGCTGACTACATTTCGTGTGAATGTGATGAATGCCCTAGCAGGAAGGCATAGAAATATGATAAAGACCTCACTTCCTGTTGCCAGATGGTGGCGCTATAACATTGACCCGTTCTTGGCATATGGATGTGATTATACTCCAACACTAAACGTATTTCTAAAATATCAGCCAGATCAGACAATGCAGACCATGAAATTACGGCCACTTCCTGTTGGCGCGGCGTGACATAAAAATTCTACGCCTCCCTAGGACCGTCCCGTTTGAGCTATCAAAAATATCCTGTCAATTTAGCATCATGCATATCCTGAGACCATTCTGACCACAGGTGGTGTGAATGTGATGAACCCCCTAGGAGGAGTACTTAAAAGTGCAGTACGTGTAAAACGCACAAAATCCAAAATAGCTGACTTCCTGTTTGTATATTTGATTAGATGCGAATGAGAAATGTGTTTGGTCCGAGGAGTGCTATATGCAAATAAAATTTTGTGAAGGTAGCTCAAAGTGCCTGCCCACAATAGATGACAATGCGATAGGGGGCGCTGTGGAGTCCCTCGGCGACGCCCAGGTCTGAGCATCTAATAGATCCTGAAGGTCCTCATTTCTGATGTGTGTGCAAAATTCGCAGACTTTTTATGCATGGCAAGCACCTCAAAAAGGCCCATTTGCATATAGAAAAAAGAATAATAATAATAATAATAATAATAATAATAATCTTTACAATAACAATAGGGTCCTTCGCACCCTACGGTGCTTGGGCCCTAATAATAATAATAATAATAATAATAATAATAATAATAATCTTTACAATAACAATAGGGTCCTTCGCACCCTACGGTGCTTGGGCCCTAATAATAATAATAAATATAGCTGCAAGCAGCAATGAACGGGCCCAAGCACCATGGGCGCAACCGCCTTGGTGGCACAGTTGTGCCAATGACATGTTTCACAATATGTTCACACTTTGGAAATAATCACCTTCCTGGACAACGAATAGTGTGCACAGGAATTCCCCTTTGATCAATGAAGATGTTGCTGCTGCTATTGGAATGCATTAATGATATAAGCCTCACTTCCTGTTGCCAGATGGTGGCGCTATAATATTTAGCTGTGTATGGTTTATGGATTTGATTACACTCCAATTATTAACATATTTGTACATTTTCAGCCAAATTGGAAGATGTCAATAAAATTAAAGCCACTTCCTTTTGCCAGATGGTGGCGCTATGCCATTGAGCCTTTCTTGGTATATGGATGAGATTACACTCCAAAAATGAACATGTGTGAAGTTTCTGCCACATCAGACAATGTAGAATGAAACAAAAATTACTTCTTGCTTGCACATTGTAATAATATGCTCCAGTCCTGTATGGAGAGCACAGATGAATTAATTTCCATAGATTTTACAGCGGGAGGCAAAATTTACGCTTGAGAAGTCATTCGGTTATAAATATGCACTCAAAATAAAACCATTGGCGTAAAGAAACTATTCAACTTTATTGTAGCCGCACCGGGGATGGAACCGCGGACCTTGCATGTCTTAATCCACTGTCTGAACCATTAAGCTATACTGCCCTCTTATACACGTACGCCATCTATTGGCCAAAAGTTGTATGTTTCCTTTTATCCTGGTTAAATAATTTCTCTCCGAAGTATCGGATAATATTGCATTAAACGTCGAGTTAGCCAGCATCATTCTTTTCCATTTCACCGGTAATTATGCTGCCTGAAACGCATTTGTTCAGCCAAATCTAAAGGAGGTGCCAAGTCTCTGCCCTCAATCCGGTACTTTCATATTAAGTCAAAAATTCCTAGCGAAATTGTATGTTCTCTTAATTCGTGTTTAATGACAAGCAAAATAAACTAAAATTATCTGGCGATTTAACTGAAAGTTTTCTATTCATGTAAATAAACGTAGCTGACCTGTTTTTTGACTCACACAGACAGTGGACAGGCTGGCTGCTGTTAGCCAATGCGCGTCATCTCGCAACGACCTGCATGCCATACCTTTGTTGAACATAACGGTCTCATGTTAACACAGAGTTCGACCAGAGCCATCTCAAACGTTAACGTTTCTTTTTGACTTTTGACTCTTTTAAATATATGGTACTCTCCTGCCAGTTAAAGACAGTCATTAAATGTCTTTAATATTTATTTCAGATATTCTATTCATATAATGAAAATAGATGCAAAGAAACGTCGGGCTGGGTGTTGTCAATACATTTTGTGACGTAGGCTGCAGCTGTAAATCATACATCGTTATGCCTACTGGCTCGCTAGAAAAAAAAAAAAAACCTATCGTTGAAAAATCAGTTGAAGGAAGAAAAATATAAAAGTTCCACTTTCTGCCAATAAATGGAATCCCCGTATCAGAAATGGGGGGAAGTTACAGCGACGCAGTTAGTCTGTGAGTAGAATAGATTGTGTAGACAACTTCACTGTTTCCACAAAGGAACCAAAAATGTGCTTTTTAACAGGACTTGGTCAGTGTAATGATGTAAATGCTAGCATTCGATTATGGTCAACGGTACCGAAAATGCCCGTTGCACCAGCCATCATAACAAATGTCCCAATATAGGATCGATTTAAACCTCTATATATTTTTATTTCACGTTGACAGTGTAGGCTATTATGTGTATTCCGACGCGAATTACATTTAATTGGGTTACGGCATTCACTTCAATCGAATGAAGTCAAATAGAAACGGCTCGAATTCCTTAATAAGGCTTCTTGGTTTTCAAGCTAACTTTCCGAACAGCTGTTTTGTATTGAGTCCTTAAAATGCTACAACACGGTTTTTTTTAAACCAAATAACATTGAACGTCATTGCAAGATATGCATTATATGTGTTAATCTTTGAAATATATGATACTTTCCTGCCAGTAAAAGCCTGTCTTTTATTTTAGTTATTCAATCCATAAAATTAAGGTGGATGAGAAAAAACGTTGCTGTGGGCTGGGTGTTGTCAGTACATTTTGTCACGTAGGCTGCCGCTGTTACTCATACATCGTTATGGTTACTGGCTCGCAAAAAGAAACAAAACTTGTATTTGAGAAATCACTTGAGAAACAATACCAAGTTTTGCCAGTAGATGGCAGTCGCGTATTAGAAATGGGAGAGTCATTTGCGACTTGCCTTGAAGTTTTAAGACTGGATATAATGAGTCTCCAGCGAAAATAGTGAACTATTATTGCTTAATGGATGTGATGACACTCCAACAATGAACATATATGAAAAGTTGTAGCCTCAAAATCAGGCAATGTAGAATTTAATACCTTTTTGAAATTATTTAATACATAATTGTATTAAAACATGAACTGTTTGGGCAGCATTACAAGTTAATTTTAAGGCTGACCATAGCCATACCATTCCAAGATATTAAAAATCAGTTCATAGTTGTGTGTCAGGGCTATAATATCATGCTGACCACATTTTGTGTGAATGTGATGAACCCCCTAGGAAGAGTATTTCAAAGTTTGGTACGTGAAAAAACACTTAAAAACACACAAAATCCAAAATAGCTCACTTCCTGTTGGGAAAAGTTAAGGGATGCAAATGAGAAATGTGTGTGTCTTGAGGAGACCCTTATGCCTTCCAGACGTGGTGCATTTACGTGAAAGTATATGTCCACAATATTAGAAAAAAGCCATAGGGGGCGCTGTGTAGCCACGCCCAGATGAATGTGGATATGGATGTGATTGCACTCCAAAAGTGAATATATTTGTAAAATATCAGCCCGATCAGATGATGTAGAACGGAATTAAGCCCACTTCCTGTTTTTGGGCGTAACGTGTGTATTATACGCCTCGCCATTGCCAAACCGTTTGAGATATCAAAAATCCTTTCGTCATTTAGGGTCAGGACTATTCTACGATCATGATCTCTACATTTGGTGTGAATGTGATGAATACCTTAGCAGGAACGCATACAAACATGATAAAAACCTCACGTCCGTTGCCAGATGGTGGCGCTATAACATTGATTTCTTCTTGGTATTTGGATGTGATTACACTCTAACAGTGAACATATTTGTAAAATATCAGCCAGATCAGACAATGTAGACCATGAATTTATGGCAACTTCCTGTTGGCGCGGTGTGACATGAAAATTGTACGCCTCGCCATGACCATACCGTTTGAGATATCAAAAATATCCTTTGGAATTAGTCTCATGACTATCCTGAGACCAATTTGACCACATTTCGTGTGAATGCAATGAACCCTCTAGGAGGAGTACTTAAAAGTGTAGTACGTGTAAAATGCACAAAATTCAAAATGGCTGACTTCCTGTTTACATATTTGATTCGATGCAAATGAGAAATGTGTTTGTCCAGAGGAGTCCCACATGCATACCAATCTAGGTGAAGGTAGCTCAAAGTGCCTGTCCACAATAGAAGACAAAGCATTAGGGGGCGCTGTGGAGTCCCTTGGCCACGCCCAGGTCTGAGCATCTGATACATCCTGACAGCCAACACTTCTCATGTGCGTACAAAATTCTGTGAGTTTCCATCCATGGCAAGCACCTCAAAAATGCAAAATACATTGAAAAAAAAGAGAATAATAATTATAGGGGGCGCTGTCTAGCCACGCCCCAATTGATATGTATATATCTGATATTGTACTGCTACAATGAACATATTTGTAAAATATCAGCCAGATCGGACGATGTCGAAAAAAAAGTCATTTTTTTGCACGAAATATGTGTACTGTACGACTCGCCATTTCCATACCGTTTGAGATATCAAAAATCCCTTCACAACTTAGCGTAAGGACTATCTTACGATCATGCTGACCGCATTTGGTGTGAATGTGCTGAATGCCCTAGCAGGAAGGCATACAAATATGTTAAAGACCTCACTTCCTATTGCCAGATGGTGGCGCTATAACACTGACCTTTTCTTGGGATATGGATGTGATTACACTCTTACAATAAACAAATTTCTAAAATATCAGCCAGATCAGACAATGTAGACCATGAAATTATGGCCACTTCCTGTTGGCGTGGCGTGACATAAAAATTGTAATCCTCCCCGTGACTGTCCCGTTTGAGCTATCAAAAATATCCTGGCAATTTAGCATCATGACTATCCTGAGACCATTCTGACCACAGTTGGTGTGAATGCGATGAACCCCCTAGGAGGAGTACTTAAAAGTGTAGTACGTGTAAAACTCAGAAAATCCAAAATGGCTGACTTCCTGTTTGGATATTTGATTAGATCCGAATGAGAAATGTGTTTGGACCGAGGAGCGCTATTTGGCCACCAAATTAGGTGCAGGTAGCTCAAAGTGCCTGCCCACAATAGAAGACAATGCGATAGGGGGCGCTGTGGAGTCCCTCGGCGACGCCCAGGTCTGAGCATCTGAGAGCTCCTGACAGCAACCACTTCTGATGTGTGTGCAAAATGTCAAGACTTTTTACGCATGGCAAGGCCCTCAAAAAAGCCCATTTGCCTGATGAAAAAGAATAATAATAATAAATATAGCTGCAAGCAGCAATGAACGGGCCCAAGCACCATGGGCGCATCCGCCTTGGTGGCATAGTTGTGCCAATGACATGTTTCACAACATGTACACACTTTGGAAATAATCACCTTCCTGGACAACGTATAGTGTGCACAGGAATTCCCCTTTGATCAATGAAGATGTTGGTGCTGCTATTGGAATGCATCAATGATATAAGCCTCACTTCCTGTTGCCAGATGGTGGTGCTATAATATTGAACCATGTATGGTTTATGGATTTGATTACACTCCAATAATTAACATATTTTTACATTTTCAGCCAAATTGGAAGATGTCAAGTAAAATTAAAGCCACTTCCTGTTGCCAGATGGTGGCGCTATGCCATTGAGCCTTTCTTGGTATATGGATGAGATTACACTCCAAAAATGAACATGTGTGAAGTTTCTGCCACATCAGACAATGTAGAATGAAACAAAAATTACTTCTTTCTTGCACATTGTAATAATATGCTCCAGTCCTGTATGGAGAGCACAGATGAATTAATTTCCATAGATTTTACAGCGGGAGGCAAAATTTACGCTTGAGAAGTCATTCGGTTATAAATATGCACTCAAAATAAAACCATTTGCGTAAAGAAACTATTCAACTTTATTGTAGCCGCACCGGGGATGGAGCCGCGGACCTTGCATGTCTTAATCCACTGTCTGAACCATTAAGCTATACTGCCGTCTTATACACGTACGCCATCTATTGGCCAAAAGTTGTATGTTTCCTTTTATCCTGGTTAAATAATTTCTCTCCGAAGTGTCGGATATTATTGCATTAAACGTCGAGTTAGCCAGCATCATTCTTTTCCATTTCACCGGTAATTATGCTGCCTGAAACGCATTTGTTCAGACAAATCTAAAGGAGGTGCCAAGTCTCTGCCCTCAATCCGGTATTTTCATATTAAGTCAAAAATTCCTAGCGAAATTGTATGTTCTCTTAATTCGTGTTTAATGACAAGCAAAATAAACTAACATATCTGGCGATTTAACTGAAAGTTTTCTATTCATGTAAATAAACGTAGCTGACCTGTTTTTTGACTCACACAGACAGTGGACAGGCTGGCTGCTGTTAGCCAATGCGCGTCATCTCGCAACGACCTGCATGCCATACCTTTGTTGAACATAACGGTCTCATGTTAACACAGAGTTCGACCAGAGCCATCTCAAACGTTAACGTTTCTTTTTGACTTTTGACTCTTTTAAATATATGGTACTCTCCTGCCAGTTAAAGACAGTCATTAAATGTCTTTAATATTTATTTCAGATATTCTATTCATATAATGAAAATAGATGCAAAGAAACGTCGGGCTGGGTGTTGTCAATACATTTTGTCACGTAGGCTGCAGCTGTAAATCATACATCGTTATGCCTACTGGCTCGCTAGAAAAAAAACAAAAACCTATCGTTGAAAAATCACTTGAAGGAAGAAAAATATAAAAGTTCCACTTTCTGCCAATAAATGGAATCCCCGTATCAGAAATGGGGGGAAGTTACAGCGACGCAGTTAGTCTGTGAGTAGAATAGATTGTGTAGACAACTTCACTGTTTCCACAAAGGAACCAAAAATGTGCTTTTTAACAGGACTTGGTCAGTGTAATGATATAAATGCTAGCATTCGATTATGGTCAACGGTACCGAAAATGCCCGTTGCACCAGCCATCATAACAAATGTCCCAATATAGGATCGATTTAAACCTCTATATATTTTTATTTCACGTTGACAGTGTAGGCTATTATGTGTATTCCGACGCGAATTACATTTAATTGGGTTACGGCATTCACTTCAATCGAATGAAGTCAAATAGAAACGGCTCGAAATCCTTAATAAGGCTTCTTGGTTTTCAAGCTAACTTTCCGAACAGCTGTTTTGTATTGAGTCCTTAAAATGCTACAACACGGTTTTTTATAAACCAAATAACATTGAACGTCATTGCAAGATATGCATTATATGTGTTAATCTTTGAAATATATGATACTTTCCTGCCAGTAAAAGCCTGTCTTTTATTTTAGTTATTCAATCCATATAATTAAGGTGGATGAGAAAAAACGTTGCTGTGGGCTGGGTGTTGTCAGTACATTTTGTCACGTAGGCTGCCGCTGTTACTCATACATCGTTATGGTTACTGGCTCGCAAAAAGAAACAAAACTTGTATTTGAGAAATCACTTGAGAAACAATACCAAGTTTTGCCAGTAGATGGCAGTCGCGTATTAGAAATGGGAGAGTCATTTGCGACTTGCCTTGATGTTTTAAGACTGGATATAATGAGTCTCCAGCGAAAATAGTGAACTATTATTGCTTAATGGATGTGATGGCACTCCAACAATGAACATATGTGAAAAGTTGTAGCCTCAAAATCAGGCAATGTAGAATTTAATACCTTTTTGAAATTATTTAATACATAATTGTATTAAAACATGAACTGTTTGGGCAGCATTACAAGTTAATTTTAAGGCTGACCATAGCCATACCATTCCAAGATATTAAAAATCAGTTCATAGTTGTGTGTCAGGGCTATAATATCATGCTGACCACATTTTGTGTGAATGTGATGAACCCCCTAGGAAGAGTATTTCAAAGTTTGGTACGTGAAAAAACACTTAAAAACACACAAAATCCAAAATAGCTCACTTCCTGTTGGGAAAAGTTAAGGGATGCAAATGAGAAATGTGTGTGTCTTGAGGAGACCCTTATGCCAACCAGACGTGGTGCATTTACGTGAAAGTATATGTCCACAATATTAGAAAAAAGCCATAGGGGGCGCTGTGTAGCCACGCCCAGATGAATGTGGATATGGATGTGATTGCACTCCAAAAGTGAATATATTTGTAAAATATCAGCCCGATCAGATGATGTAGAATGGAATTAAGCCCACTTCCTGTTTTTGGGCGTAACGTGTGTATTATACGCCTCGCCATTGCCAAACCGTTTGAGATATCAAAAATCCTTTCGTCATTTAGGGTCAGGACTATTCTAAGATCATGATGACTACATTTGGTGTGAATGTGATGAATACCCTAGCAGGAACGCATACAAACATGATAAAAACCTCACTTCCGTTGCCAGATGGTGGCGCTATAACATTGATTTCTTCTTGGTATATGGATGTGATTACACTCTAACAGTGAACATATTTGTAAAATATCAGCCAGATCAGACAATGTAGACCATGAATTTATGGCTACTTCCTGTTGGCGCGGCGTGACATGAAAATTGTACACCTCGCCATGACCATACCGTTTGAGATATCAAAAATATCCTTTGGAATTAGTATCATGACTATCCTGAGACCACTTTGACCACATTTCCTGTGAATGCAATGAACCCCCTAGGAGGAGTACTTAAAAGTGTAGTACGTGTAAAATGCACAAAATTCAAAATGGCTGACTTCCTGTTCACATATTTGATTCGATGCGAATGAGAAATGTATTTGTCCAGAGGAGGCCCACATGCATACCAAATTAGGTGAAGGTAGCTCAAAGTGCCTGTCCACAATAGAAGACAAAGCATTAGGGGGCGCTGTGGAGTCCCTCGGCCACGCCCAGGTCTGAGCATCTGAGTCATCCTGACAGCCAACACTTCTCATGTGTGTGCAAAATTCTGTGAGTTTTCATCCATGGCAGGCACCTCAAAAATGCAAAATACATTGAAAAAAAAGAGAATAATAATTATAGGGGGCGCTGTCTAGCCACGCCCCGATTGATATGTATATATTTCATATTGTACTCCAACAGTGAACATATTTGTAAAATATCAGCCAAATCGGACGATGTCGAAAAAAAAGTCATTTTTTTGCACGCAATATGTGTACTTTACGACTCGCCATTTCCATACCGTTTGAGATATCAAAAATCCCTTCACAGCTTATGGTTATGACTATCCTAAGATCATGCTGACCACATTTCGTGTGAATGTGATGAATGCCCTAGCAGGAAGGCATTCAAATATGATGAAGACCTCACTTCCTGTTGCCAGATGGTGGCGCTATAACATTGACCCGTTCTTGGGATATGGTTGTGATTAGCCTCCAACAATAAACGTATTTCTAAAATATCAGCCAGATCAGACGATGTAGACCATGAAATTACGGCCACTTCCTGTTGGCGTGGCGTGACATAAAAATTATACGCCTCCCCAGGACCGTCCCGTTTGAGCTATCAAAAATATCCTGGCAATTTAGCATCATGAATATCCTGAGACCATTCTGACCACAGGTGGTGTGAATGTGATGAACCCCCTAGGAGGAGTACTTAAAAGTGCAGTACGTGTAAAACGCACAAAATCCAAAATGGCTGACTTCCTGTTTGGATATTTGATTAGATGCGAATGAGAAATGTGTTTGGACCGAGGAGTGCTATATCCCTACTAAATTTTATGAAGGTAGCTCAAAGTGCCTGCCCAAAATAGATGACAATGCGATAGGGGGCGCTGTGGAGTCCCTCAGCCACGCCCAGGTCTGAGCATCTGAGACAACCTGACAGCCACCACTTCTGATGTGTGTGCAAAATTCCGTGAGTTTTCATCCATGGCAAGCACCTCAAAAATGCACAAAACATTGAAAAAAAAAGAATAATAATAATAATAATAATAATAATAATAATCCTTCCAATTACAATAGGGTCCTTCGCACCCTACGGTGCTTGGGCCCTAATAATAATAATAATAATAATCCTTCCAATAACAATAGGGTCCTTCGCACCCTACGGTGCTTGGGCCCTAATAATCCTTCCAATAACAATAGGGTCCTTCGCACCCTACGGTGCTTGGGCCCTAAATAATAATAATAATAATAATAATCCTTCCAATAACAATAGGGTCCTTCGCACCCTACGGTGCTTGGGCCCTAAATATAGCTGCAAGCAGCAATGAACGGGCCCAAGCACCATTGGCGCAACCGCCTTGGTGGCATAGTTGTGCCAATGACATGTTTCACAACATGTACACACTTTGGAAATAATCACCTTCCTGGACAACGTATAGTGTGCACAGGAATTTCCCTTTGATCAATGAAGATGTTGGCGCTGCTATTGGAATGCATCAATGATATAAGCCTCACTTCCTGTTGCCAGATGGTGGCGCTATATTATTGATCCGTGTATGTTTTTTGAATTTGATTACACTCCAGAAATAAACATATTTGTACATTTTCAGCCACATCGGAAGATGTTCAGCGAAATTAAGGTCAATTCTTGTTTCCAGATGATGCTGCTATAACATTGAGTCGTTTTTGGAATATGGATTTGATTACACTCCAACACTGAGCATCTGTGTAAAGTTGCAGTCACATCAGACATTGGAGAATTTAACTATGACCACTTCCTGTTTGTCTGGCATGATGTGTTTTTTATGTGCCTGACCATAGCTATATCATCCCAGTAAATCAAAAATCTGTTTTGTCAGGACCATCCTAGCATCATGCTGACCACATTTACCGTGAATGTCATGAACCCATTGAAAAATAATGCTTAAGAATGCAATATAAGGCTCACTTCCTGTTGCCAGCGGGTGGCGCTTTGCCATTTAGCCTTTATTGGAAAATGGATGAGATTACACTCCAAAAATGAACGTGTGAAGTTTCAGCCACATCAGACAATGTAGAATGAAATAAAAATAACGTCTTGCTTGCACATTGTGATAACATGCTACAGTCCTGTATGGAGAGCAGAGATTAATTAATTTCCATAGTTTTTACACTGGGAGGCACAATTTATGCTTGAAAAGTCATTAGGCCATAAACATGCACTCAAAATGAAAACAATTGGCTTCAAGAAACTATTCAAATTCATTGTGGCTGCAGCGGGGATCGAACGGCTGAATTTGCGTGCCTTAATCCACCGCCCTAACCATTACGCTATACTGCCCGCTTATACACGGGTGCCATCTATTGGCCAAATGTCTCCTTTTATCTTGGTTTAATAATTTCTCGCCGAAGTGTCGGATAATATTGCATTAAAAGTCTAGTTAGCCAGCATCATTCTTTTCCATTTCACCGGTAATTATGCTGCCTGAAACGCATTTGTTCAGCCAAATCTAAAGGAGATGCCAAGTCTCTGCCCTCAATCCGGTATTTTCATATTAAGTCAAAAATTCCTAGCGAAATTGTATGTTCTCTTAATTCGTGTTTAATGACAAGCAAAATAAACGAACATAGCTGGCGATTTAACTGAAAGTTTTCTATTCATGTAAACCAACGTAGCTGACCTGTTTTTTGACTCACACAGACAGTGGAAAGGCTACGCAACGAGGTGCAGGCGATACCTTTGTTGAACATAACGGTCTCTTCTTAACACAGCGTTCGAGCAGAGCCACCTCAAACGCTACCGTTTCTTTTTGACTTCATGTGTTACTCTTTTAAATATATGACACTCTCCTGCTAGTTAAAGACAGTCATTAAATGTCTTTAATATTTATTTTAGATATTCAATTAAAATAATGAAAATAGATGCAAAGAAACGTCGGGCTGGGTGTTGTCAATACATTTTGTCACGTAGGCTGCAGCTGTAAATCATACATCGTTATGCCTACTGGCTCGATATAAAAAACGAAAACCTATCGTTGAAAAATCACTAGAAGGAAGAAAAAAATCAAAGTACCACTTTTTGCCAATAAATGGAATCCCCGTTTCAGAAATGGGGGGAAGTTACAGCGACGCAGTTAGTCTGTGAGTAGAATATATTGTGTAGACAACTTCACTGTTTCCACAAAGGAGTCAAAAATGTGCTTTTTAACAGGACTTGGTCAGTTTAATGATATAAATGCTAGCATTCGATTATGGTCAATGGTACCGAAAATGCCCGTTGCACCAGCCATGATAACAAAAGTCCCAATATAGGATCGATTTAAACCTCTATATATTTTTATTTCACGTTGACAATGTAGGCTATTATGTGTATTCCGACGCGAATTCCATTTAATTGGGTTACGGCATTCACTTCAATCGAATGAAGTCAAATAGAAACGGCGCGAATTCCTAAATAAGGCTTCTTGGTTTTCAAGCTAACTTTCCGAACAGCAGTTTTGTATTGAGTCCTGAAAATGCTACAATACGTTTTTTTTTAACAAAATACCATTTAACGTCAATGCAAGATATGCATTATATGTGTAAATCTTTTAAATATATGATACTCTCCTGCCAGTTAAAGCCTGTCTTTAAGTCTTTAAATGTCTTTAATATTTATTTTAGATATTCAATTCATATAATGAAAATAGATGCAAAGAAACGTCGGGCTGGGTGTTGTCAATACATTTTGTCACGTAGGCTGCAGCTGTAAATCATACATGGTTATGCCTACTGGCTCGCTAGAAAAAAACAAAAACCTATCGTTGAAAAATCACTTGAATGAAGAAAAAAATAAAAGTACCATTTTCTGCCAATAAATGGAATCCCCGTATCAGAAATGGGGGGAAGTTACAGCGACGCAGTTAGTCTGTGAGTAGAATAGATTATGTAGACAACTTCACTGTTTCCACAAAGGAACCAAAAATGTGCTTTTTAACAGGACTTGGTCAGTGTAATGATATAATTGCTAGCATTCGCTTTTGGTCAACGGTACCGAAAATGCCCGTTGCACCAGCCATCATAACAAATGTCCCAATATAGGATCGATTTAAACCTCTATATATTTTTATTTCACGTTGACAGTGTAGGCGATTGTGTGTATTGCGACGCGAATTACATTTAATTGGGTTACGGCATTCACTTCAATCGAATGAAGTCAAATAGAAACGGCTCGAATTCCTTAATAAGGCTTCTTGGTTTTCAACCCAACTTTCCGAACAGCTGTTTTGTATTGAGTCCTTAAAATGCTACAATACGTTTTTTTTTAACAAAATACCATTTAACGTCAATGCAAGATCTGCATTATATGTGTAAATCTTTTAAATATATGATACTCTCCTGCCAGTTAAAGCCTGTCTTTAAGTCTTTAAATGTCTTTAATATTTATTTTAGATATTCAATTCATATAATGAAAATAGATGCAAAGAAACGTCGGGCTGGGTGTTGTCAATACATTTTGTCACGTAGGCTGCAGCTGTAAATCATACATCGTTATGCCTACTGGCTCGCTAGAAAAAAACAAAAACCTATCGTTGAAAAATCACTTGAAGGAAGAAAAAAATAAAAGTACCAATTTCTGCCAATAAATGGAATCCCCGTATCAGAAATGGGGGGAAGTTACAGCGACGCAGTTAGTCTGTGAGTAGAATACATTATGTAGACAACTTCACTGTTTCCACAAAGGAACCAAAAATGTGCTTTTTAACAGGACTTGGTCAGTGTAATGATATAATTGCTAGCATTCGCTTATGGTCAACGGTACCGAAAATGCCCGTTGCACCAGCCATCATAACAAATGTCCCAATATAGGATCAATTTAAACCTCTATATATTTTTATTTCACGTTGACAGTGTAGGCGATTGTGTGTATTGCGACGCGAATTACATTTAATTGGGTTACGGCATTCACTTCAATCGAATGAAGTCAAATAGAAACGGCTCGAATTCCTTAATAAGGCTTCTTGGTTTTCAACCCAACTTTCCGAACAGCTGTTTTGTGTTGAGTCCTTAAAATGCTACACTACGTTTTTTTTTAAACCAAATAACATTGAACTTCAATGCAAGATCTGCATTATAGGTGTTAATCTTTTAAATATATGATACTTTCCTGCCAGTAAAAGCCTGTCTTTTATTTTAGTTATTCAATCCATATAATTAAGGTAGATGAAAAAAACGTTGCTATGGGCTGGGTGTTGTCAGTACATTTTCTCACGTAGGCTGCCGCTGTTACTCATACATCGTTATGGTTACTGGCTCGCAAAAAGAAACAAAACTTGTCATTGAGAAATCACTTTATCCAAGAAAATTAGAAAGAATACTAACCTTTGCCACTAGATGGCAGTCGCGTATTAGAAATGGGAGAGTCAGTTGCGACTTGCGTTGAAGTTTTAAGACTGGATATAATGAGTCTCCAGCGAAAATAGTGAACTATTATTGCTTAATGGATGTGATGACACTCCAACAATGAACATATGTGAAAAGTTGTAGCCTCAAAATCAGGCAATGTAGAATTTAATACCTTTTTGAAATGATTTAATACATAATTTTCCTGTTTGGGCAGCATTACAAGTTAATTTTAAGGCTGACCATAGCCATTCCATTCCAAGTTATTAAAAATCAGTTCACAGTTGTGTGTCAGGGCTATAATATCATGCTGACCACATTTTGTGTGACTGTGATGAACCCCCTAGGAAGAGTATTTCAAAGTTTGGTACGTGAAAAAACACTTAAAAACACACAAAATCCAAAATAGCTCACTTCCTGTTGGGAAAAGTTAAGGGATGCAAATGAGAAATGTGTGTGTCTTGAGGAGACCCTTATGCCTACCAGACGTGGTGCATTTACGTGAAAGTATATGTCCACAATATTAGAAAAGAGCCATAGGGGGCGCTGTGTAGCCAGGCCCAGATGAATGTGGATATGGATGTGATTGCACTCCAAAAGTGAATATATTTGTAAAATATCAGCCCGATCAGATGATGTAGAACGGAATTAAGCCCACTTCCTGTTTTTGGGCGTAACGTGTGTATTATACGCCTCGCCATTGCCAAACCGTTTGAGATATCAAAAATCCTTTTGTCATTTAGGGTCAGGACTATTCTCAGATCATGATGACTCCATTTGGTGTGAATGTGATGAATACCCTAGCAGGAAGGCATACAAATATGATAAAAACCTCACTTCCTGTTGCCAGATGGTGGCGCTATAACATTGACTTCTTCTTGGTATATGGATGTGATTACACTCTAACAGTGAACATATTTGTAAAATATCAGCCAGATCAGACAATGTAGACCATGAATTTATGGCTACTTCCTGTTGGCGTGGCGTGACATGAAAATTGTACTCCTCGCCATGACCATACCGTTTGAGATATCAAAAATATCCTTCGGAATTAGTATCATAACTATCCTCAGACCACTTTGACCACATGTGGTGTGAATGCGATGAACCCCCTAGGAGGAGTACTTAAAAGTGTAGTACGTGTAAAACGCACAAAATTCAAAATGGCTGACTTCCTGTTCACATATTTGATTCGATGCGAATGAGAATTGTGTTTGGGCAGAGGAGCCCCACAACGCTACAAAATTAGGTGAAGGTAGCTCAAAGTGCCTGTCCACAATAGAAGACAAAGCAATAGGGGGCGCTGTGGAGTCCCTTGGCCACGCCCAGGTCTGAGCATCTGATAGTTTCTGAGAGACACCACTTCTCATGTTTTTGCAAAATTCCGTGAGTTTTCATCCATGGCAAGCACCTCAAAAATGCACAAAACATAGAAAAAAAAGATTATAATAATTATAGGGGGCGCTGTCTAACCACGCCCCGATTGATATGTATATATTTGATATTGTATTCCAAGATTGAACATATTTCTAAAATATCAGCCTGATCGGACGATATCGAAAAAAAAGTCATTTTTTTGCACGCACTATGTCTACTCTACGACTCGCCATTTCCATTCCGTTTGAGATATCAAAAATCCCTTCGCAATTTAGTGTAAGGACTATCTTAAGATCATGCTGACCACATTTGGTGTGAATGTGATCAATGCCCTAGCAGGAAGGCATACAAATATGATGAAGACCACACTTCCTGTTGCCAGATGGTGGCGCTATAACATTGACCCGTTCTTGGGATATGGATGTGTTCATACTCCAACAATAAACGTATTTCTAAAATATCAGCCAGATCAGACGATGTCGGCCATGAAATTACGGCCACTTCCTGTTGGCGTGGCGTGACATAAAAATTGTAATCCTCCCCGTGACTGTCCCATTTGAGCTATCAAAAATATCCTGGCAATTTAGTATCATGACTGTCCTGAGACCATTCTGACCACAGTTGGTGTGAATACGATGAACGCCCTAGGAGGAGTACTTAAAAGTGTAGAACGTGTAAAACGCACAAAATCCAAAATGGCTGACTTCCTGTTCGCATATTTGATTAGATGCGAATTTGAAATGTGTTTGGCCTGAGGAGTGCTATATGCCTACTAAATATGGTGCAGGTAGCTCAAAGTGCCTGCCCACAATAGAAGACAATGCGATAGGGGGCGCTGTGGAGTCCCTCAGCGACGCCCAGGTCTGAGCATCTGAGAGATCCTGACAGCCACCACTTCTGATGTGTGTGCAAAATTCCGTGAGTTTTCATTCATGGCAAGCACCTCAAAAATGCAAAAAACATTGAAAAAAAAAGAATAATAATAATAAATATAGCTGCAAGCAGCAATGAACGGGCCCAAGCACCATGGGCGCAACCGCCTTGGTGGCACAGTTGTGCCAATGACATGTTTCACAATATGTACACACTTTGGAAATAATCACCTTCCTGGACAACGAATAGTGTGCACAGGAATTCCCCTTTGATCAATGAAGATGTTGCTGCTGCTATTGGAATGCATCAATGATATAAGCCTCACTTCCTATTGCCAGATGGTGGCGCTATAATATTGAGCTGTGTATGGTTTATGGATTTGATTTCACTCCAAAAATGAACATATTTGTACATTTTCAGCCAAATTGGAAGATGTCGAGTAAAATTAAAGCCACTTGCTGTTGCCAGATGGTGGCGGTATAATATTGAGCGGTGTATGGTTCATGGATTTGATTACACTCCAATAATTAACATATTTGTACATTTTCAGCCAAATTGGAAGATGTCGAGTAAAATTAAAGCCACTTCCTATTGCCAGATGGTGGCGCTATGCCATTGAGCCTTTCTTGGTATATGGATGAGATTACACTCCAAAAATGAACATGTGTGAAGTTTCTGCCACATCAGACAATGTAGAATGAAACAAAAATTACTTCTTGCTTGCACAGTGTAATAATATGCTCCAGTCCTGTATGGAGAGCAGAGATGAATTAATTTCAATAGATTTTACAGCGGGAGGCACAATTTACGCTTGAGAAGTCATTCGTTTATAAATATGCACTCAAAATAAAACCATTGGCGTAAAGAAACTATTCAACTTTATTGTGGCCGCACCGGGGATGGAACCGCGGACCTTGCATGTCTTAATCCACTGTCTGAACCATTAAGCTATACTGCCCTCTTATACACGTACGCCATCTATTGGCCAAAAGTTGTATGTTTCCTTTCATCCTGGTTAAATAATTTCTCTCCAATGTCGGATAATATTGCATTAAACGTCGAGTTAGCCAGCATCATTCTTTTCCATTTCACTGGTAATTATGCTGCCTGAAACGCATTTGTTCAGCCAAATCTAAAGGAGATGCCAAGTCTCTGCCCTCAATCCGGTATTTTCATATTAAGTCAAAAATTCCTCGCGAAATTGTATGTTCTCTTAATTCGTGGCAATGACAAGCAAAATAAACTAACATATCTGGCGATTTAACTGAAAGTTTTCTATTCATGTAAACAAACGTAGCTGACCTGTTTTTTTGACTCACACAGACAGTGGACAGGCTGGCTGCTGTTAGCCAATGCGCGTCATCTCGCAACGACCTGCATGCCATACCTTTGTTGAACATAACGGTCTCATGTTAACACAGAGTTTGACCAGAGCCATCTCAAACGTTAACGTTTCTTTTTGACTTTTGACTCTTTTAAATATATGCTACTCTCCTGCCAGTTAAAGACAGTCATTAAATGTCTTTAATATTTATTTCAGATATTCTATTCAAAAATGAAAATAGATGCAAAGAAACGTCGGGCTGGGTGTTGTCAATACATTTTGTCACGTAGGCTGCAGCTGTAAATCATACATCGTTATGCCTACTGGCTCGCTAGAAAAAAAACAAAAACCTATCGTTGAAAAATCACTTGAAGGAAGAAAAAAATAAAAGTTCCACTTTCTGCCAATAAATGGAATCCCCGTATCAGAAATGGGGGGAAGTTACAGCGACGCAGTTAGTCTCTGAGTAGAATAGATTGTGTAGACAACTTCACTGTTTCCACAAAGGTGATGTGCTTTTTAACAGGACTTGGTCAGTGTAATGATATAAATGCTAGCATTCGATTATGGTCAACGGTACCGAAAATGCCCGTTGCACCAGCCATCATAACAAATGTCCCAATATAGGATCGATTTAAACCTCTATATATTTTTATTTCACGTTGACAATGTAGGCTATTATGTGTATTCCGACGCGAATTACATTTAATTGGGTTACGGCATTCACTTCAACCGAATGAAGTCAAATAGAAACGGCTCGAATTCCTTAATAAGTCTTCTTGGTTTTCAAGCTAACTTTCCGAACAGCTGTTTTGTATTGAGTCCTTAAAATGCTACAACACGGTTTTTTTTAAACCAAATAACATTGAACGTCATTGCAAGATATATGCAATACCAACGTTTGCCAGTAGATGGCAGTCGCGTATTAGAAATGGGAGAGTCATTTGCGACTTGCGTTGAAGTTTTAAGACTGGATATAATGAGTCTCCAGCGAAAATAGTGAACTATTATTGCTTAATGGATGTGATGACACTCCAACAATGAACATATGTGAAAAGTTGTAGCCTCAAAATCAGGCAATGTAGAATTTAATACCTTTTTGAAATTATTTAATACATAATTGTATTAAAACATGAACTGTTTGGGCAGCATTACAAGTTAATTTTAAGGCTGACCATAACCATACCATTCCAAGATATTAAAAATCAGTTCATAGTTGTGTGTCAGGGCTATAATATCATGCTGACCACATTTTGTGTGAATGTGATGAACCCCCTAGGAAGAGTATTTCAAAGTTTGGTACGTGAAAAAACACTTAAAAACACACAAAATCCAAAATAGCTCACTTCCTGTTGGGAAAAGTTAAGGGATGCAAATGAGAAATGTGTGTGTCTTGAGGAGACCCTTATGCCTACCAGACGTGGTGCATTTACGTGAAAGTATGTGTCCACAATATTAGAAAAAAGCCATAGGGGGCGCTGTGTAGCCACGCCCAGATGAATGTGGATATGGATGTGATTGCACTCCAAAAGTGAATATATTTGCAAAATATCAGCCCGATCAGATGATGTAGAACGGAATTAAGCCCACTTCCTGTTTTTGGGTGTAACGTGTGTATTATACGCCTCGCCATTGCCAAACCGTTTGAGATATCAAAAATCCTTTCGTCATTTAGGGTCACGACTATTCTAAGATCATGATGACTACATTTGGTGTGAATGTGATGAATACCCTAGCAGGAACGCATACAAACATGATAAAAACCTCACGTCCGTTGCCAGATGGTGGCGCTATAACATTGATTTCTTCTTGGTATATGGATGTGATTACACTCTAACAGTGAACATATTTGTAAAATATCAGCCAGATCAGACAATGTAGACCATGAATTTATGGCTACTTCCTGTTGGCGCGGCGTGACATGAAACTTGTACGCCTCGCCATGACCATACCGTTTGAGATATCAAAAATATCCTTTGGAATTAGTATCATGACTATCCTGCGACCGCTGAGACCACATTTCGTGTGAATGCAATGAACCTTCTAGGAGGAGTACTTAAAAGTGTAGTACGTGTAAAATGCACAAAATTCAAAATGGCTGACTTCCTGTTCACATATTTGCTTGGATGTGAAAGAGAAATGTGTTTGTCCAGAGGAGCCCCACATGCGTACCAAATTAGGTGAAGGTAGCTCCAAGTGCCTGTCCACAATAGAAGACAAAGCATTAGGGGGCGCTGTGGAGTCCCTCGGCCACGCCCAGGTCTGAGCATCTGATACATCCTGACAGCCAACACTTCTCATGTGTGTGCAAAATTCTGTGAGTTTTCATCCATGGCAAGCACCTCAAAAATGCAAAATACATTGAAAAAAAAAAGAATAATAATTATAGGGGGCGCTGTCTAGCCACGCCCCGATTGATATGTACATATTTCATATTGTACTCCAACAGTGAACATATATGTAAAATATCAGCCAGATCGGACGATGTCGAAAAAAAAGTCATTTTTTTGCACGCAATATGTGTACTTTACGACTCGCCATTTCCATACCGTTTGAGATATCAAAAATCCCTTCACAGCTTATGGTTATGACTATCCTAAGATCATGCTGACCACATTTCGTGTGAATGTGATGAATGCCCTAGCAGGAAGGCATTCAAATATGATGAAGACCTCACTTCCTGTTGCCAGATGGTGGCGCTATAACATTGACCCGTTCTTGGGATATGGATGTGATTAGCCTCCAACAATAAACGTTTTTCTAAAATATCAGCCAGATCAGACAATGTAGACCATGAAATTACGGCCACTTCCTGTTGGCGTGGCGTGACATAAAAATTATACGCCTCCCCAGGACCGTCCCGTTTGAGCTATCAAAAATATCCTGGCAATTTAGCATCATGAATATCCTGAGACCATTCTGACCACAGGTGGTGTGAATGTGATGAACCCCCTAGGAGGAGTACTTAAAAGTGCAGTACGTGTAAAACGCACAAAATCCAAAATGGCTGACTTCCTGTTTGTATATTTGATTAGATGCGAACGAGAAATGTGTTTGGACCGAGGAGTGCTATATTTCTACTAAATTTTGTGAAGGTAGCTCAAAGTGCCTGCCCACAATAGATGACAATGCGATAGGGGGCGCTGTGGAGTCCCTCAGCCACGCCCAGGTCTGAGCATCTGAGACAACCTGACAGCCACCACTTCTGATGTGTGTGCAAAATTCTGTGAGTTTTCATCCATGGCAAGCACCTCAAAAATGCACAAAACATTGAAAAAAAAAGAATAATAATAATAAATATAGCTGCAAGCAGCAATGAACGGGCCCAAGCACCATGGGCGCAACCGCCTTGGTGGCATAGTTGTGCCAATGACATGTTTCACAATATGTACACACTTTGGAAATAATCACCTTCCTGGACAACGTATAGTGTGCACAGGAATTCTCCTTTGATCAATGAAGATGTTGCTGCTGCTATTGGAATGCATCAATGATATAAGCCTGACTTCCTATTGCCAGATGGTGGCGCTATAATATTGAGCTGTGTATGGTTTATGGATTTGATTTCACTCCAAAAATGAACATATTTGTACATTTTCAGCCAAATTGGAAGATGTCGAGTAAAATTAAAGCTACTTCCTGTTGCCAGATGGTGGTGCTATAACATTGAGCAATCTTTGGTATATGGATTTAATTACACTCCAATAATAAAAATATTTCTACATTTTCAGCCACATCGGAAGATGTCGAGTGAAATTACGGCCACTTCCTGTTGCCAGATGGTGGCGCTATGCCATTGAGCCTTTATTGGTATATGGATGAGATTACACTCCAAAAATGAACATGTGTGAAGTTTCAGCCTCTTCAGACAATGTAGAATGAAATAAAAACAACTTCTTGCTTGCACATTGTGATAACTTGCTACAGTCCTGTCTGGAGAGCAGAGATGAATTAATTTCCATAGATTTTACAGCGGGAGGCACAATTTATGCTTGAATAGTCATTCGGTTATAAATATGCACTCAAAATAAAACCATTGGCTTAAAGAAACTATTCAACTTTACTGTGCTTTATTGTGTTTAATCCACTGCCTGAACTATTAAACTATACTGCCCTCTTATACACATACGCCATCTATTGGCCAAAAGTTGTATGTTTCCTTTCATCTTGGTTAAATAATTTCTCTATGAAGTGTCTGATAATATTGCATTAAACGTCTAGTTAGCCAGCATCATTCTTTTCCATTTCACCGGTAATTATGCTGCCTGAAAAGCATTTGTTCAGCCAAATCTAAAGGAGATGCCAAGTCTCTGCCCTCAATCCGGTATTTTCATATTAAGTCAAAAATTCCTCGCGAAATTGTATGTTCTCTTAATTCGTGTTTAATGACAAGCAAAATAAACTAACATAGCTGGCGATTTAACTGAAAGTTTTCTATTCTTGTAAACCAACGTAGCTGACCTGTTTTTTGACTCACACAGACAGTGGACAGGCTGGCTGCTGTTAGCCCATGCCTGTCATCTCGCAAGGACCTGCATGCGATACCTTTGTTGAACATAACGGTCTCATGTTAACACAGAGTTCGACCAGAGCCACCTCAAACGCTCACGTTTCTTTTTGACTTCATGTCTTACTCTTTTAAATATATGATACTCTCCTGCCAGTTAAAGACAGTCATTAAATGTCTTTAATATTTATTTCAGATATTCAATTCATATAATGAAAATAGATGCAAAGAAACGTCGGGCTGAGTGTTGTCAATACATTTTGTCACGTAGGCTGCAGCTGTAAATCATACATCGTTATGCCTACTGCTGCTAGAAAAAAACAAAAACCTATCGTTGAAAAATCACTTGAAGGAAGAAAAAAATAAAAGTTCCACTTTCTGCAAATAAATGGAATCCCCGTATCAGAAATGGGGGGAAGTTACAGCGACGCAGTTAGTCTGTGAGTAGAATAGATTGTGTAGACAACCTCACTGTTTCCACAAAGGAACCAAAAATGTGCTTTTTAACAGGACTTGGTCAGTGTAATGATATAAATGCTAGCATTCGATTATGGTCAACGGTACCGAAAATGCCCGTTGCACCAGCCATCATAACAAATGTCCCAATATAGGATCGATTTAAACCTCTATATATTTTTATTTCACGTTGACAGTGTAGGCTATTATGTGTATTCCGACGCGAATTACATTTAATTGGGTTACGGCATTCACTTCAACCGAATAAAGTCAAATAGAAACGGGTCAAATTCCTTAATAAGGCTTCTTGATTTTCAAGCTAACTTTCCGAACAGCTGTTTTGTATTGAGTCCTTAAAATGCTACAACACGGTTTTTTTTAAACCAAATAACATTGAACGTCATTGCAAGATATATGCAATACCAACTTTTGCCAGTAGATGGCAGTCGCGTATTAGAAATGGGAGAGTCATTTGCGACTTGCGTTGAAGTTTTAAGACTGGATATAATGAGTCTCCAGCGAAAATAGTGAACTATTATTGCTTAATGGATGTGATGACACTCCAACAATGAACATATGTGAAAA
The DNA here is from genome assembly GCF_963514075.1 of Conger conger. NCBI lineage: Eukaryota > Metazoa > Chordata > Actinopteri > Anguilliformes > Congridae > Conger > Conger conger. Next base: position 35,582,330 of record NC_083761.1, read on the forward strand.
GTTGTAGCCTCAAAATCAGGCAATGTAGAATTTAATACCTTTATGAAATTATTGAATACATAATTGTATTAAAACATGAACTGTTTGGGCAGCATTTCAAGTTAATTTTAAGGCTGACCATAGCCATACCATTCCAAGATATTAAAAATCAGTTCATAGTTGTGTGTCAGGGCTATAATATCATGCTGACCACATTTTGTGTGAATGTGATGAACCCCCTAGGAAGAATATTTCAAAGTTTGGTACGTGAAAAAACACTTAAAAACACACAAAATCCAAAATAGCTCACTTCCTGTTGGGAAAAGTTAAGGGATGCAAATGAGAAATGTGTGTGTCTTGAGGAGACCCTTATGCCTACCAGACGTGGTGCATTTACGTGAAAGTATATGTCCACAATATTAGAAAAAAGCCATAGGGGGCGCTGTGTAGCCACGCCCAGATGAATGTGGATATGGATGTGATTGCACTCCAAAAGTGAATATATTTGTAAAATATCAGCCCGATCAGATGATGTAGAACGGAATTAAGCCCACTTCCTGTTTTTGGGCGTAACGTGTGTATTATACGCCTCGCCATTGCCAAACCGTTTGAGATATCAAAAATCCTTTCGTCATTTAGGGTCAGGACTATTCTAAGATCATGATGACTACATTTGGTGTGAATGTGATGAATACCTTAGCAGGAACGCATACAAACATGATAAAAACCTCACGTCCGTTGCCAGATGGTGGCGCTATAACATTGATTTCTTCTTGGTATTTGGATGTGATTACACTCTAACAGTGAACATATTTGTAAAATATCAGCCAGATCAGACAATGTAGACCATGAATTTATGGCAACTTCCTGTTGGCGCGGCGTGACATGAAAATTGTACGCCTCGCCATGACCATACCGTTTGAGATATCAAAAATATCCTTTGGAATTACTATCAGGACGATCCTGAGACCACTTTGACCACATTTCGTGTGAATGCAATGAACCCCCTAGGAGGAGTACTTAAAAGTGTAGTACGTGTAAAACGCACAAAATTCAAAATGGCTGACTTCCTGTTTACATATTTGATTCGATGCGAATGAGAAATGTGTTTGTCTAGAGGAGCCCCACAAGCCTACCAAATTAGGTGAAGGTAGCTCCAAGTGCCTGTCCACAATAGAAGACAAGGCATTAGGGGGCGCTGTGGAGTCCCTTGGCCACGCCCAGGTCTGAGCATCTGATACATCCTGACAGCCAACACTTCTCATGTGTGTGCAAAATTCTGTGAGTTTCCATCTATGGCAAGCACCTCAAAAATGCAAAATACATTGAAAAAAAAGAGAATAATAATTATAGGGGGCGCTGTCTAGCCACGCCCCGATTGATATGTATATATCTGATATTGTACTGCTACAGTGAACATATTTGTAAAATATCAGCCAGATCGGACGATGTCGAAAAAAAAGTCATTTTTTTGCACGCAATATGTGTACTGTACGACTCGCCATTTCCATACCGTTTGAGATATCAAAAATCCCTTCACAACTTAGTGTAAGGACTATCTTAAGATCATGCTGACCGCATTTGGTGTGAATGTGCTGAATGCCCTAGCAGGAATGCATACAAATATGTTAAAGACCTCACTTCCTGTTGCCAGATGGTGGCGCTATAACATTGACCTGTTCTTGGGATATGTATGTGATTACACTCCAACAATAAACACATTTCTAAAATATCAGCCAGATCAGACAATGTAAACCATGAAATTATGGCCACTTCCTGTTGGCGCGGCGTGACATAAAAATTGTACTCCTCCCCATGACCGTCCCGTTTGAGCTATGAAAAATATCCTGGCAATTTAGCATCATGACTATCCTGAGACCATTCTGACCACAGTTGGTGTGAATGCGATGAACCCCCTAGGAAGAGTACTTAAAAGTGTATTACGTGTAAAACTCAGAAAATCCAAAATGGCTGACTTCCTGTTTGGATATTTGATTAGATCCGAATGAGAAATGTGTTTGGACCGAGGAGCGCTATATGGCCACCAAATTAGGTGCAGGTAGCTCAAAGTGCCTGCCCACAATAGAAGACAATGCGATAGGGGGCGCTGTGGAGTCCCTCGGCCACGCCCAGGTCTGAGCATCTGAGAGCTCCTGACAGCAACCACTTCTGATGTGTGTGCAAAATGTCAAGACTTTTTACGCATGGCAAACCCCTCAAAAAAGCCCATTTGCCTGAAGAAAAAGAATAATAATAATAAATATAGCTGCAAGCAGCAATGAACGGGCCCAAGCACCATGGGGGCAACCGCCTTGGTGGCATAGTTCTGCCAATGACATGTTTCACAACATGTACACACTTTGGAAATAATCACCTTCCTGGACAACGTATAGTGTGCACAGGAATTCCCTTTTTATCAATGAAGATTTTGGCGCTGCTATTGGAACGCATCAATGATATAAGCCTCACTTCCTATTGCCAGATGGTGGCGCTATATAATTGAGCCATGTATGGTTTTTGAATTTGATTCCACTCCAGAAATAAACATATTTGTACATTTTCAGCCACATCGGAAGACGTTGAGCGAAATTAAGGTCAATTCCTGTTTCCAGATGATGCTGCTTTAACATTGAGTCGTTTTTGGAATATGGATTTGATTACACTCCAACACTGAGCATCTGTGTAAAGTTGCAGTCACATCAGACATTGGAGAATTTAAGTATGACCACTTCCTGTTTGTCTGGCATGATGTGTTTTTTATGTGCCTGACCATAGCTATATCATCCCAGTAAATCAAAAATCTGTTTTGTCAGGACCATCCTAGCATCATGCTGACCACATTTACCGTGAATGTCATGAACCCATTGAAAAATAATGCTTAAGAATGCAATATAAGGCTCACTTCCTGTTGCCAGCGGGTGGCGCTTTGCCATTGAGCCTTTATTGGAAAATGGATGAGATTACACTCCAAAAATGAACATGTGTGAAGTTTCTGCCACATCAGACAATGTAGAATGAAACAAAAATTACTTCTTGCTTGCACATTGTAATAATATGCACCAGTCCTGTATGGAGAGCAGAGATGAATTAATTTCAATAGATTTTACAGCGGGAGGCACAATTTACGCTTGAGAAGTCATTCGGTTAAAAAAAGGCACTCAAAATAAAACCATTGGCGTAAAGAAACTATTCAACTTTATTGTGGCCGCACCGGGGATGGAACCGAGGACCTTGCATGTCTTAATCCACTGTCTGAACCATTAAGCTATACTGCCCTCTTATACACGTACGCCATCTATTGGCCAAAAGTTGTATGTTTCCTTTTATCTTGGTTAAATAATTTCTCTCCTAAGTGTCGGATAATATTGCAATAAACGTCTAGTTAGCCAGCATCATTCTTTTCCATTTCACCGGTAATTATGCTGCCTGAAACGCATTTGTTCAGCCAAATCTAAAGGAGATGCCAAGTCTCTGCCCTCAATCCGGTATTTTCATATTAAGTCAAAAATTCCTAGCGAAATTGTATGTTCTCTTAATTCGTGTTTAATGACAAGCAAAATAAACTAACATATCTGGCGATTTAACTGAAAGTTTTCTATTCATGTAAACAAACGTAGCTGACCTGTTTTTTGACTCACACAGACAGTGGACAGGCTGGCTGCTGTTAGCCAACGACCTGCATGCCATACCTTTTTTGAAAATAACGGTCTCATGTTAACACAGAGTTCGACCAGAGCCATCTAAAACGTTAACGTTTCTTTTTGACTTTTGACTCTTTTAAATATATGCTACTCTCCTGCCAGTTAAAGACAGTCATTAAATGTCTTTAATATTTATTTCAGATATTCAATTCATAGAATGAAAATAGATGCAAAGAAACGTCGGGCTGGGTGTTGTCAATACATTTTGTCACGTAGGCTGCAGCTGTAAATCATACATCGTTATGCCTACTGCTGCTAGAAAAAAACAAAAACCTATCGTTGAAAAATCACTTGAAGGAAGAAAAAAAAAAAAGTACCACTTTCAGCAAATAAATGGAATCCCCGTATAAGAAATGGGGGGAAGTTACAGCGACGCAGTTAGTCTGTGAGTAGAATAGATTATGTAGACAACTTCACTGTTTCCACAAAGGAACCAAAAATGTGCTTTTTAACAGGACTTGGTCAGTGTAATGATATAAATGCTAGCATTCGATTATGGTCAACGGTACCGAAAATGCCCGTTGCACCAGCCATCATAACAAATGTCCCAATATAGGATCGATTTAAACCTCTATATATTTTTATTTCACGTTCACAGTGTAGGCGATTGTGTGTATTCCGACGCGAATTACATTTAATTGGGTTACGGCATTCACTTCAATCGAATGAAGTCAAATAGAAACGGCTCGAATTCTTTAATAACGCTTCTTGGTTTTCAAGCCAACTTTCCGAACAGCTGTTTTGTATTGAGTCCTTAAAATGCTACAACACGGTTTTTTATAAACCAAATAAGATTGAACGTCATTGCAAGATATATACAATACCAACTTTTGCCAGTAGATGGCAGTCGCGTATTAGAAATGGGAGAGTCATTTGCGACTTGCGTTGAAGTTTTAAGACTGGATATAATGAGTCTCCAGCGAAAATAGTGAACTATTATTGCTTAATGGATGTGATGACACTCCAACAATGAACATATGTGAAAAGTTGTAGCCTCAAAATCAGGCAATGTAGAATTTAATACCTTTTTGAAATTATTTAATACATAATTGTATTAAAACATGAACTGTTTGGGCAGCATTACAAGTTAATTTTAAGGCTGACCATAGCCATACCATTCCAAGATATTAAAAATCAGTTCATAGTTGTGTGTCAGGGCTATAATATCATGCTGACCACATTTTGTGTGAATGTGATGAACCCCCTAGGAAGAGTATTTCAAAGTTTGGTACGTGAAAAAACACTTAAAAACACACAAAATCCAAAATAGCTCACTTCCTGTTGGGAAAAGTTAAGGGATGCAAATGAGAAATGTGTGTGTCTTGAGGAGACCCTTATGTCTACCAGACGTGGTGCATTTACGTGAAAGTATATGTCCACAATATTAGAAAAAAGCCATAGGGGGCGCTGTGTAGCCACGCCCAGATGAATGTGGATATGGATGTGATTGCACTCCAAAAGTGAATATATTTGTAAAATATCAGCCCGATCAGATGATGTAGAACGGAATTAAGCCCACTTCCTGTTTTTGGGCGTAACGTGTGTATTATACGCCTCGCCATTGCCAAACCGTTTGAGATATCAAAAATCCTTTCGTCATTTAGGGTCAGGACTATTCTACGATCATGATCTCTACATTTGGTGTGAATGTGATGAATACCTTAGCAGGAACGCATACAAACATGATAAAAACCTCACGTCCGTTGCCAGATGGTGGCGCTATAACATTGATTTCTTCTTGGTATTTGGATGTGATTACACTCTAACAGTGAACATATTTGTAAAATATCAGCCAGATCAGACAATGTAGAGCATGAATTTATGGCTACTTCCTGTTGGCGCGGCGTGACATGAAAATTGTACGCCTCGCCATGACCATACCGTTTGAGATATCAAAAATATCCTTTGGAATTAGTATCATGACTATCCTGAGACCACTTTGACCACATTTCGTGTGAATGCAATGAACCCCCTAGGAGGAGTACTTAAAAGTGTAGTACGTGTAAAATGCACAAAATTCAAAATGGCTGACTTCCTGTTCACATATTTGATTCGATGCGAAAGAGAAATGTGTTTGTCCAGAGGAGCCCCACATGCCTACCAAATTAGGTGAAGGTAGCTCAAAGTGCCTGTCCACAATAGAAGACAAAGCATTAGGGGGCGCTGTGGAGTCCCTCGGCCACGCCCAGGTCTGAGCATCTGATACGTTTTGAGAGCCAACACTTCTCATGTGTGTGCAAAATTCCGTGAGTTTCCATCCATGGCAAGCACCTCAAAAATGCTAAATACATTGAAAAAAAAGAGAATAATAATTATAGGGGGCGCTGTCTAGCCACGCCCCGATTGATATGTATATATTTCATATTGTACTCCAACAGTGAACATATTTGTAAAATATCAGCCAGATCGGACGATGTCGAAAAAAAAGTCATTTTTTTGCACGAAATATGTGTACTGTACGACTCGCCATTTCCATACCGTTTGAGATATCAAAAATCCCTTCCCAGCTTATGGTCATGACTATCCTAAGATCATGCTGACCACATTTCGTGTGAATGTGATGAATGCCCTAGCAGGAAGGCATACAAATATGATAAAGACCTCACTTCCTGTTGCCAGATGGTGGCGCTATAACATTGACCCGTTCTTGGGATATGGATGTGATTATACTCCAACACTAAACATATTTCTAAAATATCAGCCAGATCAGACGATGTAGACCATGAAATTATGACCACTTCCTGTTGGCGCGGCGTGACATAAAAATTGCACGCCTCGCCATGACCATCCCGTTTGAGCTATCAAAAATATCCTGGCAATTTAGCATCATGAATATCCTGAGACCATTCTGACCACAGTTGGTGTGAATGCTATGAACCCCCTAGGAGGAGTACGTAAAAGTGTAGTACGTGTAAAACACACAAAATCCAAAATAGCTCACTTCCTGTTCGCATATTTGCATAAATGCGAATGAGAAATGTGTTTGAATTGAGGAGCCACACATGGTTACCAAATTAGTTTCATGTAGTTCAAAGTGCCTGCCCACAATAGACAACAATGCAATGGGGGGGGGGGGGGTCAGCGCAATAGGGGGCGCTGTGGAGTCCCTCGGCCACACCCAGGTCTGAGCATCTGAAAGATCCTGACGGCCACCACTTCTGATGTGTCTGCAAAATTTCAAGACTTTTTAGCCATGGCAAGGCCCTCAAAAATGCCCATTTGACGGAAGAGAAAGAATAATAATAATAATAATAATAATAATAATAATAATAATAATAATCCTTCCAATAACAATAGGGTCCTTCGCACCCTACGGTGCTTGGGCCCTAATAATAATAATAATAATAATCTTTACAATAACAATAGGGTCCTTCGCACCCTACGGTGCTTGGGCCCTAAATATAGCTGCAAGCAGCAATGAACGGGCCCAAGCACCATGGGCGCAACCGCCTTGGTGGCATAGTTGTGTCAATGACATGTTTCACAATATGTACACACTTTGGAAATAATCACCTTCCTGGACAACGTATAGTGTGCACAGGAATTCCCCTTTGATCAATGAAGATGTTGCTGCTGCTATTGGAATGCATCAATGATATAAGCCTCACTTCCTATTGCCAGATGGTGGCGCTATAATATTGAGCCGTGTATGGTTTATGGATTTGATTACACTCCAATAATTAACATATTTGTACATTTTCAGCCAAATTGGAAGATGTCAAGTAAAATTAAAGCCACTTCCTGTTGCCAGATGGTGGCGCTATGCCATTGAGCCTTTCTTGGTATATGGATGAGATTACACTCCAAAAATGAACATGTGACGTTTCTGCCACATCAGACAATGTAGAATGAAACAAAAATTACTTCTTGCTTGCACAGTGTAATAATATGCTCCAGTCCTGTATGGAGAGCAGAGATTAATTAATTTCAATAGATTTTACAGCGGGAGGCACAATTTACGCTTGAGAAGTCATTCGGTTATAAATATGCACTCAAAATAAAACCATTGGCGTAAAGAAACTATTCAACTTTATTGTGGCCGCACCGGGGATGGAACCGCGGACCTTGCATGTCTTAATCCACTGTCTGTACCATTAAGCTATACTGCCCTCTTATACACGTACGTTATCTATTGGCCAAAAGTTGTATGTTTCCTTTCATCCTGGTTAAATAATTTCTCTCCGAAGTGTCGGATAATATTGCATTAAACGTCGAGTTAGCCAGCATCATTCTTTTCCATTTCACCGGTAATTATGCTGCCTGAAACGCATTTGTTCAGCCAAATCTAAAGGAGATGCCAAGTCTCTGCCCTCAATCCGGTATTTTCATATTAAGTCAAAAATTCCTAGCGAAATTGTATGTTCTCTTAATTCGTGTTTAATGACAAGCAAAATAAACTAACATATCTGGCGATTTAACTGAAAGTTTTCTATTCATGTAAACAAACGTAGCTGACCTGTTTTTTTGACTCACACAGACAGTGGACAGGCTGGCTGCTGTTAGCCAATGCGCGTCATCTCGCAACGACCTGCATGCCATACCTTTGTTGAACATAACGGTCTCATGTTAACACAGAGTTCGACCAGAGCCATCTCAAACGTTAACGTTTCTTTTTGACTTTTGACTCTTTTAAATATATGTTACTCTCCTGCCAGTTAAAGACAGTCATTAAATGTCTTTAATATTTACTTCAGATATTCTATTCAAAAATGAAAATAGATGCAAAGAAACGTCGGGCTGGGTGTTGTCAATACATTTTGTCACGTAGGCTGCAGCTGTAAATCATACATCGTTATGCCTACTGGCTCGCTAGAAAAAAAACAAAAACCTATCGTTGAAAAATCACTTGAAGGAAGAAAAATATAAAAGTTCCACTTTCTGCCAATAAATGGAATCCCCGTATCAGAAATGGGGGGAAGTTACAGCGACGCAGTTAGTCTGTGAGTAGAATAGATTGTGTAGACAACTTCACTGTTTCCTCAAAGGTGATGTGCTTTTTAACAGGACTTGGTCAGTGTAATGATATAAATGCTAGCATTCGATTATGGTCAACGGTACCGAAAATGCCCGTTGCACCAGCCATCATAACAAATGTCCCAATATAGGATCGATTTAAACCTCTATATATTTTTATTTCACGTTGACAGTGTAGGCTATTATGTGTATTCCGACGCGAATTACATTTAATTGGGTTACGGCATTCACTTCAACCGAATGAAGTCAAATAGAAACGGCTCGAATTCTTTAATAAGGCTTCTTGATTTTCAAGCTAACTTTCCGAACAGCTGTTTTGTATTGAGTCCTTAAAATGCTACAACACGGTTTTTGTTAAACCAAATAACATTGAACGTCATTGCAAGATATGCATTATATGTGTTAATCTTTGAAATATATGATACTTTCCTGCCAGTAAAAGCCTGTCTTTTATTTTAGTTATTCAATCCATATAATTAAGGTGGATGAGAAAAAACGTTGCTGTGGGCTGGGTGTTGTCAGTACATTTTGTCACGTAGGCTGCCGCTGTTACTCATACATCGTTATGGTTACTGGCTCGCAAAAAGAAACAAAACTTGTCATTGAGAAATCACTTGAGAAACAATACCAACTTTTGCCAGTAGATGGCAGTCGCGTATTAGAAATGGGAGAGTCATTTGCGACTTGCGTTGAAGTTTTAAGACTGGATATAATGAGTCTCCAGCGAAAATAGTGAACTATTATTGCTTAATGGACGTGATGACACTCCAACAATGAACATATGTGAAAAGTTGTAGCCTCAAAATCAGGCAATGTAGAATTTAATACCTTTATGAAATTATTTAATACATAATTGTATTAAAACATGAACTGTTTGGGCAGCATTTCAAGTAAATTTTAAGGCTGACCATAGCCATACCATTCCAAGATATTAAAAATCAGTTCATAGTTGTGTGTCAGGGCTATAATATCATGCTGACCACATTTTGTGTGAATGTGATGAACCCCCTAGGAAGAGTATTTCAAAGTTTGGTACGTGAAAAAACACCTAAAAACACACAAAATCCAAAATAGCTCACTTCCTGTTGAGAAAAGTTAAGGGATGCAAATGAGAAATGTGTGTGTCTTGAGGAGACCCTTATGCCTACCAGACGTGGTGCATTTACGTGAAAGTATGTGTCCACAATATTAGAAAAAAGCCATAGGGGGCGCTGTGTAGCCACGCCCAGATGAATGTGGATATGGATGTGATTGCACTCCAAAAGTGAATATATTTGTAAAATATCAGCCCGATCAGATGATGTAGAACGGAATTAAGCCCACTTCCTGTTTTTGGGCGTAACGTGTATATTATACGCCTCGCCATTGCCAAACCGTTTGAGATATCAAAAATCCTTTCGTCATTTAGGGTCGGAACTATTCTAAGATCATGATGACTACATTTGGTGTGAATGTGATGAATACCTTAGCAGGAACGCATACAAACATGATAAAAACCTCACGTCCGTTGCCAGATGGTGGCGCTATAACATTGATTTCTTCTTGGTATTTGGATGTGATTACACTCTAACAGTGAACATATTTGTAAAATATCAGCCAGATCAGACAATGTAGACCATGAATTTATGGCAACTTCCTGTTGGCGCGGCGTGACATGAAAATTGTACGCCTCGCCATGACCATACCGTTTGAGATATCAAAAATATCCTGTGGAATTAGTATCATGACTATCCTGAGACCACTTTGACCACATTTCGTGTGAATGCAATGAACCCCCTAGGAGGAGTACTTAAAAGTGTAGTACGTGTAAAATGCACAAAATTCAAAATGGCTGACTTCCTGTTTACATATTTGATTCGATGCGAATGAGAAATGTGTTTGTCCAGAGGAGCCCCACATGCGTACGAAATAAGGTGAAGGTAGCTCAAATTGCCTGTCCACAATAGAAGACAAAGCATTAGGGGGCGCTGTGGAGTCCCTTGGCCACGCCCAGGTCTGAGCATCTGATACATCCTGACAGCCAACACTTCTCATGTGTGTGCAAAATTCTGTGAGTTTCCATCCATGGCAAGCACCTCAAAAATGCAAAATACATTGAAAAAAAAGAGAATAATAATTATAGGGGGCGCTGTCTAGCCACGCCCCGATTGATATGTATATATCTGATATTGTAGTGCTACAGTGAACATATTTGTAAAATATCAGCCAGATCGGACGATGTCGAAAAAAAAGTCATTTTTTTGCACGCAATATGTGTACTGTACGACTCGCCATTTCCATACCGTTTGAGATATCAAAAATCCCTTCACAACTTAGCGTAAGGACTATCTTAAGATCATGCTGTCCGCATTTGGTGTGAATGTGCTGAATGCACTAGCAGGAATGCATACAAATATGTTAAAGACCACACTTCCTGTTGCCAGATGGTGGCGCTATAACATTGACCTGTTCTTGGGATATGGATGTGATTGTAGTCCAACAATAAACAAAGTTCTAAAATATCAGCCAGATCAGACAATGTAGACCATGAAATTATGGCCACTTCCTGTTGGCGCGGCGTGACATAAAAATTGTACTCCTCCCCATGACCGTCCCGTTTGAGCTATCAAAAATATCCTGGCAATTTAGCATCATGACTATCCTGAGACCATTCTGACCACAGGTGGTGTGAATGCGATGAACCCCCTAGGAGGAGTACTTAAAAGTGTAGTACGTGTAAAACTCAGAAAATCCAAAATGGCTGACTTCCTGTTTGGATATTTGATTAGATCCGAATGAGAAATGTGTTTGGACCGAGGAGCGCTATATGGCCACCAAATTAGGTGCAGGTAGCTCAAAGTGCCTGCCCACAATAGAAGACAATGCGATAGGGGGCGCTGTGGAGTCCCTCGACCACGCCCAGGTCTGAGCATCTGAGAGCTCCTGACAGCAACCACTTCTGATGTGTGTGCAAAATGTCAAGACTTTTTACGCATGGCAAGGCCCTCAAAAAAGCCCATTTGCCTGAAGAAAAAGAATAATAATAATAATAATAATAATAATAATAATAATAATCCTTCCAATAACAATAGGGTCCTTCGCACCCTACGGTGCTTGGGCCCTAATAATAATAATAATCTTTACAATAACAATAGGGTCCTTCGCACCCTACGGTGCTTGGGCCCTAATAATAATAATAATAATAAATATAGCTGCAAGCAGCAATGAACGGGCCCAAGCACCATGGGCGCAACCGCCTTGGTGGCACAGTTGTGCCAATGACATGTTTCACAATATATACACACTTTGGAAATAATCACCTTCCTCGACAACGAATAGTGTGCACAGGAATTCCCCTTTTATCAATGAAGATGTTGCTGCTGCTATTGGAATGCATCAATGATATAAGCCTCACTTCCTATTGCCAGATGGTGGCGCTATAATATTGAGCTGTGTATGGTTTATGGATTTGATTTCACTCCAAAAATGAACATATTTGTACATTTTCAGCCAAATTGGAAGATGTCGAGTAAAATTAAAGCCACTTCCTGTTGCCAGATGGTGGCGCTATAATATTGAGCCGTGTATGGTTTATGGATTTGATTACACTCCAATAATTAACATATTTGTACATTTTCAGCCAAATTGGAAGATGTCAAGGTAAATTAAAGCCACTTCCTGTTGCCAGATGGTGGCGCTATGCCATTGAGCCTTTCTTGGTATATGGATGAGATTACACTCCAAAAATGAACATGTGTGAAGTTTCTGCCACATCAGACAATGTAGAATGAAACAAAAATTACTTCTTGCTTGCACATTGTAATAATATGCTCCAGTCCTGTATGGAGAGCAGAGATGAATTAATTTCCATAGATTTTACAGCGGGAGGCACAATTTACGCTTGAGAAGTCATTCGGTTATAAATATGCACTCAAAATAAAACCATTGGCGTGAAGAAACTATTCAACTTTATTGTAGCCGCACCGGGGATGGAACCGCGGACCTTGCATGTCTTAATCCACTGTCTGAACCATTAAGCTATACTGCCCTCTTATACACGTACGCCATCTATTGGCCAAAGGTTGTATGTTTCCTTTTATCCTGGTTAAATAATTTCTCTCCGAAGTGTCGGATAATATTGCATTAAACGTCGAGTTAGCCAGCATCATTCTTTTCCATTTCACCGGTAATTATGCTGCCTGAAACGCATTTGTTCAGCCAAATCTAAAGGAGATGCCAAGTCTCTGCCCTCAATCCGGTATTTTCATATTAAGTCAAAAATTCCTAGCGAAATTGTATGTTCTCTTAATTCGTGTTTAATGACAAGCAAAATAAACTAACATATCTGGCGATTTAACTGAAAGTTTTCTATTCAGGTAAACAAACGTAGCTGACCTGTTTTTTGACTCACACAGACAGTGGACAGGCTGGCTGCTGTTAGCCAATGCGCGTCATCTCGCAACGACCTGCATGCCATACCTTTGTTGAACATAACGGTCTCATGTTAACACAGAGTTCGACCAGAGCCATCTCAAACGTTAACGTTTCTTTTTGACTTTTGACTCTTTTCAGATATTCTATTCATATAATGAAAATAGATGCAAAGAAACGTCGGGCTGGGTGTTGTCAATACATTTTGTCACGTAGGCTGCAGCTGTAAATCATACATCGTTATGCATACTGTCTCGCTAGAAAAAAAACAAAAACATATCGTTGAAAAATCACTTAATAAAAATAAAAGTTCCACTTTCTGCCAATAAATGGAATCCCCGTATCAGAAATGGGGGGAAGTTACAGCGACGCAGTTAGTCTGTGAGTAGAATAGATTGTGTAGACAACTTCACTGTTTCCACAAAGGAACCAAAAATGTGCTTTTTAACAGGACTTGGTCAGTGTAATGATATAAATGCTAGCATTCGATTAGGGTTAACGGTACCGAAAATGCCCGTTGCACCAGCCATCATAACAAATGTCCCAATATAGGATCGATTTAAACCTCTATATATTTTTATTTCACGTTGACAGTGTAGGCTATTATGTGTATTCCGGCATTCGGCATTACGGCATTCACTTCAACCGAATGAAGTCAAATAGAAACGGCTCGAATTCCTTAATAAGGCTTCTTGGTTTTCAAGCTAACTTTTCGAACAGCTGTTTTGTATTGAGTCCTTAAAATGCTACAACACGGTTTTTTTTAAACCAAATAACATTGAACGTCATTGCAAGATATATGCAATACCAACTTTTGCCACTAGATGGCAGTCGCGTATTAGAAATGGGAGAGTCATTTGCGACTTGCGTTGAAGTTTTAAGACTGGATATAATGAGTCTCCAGCGAAAATAGTGAACTATTATTGCTTAATGGATGTGATCACACTCCAACAATGAACATATGTGAAAAGTTGTAGCCTCAAAATCAGGCAATGTAGAATTTAATACCTTTTTGAAATTATTTAATACATAATTGTATTAAAACATGAACTGTTTGGGCAGCATTACAAGTTAATTTTAAGGCTGACCATAGCCATATCATTCCAAGATATTAAAAATCAGTTCATAGTTGTGTGTCAGGGCTATAATATCATGCTGACCACATTTTGTGTGAATGTGATGAACCCCCTAGGAAGAATATTTCAAAGTTTGGTACGTGAAAAAACACTTAAAAACACACAAAATCCAAAATAGCTCACTTCCTGTTGGGAAAAGTTAAGGGATGCAAATGAGAAATGTGTGTGTCTTGAGGAGACCCTTATGCCTACCAGACGTGGTGCATTTACGTGAAAGTATATGTCCACAATATTAGAAAAAAGCCATAGGGGGCGCTGTGTAGCCACGCCCAGATGAATGTGGATATGGATGTGATTGCACTCCAAAAGTGAATATATTTGTAAAATATCAGCCGGATCAGATGATGTAGAACGGAATTAAGCCCACTTCCTGTTTTTGGGCGTAACGTGTGTATTATACGCCTCGCCATTGCCAAACCGTTTGAGATATCAAAAATCCTTTTTTCATTTAGGGTCAGGACTATTCTAAGATCATGATGACTACATTTGGTGTGAATGTGATGAATACCCTAGCAGGAACGCATACAAACATGATAAAAACCTCACTTCCTGTTGCCAGATGGTGGCGCTATAACATTGATTTCTTCTTGGTATATGGATGTGATTACACTCTAACAGTGAACATATTTGTAAAATATCAGCCAGATCAGACAATGTAGACCATGAATTTATGGCTACTTCCTGTTGGCGCGGCGTGACATGAAAATTGTATGCCTCGCCATGACCATACCGTGTGAGATATCAAAAATATCCTTTGGAATTAGTATCATGACTATCCTGAGACCACTTTGACTACATTTCGTGTGAATGCAATGAACTCCCTAGGAGGAGTACTTAAAAGTGTAGTACGTGTAAAATGCACAAAATTCAAAATGGCTGACTTCCTGTTCACATATATGATTCGATGCGAATGAGCAATGTGTTTGTCCAGAGGAGGCCCACAGGCATACCAAATTAGGTGAAGGTAGCTCAAAGTGCCTGTCCAAAATAGAAGACAAAGCATTAGGGGGCGCTGTGGAGTCCCTCGGCCACGCCCAGGTCTGAGCATCTGATACCTCCTGACAGCCAACACTTCTCATGTGTGTGCAAAATTCCGTGAGTTTTCATCCATGGCAAGCACCTCAAAAATGCTAAATACATTGAAAAAAAAGAGAATAATAATTATAGGGGGCGCTGTCTGGCCACGCCCCGATTGATATGTATATATTTCATATTGTACTCCAACAGTGAACATATTTGTAAAATATCAGCCAGATCGGACGATGTCGAAAAAAAAGTCATTTTTTTGCACGCAATATGTGTACTGTACGACTCGCCATTTCCATACCGTTTGAGATATCAAAAATCCCTTCGCAATTTAGTGTAAGGACTATCTTAAGATCATGGTGACCACATTTGGTGTGAATGTGATGAATGCCCTAGCAGGAAGGCATACAAATATGATAAAGACCTCACTTCCTGTTGCCAGATGGTGGCGCTATAACATTGAGCCGTTCTTGGGATATGGATGTAATTATACTCCAACAATAAATGTATTTCTAAAATATCAGCCAGATCAGACAATGTAGACCATGAAATTACGGTCACTTCCTGTCGGCGCGGCGTGACATAAAAATTCTACGCCTCCCAAGGACCGTCCCGTTTGAGCTATCAAAAATATCCTGGCAATTTAGCATCATGAATATCCTATGACCATTCTGACCACAGGTGGTCTGAATGTGATGAACCCCCTAGGAGGAGTACTTAAAAGTGCAGTACGTGTAAAACGCACAAAATCCCAAATGGCTGACTTCCTGTTTGTATATTTGATTAGATGCGAATTAGAAATGTGTTTGGTCCGAGGAGTGCTATATGCCTACTAAATTTGGTTAAGGTAGCTCAAAGTGCCTGCCAACAATAGAAGACAATGCGATAGGGGGCGCTGTGGAGTCCCTCGGCCACGCCCAGGTCTGAGCATCTAAGCGATCCTGAAGGTCCTCATTTCTGATGTGTGTGCAAAATTACCAGACTTTTTATGCATGGCAAGCACCTCAAAAAGGCCCATTTGCATATAGAAAAAAGAATAATAATAATAATAATAATAATCTTTACAATAACAATAGGGTCCTTCGCACCCTACGGTGCTTGGGCCCTAATAATCCTTCCAATAACAATAGGGTCCTTCGCACCCTACGGTGCTTGGGCCCTAAATATAGCTGCAAGCAGCAATGAACGGGCCCAAGCACCATGGGCGCAACCGCCTTGGTGGCATAGTTGTGCCAATGACATGTTTCACAATATGTACACACTTTGGAAATAATCACCTTCCTGGACAACGTATAGTGTGCACAGGAATTCCCCTTTGATCAATGAAGATGTTGCTGCTGCTATTGGAATGCATCAATGATATAAGCCTCACTTCCTATTTCCAGATGGTGGCGCTAGAATATTGAGCCGGGTATGGTTTATGTATTTGATTTCACTCCAAAAATTTACATATTTGTACATTTTCAGCCAAATTGGAAGATGTCGAGTAAAATTAAAGCCACCTCCTGTTGCCAGATGGTGGCGCTATAACATTAAGTCTTTATTGGTATATGGATGAGATTACACTCCAAAAATGAACATGTGTGAAGTTTCAGCCACATCAGACAATGTAGAATGAAACAAAAACAACTTATTGCTTGCACATTGTGATAACATGCTACAGTCCTGTAAGGAGAGCAGAGATGAATTAATTTCCATAGATTTTACAGCGGGAGGCACAATTTATGCTTGAAAAGTCATTCGGTTATAAATATGCACTCAAAATAAAACCATTGGCTTAAAGAAACTATTCAACTTTATTGTGGCCGCACCGGGGAAGGAACCGCGGACCTTGCATGTCTTAATCCACTGCCTGAACCATTAAACTATACTGCCCTCTTATACACGTATGCCATCTATTGGCCAAAAGTTGTATGTTTCCTTTCATCTTGGTTAAATAATTTCTCTATGAAGTGTCTGATAATATTGCATTATACGTCTCGTTAGCCAGCATCATTCTTTTCCATTTCACCGGTAATTATGCTGCCTGAAACGCATTTGTTCAGCCAAATCTAAAGGAGATGCCAAGTCTCTGCCCTCAATCCGGTATTTTCATATTAAGTCAAAAATTCCTAGCGAAATTGTATGTTCTCTTAATTCGTGTTTAATGACAAGCAAAATAAACTAACATATCTGGCGATTTAACTGAAAGTTTTCTATTCATGTAAACAAACGTAGCTGACCTGTTTTTTGACTCACACAGACAGTGGACAGGCTGGCTGCTGTTAGCCAATGCGCGTCATCTTGCAACGACCTGCATGCCATACCTTTGTTGAACATAACGGAGTTCGACCAGAGCCATCTCAAACGTTAACGTTTCTTTTTGACTTTTGACTCTTTTAAATATATGCTACTCTCCTGCCAGTTAAAGACAGTCATTAAATGTCTTTAATATTTATTTCAGATATTCTATTCATATAATGAAAATAGATGCAAAGAAACGTCGGGCTGGGTGTTGTCAATACATTTTGTCACGTAGGCTGCAGCTGTAAATCATACATCGTTATGCCTACTGCTGCTAGAAAAAAAACAAAAACCTATCGTTGAAAAATCAGTTGAAGGAAGAAAAAAATAAAAGTTCCACTTTCTGCCAATAAATCGAATCCCCGTATCAGAAATGGGGGGAAGTTACAGCGACGCAGTTAGTCTGTGAGTAGAATAGATTGTGTAGACAACTTCACTGTTTCCACAAAGGAACCAAAAATGTGCTTTTTAACAGGACTTGGTCAGTGTAATGATATAAATGCTAGCATTCGATTATGGTCAACGGTACCGAAAATGCCCGTTGCACCAGCCATCATAACAAATGTCCCAATATAGGATCGATTTAAACCTCTATATATTTTTATTTCACGTTGACAGTGTAGGCAATTATGTGTATTCCGACGCGAATTACATTGAATTGGGTTACGGCATTCACTTCAATCGAATGAAGTCAAATAGAAACGGCTCGAATTCCTTAATAAGGCTTCTTGGTTTTCAAGCTAACTTTCCGATCAACTGTTTTGTATTGAGTCCTTAAAATGCGACAACACGGTTTTTTTAAACCAAATAACACTGAACGTCATTGCAAGATATATACAATACCAACTTTTGCCAGTAGATGGCAGTCGCGTATTAGAAATGGGAGAGTAATTTGCGACTTGCGTTGAAGTTTTAAGACTGGATATAATGAGTCTCCAGCGAAAATAGTGAACTATTATTGCTTAATGGATGTGATGACACTCCAACAATGAACATATGTGAAAAGTTGTTGCCTCAAAATCAGGCAATGTAGAATTTAATACCTTTTTGAAATTATTTAATATATAATTTTCCTATTTGGGCAGCATTACAAGTTAATTTTAAGGCTGACCATAGCCATACCATTCCAAGATATTAAAAATCAGTTCATAGTTGTGTGTCAGGGCTATAATATCATGCTGACCACATTTTGTGTGAATGTGATGAACCCCCAAGGAAGAGTATTTCAAAGTTTGGTACGTGAAAAAAAACACTTAAAAACACACAAAATCCAAAATAGCTCACTTCCTGTTGGGAAAAGTTAAGGGATGCAAATGAGAAATGTGTGTGTCTTGAGGAGACCCTTATGCCTACCAGACGTGGTGCATTTACGTGAAAGTATGTGTCCACAATATTAGAAAAAAGCCATAGGGGGCGCTGTGTAGCCACGCCCAGATGAATGTGGATATGGATGTGATTGCACTCCAAAAGTGAATATATTTGCAAAATATCAGCCCGATCAGATGATGTAGAACGGAATTAAGCCCACTTCCTGTTTTTGGGTGTAACGTGTGTATTATACGCCTCGCCATTGCCAAACCGTTTGAGATATCAAAAATCCTTTCGTCATTTAGGGTCAGGACTATTCTAAGATCATGCTGACTACATTTGGTGTGAATGTGATGAATACCCTAGCAGGAACGAATACAAACATGATAGAAACCTCACTTCCTGTTGCCAGATGGTGGCGCTATAACATTGACTTCTTCTTGGTATATGGATGTGATTACACTCTAACAGTGAACATATTTGTAAAATATCAGCCAGATCAGACAATGTAAACCATGAATTTATGGCTACTTCCTGTTGGCGCGGCGTGACATGAAAATTGTACGCCTCGCCATGACCATACCGTTTGAGATATCAAAAATATCCTTTGGAATTAGTATCATGACTATCCTGAGACCGCTTTCACTGCATTTCGTGTGAATGCAATGAACCCCCTCGGAGGAGTACTTAAAAGTGTAGTACGTGTAAAATGCACAAAATTCAAAATGGCTGACTTCCTGTTCACATATTTGATTGGATACGAAAGAGAAATGTGTTTGTCCAGAGGAGCCCCACATGCATACCAAATTAGGTGAAGGTTGCTCTAAGTGCCTGTCCACAATAGAAGAAAAAGCATTAGGGGGCGCTGTGGAGTCCCTCGGCCACGCCCAGGTCTGAGCATCTGAAACTTTCTGACAGCCAGCACTTCTCATGTGTGTGCAAAATTCTGTGAGTTTTCATCCATGGCAAGCACCTCAAAAATGCAAAATACATTGAAAAAAAAGAGAATAATAATTATAGGGGGCGCTGTCTAGCCACGCCCCGATTGATATGTATATATTCCATATTGTACTCCAACAGTGAACATATTTGTAAAATATCAGCCAGATCGGACGATGTCAAAAAAAAAGTCATTTTTTTGCACGCAATATGTGTACTGTACGACTTGCCATTTCCATACCGTTTGAGATATCAAAAATCCCTTCACAGCGTATGGTCATGACTATCCTAAGATCATGCTGACCACATTTCGTGTGAATGTGATGAATGCCCTAGCAGGAAGGCATACAAATATGATAAAGACCTCTCTTCCTGTTGCCAGATGGTGGCGCTATAACATTGACCCGTTCTTGGGATATGGATGTGATTATACTCCAACAATAAACGTATTTCTAAAATATCAGCCAGATCAGACGATGTAGACCATGAAATTACGGCCACTTTCTGTTGGCGTGGCGTGACATAAAAATTATACGCCTCCCCAGGACCGTCCCGTTTGAGCTATCAAAAATATCCTGGCAATTTAGCATCATGAATATCCTGAGACCATTCTGACCACAGGTGGTGTGAATGTAATGAACCCCCTAGGAGGAGTACTTAAAAGTGCAGTACGTGTAAAACGCACAAAATCCAAAATGGCTGACTTCCTGTTTGTATATTTGATTAGATGCGAATGAGAAATGTGTTTGGACCGAGGAGTGCTATACGCGTACTAAATTTTGTGAAGGTAGCTCAAAGTGCCTGCCCACAATAGATGACAATGCGATAGGGGGCGCTGTGGAGTCCCTCAGCCACGCCCAGGTCTGAGCATCTGAGACACCCTGACAGCCACCACTTCTGATGTGTGTGCAAAATTCTGTGAGTTTTCATCCATGGCAAGCACCTCAAAAATGCACAAAACATTGAAAAAAAAAGAATAAATATAGCTGCAAGCAGCAATGAACGGGCCCAAGCACCATGGGCGCATCCGCCTTGGTGGCATAGTTGTGCCAGTGACATGTTTCACAACATGTACACACTTTGGAAATAATCACCTTCCTGGACAACGTATAGTGTGCACAGGAATTCCCCTTTGATCAATGAAGATGTTGGTGCTGCTATTGGAATGCATCAATGATATAAGCCTCACTTCCTGTTGCCAGATGCTGGCGCTATAATATTGAACCATGTATGGTTTTTGAATTTGATTACACTCCAATAATAAACCTATTTCTAAATTCTAAGCCACATCAGAAGATGTTGAGTGAAATTAAGGCCGCTTCCTGTTGCCAGCAGGTGGCGATGTGACATTGAGCATTTATTGGAACATGGATGTGATTATAATCCAACATGGAACATATCTCTAAAGCAGGGGTCACCAACACGGTGCCCGCGGGCACCAGGTCGCCCCCAAGGACCACATGAGTCGCCCGCAGGCCTGTTCTAAAAATAGCACAACTCACTAGTGAGCTGCATCTAAAATTTAATTTTATTCTGTTGCTATTTATTTTTAATCACACTTGCATTTATATAGATTTAAAAATGACAATATCTTAAAAATATGTTTACTATCCATGAAGTTGAAAAGTTTAGGTGAACTCTGACCTACTCTAGTTCAAAGGTCAGTATTGTGCACGTGACAAAAGAAACTGGTAGCGCTTAGTATGACTCAGTACCCATGAAGTAACTCTCAGTTTCAGAAAGGTTGGTGACCCTTGCTCTAAAGCGTCAGCAAAATCAGACGATGTGAAATGAAATGAAGCCACACTTCCTGTTCCCAGGAGGTGGTGCTATGCCATTGAGCCTTTATTGGGATATGGATGAGATTACATTCCAAAAATGAACATGAGTGAAGTTTCAGCCACATGAGACAATGTAGAATGAAACAAAAATAACTTCTAGCTTGAACATTGTGAGAACATGCGACAGTCCTGTATGGAGAGCAGAGATTAATTAATTTCCATAGTTTTTACACAGGGAGGCACAATTTATGCTTGAAAAGTCATTAGGCTATAGATATGTACTCAAAATAAAACCATTACCTTCAAGAAACTGTTCAATTTTATTGTGGCTGCACCGGGGATGGAACCGCTGAATTTGCGTGCCTTAATCCACCGCCCGAACCATTACGCTGCACTGCACGCTGATACACGGGTGCCATCTATTGGCCAAAAGTTGTATGTTTCCTTTTATCTTGGTAAAATAATTTCTCTCCGAAGTGTCGGATAATATTGCATGAAACGTCTAGTTAGCCAGCATCATTCTTTTCCATTTCACCGGTAATTATGCTGCCTGAAACGCATTTGTTCAGCCAAATCTAAAAGAGATGCCAACTCTCTGCCCTCAATACAGTATTTTCATATTAAGTTACCATTCCTAGCGAAATTGTATCTTCTCTTAATTCGTGTTTAATGACAATCTAATAAACTAACATAGCTGGCGATTTAACTCAAAGTTTTATATTCATGTAAACCAACGTAGTTGACCTGTTTTTTGACTCACACAAACAGTGGACAGGTTGGCTGCTGTTACCCCGTGCGTGTCATCTGGCAACGACCTGCATGCGATACCTTTGTTGAACATAACGGTCTCATGTTAACACAGCGTTCGAGCAGAGACACCTCAAAGGCTGACGTTTCTTTTTGACTTCATGTGTTCATGTTTTAAATATATGATACTTTCGTGCCAGTTAAAGCCTGTCTTTAAGTCTTTAAATGTGTTTAATATTTATTTTAGTTATTCAATTCATATAATGAAAATAGATGCAAAGAAACGTCGGGCTGGGTGTTGTCATTACATTTTGTCACGTAGGCTGCAGCTGTAAATCATACATCGTTATGCATACTGGCACGCTATGAAAATAAAAAAACCTTTCGTTGAAAAATCACTTGAAGGAAGAAAAAAATGAAAGTACCATTTTTTGCCAATGAATGGAATCCCCGTATCAGAAATGGGGGAAGTTACAGCGACGCAGTTAGTCTGTGAGTAGAATAGATTGTGTAGACAACTTCACTGTTTCCACAAAGGTGATGTGCTTTTTAACAGGACTTGGTCAGTGTAATGATATAAATGCTAGCATTCGATTATGGTCAACGGTACCGAAAATGCCCGTTGCACCAGCCATCATAACAAATGTCCCAATATAGGATCGATTTAAACCTCTATATATTTTTATTTCACGTTGACAGTGTAGGCTATTATGTGTATTCCGACGCGAATTACATTTAATTGGGTTACGGCATTCACTTCAACCGAATGAAGTCAAATAGAAACGGCTCGAATTCCTTAATAAGGCTTCTTGATTTTCAAGCTAACTTTCCGAACAGCTGTTTTGTATTGAGTCCTTAAAATGCTACAACACGGTTTTTTTTAAACCAAATAACATTGAACGTGCAATTTATACTCTCCAATCAGCCTAACGTGCATGTCTTTGGACTGTGGGAGGAAACCGGAGTACCCAGAGGAAACCCACGCAGACACGGGGAGAACATGCAAACTCCACTGAATATTCAGACGAACACAAAGAGAAGTGTCAATACAGCATATGTATTTACCAATATGATTGTAAGAAATACACTTGCTCCTGGAGTTGGTCTGTTTAGCCAAGTTATTTCTGCTTTTTCCTCGAACGTAGATACAGTATGCTAATATCGATTGTACGAGGACACCCAGTTTTAGAATCCTGGCTACGCCACTACACATCACGTAGGTATCATTTTGAGATGCAATGGTTAGAGTACGGGAATTTACTAAAGCGCATATTGCTGATTATTGAAACGAACTGGAGAAGTTGAAGTACACACAGAATAAATGCACTTAATCATGACGTCCACTCATCTGCGCCATTTTCCGTAATGAACATTACATTACATTCACATGCAGTTGAAATTGTACTTCCCTCTAGGGTCTTTCAGCGAACTTATCCCTGGTTATGGGTATGCCTTGTTGTACGTCGCTCTGGATAAGAGCGTCTGCCAAATGCCAATAATGTAATGTAATGTAATGAACGTCATTGGAAGATATATGCAATACCAACTTTTGCCAGTAGATGGCAGTCGCGTATTAGAAATGGGAGAGTCATTTGCGACTTGCGTTGAAGTTTTAAGACTGGATATAATGAGTCTCCAGCGAAAATAGTGAACTATTATTGCTTAATGGATGTGATGACACTCCAACAATGAACATATGTGAAAAGTTGTAGCCTCAAAATCAGGCAATGTAGAATTTAATACCTTTATGAAATTATTTAATACATAATTGTATTAAAACATGAACTGTTTGGGCAGCATTTCAAGTTAATTTTAAGGCTGACCATAGCCATACCATTCCAAGATATTAAAAATCAGTTCATAGTTGTGTGTCAGGGCTATAATATCATGCTGACCACATTTTGTGTGAATGTGATGAACCCCCTAAGAAGAGTATTTCAAAGTTTGGTACGTGAAAAAACACTTAAAAACACACAAAATCCAAAATAGCTCACTTCCTGTTGGGAAAAGTTAAGGGATGCAAATGAGAAATGTGTGTGTCTTGAGGAGACCCTTATGCGTACCAGACGTGGTGCATTTACGTGAAAGTATATGTCCACAATATTAGAAAAAAGCCATAGGGGGCGCTGTGTAGCCACGCCCAGATGAATGTGGATATGGATGTGATTGCACTCCAAAAGTGAATATATTTGTAAAATATCAGCCCGATCAGATGATGTAGAACGGAATTAAGCCCACTTCCTGTTTTTGGGCGTAACGTGTGTATTATACGCCTCGCCATTGCCAAACCGTTTGAGATATCAAAAATCCTTTCGTCATTTAGGGTCGGAACTATTCTAAGATCATGACGACTACATTTGGTGTGAATGTGATGAATACCTTAGCAGGAACGCATACAAACATGATAAAAACCTCACGTCCGTTGCCAGATGGTGGCGCTATAACATTGATTTCTTCTTGGTATTTGGATGTGATTACACTCTAACAGTGAACATATTTGTAAAATATCAGCCAGATCAGACAATGTAGACCATGAATTTATGGCAACTTCCTGTTGGCGCGGCGTGACATGAAAATTGTACGCCTCGCCATGACCATACCGTTTGAGATATCAAAAATATCCTATGGAATTAGTATCAGGACTATCCTGAGACCACTTTGACCACATTTCGTGTGAATGCAATGAACCCCCTAGGAGGAGTACTTAAAAGTGTAGTACGTGTAAAATGCACAAAATTCAAAATGGCTGACTTCCTGTTTACATATTTGATTCGATGCGAATGAGAAATGTGTTTGTTCAGAGGAGCCCCACATGCATACCAAATTAGGTGAAGGTAGCTCAAAGTGCCTGTCCACAATAGAAGACAAAGCATTAGGGGGCGCTGTGGAGTCCCTTGGCCACGCCCAGGTCTGAGCATCTGATACATCCTGACAGCCAACACTTCTCATGTGTGTGCAAAATTCTGTGAGTTTCCATCCATGGCAAGCACCTGAAAAATGCAAAATACATTGAAAAAAAAGAGAATAATAATTATAGGGGGCGCTGTCTAGCCACGCCCCGATTAATATGTACATATCTGATATTGTACTGCTACAGTGAACATATTTGTAAAATATCAGCCAGATCGGACGATGTCGAAAAAAAAGTCATTTTTTTGCACGCAATATGTGTACTGTACGACTCGCCATTTCCATACCGTTTGAGATATCAAAAATCCCTTCACAACTTAGCGTAAGGACTATCTTAAGATCATGCTGACCGCATTTGGTGTGAATGTGCTGAATGCCCTAGCAGGAATGCATACAAATATGTTAAAGACCTCACTTCCTGTTGCCAGATGGTGGCGCTATAACATTGACCTGTTCTTGGGATATGGATGTGATTATAGTCCAACAATAAACGTATTTCTAAAATATCAGCCAGATCAGACGATGTAGACCATGAAATTATGGCCACTTCCTGTTGGCGCGGCGTGACATAAAAATTGTACTCCTCCCCATGACCGTCCCGTTTGAGCTATCAAAAATATCCTGGCAATTTAGCATCATGACTATCCTGAGACCATTCTGACCACAGGTGGTGTGAATGCGATGAACCCCCTAGGAGGAGTACTTAAAAGTGTAGTACGTGTAAAACTCAGAAAATCCAAAATGGCTGACTTCCTGTTTGGATATTTGATTAGATCCGAATGAGAAATGTGTTTGGACCGAGGAGCGCTATATGGCCACCAAATTAGGTGCAGGTAGCTCAAAGTGCCTGCCCACAATAGAAGACAATGCGATAGGGGGCGCTGTGGAGTCCCTCGGCGACGCCCAGGTCTGAGCATCTGAGAGCTCCTGACAGCAACCACTTCTGATGTGTGGGCAAAATGTCAAGACTTTTTACGCATGGCAAGGCCCTCAAAAAAGCCCATTTGCCTGAAGAAAAAGAATAATAATAATAATAATAATAATAATAATAATAATAATAATCCTTCCAATAACAATAGGGTCCTTCGCACCCTACGGTGCTTGGGCCCTAATAATAATAATAATAATAATAATAATAATCCTTCCAATAACAATAGGGTCCTTCGCACCCTACGGTGCTTGGGCCCTAATAATAATAATAATAATAATAATCCTTCCAATAACAATAGGGTCCTTCGCACCCTACGGTGCTTGGGCCCTAAATATAGCTGCAAGCAGCAATGAACGGGCCCAAGCACCATGGGCGCAACCGCCTTGGTGGCATAGTTGGGCCAATGACATGTTTCACAATATGTACACACTTTGGAAATAATCACCTTCCTGGACAACGTATAGTCTGCACAGGAATTCCCCTTTGATCAATGAAGATGTTTCTGCTGCTATTGGAATGCATCAATGATATAAGCCTCACTTCCTATTGCCAGATGGTGGCGCTATAATATTGAGCCGTGTATGGTTTATGGATTTGATTTCACTCCAATAATTAACATATTTGTACATTTTCAGCCAAATTGGAAGATGTCACGTAAAATTTAAGCCACTTCCTGTTGCCAGATGGTGGCGGTATAATATTGAGCCGTGTATGGTTCATGGATTTGATTACACTCCAATAATTAACATATTTGTCCATTTTCAGCCAAATTGGAAGATGTCAAGTAAAATTAAAGCCACTTCCTGTTGTCAGATGGTGGCGCTATGCCATTGAGCCTTTCTTGGTATATGGATGAGATTACACTCCAAAAATGAACATGTGTGAAGTTTCTGCCACATCAGACAATGTAGAATGAAACAAAAATTACTTCTTGCTTGCACATTGTAATAATATGCTCCAGTCCTGTATGGAGAGCAGAGATTAATTAATTTCAATAGATTTTACAGCGGGAGGCACAATTTACGCTTGAGAAGTCATTCGGTTATAAATATGCACTCAAAATAAAACCATTGGCGTAAAGAAACTATTCAACTTTATTGTGGCCGTACCGGGGATGGAACCGCGGACCTTGCATGTCTTAATCCACTGTCTGAACCATTAAGCTATACTGCCCTCTTATACACGTACGTTATCTATTGGCCAAAAGTTGTATGTTTCCTTTCATCCTGGTTAAATAATTTCTCTCCGAAGTGTCGGATAATATTGCATTAAACGTCGAGTTAGCCAGCATCATTCTTTTCCATTTCACCGGTAATTATGCTGCCTGAAACGCATTTGTTCAGCCAAATCTAAAGGAGATGCCAAGTCTCTGCCCTCAATCCGGTATTTTCATATTAAGTCAAAAATTCCTAGCGAAATTGTATGTTCTCTTAATTCGTGTTTAATGACAAGCAAAATAAACTAACATATCTGGCGATTTAACTGAAAGTTTTCTATTCATGTAAACAAACGTAGCTGACCTGACAGTGGACAGGCTGGCTGCTGTTAGCCAATGCGCGTCATCTCGCAACGACCTGCATGCCATACCTTTGTTGAACATAACGGTCTCATGTTAACACAGAGTTCGACCACAGCCATCTCAAACGTTAACGTTTCTTTTTGACTTTTGACTCTTTTAAATATATGCTACTCTCCTGCCAGTTAAAGACAGTCATTAAATGTCTTTAATATTTATTTCAGATATTCTATTCAAAAATGAAAATAGATGCAAAGAAACGTCGGGCTGGGTGTTGTCAATACATTTTGTCACGTAGGCTGCAGCTGTAAATCATACATCGTTATGCCTACTGGCTCGCTAGAAAAAAAAAAAAAACCTATCGTTGAAAAATCACTTGAAGGAAGAAAAATATAAAAGTTCCACTTTCTGCCAATAAATGGAATCCCCGTATCAGAAATGGGGGGAAGTTACAGCGACGCAGTTAGTCTGTGAGTAGAATAGATTGTGTAGACAACTTCACTGTTTCCACAAAGGTGATGTGCTTTTTAACAGGACTTGGTCAGTGTAATGATATAAATGCTAGCATTCGATTATGGTCAACGGTACCGAAAATGCCCGTTGCACCAGCCATCATAACAAATGTCCCAATATAGGATCGATTTAAACCTCTATATATTTTTATTTCACGTTGACAGTGTAGGCTATTATGTGTATTCCGACGCGAATTCCATTTAATTGGGTTACGGCATTCACTTCAACCGAATGAAGTCAAATAGAAACGGCTCGAATTCCTTAATAAGGCTTCTTGATTTTCAAGCTAACTTTCCGAACAGCTGTTTTGTATTGAGTCCTTAAAATGCTACAACACGGTTTTTTTTAAACCAAATAACATTGAACGTCACTGCAAGATATATGCAATACTAACTTTTGCCAGTAGATGGCAGTCGCGTATTAGAAATGGGCGAGTCATTTGCGACTTGCGTTGAAGTTTTAAGACTGGATATAATGAGTCTCCAGCGAAAATAGCGAACTATTATTGCTTAATGGATGTGATGACACTCCAACAATGAACATATGTGAAAAGTGTTAGCCTCAAAATCAGGCAATGTAGAATTTAATACCTTTTTGAAATTATTTAATACATAATTGTATTAAAACATAAACTGTTTGGGCAGCATTACAAGTTAATTTTAAGGCTGACCAGAGCCATACCATTCCAAGATATTAAAAATCAGTTCATAGTTGTGTGTCAGGGCTATAATATCATGCTGACCACATTTTGTGTGAATGTGATGAACCCCCTAGGAAGAGTATTTCAAAGTTTGGTACGTGAAAAAACACTTAAAAACACACAAAATCTAAAATAGCTCACTTCCTGTTGGGAAAAGTTAAGGGATGCAAATGAGAAATGTGTGTGTCTTGAGGAGACCCTTATGCCTACCAGACGTGGTGCATTTACGTGAAAGTATATGTCCACAATATTAGAAAAAAGCCATAGGGGGCGCTGTGTAGCCACGCCCAGATGAATGTGGATATGGATGTGATTGCACTCCAAAAGTGAATATATTTGTAAAATATCAGCCCGATCAGATGATTTAGAACGGAATTAAGCCCACTTCCTGTTTTTGGGCGTAACGTGTGTATTATACGCCTCGCCATTGCCAAACCGTTTGAGATATCAAAAATCCTTTCGTCATTTAGGGTCAGGACTATTCTAAAATCATGATGACTACATTTGGTGTGAATGTGATGAATACCTTAGCAGGAACGCATACAAACATGATAAAAACCTCACGTCCGTTGCCAGATGGTGGCGCTATAACATTGATTTCTTCTTGGTATTTGGATGTGATTACACTCTAACAGTGAACATATTTGTAAAATATCAGCCAGATCAGAAAATGTAGACCATGAATTTATGGCTACTTCCTGTTGGCGCGGCGTGACATGAAAATTGTACGCCTCGCCATGACCATACCGTTTGAGATATCAAAAATATCCTTTGGAATTAGTATCATGACTATCCTGAGACCACTTTGACCACATTTCGTGTGAATGCAATGAACCCCCTAGGAGGAGTACTTAAAAGTGTAGTACGTGTAAAATGCACAAAATTCAAAATGGCTGACTTCCTGTTTACATATTTGATTCGATGCGAATGAGAAATGTGTTTGTCCAGAGGAGCCCCACATGCATACCAAATTAGGTGAAGGTAGCTCAAAGTGCCTGTCCACAATAGAAGACAAAGCATTAGGGGGCGCTGTGGAGTCCCTTGACCACGCCCAGGTCTGAGCATCTGATACATCCTGACAGCCAACACTTCTCATGTGTGAGCAAAATTCTGTGAGTTTCCATCCATGGCAAGCACCTCAAAAATGCAAAATACATTGAAAAAAAAGAGAATAATAATTATAGGGGGTGCTGTCTAGCCACGCCCCGATTGATATGTATATATCTGATATTGTACTGCTACAGTGAACATATTTGTAAAATATCAGCCAGATCGGACAATGTCGAAAAAAAAGTCATTTTTTTGCACGCAATATGTGTACTGTACGACTCGCCATTTCCATACCGTTTGAGATATCAAAAATCCCTTCACAACTTAGCGGAAGGACTATCTTAAGATCATGCTGACCGCATTTGGTGTGAATGTGCTGAATGCCCTAGCAGGAATGCATACAAATATGTTAAAGACCTCACTTCCTATTGCCAGATGGTGGCGCTATAACATTGACCTTTTCTTGGGATATGGATGTGATTACACTCCAACAATAAACAAATTTCTAAAATATCAGCCAGATCAGACAATGTAGACCATGAAATTATGGCCACTTCCTGTTGGCGCGGCGTGACATAAAAATTGTACTCCTCCCCATGACCGTCCCGTTTGAGCTATCAAAAATATCCTGGCAATTTAGCATCATGACTATCCTGAGACCATTCTGACCACAGTTGGTGTGAATGCGATGAACCCCCTAGGAGGAGTACTTAAAAGTGTAGTACGTGTAAAACTCAGAAAATCCAAAATGGCTGACTTCCTGTTTGGATATTTGATTAGGTCCGAATAAGAAATGTGTTTGGACCGAGGAGCGCTATTTGGCCACCAAATTAGGTGCAGGTAGCTCAAAGTGCCTGCCCACAATAGAAGACAATGCGATAGGGGGCGCTGTGGAGTCCCTCGGCGACGCCCAGGTCTGAGCATCTGAGAGCTCCTGACAGCAACCACTTCTGATGTGTCTGCAAAATGTCAAGACTTTTTACGTATGACAAGGCCCTCAAAAAATCCCATTTGCCTGAAGAAAAAGAATAATAATAATAAATATAGCTGCAAGCAGCAATGAACGGGCCCAAGCACCATGGGCGCAACCGCCTTGGTGGCACAGTTGTGCCAATGACATGTTTCACAATATGTACACACTTTGGAAATAATCAGCTCCCTGGACAACGTATAGTGTGCACAGGAATTCCCCTTTGATCAAAGAAGATGTTGCTGCTGCTATTGGAATGCATCAATTATATAAGCCTCACTTCCTATTGCCAGATGGTGGCGCTATAATATTGAGCTGTGTATGGTTTATGGATTTGATTTCACTCCAAAAATGAACATATTTGTACATTTTCAGACAAATTGGAAGATGTCGAGTAAAATTAAAGCCACTTCCTGTTGCCAGATGGTGGTGCTATAACATTGAGCAATTTTTGGTATATGGATTTAATTACACTCCAATAATAAAAATATTTCTACATTTTCAGCCACATCGGAAGATGTCGAGTGAAATTAAGGCCACTTGCTGTTGCCAGATGGTGGCGCTATGCCATTGAGCCTTTATTGGTATATGGATGAGATTACACTCCAAAAATGAACATGTGTGAAGTTTCAGCCTCATCAGACAATGTAGAATGAAATAAAAACAACTTCTTGCTTGCACATTGTGATAACATGCTACAGTCCTGTCTGGAGAGCAGAGATGAATTAATTTCCATAGATTTGACAGCGGGAGGAACAATTTATGCTTGAATAGTCATTCGGTTATAAATATGCACTCAAAATAAAACCATTGGCTTAAAGAAACTATTCAACTTTATTGTGCTTTATTGTGTTTAATCCACTGCCTGAACTATTAAATTATACTGCCCTCTTATACACGTACGCCATCTATTGGCCAAAAGTTGTATGTTTCTTTTTATCTTGGTTAAATAATTTCTCTACGAAGTGTCTGATAATATTGCATTAAACGTCTCGTTAGCCAGCATCATTCTTTTCCATTTCACCGGTAATTATGCTGCCTGAAACGCATTTGTTCAGCCAAATCTAAAGGAGATGCCAAGTCTCTGCCCTCAATCCGGTATTTTCATATTAAGTCAAAAATTCCTTGCGAAATTGTATGTTCTCTTAATTCGTGTTTAATGACAAGCAAAATAAACTAACATAGCTGGCGATTTAACTGAAAGTTTTCTATTCTTGTAAACCAACGTAGCTGACCTGTTTTTTGACTCACACAGACAGTGGACAGGCTGGCTGCTGTTAGCCCATGCCTGTCATCTCGCAAGGACCTGCATGCGATACCTTTGTTGAACATAACGGTCTCATGTTAACACAGAGTTCGACCAGAGCCACCTCAGACGCTCACGTTTCTTTTTGACTTCATGTCTTACTCTTTTAAATATATGATACTCTCCTGCCAGTTAAAGACAGTAATTAAATGTCTTTAATATTTATTTCAGATATTCAATTCATATAATGAAAATAGATGCAAAGAAACGTCGGGCTGGGTGTTGTCAATACATTTTGTCACGTAGGCTGCAGCTGTAAATCATACATCGTTATGCCTACTGCTGCTAGAAAAAAACAAAAACCTATCGTTGAAAAATCACTTGAAGGAATAAAAAAAATAAAAAAACCACTTTCTACCAATAAATGGAATCCCCGTATCAGAAATGGGGGGAAGTTACAGCGACGCAGTTAGTCTGTGAGTAGAATAGATTGTGTAGACAACTTCACTGTTTCCACAAATGAACCAAAAATGTGCTTTTTAACAGGACTTGGTCAGTGTAATGATATAAATGCTAGCATTCGGTTATGGTTAACGGTACCGAAAATGCCCGTTGCACCAGCCATCATAACAAATGTCCCAATATAGGATCGATTTAAACCTCTATATATTTTTATTTCACGTTGACAGTGTAGGCTATTATGTGTATTCCGACGCGAATTACATTTAATTGGGTTACGGCATTCACTTCAATCGAATGAAGTCAAATAGAAACGGCTCGAATTCCTGAATAAGGCTTCTTGGTTTTCAAGCTAACTTTCCGAACAGCTGTTTTGTATTGAGAACTTAAAATGCTACAATACATTTTTTTTAAAACCTAATAACATTGAACGTCAATGCAAGATATGCATTATATGTGTTAATCTTTTAAATATATGATACTTTCCTGCCAGTTAAAGCCTGTCTTTAAGTCTTTAAATGTCTTTAATATTTATTTCAGTTATTCAATTCATATAATGAAAATAGATGCAAAGAAACGTCGGGCTGGGTGTTGTCAATACATTTTGTCACGTAGGGTGCAGCTGTAAATCATACATCGGTATGCCTATTGGTTCGCTAGAAAAAAACAAAAACCTATCGTTGAAAAATCACTTGAAGGACGAAAAAAATCAAAGTACCACTTTTTTGCAGATAAATGGAATCCCCGTATCAGAAATGGCGGGGAGTTACAGCGACGCAGTTAGTCTGTGAGTTGAATAGATTGTGTAGACAAATTCACTGTTTCCACAAATGAACCAAAAATGTGCTTTTTAACAGGAATTGGTCAGTGTAATGATATAAATGCTAGCATTCGATTATGGTCAACGGTACTGAAAATGCCCGTTGCCCCAGCCATCATAACAGATGTCCCAATACAGGATCGATTTAAACCTCTATATATTTTTATTTCACGTTGACAGTGTAGGCTATTATGTGTATTCCGACGCGAATTACATTTAATTGGGTTACGACATTCACTTCAATCGAATGAAGTCAAATAGAAACGGCTCGAATTCCTTTATAAGGCTTCTTGGTTTTCAAGCCAACTTTCCGAACAGCTGTTTTGTTTTGAGTCCTTAAAATGCTACACTACTTTTTTTTTTAAACCAAATAACATTGAACGTCAATGCAAGATATGCATTATATGTGTTAATCTTTTAAATATATAATTCTTTCCTGCCAGTAAAAGCCTGTCTTTTATGTTAGTTATTCAATCCATATAATTAAGGTAGATGAGAAAAAACGTTGCTGTGGGCTGGGTGTTGTCAGTACATTTTGTCACGTAGGCTGCCGCTGTTACTCATACATCGTTATGGTTACTGGCTCGCAAAAAGAAACAATCACTTTATCCAAGAAAAAGAGAAACAATACCAACTTTTGGCAGTAGATGGCAGTCGCGTATTAGAAATGGGAGAGTCAGTTGCGACTTGCGTTGAAGTTTTAAGACTGGATATAATGGGTCTCCAGCGAAAATAGTGAACTATTAATGCTTAATGCATGTGATGACACTCCAACAATGAACATATGTGAAAAGATGTAGCCTCAAAATCAGGCAATGTAGAATTTAATACCTTTTTGAAATTATTTAATATATAATTTTCCTATTTGGGCAGCATTAAAAGTTAATTTTAAGGCTGACCATAGCCATACCATTCCAAGATATTAAAAATCAGTTCATAGTTGTGTGTCAGGGCTATAATATCATGCTGACCACATTTTGTGTGAATGTGATGAACCCCCTAGGAAGAGTATTTCAAACTTTGGTACGTGAAAAAACACTTAAAAACACACAAAATCTAAAATAGCTCACTTCCTGTTGGGAAAAGTTAAGGGATGCAAATGAGAAATGTGTGTGTCTTGAGGAGACCCTTATGCCTACCAGACGTGGTGCATTTATGTGAAAGTATATGTCCACAATATTAGAAAAAAGCCATAGGGGGTGCTGTGTAGCCAGGCCCAGATGAATGTGGATATGGATGTGATTGCACTCCAAAAGTGAATATATTTGTAAAATATCAGCCCGATCAGATGATGTAGAACGGAAATAAGCCCACTTCCTGTTTTTGGGCGTGAAGTGTGTATTATACGCCTCGCCATTGCCAAACCGTTTGAGATATCAAAAATCCTTTCGTCATTTAGGGTCAGGACTATTCTAAGATCATGATGACTACATTTGGTGTGAATGTGATGAATACCCTAGCAGGAACGCATACAAACATGATAAAAACCTCACTTCCTGTTGCCAGATGGTGGCGCTATAACATTGATTTCTTCTTGGTATATGGATGTGATTACACTCTAACAGTGAACATATTTGTAAAATATCAGCCAGATCAGACAATGTTGACCATGAATTTATGGCTACTTCCTGTTGGCGCGGCGTGACATGAAAATTGTATGCCTCGCCATGACCATACCGTTTGAGATATCAAAAATATCCTTTGGAATTAGTATCATGACTATCCTGAGACCACTTTGACCACATTTCGTGTGAATGCAATGAACTCCCTAGGAGGAGTACTTAAAAGTGTAGTACGTGTAAAATGCACAAAATTCAAAATGGCTGACTTCCTGTTCACATATATGATTTGATGCGAATGCGAAATGTGTTTGTCCAGAGGAGGCCCAGAGGCATTCCAAATTAGGTGAAGGTAGCTCAAAGTGCCTGTCCAAAATAGAAGACAAAGCATTAGGGGGCGCTGTGGAGTCCCTCGGCCACACCCAGGTCTGAGCATCTGATACATCCTGACAGCCAACACTTCTCATGTGTGTGCAAAATTCCGTGAGTTTTCATCCATGGCAAGCACCTCAAAAATGCTAAATGCATTGAAAAAAAAGAGAATAATAATTATAGGGGGCGCTGTCTAGCCACGCCCCGATTGATATGTATATATTTCATATTGTACTCCAACAGTGAACATATTTGTAAAATATCAGCCAGATCGGACGATGTCGAAAAAAAAGTCATTTTTTTGCACGCAATATGTGTACTGTACGACTCGCCATTTCCATACCGTTTGAGATATCAAAAATCCCTTCACAGCTTATGGTCATGACTATCTTAAGATCATGCTGACTACATTTCGTGTGAATGTGATGAATGCCCTAGCAGGAAGGCATACAAATATGATAAAGACCTCACTTCCTGTTGCCAGATGGTGGCGCTATAACATTGAGCCGTTCTTGGGATATGGATGTAATTATACTCCAACAATAAATGTATTTCTAAAATATCAGCCAGATCAGACAATGTGGACCATGAAATTATGCCCACTTCCTGTCGGCGCGGCGTGACATAAAAATTCTACGCCTCCCAAGGACCGTCCCGTTTGAGCTATCAAAAATATCCTGGCAATTTAGCATCATGCATATCCTATGACCATTCTGACTACAGGTGGTCTGAATGTGATGAACCCCCTAGGAGGAGTACTTAAAAGTGCAGTACGTGTAAAACGCACAAAATCCAAAATGGCTGACTTCCTGTTTGTATATTTGATTAGATGCGAATTAGAAATGTGTTTGTTCCGAGGAGTGCTATATGCGTACTAAATTTGGTTAAGGTAGCTCAAAGTGCCTGCCCACAATAGATGACAATGCGATAGGGGGCGCTGTGGAGTCCCTCGGCCACGCCCAGGTCTGAGCATCTAAGCGATCCTGAAGGTCCTCATTTCTGATGTGTGTGCAAAATTCCCAGACTTTTTATGCATGGCAAGCACCTCAAAAAGGCCCATTTGCATATAGAAAAAAGAATAATAATAATAAATATAGCTGCAAGCAGCAATGAACGGGCCCAAGCACCATGGGCGCAACCGCCTTGGTGGCATAGTTGTGCCAATGACATGTTTAACAATATGTACACACTTTGGAAATAATCACCTTCCTTGGCAATGTATAGTATACACAGGAATTCCCCTTTGATCAATGAAGATGGTGGTGTTGCTATTGGAATGCATCAATGATATGAGACTCACTTCCTGTTGTCAGATGGTGGCGCTATGATATTGAGCCGTGTATGGTTTTTGAATTTGATTACACTCCAATAATAAACCTATTTCAAAATTTTCAGCCACATCGGAAGATGTTGAGTGAAATTAAGGTCAATTCAATGTTCTAGTTTCCAGATGGTGGCGCTATAACATTGAGTCGTTTTTGGAATATGGATTTAATTACACTCCAACAATATACCTATTTCTAAATTTTCGGCCACATCGGAAGATGTCAAGTAAAATTAAAGCCACTTCCTGTTGCCAGATGGTGGCGCTAAAACATTGAGTCATTTTTGGGATATGGATGTGATTACACTCCCACAACGAACATATGTGTGTAATATCAATCAGATCAGACCATCTAGAATGAAATTACGACCACTTCCTGTTGCCGCGGCGAGACCTCAAATTGTACGCCTCGCCATAGCCGTACCGTTTCACACATCAGAAATATCCTTTCAATTTAGCATCAGGATTATCCTGAGACCATTCTCACCACATTTGGTGTGAATGTGATGAACTCCCTAGGAGGAGTATTTCAGAGTTTGGTACGTGTAAAAACACTTAAAAACACACAAAATCCAGAATAGCTCACTTCCTGTTTGGAAAAGTTAAGGGATGCAAATGAGAAATGTGTGTGTCTTGAGGAGACCCATATGCATACCATATTCGGTGAATTTACGTGAAAGTATATGTCCACAATATTAGAAAAGAACCATAGGGGGCGCTGCGTAGCCACGCCCAGATGAATGTGGATATGGATGTGATTGCACTCCAACAGTGAATATATCTGTAAAATTTCAGCCCAATCAGACGATGTAGAACGGAATTAAGCCCACTTCCTGTTTTCGCTCGTAACGTGTGTATTGTACGCCTCGCCATTGCCAAACCATTTGAGATATTAAAAATCCGTTTGGCTTTTAGGGTCAGGACTATCCTAAGATCATGCTGACTTCATTTGGTGTGAATGTGATGAATACCCTAGCAGGAACACATACAAATATGATAAAAACCTCACTTCCTGTTGCCAGATGGTGGCGCTATAACATTGACTTCTTCTTGGGACATGGATGTGAGTATACTCACACAATGAACATATTTGTAAAATATCAGCCAGATCAGACGATGTAAACCACAAAATTATGGCCACTTCCTTTTGGCGCGGCGTGACATAAAAATTGTACGCCTCGCCATGACCATACCGTTTCAGATATCAAAAATATCCTGGCAATTTAGAATCATGACTATCTTGAGACCATTCTTACCACATTTGGTGTGAATGCGATGAACCGCCTAGGAGGAGTATTTAAAAGTGTAGTACATGTGAAAACGCACAAAATTCAAAATGGCTGACTTCCTGTTCGCATATTTGCATCAATGCGAATGAGAAATGTGTTTCAATTGAGGAGCCACACATGCCTACCAAATGATGTTCATGTAGCTCAAAGTGCCTGCCCACAATAGACAACAATGCGGGGGGGGGGGGGGACAGCGCAATAGGGGGCGCTGTGGAGTCCCTCGGCCACACCCAGGTCTGAGCATCTGATAGATCCTGACGGCCACCACTTCTGATGTGTCTGCAAAATTCCAAGACTTTTTAGCCAGGGCAAGGCCCTCAAAAATGCCCATTTGACGGAAGAGAAAGAATAATAATAATAATAATAATAATAATAATAATAATAAATATAGCTGCAAGCAGCAATGAACGGGCCCAAGCACCATGGGCGCAACCGCCTTGGTGGCATAGTTGCGCCAATGACATGTTTCACAATATGTACACACTTTGGAAATAATCACCTTCCTGGACAACGTATAGTGTGCACAGGAATTCCCCTTTGATCAATGAAGATGTTGCTGCTGCTATTGGAATGCATCAATGATATAAGCCTCACTTCCTATTGCCAGATGGTGGCGCTATAATATTGAGCCGTGTATGGTTCATGGATTTGATTACACTCCAATAATTAACATATTTGTACATTTTCAGCCAAATTGGAAGATGTCAAGTAAAATTAAAGCCACTTCCTGTTCCCAGATGGTGGCGCTATGCCATTGAGCCTTTCTTGGTATATGGATGAGATTACACTCCAAAAATGAACATGTGTGAAGTTTCAGCCACATCAGACAATGTAGAATGAAACAAAAATTACTTCTTGCTTGCACAGTGTAATAATATGCTCCAGTCCTGTATGGAGAGCAGAGATGAATTAATTTCAATAGATTTTACAGCGGGAGGCACAATTTACGCTTGAGAAGTCATTCGGTTATAAATATGCACTCAAAATAAAACCATTGGCGTAAAGAAACTATTCAACTTTATTGTGGCCGCACCGGGGATGGAACCGCGGACCTTGCATGTCTTAATCCACTGTCTGAACCATTAAGTTATACTGCCCTCTTATACACGTACGCCATCTATTGGCCAAAAGTTGTATGTTTCCTTTTATCCTGGTTAAATAATTTTTCTCCGAAGTGTCGGATAATATTGCATTAAACGTCGAGTTAGCCAGCATCATTCTTTTCCATTTCACCGGTAATTATGCTGCCTGAAATGCATTTGTTCAGCCAAATCTAAAGGAGATGCCAAGTCTCTGCCCTCAATCCGGTATTTTCATATTAAGTCAAAAATTCCTAGCGAAATTGTATGTTCTCTTAATTCGTGTTTAATGACAAGCAAAATAAACTAACATATCTGGCGATTTAACTGAAAGTTTTCTATTCATGTAAACAAACGTAGCTGACCTGTTTTTTGACTCACACAGACAGTGGACAGGCTGGCTGCTGTTAGCCAATGCGCGTCATCTCGCAACGACCTGCATGCCATACCTTTGTTGAACATAACGGTCTCATGTTAACACAGAGTTCGACCAGAGCCATCTCAAACGTTAACGTTTCTTTTTGACTTTTGACTCTTTTAAATATATGCTACTCTCCTGCCAGTTAAAGACAGTCATTAAATGTCTTTAATATTTATTTCAGATATTCTATTCAAAAATGAAAATAGATGCAAAGAAACGTCGGGCTGGGTGTTGTCAATACATTTTGTCACGTAAGCTGCAGCTGTAAATCATACATCGTTATGCCTACTGGCTCGCTAGAAAAAAAAAAAAAAACCTATCGTTGAAAAATCACTTGAAGGAAGAAAAATATAAAAGTTCCACTTTCTGCCAATAAATGGAATCCCCGTATCAGAAATGGGGGGAAGTTACAGCGACGCAGTTAGTCTGTGAGTAGAATAGATTGTGTAGACAACTTCACTGTTTCCACAAAGGAACCAAAAATGTGCTTTTTAACAGGACTTGGTCAGTCTAATGATATAAATGCTAGCATTCGATTATGGTCAACGGTACCGAAAATGCGCGTTGCACCAGCCATCATAACAAATGTCCCAATATAGGATCGATTTAAACCTCTATATATTTTTATTTCACGTTGACAGTGTAGGCTATTATGTGTATTCCGACGCGAATTACATTTAATTGGGTTACGGCATTCACTTCAATCGAATGAAGTCAAATAGAAACGGCTCGAATTCCTTAATAAGGCTTCTTGGTTTTCAAGCTAACTTTCCGAACAGCTGTTTTGTATTGAGTCCTTAAAATGCTACAACACGATTTTTTTTAAACCAAATAACATTGAACGTCATTGCAAGATATGCATTATATGTGTTAATCTTTGAAATATATGCTACTTTCCTGCCAGTAAAAGCCTGTCTTTTATTTTAGTTATTCAATCCATATAATTAAGGTAGATGAGAAAAAACGTTGCTGTGGGCTGGGTGTTGTCAGTAAATTTTATTACGTAGGCTGCCGCTGTTACTCATACATCGTTATGGTTACTGGCTCGCAAAAAGAAACAAAACTTGTCATTGACGAATTACTTGAGAAACAATACCAACTTTTGCCAGTAGATGGCAGTCGCGTATTAGAAATGGGAGAGTCATTTGCGACTTGCGTTGAAGTTTTAAGACTGGATATAATGAGTCCCCAGCGAAAATAGTGAACTATTATTGCTTAATGGATGTGATGACACTCCAACAATGAACATATGTGAAAAGTGTTAGCCTCAAAATCAGGCAATGTAGAATTGAATACCTTTTTAAAATTATTTAATACATAATTGTATTAAAACATGAACTGTTTGGGCAGCATTACAAGTTAATTTTAAGGCTGACCATAGCCATACCATTCCAAGATATTAAAAATCAGTTCATAGTTGTGTGTCAGGGCTATAATATCATGCTGACCACATTTTGTGTGAATGTGATGAACCCCCTAGGAAGAGTATTTCAAAGTTTGGTACGTAAAAAAACACTTAAAAACACACAAAATCCAAAATAGCTCACTTCCTGTTGGGAAAAGTTAAGGGATGCAAATGAGAAATGTGTGTGTCTTGAGGAGACCCTTATGCCTACCAGACGTGGTGCATTTACGTGAAAGTATATGTCCACAATATTAGAAAAAAGCCATAGGGGGCGCTGTGTAGCCACGCCCAGATGAATGTGGATATGGATGTGATTGCACTCCAAAAGTGAATATATTTGTAAAATATCAGCCCGATCAGATGATGTAGAACGGAATTAAGCCCACTTCCTGTTTTTGGGCGTAACGTGTGTATTATACGCCTCGCCATTGCCAAACCGTTTGAGATATCAAAAATCCTTTCGTCATTTAGGGTCAGGACTATTCTAAGATCATGATGACTACATTTGGTGTGAATGTGATGAATACCTTAGCAGGAACGCATACAAACATGATAAAAACATCACGTCCGTTGCCAGATGGTGGCGCTATAACATTGATTTCTTCTTGGTATTTGGATGTGATTACACTCTAACAGTGAACATATTTGTAAAATATCAGCCAGATCAGACAATGTAGACCATGAATTTATGGCTACTTCCTGTTGGCGCGGCGTGACATGAAAATTGTACGCCTCGCCATGACCATGCCGT
The DNA here is from genome assembly GCF_963514075.1 of Conger conger. Classification (NCBI taxonomy): domain Eukaryota; kingdom Metazoa; phylum Chordata; class Actinopteri; order Anguilliformes; family Congridae; genus Conger; species Conger conger. Next base: position 35,623,929 of record NC_083761.1, read on the forward strand.
TTGAGATATCAAAAATATCCTTTGGAATTAGTTTCATGACTGTCCTGAGACCAATTTGACCACATTTCGTGTGAATGCAATGAACCCCCTAGGAGGAGTACTTAAAAGTGTAGTACGTGTAAAATGCACAAAATTCAAAATGGCTGACTTCCTGTTTACATATTTGATTCGATGCGAATGAGAAATGTGTTTGTCCAGAGGAGCCCCAAATGCATACCAAATTAGGTGAAGGTAGCTCAAAGTGCCTGTCCACAATAGAAGACAAAGCATTAGGGGGCGCTGTGGAGTCCCTTGGCAACGCCCAGGTCTGAGCATCTGACACTTCCTGACAGCCAACACTTCTCATGTGTGTGCAAAATTCTGTGAGTTTCCATCCATGGCAAGCACCTCAAAAATGCAAAATACATTGAAAAAAAAGAATAATAATTATAGGGGGCGCTGTCTAGCCACGCCCCGATTGATATGTATATATCTGATATTGTACTGCTACAGTGAACATATTTGTAAAATATCAGCCAGATCGGACGATGTCGAAAAAAAAGTCATTTTTTTGCACGCAATATGTGTACTGTACGACTCGCCATTTCCATACCGTTTGAGATATCAAAAATCCCTTCACAACTGAGCGTAAGGACTATGTTAAGATCATGCTGACCGCATTTGGTGTGAATGTGCTGAATGCCCTAGCAGGAATGCATACAAATATGTTAAAGACCTCACTTCCTATTGCCAGATGGTGGCGCTATAACATTGACCTGTTCTTGGGATATGGATGTGATTACACTCCAACAATAAACAAATTTCTAAAATATCAGCCAGATCAGACAATGTAGACCATGAAATTATGGCCACTTCCTGTTGGCGTGGCGTGACATAAAAATTGTAATCCTCCCCGTGACTGTCCCATTTGAGCTATCAAAAATATCCTGGCAATTTAGCATCATGACTATCCTGAGACCATTCTGACCACAGTTGGTGTGAATGCGATGAACCCCCTAGGAGGAGTACTTAAAAGTGTAGTACGTGTAAAACTCAGAAAATCCAAAATGGCTGACTTCCTGTTTGGATATTTGATTAGATCCGAATGAGAAATGTGTTTGGACCGAGGAGCGCTATTTGGCCACCAAATTAGGTGCAGGTACCTCAAAGTGCCTGCCCACAATAGAAGACAATGCGATAGGGGGCGCTGTGGAGTCCCTCGGCCACGCCCAGGTCTGAGCATCTGAGAGCTCCTGACAGCAACCACTTCTGATGTGTGTGCAAAATGTCAAGACTTTTTACCCATGGCAAGGCCCTCAAAAAAGCCCATTTGCCTGAAGAAAAAGAATAATAATAATAATAATAATAATAATAATAATAATAATAATCCTTCCAATAACAATAGGGTCCTTCGCACCCTACGGTGCTTGGGCCCTAATAATAATCTTTACAATAACAATAGGGTCCTTCGCACCCTACGGTGCTTGGGCCCTAAATATAGCTGCAAGCAGCAATGAACGGGCCCAAGCACCATGGGCGCATCCGCCTTGGTGGCATAGTTGTGCCAATGACATGTTTCACAACATGTACACACTTTGGAAATAATCACCTTCCTGGACAACGTATAGTGTGCACAGGAATTCCCCTTTGATCAATGAAGATGTTGGTGCTGCTATTGGAATGCATCAATGATATAAGCCTCACTTCCTGTTGCCAGATGCTGGCGCTATAATATTGAACCATGTATGGTTTTTGAATGTGATTACACTCCAATAATAAACCTATTTCTAAATTCTAAGCCACATCAGAAGATGTTGAGTGAAATTAAGGCTGCTTCCTGTTGCCAGCAGGTGGCGATGTGACATTGAGCATTTATTGGAACATGGATGTGATTATAATCCAACATGGAACATATCTCTAAAGCAGGGGTCACCAACACGGTGCCCGCGGGCACCAGGTCGCCCCCAAGGACCACATGAGTCACCCGCAGGCCTGTTCTAAAAATAGCACAACTCACTAGTGAGCTGCATCTAAAATTTAATTTTATTCTGTTGCTATTTTTTTTTAATCACACTTGCATTTATATAGATTTAAAAATGACAATATCTTAAAAATATGTTTACTATCCATGAAGTTGAAAAGTTTAGGTGAACTCTGACCTACTCTAGTTCAAAGGTCAGTATTGTGCACATGACAAAACAAACTGGTAGCGCTTAGTATGACTCAGTACCCATGAAGTAGCTCTCAGTTTCAAAAAGGTTGGTGACCCCTGCTCTAAAGCGTCAGCAAAATCAGACGATGTGAAATGAAATGAAGCCACACTTCCTGTTCCCAGGAGGTGGTGCTATGCCATTGAGCCTTTATTGGGATATGGATGAGATTACATTCCAAAAATGAACATGAGTGAAGTTTCAGCCACATGAGACAATGTAGAATGAAACAAAAATAACTTCTAGCTTGAACATTGTGATAACATGCTACAGTCCTGTATGGAGAGCAGAGATTAATTAATTTCCATAGTTTTTACACGGGGAGGCACAATATATGCTTGAAAAGTCATTAGGCTATAGATATGCACTCAAAATAAAACCATTACCTTCAAGAAACTGTTCAATTTTATTGTGGCTGCACCGGGGATGGAACCGCTGAATTTGCGTGCCTTAATCCACCGCCCGAACCATTACGCTGCACTGCACGCTGATACACGGGTGCCATCTATTGGCCAAAAGTTGTATGTTTCTTTTTATCTTGGTTAAATAATTTCTCTCCGAAGTGTCGGATAATATTGCATGAAACGTCTAGTTAGCCAGCATCATTCTTTTCCATTTCACCGGTAATTATGCTGCCTGAAACGCATTTGTTCAGCCAAATCTAAAAGAGATGCCAACTCTCTGCCCTCAATACAGTATTTTCATATTAAGTTACCATTCCTAGCGAAATTGTATGTTCTCTTAATTCGTGTTTAATGACAAGCCTAATAAACAAACATAGCTGGCGATTTAACTGAAAGTTTTATATTCATGTAAACCAACGTAGTTGACCTGTTTTTTGACTCACACAAACAGTGGACAGGTTGGCTGCTGTTACCCCGTGCGTGTCATCTGGCAACGACCTGCATGCGATACCTTTGTTGAACATAACGGTCTCATGTTAACACAGCGTTCGAGCAGACACCTCAAACGCTGACGTTTCTTTTTGACTTCATGTGTTCATGTTTTAAATATATGATACTCTCGTGCCAGTTAAAGCCTGTCTTTAAGTCTTTAAATGTGTTTAATATTTATTTTAGTTATTCAATTCATATAATGAAAATAGATGCAAAGAAACGTCGGGCTGGGTGTTGTCATTACATTTTGTCACGTAGGCTGCAGCTGTAAATCATACATCGTTATGCATACTGGCACGCTATAAAAATAAAAAAAACCTATCGTTGAAAAATCACTTGAAGGAAGAAAAAAATGAAAGTACCATTTTTTGCCAATGAATGGAATCCCCGTATCAGAAATGGGGGAAGTTACAGCGACGCAGTTAGTCTGTGATTAGAGTAGACCGTGTAGACAACTTCACTGTTTCCAGAAGGGAGCTTAAAATATGCTTTTTAACGGTACTTGGTCAGTGTAATGATATAAATGCTAGCATTCGATTATGGTCAACATTACCGAAAATGCCCGTTGCACCAGCCATCATAACAAAGTCCCAATATAGGATCGATTTAAACCTCTATATATTTTTATTTCACGTTGACAGTGTAGGCTATTATGTGTATTTCTACGCGAATTACTAATTGGGTTACGGCATTCACTTCAATCGAATGAAGTCAAATAGAAACGGCTCGAATTCCTTAATAAGGCTTCTTGGTTTTCAAACTAACTTTCCGAACAGCCGTTTTGTATTGAGTCCTTAAAATGCTACAATACGATTTTTTAACACCATTTAACGTCAATGCAAGATATGCATTACATGTGTTAATCTTTTACATATATGATACTTTCCTGCCAGTAAAAGCCTGTTTTTTATTTTAGTTATTCAATCGAGTTAATTAAGGTAGATGAGAAAAAACGTTGCTGTGGGCTGGGTGTTGTCAGTACATTTAGTCACGTAGGCTGCCGCTGTTACTCATACATCGTTATGGTTACTGGCTCGCAAAAATTAATAAAACCTGTCGTTGAGAAATCACTTTATCCCAGAATACGAGAAACAATACCTTTTTTTTGCCAATAGATGGCAGTCGCGTATTAGAAATGGGAGAGTCAGTTGCGACTTGCGTTGAAGTTTTAAGACTGGATATAATGAGTCTCCAGCGAAAATCGTGAACTATTATTGCTTAATGGATGTGATTATACTCCAACAATAAACGTATTTCTAAAATATCAGCCAGATCAGACGATGTCGACCATGAAATTACGGCCACTTCCTGTTGGCGTGGCGTGACATAAAAATTGTAATCCTCCCCGTGACTGTCCCGTTTGAGCTATAAAAAATATCCTGGCAATTTAGTATCATGACTATCCTGAGACCATTCTGACCACAGTTGGTGTGAATGCGATGAACCCCCTAGGAGGAGTACTTAAAAGTGTAGAACGTGTAAAACGCATAAAATCCAAAATGGCTGACTTCCTGTTTGCATATTTGATTAGATGCAAATTTGAAATGTGTTTGGCCTGAGGAGTGCTATATGCACACTAAATATGGTGCAGGTAGCTCAAAGTGCCTGCCCACAATAGAAGACAATGCGATAGGGGGCGCTGTGGAGTCCCTCAGCGACGCCCAGGTCTGAGCATCTGAGAGATCCTGACAGCCACCAATTCTGATGTGTGTGCAAAATTCCGTGAGTTTTCATTCATGGCAAGCACCTCAAAAATGCACAAAACATTGAAAAAAAAAGAATAATAATAATAAATATAGCTGCAAGCAGCAATGAACGGGCCCAAGCCCCATGGGGGCAACCGCCTTGGTGGCATAGTTCTGCCAATGACATGTTTCACAACATGTACACACTTTGGAAATAATCACCTTCCTGGACAACGTATAGTGTGCACAGGAATTTCCCTTTGATCAATGAAGATGTTGGCGCTGCTATTGGAATGCATCAATGATATAAGCCTCACTTCCTGTTGCCAGATGGTGGCGCTATATTATTGATCCGTGTATGTTTTTTGAATTTGATTACACTCCAGAAATAAACATATTTGTACATTTTCAGCCACATCGGAAGATGTTCAGCGAAATTAAGGTAAATTCCTGTTTCCAGATGATGCTGCTATAACATTGAGTCGTTTTTGGAATATGGATTTGATTACACTCCAACACTGAGCATCTGTGTAAAGTTGCAGTCACATCAGACATTGGAGAATTTAAGTATGACCACTTCCTGTTTGTCTGGCATGATGTGTTTTTTATGTGCCTGACCATAGCTATATCATCCCAGTAAATCAAAAATCTGTTTTGTCAGAACCATCCTAGCATCATGCTGACCACATTTACCGTGAATGTCATGAACCCATTGAAAAATAATGCTTAAGAATGCAATATAAGGCTCACTTCCTGTTGCCAGCAGGTGGCGCTTTGCCATTTAGCCTTTATTGGAAAATGGATGAGATTACACTCCAAAAATGAACGTGTGAAGTTTCAGCCACATCAGACAATGTAGAATGAAATAAAAATAACGTCTTGCTTGCACATTGTGATAACATGCTACAGTCCTGTATGGAGAGCAGAGATTAATTAATTTCCATAGTTTTTACACGGGGAGGCACAATTTATGCTTGAAAAGTCATTAGGCCATAAACATGCACTCAAAATGAAAACAATTGGCTTCAAGAAACTATTCAAATTCATTGTGGCTGCAGCGGGGATCGAACGGCTGAATTTGCGTGCCTTAATCCACCGCCCTAACCATTACGCTATACTGCCCGCTTATACACGGGTGCCATCTATTGGCCAAATGTCTCCTTTTATCTTGGTTTAATAATTTCTCTACGAAGTGTCGGATAATATTGCACGAAACGTCTAGTTAACCTGCATCATTCTTTTCCATTTCACTGGTAATTATGCTGCCTGAAACGCATTTGTTCAGCCAAATCTAAAAGAGATGCCAACTCTCTGCCCTCAATACAGTATTTTCATATTAATTTACCATTCCTAGCGAAATTGTATGTTCTCTTAATTCGTGTTTAATGACAAGCCTAATAAACTAACATAGCTGGCGATTTAACTGAAAGTTTTCTATTCATGTAAACCAACGTAGCTGACCTGTTTTTTGACTCACACAGACAGTGGACTGGCTGGCTGCTGTTAGCCCGTGCGTGTCATCTCGCAACGACCTGCATGTGATACCTTTGTTGAACAAAACGGTCTCATGTTAACACAGCGTTCGAGCAGAGCCACCTCAGACGCTAAAGTTTCTTTTTGACTTCATGTGTTAATCTTTTAAAAATATGATACTCTCCTGCCAGTTAAAGCCTGTCTTTAAGTCTTTAAATGTCTTTAATATTTATTTTAGTTATTCAATTCAGGTAATGAAAATAGATGCAAAGAAACGTCGGGCTGGGTGTTGTCAATACATTTTGTCACGTAGGCTGCAGCTGTGAATCATACATCGTTATGCCTACTGGCTCGCTAGAAAAAAACAAAAACCTATCGTTGAAAAATCACTTGAAGGAAGAAAAAAATGAAAGTACCACTTTCAGCCAATAAATTGAATCGCCGTATCAGAAATGGGGGGAAGTTACAGCGACGCAGTTACTCTGTGAGTAGAACAGATTGTGTAGACAACTTCACTGTTTCCACAAAGGAACCAAAAATGTGCTTTTTAACAGGACTTGGTCAGTGTAATGATATAAATGCTAGCATTCGATTATGGTCAACGGTACCGAAAATGCCCGTTGCACCAGCCATCATAACAAATGTCCCAATACAGGATCGATTTAAACCTCTATATATTTTCATTTCACGTTGACAGTGTAGGCTATTATGTGTATTCCGACGCGAATTACATTTAATTGGGTTACGGCATTCACTTCAATCGAATGAAGTCAAATAGAAACGGCTCGAATTCCTTAATAAGGCTTCTTGGTTTTCAAGCCAACTTTCCGAACGTTGCTGTGGGCTGGGTGTTTTCAGTACATTTTGTCACGTAGGCTGCCGCTGTTACTCATACATCGTTATGGTTACTGGCTCGCAAAAAGAAACAAAACTTGTCGTTGAGAAATCACTTTATCCAAGAAAAAGAGAAACAATACCGAAACTTAGAAAGAATACTAACCTTTGCCACTAGATGGCAGTCGCGTATTAGAAATGGGAGAGTCAGTTGCGACTTGAGTTGAAGTTTTAAGACTGGAGATAATGAGTCTCCAGCGAAAATAGTAAACTATTATTGCTTAATGGATGTGATGACACTCCAACAATGAACATATGTGAAAAGATGTAGCCTCAAAATCAGGCAATGTAGAATTTAATACCTTTTTGAAATTATTTAATATATAATTTTCCTATTTGGGCAGCATTACAAGTTAATTTTAAGGCTGACCATAGCCATACCATTCCAAGATATTAAAAATCAGTTCATAGTTGTGTGTCAGGGCTATAATATCATGCTGACCACATTTTGTGTGAATGTGATGAACCCCCTAGGAAGAGTATTTCAAAGTTTGGTACGTGAAAAAACACTTAAAAACACACAAAATCCAAAATAGCTCACTTCCTGTTGGGAAAAGTTAAGGGATGCAAATGAGAAATGTGTGTGTCTTGAGGAGACCCTTATGCCTACCAGACGTGGTGCATTTACGTGAAAGTATATGTCCACAATATTAGAAAAAAGCCATAGGGGGCGCTGTGTAGCCACGCCCAGATGAATGTGGATATGGATGTGATTGCACTCCAAAAGTGAATATATTTGTAAAATATCAGCCCGATCAGATGATGTAGAACGGAATTAAGCCCACTTCCTGTTTTTGGGCGTAACGTGTGTATTATACGCCTCGCCATTGCCAAACCGTTTGAGATATCAAAAATCCTTTTGTCATTTAGGGTCAGGACTATTCTAAGATCATGATGACTACATTTGGTGTGAATGTGATGAATACCTTAGCAGGAACGCATACAAACATGATAAAAACCTCACGTCCGTTGCCAGATGGTGGCGCTATAACATTGATTTCTTCTTGGTATTTGGATGTGATTACACTCTAACAGTGAACATATTTGTAAAATATCAGCCAGATCAGACAATGTAGACCATGAATTTATGGCAACTTCCTGTTGGCGCGGCGTGACATGAAAATTGTACGCCTCGCCATGACCATACCGTTTGAGATATCAAAAATATCCTTTGGAATTAGTATCATGACTATCCTGAGACCACTTTGACTACATTTCGTGTGAATGCAATGAACCCCCTAGGAGGAGTACTTAAAAGTGTAGTACGTGTAAAATGCACAAAATTCAAAATGGCTGACTTCCTGTTTACATATTTGATTCAATGCGAAAGAGAAATGTGTTTGTCCAGAGGAGCCCCACATGCATACCAAATTAGGTGAAGGTAGCTCAAAGTGCCTGTCCACAATAGAAGACAAAGCATTAGGGGGCGCTGTGGAGTCCCTCGGCCACGCCCAGGTCTGAGCATCTGATACATCCTGACAGCCAACACTTCTCATGTGTGTGCAAAATTCTGTGAGTTTCCATCCATGGCAAGCACCTGAAAAATGCAAAATACATTGAAAAAAAAGAGAATAATAATTATAGGGGGCGCTGTCTAGCCACGCCCCGATTGATATGTATATATCTGATATTGTACTGCTACAATGAACATATTTGTAAAATATCAGCCAGATCGGACGATGTCGAAAAAAAAGTCATTTTTTTGCACGCAATATGTGTACTGTACGACTCGCCATTTCCATACCGTTTGAGATATCAAAAATCCCTTCACAACCTAGTGTAAGGACTATCTTAACATCATGCTGACCGCATTTGGTGTGAATGTGCTGAATGCCCTAGCAGGAATGCATACAAATATGTTAAAGACCTCACTTCCTATTGCCAGATGGTGGCGCTATAACACTGACCTGTTCTTGGGATATGGATGTGATTACACTCCAACAATAAACAAATTTCTAAAATATCAGCCAGATCAGACAATGTAGACCATGAAATTATGGCCACTTCCTGTTGGCGTGGCGTGACATAAAAATTGTAATCCTCCCCGTGACTGTCCCGTTTGAGCTATCAAAAATATCCTGGCAATTTAGCATCATGACTATCCTGAGACCATTCTGACCACAGTTGGTGTGAATGCGATGAACCCCCTAGGAGGAGTACTTAAAAGTGTAGTATGTGTAAAACTCAGAAAATCCAAAATGGCTGACTTCCTGTTTGGATATTTGATTAGATCCGAATGAGAAATGTGTTTGGACCGAGGAGCGCTATTTGGCCACCAAATTAGGTGCAGGTAGCTCAAAGTGCCTGCCCACAATAGAAGACAATGCAATAGGGGGCGCTGTGGAGTCCCTCGGCCACGCCCAGGTCTGAGCATCTGAGAGCTCCTGACAGCAACCACTTCTGATGTGTGTGCAAAATGTCAAGACTTTTTACGCATGGCAAGGCCCTCAAAAAAGCCCATTTGCCTGAAGAAAAAGAATAATAATAATAAATATAGCTGCAAGCAGCAATGAACGGGCCCAAGCACCATGGGCGCAACCGCCTTGGTGGCATAGTTGTGCCAATGACATGTTTCACAATATGTACACACTTTGGAAATAATCACCTTCCTGGACAACGTATAGTGTGCACAGGAATTCCCCTTTGATCAATGAAGATGTTGCTGCTGCTATTGGAATGCATCAATGATATAAACCTCACTTCCTATTGCCAGATGGTGGCGCTATAATATTGAGCCGTGTATGGTTCATGGATTTGATTACACTCCAATAATTAACATATTTGTACATTTTCAGCCAAATTGGAAGATGTCAAGTAAAAATTTAAGCCACTTCCTGTTGCCAGATGGTGGCGCTATAATATTGAGCCGTTCTTGGTATATGGATGAGATTACACTCCTAAAATGAACATGTCTGAAGTTTCTGCCACATCAGACATTGGAGAATTTAAGTATGACCACTTCCTGTTTGTCTGGCATGATGTGTTTTTTATGTGCCTGACCATAGCTATATCATCCCAGTAAATCAAAAATCTGTTTTGTCAGGACCATCCTAGCATCATGCTGACCACATTTACCGTGAATGTCATGAACCCATTGAAAAATAATGCTTAAGAATGCAATATAAGGCTCACTTCCTGTTGCCAGCGGGTGGCGCTTTGCCATTTAGCCTTTATTGGAAAATGGATGAGATTACACTCCAAAAATGAACATGTGTGAAGTTTCTGCCACATCAGACAATGTAGAATGAAATAAAAATAACGTCTTGCTTGCACATTGTGATAACATGCTACAGTCCTGTATGGAGAGCAGAGATTAATTAATTTCCATAGTTTTTACACGGGGAGGCACAATTTATGCTTGAAAAGTCATTAGGCCATAAATATGCACTCAAAATGAAAACAATTGGCTTCAAGAAACTATTCAAATTCATTGTGGCTGCAGCGGGGATCGAACGGCTGAATTTGCGTGCCTTAATCCACCGCCCTAACCATTACGCTATACTGCCCGTTTATACACGGGTGCCATCTATTGGCCAAATGTCTCCTTTTATCTTGGTTTAATAATTTCTCTACGAAGTGTCCGATAATATTGCACGAAATGTCTAGTTAACCAGCATCATTCTTTTCCATTTCACTGGTAATTATGCTGCCTGAAACGCATTTGTTCAGCCAAATCTAAAAGAGATGCCAACTCTCTGCCCTCAATACAGTATTTTCATATTAATTTACCATTCCTAGCGAAATTGTATGTTCTCTTAATTCGTGTTTAATGACAAGCCTAATAAACTAACATAGCTGGCGATTTAACTGAAAGTTTTCTATTCATGGAAACCAACGTAGCTGACCTGTTTTTTGACTCACACAGACAGTGGACTGGCTGGCTGCTGTTAGCCCGTGCGTGTCATCTCGCAACGACCTGCATGTGATACCTTTGTTGAACAAAACGGTCTCATGTTAACACAGCGTTCGAGCAGAGCCACCTCAGACGCAAAAGTTTCTTTTTGACTTCATGTGTTAATCTTTTAAAAATATGATACTCTCCTGCCAGTTAAAGCCTGTCTTTAAGTCTTTAAATGTCTTTAATATTTATTTTAGTTATTCAATTCATGTAATGAAAATAGATGCAAAGAAACGTCGGGCTGGGTGTTGTCAATACATTTCGTCACGTAGGCTGCAGCTGTAAATCATACATCGTTGTGCCTACTGGCTCGCTAGAAAAAAACAAAAACCTATCGTTGAAAAATCACTTGAAGGAAGAAAAAAATGAAAGTACCACTTTCTGCCAATAAATTGAATCGCCGTATCAGAAATGGGGGGAAGTTACAGCGACGCAGTTAATCTGTGAGTAGAACAGATTGTGTAGACAACTTCACTGTTTCCACAAATGAACCAAAAATGTGCTTTTTAACAGGACTTGGTCAGTGTAATGATATAAATGCTAGCATTCGATTATGGTCAACGGTACCGAAAATGCCCGTTGCACCAGCCATCATAACAAATGTCCCAATATAGGATCGATTTAAACCTCTATATATTTTTATTTCACGTTGACAGTGTAGGCTATTATGTGTATTCCGACGCGAATTACATTTAATTTGGTTACGGCATTCACTTCAACCGAATGAAGTCAAATAGAAACGGCTCGAATTCCTTAATAAGGCTTCTTGGTTTTCAAGCTAACTTTCCGAACAGCTGTTTTGTATTGAGTCCTTAAAATGCTACAACACGGTTTTTTTTAAACCAAATAACATTGAACGTCATTGCAAGATATATGCAATACCAACTTTTGCCAGTAGATGGCAGTCGCGTATTAGAAATGGGAGAGTCATTTGCGACTTGCGTTGAAGTTTTAAGACTGGATATAATGAGTCTCCAGCGAAAATAGTGAACTATTATTGCTTAATGGATGTGATGACACTCCAACAATGAACATATGTGAAAAGTTGTAGCCTCAAAATCAGGCAATGTAGAATTTAATACCTTTTTGAAATTATTTAATACATAATTGTATTAAAACATGAACTGTTTGGGCAGCATTACAAGTTAATTTTAAGGCTGACCATAGCCATACCATTCCAAGATATTAAAAATCAGTTCATAGTTGTGTGTCAGGGCTATAATATCATGCTGACCACATTTTGTGTGAATGTGATGAACCCCCTAGGAAGAGTATTTCAAAGTTGGGTAAGTGAAAAAACACTTAAAAACACACAAAATCCAAAATAGCTCACTTCCTGTTTGGAAAAGTTAAGGGATGCAAATGAGAAATGTGTGTGTCTTGAGGAGACCCATATGCCTACCAGACGTGGTGCATTTACGTGAAAGTATATGTCCACAATATTAGAAAAAAGCCATAGGGGGCGCTGTGTAGCCACGCCCAGATGAATGTGGATATGGATGTGATTGCACTCCAAAAGTGAATATATTTGTAAAATATCAGCCCGATCAGATGATGTAGAACGGAATTAAGCCCACTTCCTGTTTTTGGGCGTAACGTGTGTATTATACGCCTCGCCATTGCCAAACCGTTTGAGATATCAAAAATCCTTTCGTCATTTAGGGTCAGGACTATTCTAAGATCATGATGACTACATTTGGTGTGAATGTGATCAATACCCTAGCAGGAACGCATACAAACATGATAAAAACCTCACTTCCGTTGCCAGATGGTGGCGCTATAACATTGATTTTTTCTTGGTATTTGGATGTGATTACACTCTAACAGTGAACATATTTGTAAAATATCAGCCAGATCAGAAAATGTAGACCATGAATTTATGGCTACTTCCTGTTGGCGCGGCGTGACATGAAAATTTTACACCTCGCCATGACCATACCGTTTGAGATATCAAAAATATCCTTTGGAATTAGTATCATGACTATCCTGAGACCACTTTGACCACATTTCGTGTGAATGCAATGAACCCCCTAGGAGGAGTACTTAAAAGTGTAGTACGTGTAAAATGCACAAAATTCAAAATGGCTGACTTCCTGTTCACATATTTGATTCGATGTGAATGAGAACCGTGTTTGTCCAGAGGAGTCCCACATGCATACCAAATTAGGTGAAGGTAGGTCAAAGTGCCTGTCCACAATAGAAGACAAAGCATTAGGGGGCGCTGTGGAGTCCCTTGGCCACGCCCAGGTCTGAGCATCTGATACATCCTGACAGCCAACACTTCTCATGTGTGTGCAAAATTCTGTGAGTTTGCATCCATGGCAAGAACCTCAAAAATGCAAAATACATTGAAAAAAAAAAGAATAATAATTATAGGGGGCGCTGTCTAGCCACGCCCCGATTGATATGTATATATTTTATATTGTACTCCAACAGTGAACATATTTGTAAAATATCAGCCAGATCGGACGATGTCGAAAAAAAAGTCATTTTTTTGCACGCAATATGTGTACTGTACGACTCGCCATTTCCATACCGTTTGAGATATCAAAAATCCCTTCACAGCTTATGGTCATGACTATCCTAAGATCATGCTGACCACATTTCGTGTGAATGTGATGAATGACCTAGCAGGAAGGCATACAAATATGATAAAGACCTCACTTCCTGTTGCCAGATGGTGGCGCTATGATATTGACCCGTTCTTGGGATATGGATGTGATTATACTCCAACAGTAAACGTATTTCTAAAATATCAGCCAGATCAGACAATGTAGACCATGAAATTACGGCCACTTCCTGTTGGCGCGGCGTGACATAAAAATTCTACGCCTCCCCAGGACCGTCCCGTTTGAGCTATCAAAAATATCCTGGCAATTTAGCATCATGAATATCCTGAGACCATTCTGACCACAGGTGGTGTGAATGTGATGAACCCCCAAGGAGGAGTACTTAAAAGTGCAGTACATGTAAAACGCACAAAATCCAAAATGGCTGACTTCCTGTTTGTATATTTGATTAGATGCAAATTATAAATGTTTTTGGTCCGAGGAGTGCTATATGCCTACTAAATTTTGTGAAGGTAGCTCAAAGTGCCTGCCCACAATAGATGACAATGCGATAGGGGGCGCTGTGGAGTCTCTCGGCCACGCCCAGGTCTGAGCATCTAATCGATCCTGAAGGTCCCCATTTCTGATGTGTGTGCAAAATTCCCAGACTTTTTATGCATGGCAAGCACCTCAAAAAAGCCCATTTGCATATAGAAAAAAGAATAATAATAATAAATATAGCTGCAAGCAGCAATGAACGGGCCCAAGCCCCATGGGGGTAACCGCCTTGGTGGCATAGTTCTGCCAATGACATGTTTCACAACATGTACACACTTTGGAAATAATCACCTTCCTGGACAACGTATAGTGTGCACAGGAATTTCCATTTGATCAATGAAGATGTTGGCGCTGCTATTGGAATGCATCAATGATATAACATTACATTACATTATTGGCATTTGGCAGACGCTCTTATCCAGAGCGACGTACAACAAAGTGCATACCCATAACCAGGGATAAGTTCGCTGAAAGACCCTAGAGGTAAGTACAATTTCAACTGCTACCTGTACAACAAAGATAAGGACAAGGGCCATTTTTTTTTTGTTTGTTTTAAACAAACAAACAAACAGAGCAAAAGTTACCAAAGTTAACTATCCAAACACTGCTTACCTAGCCAACTAAAAATACCGATACACAAAGCAAGTCACAGAGACAACAATTAAGGTTCACAGGGAGGTAGGGAGGGATGGGGAGAGGTGCTGCTTGAAGAGGTGTGTCTTCAGCTTGCGCTTGAAGGTGGGGAGAGATTCTATAGTTCTGACCTCAACGGGGAGTTCGTTCCACCACCGTGGAGCCAGAACAGACAGTAGTCGTGAGCGTGAGGTGGAGGTTCTGAGAGGGGGAGGTGCCAAGCGGCCTGTGGAGGCTGAACGAAGAGGTCTGGCAGGGGTGTAGGGTCTGATGATTTTTTGCAGATAAGCTGGGGAAGACCCTTTAACTGCTTGGAAGGCTAGCACCAATGTTTTGAATTTGATGCGAGCCATGACAGGCAGCCAGTGGAGGGAAGTAAGCAGGGGGGTGACGTGTGAGTATTTGGGAAGGTTGAAGACCAGATGAGCTGCTGCATTCTGGATGAGTTGGAGGGGTCTGATGGCGGACGCTGGGAGGCCAGCCAAGAGGGAAATTCAGTAGTCCAGGCGGGACAGAACCATCGCTTGGACCAGGAGCTGGGTCGAGTAGGGGGTGAGAAAGGGGCGGATTCTCCGTATGTTGTATAGGAAGAACCTGCAAGACCGGGTCACCGCCGCAATGTTCTCGGAAAGGGACAGTCTGCTGTCCATCACCACGCCGAGGTTCCTTGCACTGGGTGACGGCGTGAGTGTGGTATCCCCGAGGGAAATGGAGAGATCCAGATGGGGAGAGGTATTAGGTATAAGCCTCACTTCCTGTTGCCAGATGGTGGCGCTATATTATTGATCCGTGTATGTTTTTTGAATTTGATTACACTCCAGAAATAAACATATTTGTACATTTTCAGCCACATCGGAAGATGTTCAGCGAAATTAAGGTCAATTCCTGTTTCCTGATGATGGTGCTATAACATTGAGTCGTTTTTGGAATATGGATTTGATTACACTCCAACACTGAGCATCTGTGTAAAGTTGCAGTCACATCACACATTGGAGAATTTAAGTATGACCACTTCCTGTTTGTCTGGCATGATGTGTTTTTTATGTGCCTGACCATAGCTATATCATCCCAGTAAATCAAAAATCTGTTTTGTCAGGACCATCCTAGCATCATGCTGACCACATTTACCGTGAATGTCATGAACCCATTGAAAAATAATGCTTAAGAATGCAATATAAGGCTCACTTCCTGTTGCCAGCGGGTGGCGCTTTGCCATTTAGCCTTTATTGGAAAATGGATGAGATTACACTCCAAAAATGAACGTGTGAAGTTTCAGCCACATCAGACAATGTAGAATGAAATAAAAATAACGTCTTGCTTGCACATTGTGATAACATGCTACAGTCCTGTATGGAGAGCAGAGATTAATTAATTTCCATAGTTTTTACACGGGGAGGCACAATTTATGCTTGAAAAGTCATTAGGCCATAAATATGCACTCAAAATGAAAACAATTGGCTTCAAGAACCTATTCAAATTCATTGTGGCTGCAGCGGGGATCGAACGGCTGAATTTGCGTGCCTTAATCCACCGCCCTAACCATTACGCTATACTGCCCGCTTATACACGGGTGCCATCTATTGGCCAAATGTCTCCTTTTATCTTGGTTTAATAATTTCTCTACGAAGTGTCGGATAATATTGCACGAAACGTCTAGTTAACCAGCATCATTCTTTTCCATTTCACTGGTAATTATGCTGCCTGAAACGCATTTGTTCAGCCAAATCTAAAAGAGATGCCAACTCTCTGCCCTCAATACAGTATTTTCATATTAATTTACCATTCCTAGCGAAATTGTATGTTCTCTTAATTCGTGTTTAATGACAAGCCTAATAAACTAACATAGCTGGCGATTTAACTGAAAGTTTTCTATTCATGTAAACCAACGTAGCTGACCTGTTTTTTGACTCACACAGACAGTGGACTGGCTGGCTGCTGTTAGCCCGTGCGTGTCATCTCGCAACGACCTGCATGTGATACCTTTGTTGAACAAAACGGTCTCATGTTAACACAGCGTTCGAGCAGAGCCACCTCAGACGCTAAAGTTTCTTTTTGACTTCATGTGTTAATCTTTTAAAAATATGATACTCTCCTGCCAGTTAAAGCCTGTCTTTAAGTCTTTAAATGTCTTTAATATTTATTTTAGTTATTCAATTCATGTAATGAAAATAGATGCAAAGAAACGTCGGGCTGGGTGTTGTCAATACATTTTGTCACGTAGGCTGCAGCTGTAAATCATACATCGTTATGCCTACTGGCTCGCTAGAAAAAAACAAAAACCTATCGTTGAAAAATCACTTGAAGGAAGAAAAAAATGAAAGTACCACTTTCTGCCAATAAATTGAATCGCCGTATCAGAAATGGGGGGAAGTTACAGCGACGCAGTTAGTCTGTGAGTAGAACAGATTGTGTAGACAACTTCACTGTTTCCACAAAGGAACCAAAAATGTGCTTTTTAACAGGACTTGGTCAGTGTAATGATATAAATGCTAGCATTCGATTATGGTCAACGGTACCGAAAATGCCCGTTGCACCAGCCATCATAACAAATGTCCCAATACAGGATCGATTTAAACCTCTATATATTTTTATTTCACGTTGACAGTGTAGGCTATTATGTGTATTCCGACGCGAATTACATTTAATTGGGTTACGGCATTCACTTCAATCGAATGAAGTCAAATAGAAACGGCTCGAATTCCTTAATAAGGCTTCTTGGTTTTCAAGCCAACTTTCCGAACAGCTGTTTTGTATTGAGTCCTTAAAATGCTACAATACGGTTTTTTTAAAAATCCAAATAACATTGAACGTCAAAGCAATATATGCATTATATGTGTTAATCTTTTAAATATATGATACTTTCCTGCCAGTAAAAGCCTGTTTTTTATTTTAGTTATTCAATCGAGTTAATTAAGATAGATGAGAAAAAACGTTGCTGTGGGCTGGGTGTTTTCAGTACATTTTGTCATGTAGGCTGCCGCTGTTACTCATACATCGTTATGGTTACTGGCTCGCAAAAAGAAACAAAACTTGTCGTTGAGAAATCACTTTATCCAAGAAAAAGAGAAACCATACCGAAAATTAGAAAGAATACTAACCTTTGCCACTAGATGGCAGTCGCGTATTAGAAATGGGAGAGTCAGTTGCGACTTGAGTTGAAGTTTTAAGACTGGAGATAATGAGTCTCCAGCGAAAATAGTGAACTATTATTGCTTAATGGATGTGATGACACTCCAACAATGAACATATGTGAAAAGATGTAGCCTCAAAATCAGGCAATGTAGAATTTAATACCTTTTTGAAATTATTTAATATAAAATTTTCCTATTTGGGCAGCATTACAAGTTAATTTTAAGGCTGACCATAGCCATACCATTCCAAGATATTAAAAATCAGTTCATAGTTGTGTGTCAGGGCTATAATATCATGCTGACCACATTTTGTGTGAATGTGATGAACCCCCTAGGAAGAGTATTTCAAAGTTTGGTACGTGAAAAAACACTTAAAAACACACAAAATCCAAAATAGCTCACTTCCTGTTGGGAAAAGTTAAGGGATGCAAATGAGAAATGTGTGTGTCTTGAGGAGACCCTTATGCCTACCAGACGTGGTGCATTTACGTGAAAGTATATGTCCACAATATTAGAAAAAAGCCATAGGGGGCGCTGTGTAGCCACGCCCAGATGAATGTGGATATGGATGTGATTGCACTCCAAAAGTGAATATATTTGTAAAATATCAGCCCGATCAGATGATGTAGAACGGAATTAAGCCCACTTCCTGTTTTTGGGCGTAACGTGTGTATTATACGCCTCGCCATTGCCAAACCGTTTGAGATATCAAAAATCCTTTCGTCATTTAGGGTCAGGACTATTCTGAGATCATGATGACTACATTTGGTGTGAATGTGATCAATACCCTAGCAGTAACGCATACAAACATGATAAAAACCTCACTTCCGTTGCCAGATGGTGGCGCTATAACATTGATTTCATCTTGGTATATGACTGTGATTACACTCTAACAGTGAACATATTTGTAAAATATCAGCCAGATCAGAAAATGTAGACCATGAATTTATGGCTACTTCCTGTTGGCGCGGCGTGACATGAAAATTTTACGCCTCGCCATGACCATACCGTTTGAGATATCAAAAATATCCTTTGGAATTAGTATCATGACTATCCTGAGACCGCTTTGACCACATTTCGTGTGAATGCAATGAACCCCCTAGGAGGAGTACTTAAAAGTGTAGTACGTGTAAAATGCACAAAATTCAAAATGGCTGACTTCCTGTTCACATATTTGATTCGATGTGAATGAGAAACGTGTTTGTCCAGAGGAGTCCCACATGCATACCAAATTAGGTGAAGGTAGCTCAAAGTGCCTGTCCACAATAAAAGACAAAGCATTAGGGGGCGCTGTGGAGTCCCTCGGCCACGCCCAGGTCTGAGCATCTGATACATCCTGACAGCCAACACTTCTCATGTGTGTGCAAAATTCTGTGAGTTTGCATCCATGACAAGAACCTCAAAAATGCTAAATACATTGAAAAAAAAGAGAATAATAATTATAGGGGGCGCTGTCTAGCCACGCCCCGATTGATATGTATATATTTTATATTGTACTCCAACAGTGAACATATTTGTAAAATATCAGCCAGATCGGACAATGTCAAAAAAAAAGTCATTTTTTTGCACGCAATATGTGTACTGTACGACTCGCCATTTCCATACCGTTTGAGATATCAAAAATCCCTTCACAGCTTATGGTCATGACTATCCTAAGATCATGCTGACCACATTTCGTGTGAATGTGATGAATGACCTAGCAGGAAGGCATACAAATATGATAAAGACCTCACTTCCTGTTGCCAGATGGTGGCGCTATAACATTGACCCGTTCTTGGGATATGGATGTGATTATACTCCAACAATAAACGTATTTCTAAAATATCAGCCAGATCAGACAATGTAGACCATGAAATTACGGCCACTTCCTGTTGGCGCGGCGTGACATAAAAATTCTACGCCTCCCCAGGACCGTCCCGTTTGAGCTATCAAAAATATCCTGGCAATTTAGCATCATGAATATCCTGAGACCATTCTTACCACAGGTGGTGTGAATGTGATGAACCCCCAAGGAGGAGTACTTAAAAGTGCAGTACATGTAAAACGCACAAAATCCAAAATGGCTGACTTCCTGTTTGTATATTTGATTAGATGCAAATTATAAATGTTTTTGGTCCGAGGAGTGCTATATGCCTACTTAATTTTGTGAAGGTAGCTCAAAGTGCCTGCCCACAATAGATGACAATGCGATAGGGGGCGCTGTGGAGTCTCTCGGCCACGCCCAGGTCTGAGCATCTAATCGATCCTGAAGGTCCTCATTTCTGATGTGTGTGCAAAATTCCCAGACTTTTTATGCATGGCAAGCACCTCAAAAAGGCCAATTTGCATATAGAAAAAAGAATAATAATAATAATAATAATAATAATAATAATAAATATAGCTGCAAGCAGCAATGAACGGGCCCAAGCACCATGGGCGCAACCGCCTTGGTGGCATAGTTGTGCCAATGACATGTTTCACAATATGTACACACTTTGGAAATAATCACCTTCCTGGACAACGTATAGTGTGCACAGGAATTCCCCTTTGATCAATGAAGATGTTGCTGCTGCTATTGGAATGCATCAATGATATAAGCCTCACTTCCTATTGCCAGATGGTGGCGCTATAATATTGAGCCGTGTATGGTTCATGGATTTGATTACACTCCAATAATTAACATATTTGTACATTTTCAGCCAAATTGGAAGATGTCAAGTAAAATTAAAGCCACTTCCTGTTCCCAGATGGTGGCGCTATGCCATTGAGCCTTTCTTGGTATATGGATGATATTACACTCCAAAAATGAACATGTGTGAAGTTTCTGCCACATCAGACAATGTAGAATGAAACAAAAATTACTTCTTGCTTGCACATTGTAATAATATGCTCCAGTGCTGTATGGAGAGCAGAGATGAATTAATTTCCATAGATTTTACAGCGGGAGGCACAATTTACGCTTGAGAAGTCATTCGGTTATAAATATGCACTCAAAATAAAACCATTGGCGTAAAGAAACTATTCAACTTTATTGTAGCCGCACCGGGGATGGAACCGCGGACCTTGCATGTCTTAATCCACTGTCTGAACCATTAAGCTATACTGCCCTCTTATACACGTACGCCATCTATTGGCCAAAAGTTGTATGTTTCCTTTTATCCTGGTTAAATAATTTCTCTCCGAAGTGTCGGATAATATTGCATTAAACGTCGAGTTAGCCAGCATCATTCTTTTCCATTTCACCGGTAATTATGCTGCCTGAAACGCATTTGTTCAGCCAAATCTAAAGGAGATGCCAAGTCTCTGCCCTCAATCCGGTATTTTCATATTAAGTCAAAAATTCCTTGCGAAATTGTATGTTCTCTTAATTCGTGTTTAATGACAAGCAAAATAAACTAACATATCTGGCGATTTAACTGAAAGTTTTCTATTCATGTAAACAAACGTAGCTGACCTGTTTTTTGACTCACACAGACAGTGGACAGGCTGGCTGCTGTTAGCCAATGCGCGTCATCTCGCAACGACCTGCATGCCATACCTTTGTTGAACATAACGGAGTTCGACCAGAGCCATCTCAAACGTTAACGTTTCTTTTTGACTTTTGACTCTTTTAAATATATGCTACTCTCCTGCCAGTTAAAGACAGTCATTAAATGTCTTTAATATTTATTTCAGATATTCTATTCATATAATGAAAATAGATGCAAAGAAACGTCGGGCTGGGTGTTGTCAATACATTTTGTCACGTAGGCTGCAGCTGTAAATCATACATCGTTATGCCTACTGCTGCTAGAAAAAAAACAAAAACCTATCCCCGTATCAAAAATGGGGGGAAGTTACAGCGACGCAGTTAGTCTGTGAGTAGAATAGATTGTGTAGACAACTTCACTGTTTCCACAAAGGAACCAAAAATGCTTTTTAACAGGACTTGGTCAGTGTAATGATATAAATGCTAGCATTCGATTATGGTCAACTGTACCGAAAATGCCCGTTGCACCAGCCATCATAACAAATGTCCCAATATAGGATCGATTTAAACCTCTATATTTTTTTATTTCACGTTGACAGTGTAGGCAATTATGTGTATTCCGACGCGAATTACATTTAATTGGGTTACGGCATTCACTTCAATCGAATGAAGTCAAATAGAAACGGCTCGAATTCCTTAATAAGGCTTCTTGGTTTTCAAGCTAACTTTCCGATCAACTGTTTTGTATTGAGTCCTTAAAATGCGACAACACGGTTTTTTTAAACCAAATAACACTGAACGTCATTGCAAGATATATACAATACCAACTTTTGCCAGTAGATGGCAGTCGCGTATTAGAAATGGGAGAGTCATTTGCGACTTGCGTTGAAGTTTTAAGACTGGATATAATGAGTCTCCAGCGAAAATAGTGAACTATTATTGCTTAATGGATGTGATGACACTCCAACAATGAACATATGTGAAAAGTTGTTGCCTCAAAATCAGGCAATGTAGAATTTAATACCTTTTTGAAATTATTTAATATATAATTTTCCTGTTTGGGCAGCATTACAAGTTAATTTTAAGGCTGACCATAGCCATACCATTCCAAGATATTAAAAATCAGTTCATAGTTGTGTGTCAGGGCTATAATATCATGCTGACCACATTTTGTGTGAATGTGATGAACCCCCTAGGAAGAGTATTTCAAAGTTTGGTACGTGAAAAAAAACACTTAAAAACACACAAAATCCAAAATAGCTCACTTCCTGTTGGGAAAAGTTAAGGGATGCAAATGAGAAATGTGTGTGTCTTGAGGAGACCCTTATGCCTACCAGACGTGGTGCATTTACGTGAAAGTATGTGTCCACAATATTAGAAAAAAGCCATAGGGGGCGCTGTGTAGCCACGCCCAGATGAATGTGGATATGGATGTGATTGCACTCCAAAAGTGAATATATTTGCAAAATATCAGCCCGATCAGATGATGTAGAATGGAATTAAACCCACTTCCTGTTTTTGGGTGTAACTTGTGTATTATACGCCTCGCCATTGCCAAACCGTTTGAGATATCAAAAATCCTTTCGTCATTTAGGGTCAGGACTATTCTAAGATCATGCTGACTACATTTGGTGTGAATGTGATGAATACCCTAGCAGGAACGAATACAAACATGATAAAAACCTCATTTCCTGTTGCCAGATGGTGGCGCTATAACATTGACTTCTTCTTGGTATATGGATGTGATTACACTCGAACAGTGAACATATTTGTAAAATATCAGCCAGATCAGACAATGTAGACCATGAATTTATGGCTACTTCCTGTTGGCGCGGCGTGACATGAAAATTGTACGCCTCGCCATGACCATACCGTTTGAGATATCAAAAATATCCTTTGGAATTAGTATCATGACTATCCTGAGACCGCTTTCACCACATTTCGTGTGAATGCAATGAACCCCCTCGGAGGAGTACTTAAAAGTGTAGTACGTGTAAAATGCACAAAATTCAAAATGGCTGACTTCCTGTTCACATATTTGATTGGATGCGAAAGAGAAATGTGTTTGTCCAGAGGAGCCCCACATGCATACCAAATTAGGTGAAGGTTGCTCTAAGTGCCTGTCCACAATAGAAGAAAAAGCATTAGGGGGCGCTGTGGAGTCCCTCGGCCACGCCCAGGTCTGAGCATCTGATACATTCTGACAGCCAACACTTCTCATGTGTGTGCAAAATTCTGTGCGTTTTCATCCATGGCAAGCACCTCAAAAATGCAAAATACATTGAAAAAAAAGAGAATAATAATTATAGGGGGCGCTGTCTAGCCACGCCCCGATTGATATGTATATATTCCATATTGTACTCCAACAGTGAACATATTTGTAAAATATCAGCCAGATCGGACGATGTCAAAAAAAAAGTAATTTTTTTGCACGCAATATGTGTACTGTACGACTCGCCATTTCCATACCGTTTGAGATATCAAAAATCCCTTCACAGCTTATGGTCATGACTATCCTAAGATCATGCTGACCACATTTGGTGTGAATGTGATGAATGCCCTAGCAGGAAGGCATACAAATATGATAAAGACCTCACTTCCTGTTGCCAGATGGTGGCGCTATAACATTGACCCGTTCTTGGGATATGGATGTGATTATACTCCAACAATAAACGTATTTCTAAAATATCAGCCAGATCAGACGATGTAGACCATGAAATTACGGCCACTTCCTGTTGGCGTGGCGTGACATAAAAATTCTACGCCTCCCCAGGACCGTCCCGTTTGAGCTATCAAAAATATCCTGGCAATTTAGCATCATGAATATCCTGAGACCATTCTGACCACAGGTGGTGTGAATGTGATGAACCCCCTAGGAGGAGTACTTTAAAGTGCAGTACGTGTAAAACGCACAAAATCCAAAATGGCTGACTTCCTGTTTGTATATTTGATTAGATGCGAATGAGAAATGTGTTTGGACCGAGGAGTGCTATAAGCGTACTAAATTTTGTGAAGGTAGCTCAAAGTGCCTGCCCACAATAGATGACAATGCGATAGGGGGCGCTGTGGAGTCCCTCAGCCACGCCCAGGTCTGAGCATCTGAGACAACCTGACAGCCACCACTTCTGATGTGTGTGCAAAATTCTGTGAGTTTTCATCCATGGCAAGCACCTCAAAAATGCACAAAACATTGAAAAAAAAAGAATAATAATAATAATAATAATAATAATAATCCTTCCAATAACAATAGGGTCCTTCGCACCCTACGGTGCTTGGGCCCTAATAATAATCTTTACAATAACAATAGGGTCCTTCGCACCCTACGGTGCTTGGGCCCTAAATATAGCTGCAAGCAGCAATGAACGGGCCCAAGCACCATGGGCGCAACCGCCTTGGTGGCACAGTTGTGCCAATGACATGTTTCACAATATGTACACACTTTGGAAATAATCACCTTCCTGGACAACGAATAGTGTGCACAGGAATTCCCCTTTGATCAATGAAGATGTTGCTGCTGCTATTGGAATGCATCAATGATATAAGCCTCACTTCCTATTGCCAGATGGTGGCGCTATAATATTGAGCTGTGTATGGTTTATGGATTTGATTTCACTCCAAAAATGAACATATTTGTACATTTTCAGCCAAATTGGAAGATGTCGAGTAAAATTAAAGCCACTTCCTGTTGCCAGATGGTGGCGCTATAGTATTGAGCCGTGTATGGTTTATGGATTTGATTACACTCCAATAATTAACATATTTGTACATTTTCAGCCAAATTGGAAGATGTCAAGTAAAATTAAAGCCACTTCCTGTTGCCAGATGGTGGCGCTATGCCATTGAGCCTTTCTTGGTATATGGATGAGATTACACTCCAAAAATGAACATGTGTGACGTTTCTGCCACATCAGACAATGTAGAATGAAACAAAAATTACTTCTTGCTTGCACATTGTAATAATATGCTCCAGTCCTGTATGGAGAGCAGAGATGAATAAATTTCAATAGATTTTACAGCGGGAGGCACAATTTACGCTTGAGAAGTCATTCGGTTATAAATATGCACTCAAAATAAAACCATTGGCGTAAAGAAACTATTCAACTTTATTGTGGCCGCACCGGGGATGGAACCGCGGACCTTGCATGTCTTAATCCACTGTCTGAACCATTAAGCTATACTGCCCTCTTATACACGTACGCCATCTATTGGCCAAAAGTTGTATGTTTCCTTTTATCCTGGTTAAATAATTTCTCTCCGAAGTGTCGGATAGTATTGCATTAAACGTCGAGTTAGCCAGCATCATTCTTTTCCATTTCACCGGTAATTATGCTGCCTGAAACGCATTTGTTCAGCCAAATCTAAAGGAGATGCCAAGTCTCTGCCCTCAATCCGGTATTTTCATATTAAGTCAAAAATTCCTAGCGAAATTGTATGTTCTCTTAATTCGTGTTTAATGACAAGCAAAATAAACTAACATATATGGCGATTTAACTGAAAGTTTTCTATTCATGTAAACAAACGTAGCTGACCTGTTTTTTTTACTCACACAGACAGTGGACTGGCTGGCTGCTGTTAGCCCGTGCGCGTCATCTCGCAACGACCTGCATGCCATACCTTTGTTGAACATAACGGTCTCATGTTAACACAGAGTTCGACCAGAGCCATCTCAAACGTTAACGTTTCTCTTTGACTTTTGACTCTTTTAAATATATGCTACTCTCCTGCCAGTTAAAGACAGTCATTAAATGTCTTTAATATTTATTTCAGATATTCTATTCAAAAATGAAAATAGATGCAAAGAAACGTCGGGCTGGGTGTTGTCAATACATTTTGTCACGTAGGCTGCAGCTGTAAATCATACATCGTTATGCCTACTGGCTCGCTAGAAAAAAAAAAAAAACCTATCGTTGAAAAATCACTTGAAGGAAGAAAAATATAAAAGTTCCACTTTCTGCCAATGAATGGAATCCCCGTATCAGAAATGGGGGGAAGTTACAGCGACACAGTTAGTCTGTGAGTAGAATAGATTGTGTAGACAACTTCACTGTTTCCACAAAGGTGATGTGCTTTTTAACAGGACTTGGTCAGTGTAATGATATAAATGCTAGCATTCGATTATGGTCAACGGTACCGAAAATGCCCGTTGCACCAGCCATCATAACAAATGTCCCAATATAGGATCGATTTAAAGCTCTATATATTTTTATTTCACGTTGACAGTGTAGGCTATTATGTGTATTCCGACGCGAATTACATTTAATTGGGTTACGGCATTCACTTCAACCGAATGAAGTCAAATAGAAACGGCTCGAATTCCTTAATAAGGCTTCTTGGTTTTCAAGCTAACTTTCCGAACAGCCGTTTTGTATTGAGTCCTTAAAATGCTACAACACGGTTTTTTTTAAACCAAATAACATTGAACGTCATTGCAAGATATATGCAATACCAACTTTTGCCAGTAGATGGCAGTCGCGTATTAGAAATGGGAGAGTCATTTGCGACTTGCGTTGAAGTTTTAAGACTGGATATAATGAGTCTCCAGCGAAAATAGTGAACTATTATTGCTTAATGGATGTGATGACACTCCAACAATGAACATATGTGAAAAGTTGTAGCCTCAAAATCAGGCAATGTAGAATTGAATACCTTTTTGAAATTATTTAATACATAATTGTATTAAAACATGAACTGTTTGAGCAGCATTACAAGTAAATTTTAAGGCTGACCAGAGCCATACCATACCAAGATATTAAAAATCAGTTCATAGTTGTGTGTCAGGGCTATAATATCATGCTGACCACATTTTGTGTGAATGTGATGAACCCCCTAGGAAGAGTATTTCAAAGTTTGGTACGTGAAAAAACACTTAAAAACACACAAAATCCAAAATAGCTCACTTCCTGTTGGGAAAAGTTAAGGGATGCAAATGAGAAATGTGTGTGTCTTGAGGAGACCCTTATGCCTACCAGACGTGGTGCATTTACGTGAAAGTATATGTCCACAATATTAGAAAAAAGCCATAGGGGGCGCTGTGTAGCCACGCCCAGATGAATGTGGATATGGATGTGATTGCACTCCAAAAGTGAATATATTTGTAAAATATCAGCCCGATCAGATGATGTAGAACGGAATTAAGCCCACTTCCTGTTTTTGGGCGTAACGTGTGTATTATACGCCTCGCCATTGCCAAACCGTTTGAGATATCAAAAATCCTCTCGTCATTTAGGGTCAGGACTATTCTAAGATCATGATTACTACATTTGGTGTGAATGTGATTAATACCCTAGCAGGAACGCATACAAACATGATAAAAACCTCACTTCCGTTGCCAGATGGTGGCGCTATAACATTGATTTCTTCTTGGTATTTGGATGTAATTACACTCTAACAGTGAACATATTTGTAAAATATCAGCAAGATCAGACAATGTAGACCATGAATTTATGGCTACTTCCTGTTGGCGCGGCGTGACATGAAAATTGTACGCCTCGCCATGACCATACCGTTTGAGATATCAAAAATATCCTTTGGAATTAGTATTATGACTATCGTGAGACCAGTTTGACCCCATTTCGTGTGAATGCAGTGAAGCCCCTAGGAGGAGTACTTAAAAGTGTAGTACGTGTAAAATGCACAAAATTCAAAATGGCTGACTTCCTGTTCACATATTTGATTTGTTGCGAATGAGAAATGTGGTTGTCCAGAGGAGTCCCACATGCCTACCAAATTAGGTGAAGGTAGCTCAAAGTGCCTGTCCACAATAGAAGACAAAGCATTAGGGGGCGCTGTGGAGTCCCTCGGCCACGCCCAGGTCTGAGCATCTGACACATCCTGACAGCCAACACTTCTCATGTGTGTGCAAAATTCCATGAGTTTCCATCCATGGCAAGCACCTCAAAAATGCAAAATACATTGAAAAAAAAGAGAATAATAATTATAGGGGGCGCTGTCTAGCCACGCCCCGATTGATATGTATATATTTCATATTGTACTCCAACAGTGAACATATTTGGAAAATATCAGCCAGATCGGACGATGTCGAAAAAAAAGTCATTTTTTTGCACGCAATATGTGTACTGTACGACTCGCCATTTCCATACCGTTTGAGATATCAAAAATCCCTTCACAGCATATGGTCATGAGTATCCTAAGATCATGCTGACTACATTTTGTGTGAATGTTATGAATGCCCTAGCAGGAAGGCATAGAAATATGATAAAGACCTCACTTCCTGTTGCCAGATGGTGGCGCTATAACATTGACCCGTTCTTGGGATATGGATGTGATTATACTCCAACAATAAACGTATTTCTAAAATATCAGCCAGATCAGACAGTGCAGACCATGAAATTACGGCCACTTCCTGTTGGCGCGGCGTGACATAAAAATTCTACGCCTCCCTAAGACCGTCCCGTTTGAGCTATCAAAAATATCCTGGCAATTTAGCATCATGAATATCCTGAGACCATTCTGACCACAGGTGGTGTGAATGTGATGAATCCCCTAGGAGGAGTACTTAAAAGTGCAGTACGTGTAAAACGCACAAAATCCAAAATAGCTGACTTCCTGTTTGTATATTTGATTAGATGCGAATTTGAAATGTGTTTGGTCCGAGGAGTGCTATATGCATACAAAATTTGGTGAAGGTAGCTCAAAGTGCCTGCCCACAATAGATGACAATGCGATAGGGGGCGCTGTGGAGTCCCTCAGCGACGCCCAGGTCTGAGCATCTAATAGATCCTGAAGGTCCTCATTTCTGATGTGTGTGCAAAATTCGCAGACTTTTTATGCATGGCAAGCACCTCAAAAAGGCCCATTTGCATATAGAAAAAAGAATAATAATAATAAATATAGCTGCAAGCAGCAATGAACGGGCCCAAGCACCATGGGCGCAACCGCCTTGTTGGCATAGTTGTGCCAATGACATGTTTCACAATATGTACACACTTTGGAAATAATCACCTTCCTGGACAACGTATAGTGTGCACAGGAATTCCCCTTTGATCAATGAAGATGTTGCTGCTGCTATTGGAATGCATCAATGATATAAGCCTCACTTCCTATTGCCAGATGGTGGCGCTATAATATTGAGCCGTGTATGGTTTATGGATTTGATTACACTCCAATAATTAACATATTTGTACATTTTCAGCCAAATTGGAAGATGTCAAGTAAAATTAAAGCCACTTCCTGTTCCCAGATGGTGGCGCTATGCCATTGAGCCTTTCTTGGTATATGGATGAGATTACACTCCAAAAATGAACATGTGTGAAGTTTCTGCCACATCAGACAATGTAGAATGAAACAAAAATTACTTCTTGCTTGCACAGTGTAATAATATGCTCCAGTCCTGTATGGAGAGCAGAGATTAATTAATTTCAATAGATTTTACAGCGGGAGGCACAATTTACACTTGAGAAGTCATTCGGTTATAAATATGCACTCAAAATAAAACCATTGGCGTAAAGAAACTATTCAACTTTATTGTGGCCGCACCGGGGATGGAACAGCGGACCTTGCATGTCTTAATCCACTGTCTGAACCATTAAGCTATACTGCCCTCTTATACACGTACGCCATCTATTGGCCAAAAGTTGTATGTTTCCTTTAATCCTGGTTAAATAATTTCTCTCCGAAGTGTCGGATAATATTGCATTAAACGTCGAGTTAGCCAGCATCATTCTTTTCCATTTCACCGGTAATTATGCTGCCTGAAATGCATTTGTTCAGCCAAATCTAAAGGAGATGCCAAGTCTCTGCCCTCAATCCGGTATTTTCATATTAAGTCAAAAATTCCTAGCGAAATTGTATGTTCTCTTAATTCGTGTTTAATGACAAGCAAAATAAACTTACATATCTGGCGATTTAACTGAAAGTTTTCTATTCATGTAAACAAACGTAGCTGACCTGTTTTTTGACTCACATAGACAGTGGACAGGCTGGCTGCTGTTAGCCAATGCGCGTCATCTCGCAACGACCTGCATGCCATACCTTTGTTGAACATAACGGTCTCATGTTAACACAGAGTTCGACCAGAGCCATCTCAAACGTTAACGTTTCTTTTTGACTTTTGACTCTTTTAAATATATGCTACTCTCCTGCCAGTTAAAGACAGTCATTAAATGTCTTTAATATTTATTTCAGATATTCTATTCAAAAATGAAAATAGATGCAAAGAAACGTCGGGCTGGGTGTTGTCAATACATTTTGTCACGTAGGCTGCAGCTGTAAATCATACATCGTTATGCCTACTGGCTCGCTAGAAAAAAAACAAAAACCTATCGTTGAAAAATCACTTGAAGGAAGAAAAATATAAAAGTTCCACTTCCTGCCAATAAATGGAATCCCCGTATCAGAAATGGGGGGGAAGTTACAGCGACGCAGTTAGTCTGTGAGTAGAATAGATTGTGTAGACAACTTCACTGTTTCCACAAAGGTGATGTGCTTTTTAACAGGACTTGGTCAGTGTAATGATATAAATGCTAGCATTCGATTATGGTCAACGGTACCGAAAATGCCCGTTGCACCAGCCATCATAACAAATGTCCCAATATAGGATCGATTTAAACCTCTATATATTTTTATTTCACGTTCACAGTGTAGGCTATTATGTGTATTCCGACGCGAATTACATTTAATTGGGTAACGGCATTCACTTCAATCGAATGAAGTCAAATAGAAACGGCTCGAATTCCTTAATAAGGCTTCTTGGTTTTCAAGCTAACTTTCCAAACAGCTGTTTTGTATTGAGTCCTTAAAATGCTACAACACGGTTTTTTTTAAACCAAATAACATTGAACGTCATTGCAAGATATATACAATACCAACTTTTGCCAGTAGATGGCAGTCGCGTATTAGAAATGGGAGAGTCATTTGCGACTTGCGTTGAAGTTTTAAGACTGGATATAATGAGTCTCCAGCGAAAATAGTGAACTATTATTGCTTAATGGATGTGATGACACTCCAACAATGAACATATGTGAAAAGTTGTAGCCTCAAAATCAGGCAATACCTTTTTGAAATTATTTAATACATAATTGTATTAAAACATGAACTGTTTGGGCAGCATTACAAGTTAATTTTAAGGCTGACCATAGCCATACCATTCCAAGATATTAAAAATCAGTTCATAGTTGTGTGTCAGGGCTATAATATCATGCTGACCACATTTTGTGTGAATGTGATGAACCCCCTAGGAAGAGTATTTCAAACTTTGGTACGTGAAAAAACACTTAAAAACACACAAAATCCAAAATAGCTCACTTCCTGTTGGGAAAAGTTAAGGGATGCAAATGAGAAATGTGTGTGTCTTGAGGAGACCCTTATGCCTACCAGACGTGGTGCTTTTACGTGAAAGTATATGTCCACAATATTAGAAAAAAGCCATAGGGGGCGCTGTGTAGCCACGCCCAGATGAATGTGGATATGGATGTGATTGCACTCCAAAAGTGAATATATTTGTAAAATATCAGCCCGATCAGATGATGTAGAACGGAATTAAGCCCACTTCCTGTTTTTGGGCGTAACGTGTGTATTATACGCCTCGCCATTGCCAAACCGTTTGAGATATCAAAAATCCTTTCGTCATTTAGGGTCAGGACTATTTTAAGATCATGATGACTACATTTGGTGTGAATGTGATGAATACCTTAGCAGGAACGCATACAAACATGATAAAAACCTCACGTCCGTTGCCAGATGGTGGCGCTATAACATTGATTTCTTCTTGGTATTTGGATGTGATTACACTCTAACAGTGAACATATTTGTAAAATATCAGCCAGATCAGACAATGTAGACCATGAATTTATGGCAACTTCCTGTTGGCGCGGCGTGGCATGAAAATTGTACGCCTCGCCATGACCATACCGTTTGAGATATCAAAAATATCCTTTGGAATTAGTATCATGACTATCCTGAGACCAATTTGACCACATTTCGTGTGAATGCAATGAACCCCCTAGGAGGAGTACTTAAAAGTGTAGTACGTGTAAAATGCACAAAATTCAAAATGGCTGACTTCCTGTTTACATATTTGATTCGATGCGAATGAGAAATGTGTTTGTCCAGAGGAGCCCCACATGCATACCAAAATAGGTGAAGGTAGCTCAAAGTGCCTGTCCACAATAGAAGACAAAGCATTAGGGGGCGCTGTGGAGTCCCTTGGCCACGCCCAGGTCTGAGCATCTGATACATCCTGACAGCCAACACTTCTCATGTGTGTGCAAAATTCTGTGAGTTTCCATCCATGGCAAGAACCTCAAAAATGCAAAATACATTGAAAAAAAAGAGAATAATAATTATAGGGGGCGCTGTCTAGCCACGCCCTGATTGATATGTATATATCTGATATTGTACTGCTACAGTGAACATATTTGTAAAATATCAGCCAGATCGGACGATGTCGAAAAAAAAGTCATTTTTTTGCACGCAATATGTGTACTGTACGACTCGCCATTTCCATACCGTTTGAGATATCAAAAATCCCTTCACAACTTAGCGTAAGGACTATCCTAAGATCATGCTGACCGCATTTGGTGTGAATGTGCTGAATGCCCTAGCAGGAATGCATACAAATATGTTAAAGACCTCACTTCCTATTGCCAGATGGTGGCGCTATAACACTGACCTGTTCTTGGGATATGGATGTGATTACACTCCAACAATAAACAAATTTCTAAAATATCAGCCAGATCAGACAATGTAGACCATGAAATTATGGCCACTTCCTGTTGGCGTGGCGTGACATAAAAATTGTACTCCTCCCCGTGACTGTCCCGTTTGAGCTATCAAAAATATCCTGGCAATTTAGCATCATGACTATCCTGAGACCATTCTGACCACAGTTGGTGTGAATGTGATGAACCCCCTAGGAGGAGTACTTAAAAGTGTAGTACGTGTAAAACTCAGAAAATCCAAAATGGCTGACTTCCTGTTTGGATATTTGATTAGATCCGAATGAGAAATGTGTTTGGACCGAGGAGCGCTATTTGGCCACCAAATTAGGTGCAGGTAGCTCAAAGTGCCTGCCCACAATAGAAGACAATGCGATAGGGGGCGCTGTGGAGTCCCTCGGCCACGCCCAGGTCTGAGCATCTGAAAGCTCCTGACAGCAACCACTTCTGATGTGTGTGCAAAATGTCAAGACTTTTTACGCATGGCAAGGCCCTCAAAAAAGCCCATTTGCCTGAAGAAAAAGAATAATAATAATAATAATAATAATAATAATAATCCTTCCAATAACAATAGGGTCCTTCGCACCCTACGGTGCTTGGGCCCTAATAATAATAATAATAATAATAATAATAATCTTTACAATAACAATAGGGTCCTTCGCACCCTACGGTGCTTGGGCCCTAATAATAATAATAATAATAATAATAATAATCCTTCCAATAACAATAGGGTCCTTCGCACCCTACGGTGCTTGGGCCCTAATAATAATAATAATAATAATAATAATAATAATCCTTCCAATAACAATAGGGTCCTTCGCACCCTACGGTGCTTGGGCCCTAATAATAATCCTTCCAATAACAATAGGGTCCTTCGCACCCTACGGTGCTTGGGCCCTAATAATAATAATCTTTACAATAACAATAGGGTCCTTCGCACCCTACGGTGCTTGGGCCCTAATAATAATAATAATAATAATAATAATAATAATCCTTCCAATAACAATAGGGTCCTTCGCACCCTACGGTGCTTGGGCCCTAAATATAGCTGCAAGCAGCAATGAACGGGCCCAAGCACCATGGGGGCAACCGCCTTGGTGGCATAGTTCTGCCAATGACATGTTTCACAACATGTACACACTTTGGAAATAATCACCTTCCTGGACAACGTATAGTGTGCAAAGGAATTCCCTTTTTATCAATGAAGATGTTGGCGCTGCTATTGGAACGCATCAATGATATAAGCCTCACTTCCTATTGCCAGATGGTGGCGCTATATTATTGAGCCATGTATGATTTTTGAATTTGATTACACTCCAGAAATAAACATATTTGTACATTTTCAGCCACATCGGAAGACGTTGAGCGAAATTAAGGTCAATTCCTGTTTCCAGATGATGCTGCTTTAACATTGAGTCGTTTTTGGAATATGGATTTGATTACACTCCAACACTGAGCATCTGTGTAAAGTTGCAGTCACATCAGACATTGGAGAATTTAAGTATGACCACTTCCTGTTTGTCTGGCATGATGTGTTTTTTATGTGCCTGACCATAGCTATATCATCCCAGTAAATCAAAAATCTGTTTTGTCAGGACCATCCTAGCATCATGCTGACCACATTTACCGTGAATGTCATGAACCCATTGAAAAATAATGCTTAAGAATGCAATATAAGGCTCACTTCCTGTTGCCAGCGGGTGGCGCTTTGCCATTGAGCCTTTATTGGTATATGGATGAGATTACACTCCAAAAATGAACATGTGTGAAGTTTCTGCCACATCAGACAATGTAGAATGAAATAAAAATAACGTCTTGCTTGCACATTGTGATAACATGCTACAGTCCTGTATGGAGAGCAGAGATTAATTAATTTCCATAGTTTTTACACGGGGAGGCACAATTTATGCTTGAAAAGTCATTAGGCCATAAATATGCACTCAAAATGAAAACAATTGGCTTCAAGAAACTATTCAACTTTATTGTGTGTGCTTTATTGTGTTTAGTCCACTGCCTGAACTATTAAACTATACTGCCCTCTTATACACGTACGCCATCTATTGGCCAAAAGTTGTATGTTTCTTTTTATCTTGGACAAATAATTTCTCTAGGAAGTGTCTGATAATATTGCATTAAACGTCTCGTTAGCCAGCATCATTCTTTTCCATTTCACCGGTAATTATGCTGCCTGAAACGCATTTGTTCAGCCAAATCTAAAGGAGATGCCAAGTCTCTGCCCTCAATCCGGTATTTTCATATTAAGTCAAAAATTCCTAGCGAAATTGTATGTTCTCTTAATTCGTGTTTAATGACAAGCAAAATAAACTAACATATCTGGCGATTTAACTGAAAGTTTTCTATTCATGTAAACAAACGTAGCTGACCTGTTTTTTGACTCACACAGACAGTGGACTGGCTGGCTGCTGTTAGCCAATGCGCGTCATCTCGCAACGACCTGCATGCCATACCTTTGTTGAACATAACGGTCTCATGTTAACACAGAGTTCGACCAGAGCCATCTCAAACGTTAACGTTTCTTTTTGACTTTTGACTTTTTTAAATATATGCTACTCTCCTGCCAATTAAAGACAGTCATTAAATGTCTTTAATATTTATTTCAGATATTCTATTCATATCATGAAAATAGATGCAAAGAAACGTCGGGCTGGGTGTTGTCAATACATTTTGTCACGTAGGCTGCAGCTGTAAATCATACATCGTTATGCCTACTGCCTCGCTAGAAAAAAAAAAAAACATATCGTTGAAAAATCAGTTGAAGGAAGAAAAATATAAAAGTTCCACTTTCTGCCAATAAATGGAATCCCCGTATCAGAAATGGGGGGAAGTTACAGCGACGCAGTTAGTCTGTGAGTAGAATAGATTGTGTAGACAACTTCACTGTTTCCACAAAGGAACCAAAAATGTGCTTTATAACAGGACTTGGTCAGTGTAATGATACAAATGCTAGCATTCGATTATGGTCAACGGTACCGAAAATGCCCGTTGCACCAGCCATCATAACAAATGTTCCAATATAGGATCGATTTAAACCTCTATATAGTTTTATTTCACGTTGACAGTGTAGGCTATTATGTGTATTCCGACGCGAATTACATTTAATTGGGTTACGGCATTCACTTCAATCGAATGAAGTCAAATAGAAACGGCTCGAATTCCTTAATAAGGCTTCTTGGTTTTCAAGCTAACTTTCCGAACAGCTGTTTTGTATTGAGTCCTTAAAATGCTACAACACGGTTTTTTTTAAACCAAATAACATTGAACGTCATTGCAAGATAAATGCAATACCAACTTTTGCCAGTAGATGGCAGTCGCGTATTAGAAATGGGAGAGTCATTTGCGACTTGCGTTGAAGTTTTAAGACCGGATATAATGAGTCTCCAGCGAAAATAGTGAACTATTATTGCTTAATGGATGTGATGACACTCCAACAATGAACATATGTGAAAAGTTGTAGCCTCAAAATCAGGCAATGTAGAATTTAATACCTTTTTGAAATTATTTAATACATAATTGTATTAAAACATGAACTGTTTGGGCAGCATTACAAGTTAATTTTAAGGCTGACCATAGCCATACCATTCCAAGATATTAAAAATCAGTTCATAGTTGTGTGTCAGGGCTATAATATCATGCTGACCACATTTTGTGTGAATGTGATGAACCCCCTAGGAAGAATATTTCAAAGTTTGGTACGTGAAAAAACACTTAAAAACACACAAAATCCAAAACAGCTCACTTCATGTTGGGAAAAGTTAAGGGATGCAAATGAGAAATGTGTGTGTCTTGAGGAGACCCTTATGCCTACCAGACGTGGTGCATTTACGAGAAAGTATATGTCCACAATATTAGAAAAAAGCCATAGGGGGCGCTGTGTAGCCACGCCCAGATGAATGTGGATATGGATGTGATTGCACTCCAAAAGTGAATATATTTGTAAAATATCAGCCCGATCAGATGATGTAGAACGGAATTAAGCCCACTTCCTGTTTTTGGGCGTAACGTGTGTATTATACGCCTCGCCATTGCCAAACCGTTTGAGATATCAAAAATCCTTTCGTCATTTAGGGTCAGGACTATTCTAAGAAAATGATGACTACATTTGGTGTGAATGTGATGAATACCCTAGCAGGAACGCATACAAACATGATAAAAACGTCACTTCCGTTGCCAGATGGTGGCGCTATAACATTGATTTCTTCTTGGTATATGGATGTGATTACACTCTAACAGTGAACATATTTCTAAAATATCAGCCAGATCAGACAATGTAGACCATGAATTTATGGCTACTTCCTGTTGGCGCGGCGTGACATGAAAATTTTACGCCTCGCCATGACCATACAGTTTGAGATATCAAAAATATCCTTTGGAATTAGTATCATGACTATCCTGAGACCGCTTTCACCACATTTCGTGTGAATGTAATAAACCCCCTAGGAGGAGTACTTAAAAGTGTAGTACGTGTAAAATGCACAAAATTCAAAATGGCTGACTTCCTGTTCACATATTTCATTCGATGCGAATGACAAATGTGTTTTTCCAGAGTAGCCCCACATGCATACCAAATTAGGTGAAGGTAGCTCAAAGTGCCTGTCCACAATAGAAGACAAAGCATTAGGGGGCGCTGTGGAGTCCCTCGGCCACGCCCAGGTCTGAGCATCTGATACATCTTGACAGCCAACACTTCTCATGTGTGTGCAAAATTCCGTGAGTTTTCATCCATGGCAAGCACCTCAAAAATGCAAAATACATTGAAAAAAAAGAGAATAATAATTATAGGGGGCGCTGTCTAGCCACGCCCCGATTGATATGTATATATTTCATATTGTACTCCAACAGTGAACATATTTATAAAATATCAGGCAGATCGGACGATGTCAAAAAAAAAAGTCATTTTTTTGCACGCAATATGTGTACTGTACGACTCGCAATTTCCATACCGTTTGAGATATCAAAAATCCCTTCACAGCTTATGGTCACAACTATCCTAAGATCATGCTGACCACATTTCGTGTGAATGTGATGAATGCCCTAGCAGGAAGGCATACAAATATGATAAAGACCTCACTTCCTGTTGCCAGATGGTGGCGCTATAACATTGACTCGTTCTTGGGATATGGATGTGATTATACTCCAACAATAAACGTATTTCTAAAATATCAGCCAGATCAGACAATGTAGACCATGAAATTACGGCCACTTCCTGTTGGCGCGGCGTGACATAAAAATTTTACTCCTCCCCATGACTGTCCCGTTTGAGCTATCAAAAATATCCTGGCAATTTAGCATCATGAATATCCGCAGACCATTCTGACCACAGGTGGTGTGAATGTGATGAACCCCCTAGGAGGAGTACTTAAAAGTGCAGTACGTGTAAAACGCACAAAATCCAAAATGGCTGACTTCCTGTTTGTATATTTGATTAGATGCGAATGAGAAATGTGTTTGGACCGAGGAGTGCTATATGTGTACTAAATTTTGTGAAGGTAGCTCAAAGTGCCTGCCCACAATAGATGACAATGCGATAGGGGGCGCTGTGGAGTCCCTCGGCCACGCCCAGGTCTGAGCATCTAATCAATCTTGAAGGTTTTCATTTCTGATGTGTGTGCAAAATTCCCAGACTTTTTATGCATGGCACGCACCTCAAAAAGGCCCATTTGCATATAGAAAAAAGAATAATAATAATAAATATAGCTGCAAGCAGCAATGAACGGGCCCAAGCACCAGGGGCGCAACCGCCTTGGTGGCATAGTTGTGCCAATGACATGTTTCACAATATGTACACACTTTGGAAATAATCACCTTCCTGGACAACGTCTAGTGTGCACAGGAATTCCCCTTTGATCAATGAAGATGTTGCTGCTGCTATTGGAATGCATCAATGATATAAGCCTCACTTCCTGTTGCCAGATGGTGGCGCTATAATATTGAGCCGTGTATGGTTTACGGATTTGATTACACTCCAATAATTAACATATTTGTACATTTTCAGCCAAATTGGAAGATGTCGAGTAAAATTAAAGTCACTTCCTTTTGCCAGATGGTGGCGCTATAACATTGAGCCATTTTTGGTATATGGATTTAATTACACTCCAATAATAAAAATATTTCTACATTTTCAGCCACATCGGAAGATGTCGAGTGAAATTAAGGCCATTTCCTGTTGCCAGATGGTGGCGCTATGCCATTGAGCCTTTATTGGTATATGGATGAGATTACACTCCAAAAATGAACATGTGTGAAGTTTCAGCCACATCAGACAATGTAGAATGAAACAAAAACAACAAACACATTGTGATAACGTGCTACAGTCTTGTATGGAGAGCAGAGATGAATTAATTTCCATAGATTTTACAGCGAGAGGCACATTTTATGCTTGAAAAGTCATTTGGTTATAAATATGCACTCAAAATAAAACCATTGGCTTAAACAAACTATTCAACTTCATTGTGACCGCACTGGGGATAGAACCGCCGACCTTGCATGTCTTAATCCACTGCCTAAACCATTAAGGTATACTGCCCTCTTATACACGGGCGCCATCTATTGGCCAAATGTTGTATGTTTCCTTTCATCTTGGTTAAATAATTTCTCGCCGAAGTGTCGGATAATATTGCATTAAAAGTCTAGTTAGCCAGCATCATTCTTTTCCTTTTCACCGGTAATTATGCTGCCTGAAACGCATTTGTTCAGCCAAATCTAAAGGAGATGCCAAGTCTCTGCCCTCAATCCGGTATTTTCATATTAAGTCAAAAATTCCTAGCGAAATTGTATGTTCTCTTAATTCGTGTTTAATGACAAGCAAAATAAACTAACATAGCTGGCGATTTAACTGAAAGTTTTCTATTCATGTAAACCAACGTAGCTGACCTGTTTTTTGACTCACACAGACAGTGGAAAGGCTACGCAACGACGTGCATGCGATACCATTGTTGAACATAACGGTCTCTTGTTAACACAGCGTTCGAGCAGTGCCACCTCAAACGCTACCGTTTCTTTTTGACTTCATGTGTTACTCTTTTAAATATATGACACTCTCCTGCCAGTTAAGGACAGTCATTAAATGTCTTTAATATTTATTTTAGATATTCAATTCAAATAATGAAAATAGATGCAAAGAAACGTCGGGCTGGGTGTTGTCAATACATTTTGTCACGTAGGCTGCAGCTGTAAATCATACATCGTTATGCCTACTGGCTCGCTAGAAAAAAAACAAAAACCTATCGTTGAAAAATCACTTGAAGGAAGAAAAAAATGAAAGTTCCACTTTCTGCCAATAAATGGAATCCCCGTGTCAGAAATGGGGGGAAGTTACAGCGACGCAGTTAGTCTGTGAGTAGAATAGATTGTGTAGACAACTTCACTGTTTCCACAAAGGAACCCAAAATGTGCTTTTTAACAGGACTTGGTCAGTGTAATGATATAAATGCTAGCATTCGATTATGGTCAACGGTACCGAAAATGCCCGTTGCACCAGCCATCATAACAAATGTCCCAATACAGGATCGATTTAAACCTCTATATATTTTTATTTCACGTTGACAGTGTAGGCTATTATGTGTATTCCGACGCGAATTACATTTAATTGGGTTACGGCATTCACTTCAACCGAATGAAGTCAAATAGAAACGGCTCGAAATCCTTAATAAGGCTTCTTGGTTTTCAAGCTAACTTTCCGAACAGCTGTTTTGTATTGAGTCCTTAAAATGCTACAACACGGTTTTTTATAAACCAAATAACATTGAACGTCATTGCAAGATATGCATTATATGTGTTAATCTTTGAAATATATGATACTTTCCTGCCAGTAAAAGCCTGTCTTTTATTTTAGTTATTCAATCCATATAATTAAGGTGGATGAGAAAAAACGTTGCTGTGGGCTGGGTGTTGTCAGTACATTTTGTCACGTAGGCTGCCGCTGTTACTCATACATCGTTATGGTTACTGGCTCGCAAAAAGAAACAAAACTTGTATTTGAGAAATCACTTGAGAAACAATACCAAGTTTTGCCAGTAGATGGCAGTCGCGTATTAGAAATGGGAGAGTCATTTGCGACTTGCCTTGATGTTTTAAGACTGGATATAATGAGTCTCCAGCGAAAATAGTGAACTATTATTGCTTAATGGATGTGATGGCACTCCAACAATGAACATATGTGAAAAGTTGTAGCCTCAAAATCAGGCAATGTAGAATTTAATACCTTTTTGAAATTATTTAATACATAATTGTATTAAAACATGAACTGTTTGGGCAGCATTACAAGTTAATTTTAAGGCTGACCATAGCCATACCATTCCAAGATATTAAAAATCAGTTCATAGTTGTGTGTCAGGGCTATAATATCATGCTGACCACATTTTGTGTGAATGTGATGAACCCCCTAGGAAGAGTATTTCAAAGTTTGGTACGTGAAAAAACACTTAAAAACACACAAAATCCAAAATAGCTCACTTCCTGTTGGGAAAAGTTAAGGGATGCAAATGAGAAATGTGTGTGTCTTGAGGAGACCCTTATGCCAACCAGACGTGGTGCATTTACGTGAAAGTATATGTCCACAATATTAGAAAAAAGCCATAGGGGGCGCTGTGTAGCCACGCCCAGATGAATGTGGATATGGATGTGATTGCACTCCAAAAGTGAATATATTTGTAAAATATCAGCCCGATCAGATGATGTAGAATGGAATTAAGCCCACTTCCTGTTTTTGGGCGTAACGTGTGTATTATACGCCTCGCCATTGCCAAACCGTTTGAGATATCAAAAATCCTTTCGTCATTTAGGGTCAGGACTATTCTAAGATCATGATGACTACATTTGGTGTGAATGTGATGAATACCCTAGCAGGAACGCATACAAACATGATAAAAACCTTACTTCCGTTGCCAGATGGTGGCGCTATAACATTGATTTCTTCTTGGTATATGGATGTGATTACACTCTAACAGTGAACATATTTGTAAAATATCAGCCAGATCAGACAATGTAGACCATGAATTTATGGCTACTTCCTGTTGGCGCGGTGTGACATGAAAATTGTACACCTCGCCATGACCATACCGTTTGAGATATCAAAAATATCCTTTGGAATTAGTATCATGACTATCCTGAGACCACTTTGACCACATTTCCTGTGAATGCAATGAACCCCCTAGGAGGAGTACTTAAAAGTGTAGTACGTGTAAAATGCACAAAATTCAAAATGGCTGACTTCCTGTTCACATATTTGATTCGATGCGAATGAGAAATGTATTTGTCCAGAGGAGGCCCACATGCATACCAAATTAGGTGAAGGTAGCTCAAAGTGCCTGTCCACAATAGAAGACAAAGCATTAGGGGGCGCTGTGGAGTCCCTCGGCCACGCCCAGGTCTGAGCATCTGAGTCATCCTGACAGCCAACACTTCTCATGTGTGTGCAAAATTCTGTGAGTTTTCATCCATGGCAGGCACCTCAAAAATGCAAAATACATTGAAAAAAAAGAGAATAATAATTATAGGGGGCGCTGTCTAGCCACGCCCCGATTGATATGTATATATTTCATATTGTACTCCAACAGTGAACATATTTGTAAAATATCAGCCAAATCGGACGATGTCGAAAAAAAAGTCATTTTTTTGCACGCAATATGTGTACTTTACGACTCGCCATTTCCATACCGTTTGAGATATCAAAAATCCCTTCACAGCTTATGGTTATGACTATCCTAAGATCATGCTGACCACATTTCGTGTGAATGTGATGA
Organism: Conger conger; assembly: GCF_963514075.1. Lineage (NCBI taxonomy): Eukaryota > Metazoa > Chordata > Actinopteri > Anguilliformes > Congridae > Conger > Conger conger. The sequence continues at coordinate 35,666,719 of NC_083761.1, forward strand.
ATGCCCTAGCAGGAAGGCATTCAAATATGATGAAGACCTCACTTCCTGTTGCCAGATGGTGGCGCTATAACATTGACCCGTTCTTGGGATATGGTTGTGATTAGCCTCCAACAATAAACGTATTTCTAAAATATCAGCCAGATCAGACGATGTACACCATGAAATTACGGCCACTTCCTGTTGGCGTGGCGTGACATAAAAATTATACGCCTCCCCAGGACCGTCCCGTTTGAGCTATCAAAAATATCCTGCCAATTTAGCATCATGAATATCCTGAGACCATTCTGACCACAGGTGGTGTGAATGTGATGAACCCCCTAGGAGGAGTACTTAAAAGTGCAGTACGTGTAAAACGCACAAAATCCAAAATGGCTGACTTCCTGTTTGGATATTTGATTAGATGCGAATGAGAAATGTGTTTGGACCGAGGAGTGCTATATCCCTACTAAATTTTATGAAGGTAGCTCAAAGTGCCTGCCCAAAATAGATGACAATGCGATAGGGGGCGCTGTGGAGTCCCTCAGCCACGCCCAGGTCTGAGCATCTGAGACAACCTGACAGCCACCACTTCTGATGTGTGTGCAAAATTCCGTGAGTTTTGATCCATGGCAAGCACCTCAAAAATGCACAAAACATTGAAAAAAAAAGAATAATAATAATAAATATAGCTGCAAGCAGCAATGAACGGGCCCAAGCACCATGGGCGCAACCGCCTTGGTGGCATAGTTGTGCCAATGACATGTTTCACAATATGTACACACTTTGGAAATAATCACCTTCCTGGACAACGTATAGTGTGCACAGGAATTCCCCTTTGATCAATGAAGATGTTGCTGCTGCTATTGGAATGCATCAATGATATAAGCCTCACTTCCTATTGCCAGATGGTGGCGCTATAATATTGAGCTGTGTATGGTTTATGGATTTGATTTCACTCCAAAAATGAACATATTTGTACATTTTCAGCCAAATTGGAAGATGTCAAGTAAAATTTAAGCCACTTCCTGTTGCCAGATGGTGGCGCTATAATATTGAGCCGTGTATGCTTTATGGATTTGATTACACTCCAATAATTAACATATTTGTACATTTTCAGCCAAATTGGAAGATGTCAAGTAAAATTAAAGCCACTTCCTGTTGCCAGATGGTGGCGCTATGCCATTGAGCCTTTCTTGGTATATGGATGAGATTACACTCCAAAAATGAACATGTGTGAAGTTTCTGCCACATCAGACAATGTAGAATGAAACAAAAATTACTTCTTGCTTGCACAGTGTAATAATATGCTCCAGTCCTGTATGGAGAGCAGAGATTAATTAATTTCAATAGATTTTACAGCGGGAGGCACAATTTACGCTTGAGAAGTCATTCGGTTATAAATATGCACTCAAAATAGAACCATTGGCGTAAAGAAACTATTCATCTTTATTGTGGCCGCACCGGGGATGGAACCGGGGACCTTGCATGTCTTAATCCACTGTCTGAACCATTAAGCTATACTGCCCTCTTATACACGTACGTTATCTATTGGCCAAAAGTTGTATGTTTCCTTTAATCCTGGTTAAATAATTTCTCTCCGAAGTGTCGGATAATATTGCATTAAACGTCGAGTTAGCCAGCATCATTCTTTTCCATTTCACCGGTAATTATGCTGCCTGAAACGCATTTGTTCAGCCAAATCTAAAGGAGATGCCAAGTCTCTTCCCTCAATCCGGTATTTTCATATTAAGTCAAAAATTCCTCGCGAAATTGTATGTTCTCTTAATTCGTGTTTAATGACAAGCAAAATAAACTAACATATCTGGCGATTTAACTGAAAGTTTTCTATTCATGTAAACAAACGTAGCTGACCTGTTTTTTTGACTCACACAGACAGTGGACAGGCTGGCTGCTGTTAGCCAATGCGCGTCATCTCGCAACGACCTGCATGCCATACCTTTGTTGAACATAACGGTCTCATGTTAACACAGAGTTCGACCACAGCCATCTCAAACGTTAACGTTTCTTTTTGACTTTTGACTCTTTTAAATATATGCTACTCTCCTGCCAGTTAAAGACAGTCATTAAATGTCTTTAATATTTATTTCAGATATTCTATTCAAAAATGAAAATAGATGCAAAGAAACGTCGGGCTGGGTGTTGTCAATACATTTTGTCACGTAGGCTGCAGCTGTAAATCATACATCGTTATGCCTACTGGCTCGCTAGAAAAAAACAAAAACCTATCGTTGAAAAATCACTTGAAGGAAGAAAAATATAAAAGTTCCACTTTCTGCCAATAAATGGAATCCCCGTATCAGAAATGGGGGGAAGTTACAGCGACGCAGTTAGTCTGTGAGTAGAATAGATTGTGTAGACAACTTCACTGTTTCCACAAAGGTGATGTGCTTTTTAACAGGACTTGGTCAGTGTAATGATATAAATGCTAGCATTCGATTATGGTCAACGGTACCGAAAATGCCCGTTGCACCAGCCATCATAACAAATGTCCCAATATAGGATCGATTTAAACCTCTATATATTTTTAATTCACGTTGACAGTGTAGGCTATTATGTGTATTCCGACGCGAATTACATTTAATTGGGTTACGGCATTCACTTCAACCGAATGAAGTCAAATAGAAACGGCTCGAATTCCTTAATAAGGCTTCTTGATTTTCAAGCTAACTTTCCGAACAGCTGTTTTGTATTGAGTCCTTAAAATGCTACAACACGGTTTTTTTTAAACCAAATAACATTGAACGTCATTGCAAGATATATGCAATACCAACTTTTGCCAGTAGATGGCAGTCGCGTATTAGAAATGGGAGAGTCATTTGCGACTTGCGTTGAAGTTTTAAGACTGGATATAATGAGTCTCCAGCGAAAATAGTGAACTATTATTGCTTAATGGATGTGATGACACTCCAACAATGAACATATGTGAAAAGTTGTAGCCTCAAAATCAGGCAATGTAGAATTTAATACCTTTATGAAATTATTTAATACATAATTGTATTAAAACATGAACTGTTTGGGCAGCATTTCAAGTTAATTTTAAGGCTGACCATAGCCATACCATTCCAAGATATTAAAAATCAGTTCATAGTTGTGTGTCAGGGCTATAATATCATGCTGACCACATTTTGTGTGAATGTGATGAACCCCCTAGGAAGAGTATTTCAAAGTTTGGTACGTGAAAAAACACTTAAAAACACACAAAATCCAAAATAGCTCACTTCCTGTTGGGAAAACTTAAGGGATGCAAATGAGAAATGTGTGTGTCTTGAGGAGACCCTTTTGCCTACCAGACGTGGTGCATTTACGTGAAAGTATATGTCCACAATATTAGAAAAAAGCCATAGGGGGCGCTGTGTAGCCACGCCCAGATGAATGTGGATATGGATGTGATTGCACTCCAAAAGTGAATATATTTGTAAAATATCAGCCCGATCAGATGATGTAGAACGGAATTAAGCCCACTTCCTGTTTTTGGGCGTAACGTGTGTATTATACGCCTCGCCATTGCCAAACCGTTTGAGATATCAAAAATCCTTTCGTCATTTAGGGTCAGGACTATTCTAAGATCATGATGACTACATTTGGTGTGAATGTGATTAATACCCTAGCAGGAACGCATACAAACATGATAAAAACCTCACTTCCGTTGCCAGATGGTGGCGCTATAACATTGATTTATTCTTGGTATATGGATGTGATTAGACTCTAACAGTGAACATATTTGTAAAATATCAGCCAGATCAGACAATGTAGACCATAAATTTATGGCTACTTCCTGTTGGCGCGGCGTGACATGAAAATTGTACGCCTCGCCATGACCATACCGTTTGAGATATCAAAAATATCCTTCAGAATTAGTATCAGGACTATCCTGAGACCAATTTGACCACATTTCGTGTGAATGCAATGAACCCCCTAGGAGGAGTACTTAAAAGTGTAGTACGTGTAAAATGCACAAAATTCAAAATGGCTGACTTCCTGTTCACATATTTCATTCAATGCGAATGAGAAATGTGTTTGTCCAGAGGAGGCCCACATGCACACCAAATTAGGTGAAGGTAGGTCAGAGTGCCTGTCCACAATAAAAGACAAAGCATTAGGGGGCGCTGTGGAGTCCCTCGGCCACGCCCAGGTCTGAGCATCTGATACATCCTGACAGCTAACACTTCTCATGTGTGTGCAAAATTCCGTGAGTTTTCATCCATGGCAAGCACCTCAAAAATTCAAAATTCATTGAAAAAAAAAAGAATAATAATTATAGGGGGCGCTGTCTAGCCACGCCCCGATTGATATGTATATATTTCATATTGTACTCCAACAGTGAACATATTTGTAAAATATCAGCCAGATCGGACGATGTCAAAAAAAAAGTCATTTTTTTGCACGCAATATGTGTACTGTACGACTCGCCATTTCCATACCGTTTGAGATATCAAAAATCCCTTCACAGCTTATGGTCATGACTATCCTAAAATCATGCGGACCACATTTTATGTGAATGTGATGAATGCCCTAGCAGGAAGGCATACAAATATGATAAAGACCTCACTTCCTGTTGCCAGATGGTGGCGCTATAACATTGACCCGTTCTTGGGATATGGATGTGATTATACTCCAACACTAAACGTATTTCTAAAATATCAGCCAGATCAGACGATGGAGACCATGAAATTACGGCCACTTCCTGTTGGCGTGGCGTGACATAAAAATTCTACGCCTTCCCAGGACCGTCCCGTTTGAGCTATCAAAAATATCCTGGCAATTTAGCATCATGAATATCTTCAGACCATTCTGACCACAGGTGGTGTGAATGTGATGAACCCCCTAGGAGGAGTACTTAAAAGTGCAGTACGTGTAAAACGCACAAAATCCAAAATGGCTGACTTCCTGTTTGTATATTTGATTAGATGCAAATGAGAAATGTGTTTGGACCGAGGAGTGCTATATGCGTACTAAATTTTGTGAAAGTAGCTCAAAGTGCCTGCCCACAATAGATGACAATGCGATAGGGGGCGCTGTGGAGTCCCTCAGCCACGCCCAGGTCTGAGCATCTGAGACAACCTGACAGCCACCACTTCTGATGTGTGTGCAAAATTCTGTGAGTTTTCATCCATGGCAAGCACCTCAAAAATGCACAAAACATTGAAAAAAAAAGAATAATAATAATAATAATAATAATAATAATAATCCTTCCAATAACAATAGGGTCCTTCGCACCCTACGGTGCTTGGGCCCTAATAATAATAATAATAATAATCCTTCCAATAACAATAGGGTCCTTCGCACCCTACGGTGCATGGGCCCTAAATATAGCTGCAAGCAGCAATGAACGGGCCCAAGCCCCATGGGGGCAACCGCCTTGGTGGCATAGTTCTGCCAATGACATGTTTCACAACATGTACACACTTTGGAAATAATCACCTTCCTGGACAACGTATAGTGTGCACAGGAATTTCCCTTTGATCAATGAAGATGTTGGCGCTGCTATTGGAATGCATCAATGATATAAGCCTCACTTCCTGTTGCCAGATGGTGGCGCTATATTATTGATCCGTGTATGTTTTTTGAATTTGATTACACTCCAGAAATAAACATATTTGTACATTTTCAGCCACATCGGAAGATGTTCAGCGAAATTAAGGTCAATTCCTGTTTCCAGATGATGCTGCTATAACATTGAGTCGTTTTTGGAATATGGATTTGATTACACTCCAACACTGAGCATCTGTGTAAAGTTGCAGTCACATCAGACATTGGAGAATTTAACTATGACCACTTCCTGTTTGTCTGGCATGATGTGTTTTTTATGTGCCTGACCATAGCTATATCATCCCAGTAAATCAAAAATCTGTTTTGTCAGGACCATCCTAGCATCATGCTGACCACATTTACCGTGAATGTCATGAACCCATTGAAAAATAATGCTTAAGAATGCAATATAAGGCTCACTTCCTGTTGCCAGCGGGTGGCGCTTTGCCATTTAGCCTTTATTGGAAAATGGATGAGATTACACTCCAAAAATGAACGTGTGAAGTTTCAGCCACATCAGACAATGTAGAATGAAACAAAAATAACGTCTTGCTTGCACATTGTGATAACATGCTACAGTCCTGTATGGAGAGCAGAGATTAATTAATTTCCATAGTTTTTACACGGGGAGGCACAATTTATGCTTGAAAAGTCATTAGGCCATAAACATGCACTCAAAATGAAAACAATTGGCTTCAAGAAACTATTCAAATTCATTGTGGCTGCAGCGGGGATAGAACGGCTGAATTTGCGTGCCTTTATCCACCGCCCTAACCATTACGCTATACTGCCCGCTTATACACGGGTGCCATCTATTGGCCAAATGTCTCCTTTTATCTTGGTTTAATAATTTCTCTACGAAGTGTCGGATAATATTGCACGAAACGTCTAGTTAACCTGCATCAATCTTTTCCATTTCACTGGTAATTATGCTGCCTGAAACGCATTTGTTCAGCCAAATCTAAAAGAGATGCCAACTCTCTGCCCTCAATACAGTATTTTCATATTAATTTACCATTCCTAGCGAAATTGTATGTTCTCTTAATTCGTGTTTAATGACAAGCCTAATAAACTAACATAGCTGGCGATTTAACTGAAAGTTTTCTATTCATGTAAACCAACGTAGCTGACCTGTTTTTTGACTCACACAGACAGTGGACTGGCTGGCTGCTGTTAGCCCGTGCGTGTCATCTCGCAACGACCTGCATGTGATACCTTTGTTGAACAAAACGGTCTCATGTTAACACAGCGTTCGAGCAGAGCCACCTCAGACGCTAAAGTTTCTTTTTGACTTCATGTGTTAATCTTTTAAAAATATGATACTCTCCTGCCAGTTAAAGCCTGTCTTTAAGTCTTTAAATGTCTTTAATATTTATTTTAGTTATTCAATTCATGTAATGAAAATAGATGCAAGGAAACGTCGGGCTGGGTGTTGTCAATACATTTTGTCACGTAGGCTGCAGCTGTAAATCATACATCGTTATGCCTACTGGCTCGCTAGAAAAAAACAAAAACCTATCGTTGAAAAATCACTTGAATGAAGAAAAAAATGAAAGTACCACTTTCTGCCAATAAATTGAATCGCCGTATCAGAAATGGGGGGAAGTTACAGCGACGCAGTTAGTCTGTGAGTAGAACAGATTGTGTAGACAACTTCACTGTTTCCACAAAGGAACCAAAAATGTGCTTTTTAACAGGACTTGGTCAGTGTAATGATATAAATGCTAGCATTCGATTATGGTCAACGGTACCGAAAATGCCCGTTGCACCAGCCATCATAACAAATGTCCCAATACAGGATCGATTTAAACCTCTATATATTTTTATTTCACGTTGACAGTGTAGGCTATTATGTGTATTCCGACGCGAATTACATTTAATTGGGTTACGGCATTCACTTCAATCGAATGAAGTCAAATAGAAACGGCTCGAATTCCTTAATAAGGCTTCTTGGTTTTCAAGCCAACTTTCCGAACAGCTGTTTTGTATTGAGTCCTTAAAATGCTACAACACGGTTTTTTTTAAACCAAATAACATTGAACGTCATTGCAAGATATGCATTATATGTGTTAATCTTTTAAATATATGATACTTTCCTGCCAGTAAAAGCCTGTCTTTTATTTTAGTTATTCAATCCATATAATTAAGATAGATGAGAAAAAACGTTGCTGTGGGCTGGGTGTTTTCAGTACATTTTGTCACGTAGGCTGCCGCTGTTACTCATACATCGTTATGGTTACTGGCTCGCAAAAAGAAACAAAACTTGTCGTTGAGAAATCACTTTATCCAAGAAAAAGAGAAACAATACCGAAAATTAGAAAGAATACTAACCTTTGCCACTAGATGGCAGTCGCGTATTAGAAATGGGAGAGTCAGTTGCGACTTGAGTTGAAGTTTTAAGACTGGAGATAATGAGTCTCCAGCGAAAATAGTAAACTATTATTGCTTAATGGATGTGATGACACTCCAACAATGAACATATGTGAAAAGATGTAGCCTCAAAATCAGGCAATGTAGAATTTAATACCTTTTTGAAATTATTTAATATATAATTTTCCTATTTGGGCAGCATTACAAGTTAATTTTAAGGCTGACCATAGCCATACCATTCCAAGATATTAAAAATCAGTTCATAGTTGTGTGTCAGGGCTATAATATCATGCTGACCACATTTTGTGTGAATGTGATGAACCCCCTAGGAAGAGTATTTCAAAGTTTGGTACGTGAAAAAACACTTAAAAACACACAAAATCCAAAATAGCTCACTTCCTGTTGGGAAAAGTTAAGGGATGCAAATGAGAAATGTGTGTGTCTTGAGGAGACCCTTATGCCTACCAGACGTGGTGCATTTACGTGAAAGTATATGTCCACAATATTAGAAAAAAGCCATAGGGGGCGCTGTGTAGCCACGCCCAGATGAATGTGGATATGGATGTGATTGCACTCCAAAAGTGAATATATTTGTAAAATATCAGCCCGATCAGATGATGTAGAACGGAATTAAGCCCACTTCCTGTTTTTGGGCGTAACGTGTGTATTATACGCCTCGCCATTGCCAAACCGTTTGAGATATCAAAAATCCTTTCGTCATTTAGGGTCAGGACTATTCTAAGATCATGATGACTACATTTGGTGTGAATGTGATGAATACCTTAGCAGGAACGCATACAAACATGATAAAAACCTCACGTCCGTTGCCAGATGGTGGCGCTATAACATTGATTTCTTCTTGGTATTTGGATGTGATTACACTCTAACAGTGAACATATTTCTAAAATATCAGCAAGATCAGACAATGTAGACCATGAATTTATGGCTACTTCCTGTTGGCGCGGCGTGACATGAAAATTGTATGCCTCGCCATGACCATACCGTTTGAGATATCAAAAATATCCTTTGGAATTAGTATCATGACTATCCTGAGACCAGTTTGACCCCATTTCGTGTGAATGCAATGAAGCCCCTAGGAGGAGTACTTAAAAGTGTAGTACGTGTAAAATGCACAAAATTCAAAATGGCTGACTTCCTGTTCACATATTTGATTCGATACGAATGAGAAATGTGGTTGTCCAGAGGAGTCCCACATGCCTACCAAATTAGGTGAAGGTAGCTCAAAGTGCCTGTCCACAATAGAAGACAAAGCATTAGGGGGCGCTGTGGAGTCCCTCGGCCACGCCCAGTTCTGCGCATCTGACACATCCTGACAGCCAACACTTCTCATGTGTGTGCAAAATTCCATGAGTTTCCATCCATGGCAAGCACCTCAAAAATGCAAAATACATTGAAAAAAAAGAGAATAATAATTATAGGGGGCGCTGTCTAGCCACGCCCCGATTGATATGTATATATTTCATATTGTACTCCAACAGTGAACATATTTGGAAAATATCAGCCAGATCGGACGATGTCGAAAAAAAAGTCATTTTTTTGCACGCAATATGTGTACTGTACGACTCGCCATTTCCATACCGTTTGAGATATCAAAAATCCCTTCACAGCTTATGGTCATGAGTATCCTACGATCATGCTGACTACATTTCGTGTGAATGTGATGAATGCCCTAGCAGGAAGGCATAGAAATATGATAAAGACCTCACTTCCTGTTGCCAGATGGTGGCGCTATAACATTGACCCGTTCTTGGGATATGGATGTGATTATACTCCAACAATAAACGTATTTCTAAAATATCTGCCAGATCAGACAATGCAGACCATGAAATTACGGCCACTTCCTGTTGGCGCGGCGTGACATAAAAATTCTACGCCTCCCTAGGACCGTCCCGTTTGAGCTATCAAAAATATCCTGTCAATTTAGCATCATGAATATCCTGAGACCATTCTGACCACAGGTGGTGTGAATGTGATGAACCCCCTAGGAGGAGTACTTAAAAGTGCAGTACGTGTAAAACGCACAAAATCCAAAATAGCTGACTTCCTGTTTGTATATTTGATTAGATGCGAATGAGAAATGTGTTTGGTCCGAGGAGTGCTATATGCATATAAAATTTGGTGAAGGTAGCTCAAAGTGCCTGTCCACAATAGATGACAATGCGATAGGGGGCGCTGTGGAGTCCCTCGGCGACGCCCAGGTCTGAGCATCTAATAGATCCTGAAGGTCCTGATTTCTGATGTGTGTGCAAAATTCGCAGACTTTTTATGCATGGCAAGCACCTCAAAAAGGCCCATTTGCATATAGAAAAAAGAATAATAATAATAAATATAGCTGCAAGCAGCAATGAACGGGCCCAAGCACCATGGGCGCAACCGCCTTGGTGGCACAGTGTTGCCAATGACATTTTTCACAATATGTACACACTTTGGAAATAATCACCTTCCTGGACAACGAATAGTGTGCACAGGAATTCCCCTTTGATCAATGAAGATGTTGCTGCTGCTATTGGAATGCATCAATGATATAAGCCTCACTTCCTATTGCCAGATGGTGGCGCTATAATATTGAGCTGTGTATGGTTTATGGATTTGATTTCACTCCAAAAATGAACATATTTGTACATTTTAAGCCAAATTGGAAGATGTCGAGTATAATTAAAGCCACTTCCTGTTGCCAGATGCTGGCGCTATAATATTGAGCCGTGTATGGTTTATGGATTTGATCACACTCCAATAATTAACATATTTGTACATTTTCAGCCAAATTGGAAGATGTCAAGTAAAATTAAAGCCACTTCCTGTTGCCAGATGGTGGCGCTATGCCATTGAGCCTGTCTTGGTATATTGATGAGATTACACTCCAAAAATGAACGTGTGAAGTTTTTGCCACATCAGACAATGTAGAATGAAACAAAAATTACTTCTTGCTTGCACATTGTGATAACATGCTACAGTCCTGTATGGAGAGCAGAGATTAATTAATTTCCATAGTTTTTACACGGGGAGGCACAATTTACGCTTGAGAAGTCATTCGGCCATAAATATGCACTCAAAATGAAAACAATTGGCTTCAAGAACCTATTCAAATTCATTGTGGCTGCAGCGGGGATCGAACGGCTGAATTTGCGTGCCTTAATCCACCGCCCTAACCATTACGCTATACTGCCCGCTTATACACGGGTGCCATCTATTGGCCAAATGTCTCTTTTTATCTTGGTTTAATAATTTCTCTACGAAGTGTCGGATAATATTGCACGAAACGTCTAGTTAACCAGCATCATTCTTTTCCATTTCACTGGTAATTATGCTGCCTGAAACGCATTTGTTCAGCCAAATCTAAAAGAGATGCCAACTCTCTGCCCTCAATACAGTATTTTCATATTAATTTACCATTCCTAGCGAAATTGTATGTTCTCTTAATTCGTGTTTAATGACAAGCCTAATAAACTAACATAGCTGGCGATTTAACTGAAAGTTTTCTATTCATGTAAACCAACGTAGCTGACCTGTTTTTTGACTCACACAGACAGTGGACTGGCTGGCTGCTGTTAGCCCGTGCGTGTCATCTCGCAACGACCTGCATGTGATACCTTTGTTGAACAAAACGGTCTCTTGTTAACACAGCGTTCGAGCAGAGCCACCTCAGACGCTAAAGTTTCTTTTTGACTTCATGTGTTAATCTTTTAAAAATATGATACTCTCCTGCCAGTTAACGCCTGTCTTTAAGTCTTTAAATGTCTTTCATATTTCTTTTAGTTATTCAATTCATGTAATGAAAATAGATGCAAAGAAACGTCGGGCTGGGTGTTGTCAATACATTTTGTCACGTAGGCTGCAGCTGTAAATCATACATCGTTATGCCTACTGGCTCGCTAGAAAAAAACAAAAACCTATCGTTGAAAAATCACTTGAAGGAAGAAAAAAATGAAAGTACCACTTTCTGCCAATTAATTGAATCGCCGTATCAGAAATGGGGGGAAGTTACAGCGACGCAGTTAGTCTGTGAGTAGAACAGATTGTGTAGACAACTTCACTGTTTCCACAAAGGAACCAAAAATGTGCTTTTTAACAGGACTTGGTCAGTGTAATGATATAAATGCTAGCATTCGATTATGGTCAACGGTACCGAAAATGCCCGTTGCACCAGCCATCATAACAAATGTCCCAATACAGGATCGATTTAAACCTCTATATATTTTTATTTCACGTTGACAGTGTAGGCTATTATGTGTATTCCGACGCGAATTACATTTAATTGGGTTACGGCATTCACTTCAATCGAATGAAGTCAAATAGAAACGGCTCGAATTCCTTAATAAGGCTTCTTGGTTTTCAAGCCAACTTTCCGAACAGCTGTTTTGTATTGAGTCCTTAAAATGCTACAATACGGTTTTTTAAAAATCCAAATAACATTGAACGTCAAAGCAATATATGCATTATATGTATTAATCTTTTAAATATATGATACTTTCCTGCCAGCAAAAGCCTGTTTTTTTATTTTAGTTATTCAATCGAGTTAATTAAGATAGATGAGAAAAAACGTTGCTGTGGGCTGGGTGTTTTCAGTACATTTTGTCATGTAGGCTGCCGCTGTTACTCATACATCGTTATGGTTACTGGCTCGCAAAAAGAAACAAAACTTGTCGTTGAGAAATCACTTTATCCAAGAAAGAGAAACCATACCGAAAATTAGAAAGAATACTAACCTTTGCCACTAGATGGCAGTCGCGTATTAGAAATGGGAGAGTCAGTTGCGACTTGAGTTGAAGTTTTAAGACTGGAGATAATGAGTCTCCAGCGAAAATAGTAAACTATTATTGCTTAATGGATGTGATGACACTCCAACAATGAACATATGTGAAAAGATGTAGCCTCAAAATCAGGCAATGTAGAATTTAATACCTTTTTGAAATTATTTAATATATAATTTTCCTATTTGGGCAGCATTACAAGTTAATTTTAAGGCTGACCATAGCCATACCATTCCAAGATATTAAAAATCAGTTCATAGTTGTGTGTCAGGGCTATAATATCATGCTGACCACATTTTGTGTGAATGTGATGAACCCCCTAGGAAGAGTATTTCAAAGTTTGGTACGTGAAAAAACACTTAAAAACACACAAAATCCAAAATAGCTCACTTCCTGTTGGGAAAAGTTAAGGGATGCAAATGAGAAATGTGTGTGTCTTGAGGAGACCCTTATGCCTACCAGACGTGGTGCATTTACGTGAAAGTATATGTCCACAATATTAGAAAAAAGCCATAGGGGGCGCTGTGTAGCCACGCCCAGATGAATGTGGATATGGATGTGATTGCACTCCAAAAGTGAATATATTTGTAAAATATCAGCCCGATCAGATGATGTAGAACGGAATTAAGCCCACTTCCTGTTTTTGGGCGTAACGTGTGTATTATACGCCTCGCCATTGCCAAACCGTTTGAGATATCAAAAATCCTTTCGTCATTTAGGGTCAGGACTATTCTAAGATCATGATGACTACATTTGGTGTGAATGTGATGAATACCTTAGCAGGAACGCATACAAACATCATAAAAACCTCACGTCCGTTGCCAGATGGTGGCGCTATAACATTGATTTCTTCTTGGTATTTGGATGTGATTACACTCTAACAGTGAACATATTTGTAAAATATCAGCCAGATCAGACAATGTAGACCATGAATTTATGGCAACTTCCTGTTGGCGCGGCGTGACATGAAAATTGTACGCCTCGCCATGACCATACCGTTTGAGATATCAAAAATATCCTTTGGAATTAGTATCATGACTATCCTGAGACCACTTTGACCACATTTCGTGTGAATGCAGTGAACCCCCTAGGAGGAGTACTTAAAAGTGTAGTACGTGTAAAATGCACAAAATTCAAAATGGCTGACTTCCTGTTTACATATTTGATTCGATACGAATGAGAAATGTGTTTGTCCAGAGGAGCCCCACATGCATACCAAATTAGGTGAAGGTAGCTCAAAGTGCCTGTCCACAATAGAAGACAAAGCATTAGGGGGCGCTGTGGAGTCCCTTGGCCACGCCCAGGTCTGAGCATCTGATACATCCTGACAGCCAACACTTCTCATGTGTGTGCAAAATTCTGTGAGTTTCCATCCATGGCAAGAACCTCAAAAATGCAAAATACATTGAAAAAAAAGAGAATAATAATTATAGGGGGCGCTGTCTAGCCACGCCCCGATTGATATGTATATATCTGATATTGTACTGCTACAGTGAACATATTTGTAAAATATCAGCCAGATCGGACGATGTCGAAAAAAAAGTCATTTTTTTGCACGCAATATGTGTACTGTACGACTCGCCATTTCCATACCGTTTGAGATATCAAAAATCCCTTCACAACTGAGCGTAAGGACTATGTTAAGATCATGCTGACCGCATTTGGTGTGAATGTGCTGAATGCCCTAGCAGGAAGGCATACAAATATGTTAAAGACCTCACTTCCTGTTGCCAGATGGTGGCGCTATAAGATTGACCTGTTCTTGGGATATGGATGTGATTACACTCCAACAATAAACAAATTTCTAAAATATCAGCCAGATCAGACAATGTAGACCATGAAATTATGGCCACTTCCTGTTGGCGCGGCGTGACATAAAAATTGTAATCCTCCCCGTGACTGTCCCGTTTGAGCTATCAAAAATATCCTGGCAATTTAGCATCATGACTATCCTGAGACCATTCTGACCACAGTTGGTGTGAATGCGATGAACCCCCTAGGAGGAGTACTTAAAAGTGTAGTACGTGTAAAACTCAGAAAATCCAAAATGGCTGACTTCCTGTTTGTATATTTGATTAGATCCGAATGAGAAATGTGTTTGGACCGAGGAGCGCTATTTGGCCACCAAATTAGGTGCAGGTAGCTCAAAGTGCCTGCCCACAATAGAAGACAATGCGATAGGGGGCGCTGTGGAGTCCCTCGGCCACGCCCAGGTCTGAGCATCTGAGAGCTCCTGACAGCAACCACTTCTGATGTGTGTGCAAAATGTCAAGACTTTTTACGCATGGCAAGGCCCTCAAAAAAGCCCATTTGCCTGATGAAAAAGAATAATAATAATAATAATAATAATAATAATAATAATAATAATAATCCTTCCAATAACAATAGGGTCCTTCGCACCCTACGGTGCTTGGGCCCTAAATATAGCTGCAAGCAGCAATGAACGGGCCCAAGCACCATGGGGGCAACCGCCTTGGTGGCATAGTTGTGCCAATGACATGTTTCACAATATGTACACACTTTGGAAATAATCACCTTCCTGGACAACGTATAGTGTGCACAGGAATTCCCCTTTGATCAATGAAGATGTTTCTGCTGCTATTGGAATGCATCAATGATATAAGCCTCACTTCCTATTGCCAGATGGTGGCGCTATAATATTGAGCCGTGTATGGTTTATGGATTTGATTTCACTCCAATAATTAACATATTTGTACATTTTCAGCCAAATTGGAAGATGTCACGTAAAATTTAAGCCACTTCCTGTTGCCAGATGGTGGCGGTATAATATTGAGCCGTGTATGGTTCATGGATTTGCTTACACTCCAATAATTAACATATTTGTCCATTTTCAGCCAAATTGGAAGATGTCAAGTAAAATTAAAGCCACTTCCTGTTGCCAGATGGTGGCGCTATGCCATTGAGCCTTTCATATGGATGAGATTACACTCCAAAAATGAACATGAGTGAAGTTTCAGCCACATGAGACAATGTAGAATGAAACAAAAATAACTTCTAGCTTGAACATTGTGATAACATGCTACAGTCCTGTATGGAGAGCAGAGATTAATTAATTTCCATAGTTTTTACACGGGGAGGCACAATTTATGCTTGAAAAGTCATTAGGCTATAGATATGCACTCAAAATAAAACCATTACCTTCAAGAAACTGTTCAATTTTATTGTGGCTGCACCGGGGATGGAACCGCGGACCTTGCATGTCTTAATCCACTGTCTGAACCATTAAGCTCTACTGCCCTCTGATACACGTACGCCATCTATTGGCCAAAAGTTGTATGTTTCCTTTTATCTTGGTTAAATAATTTCTCTCCGAAGTGTCGGATAATATTGCATTAAACGTCGAGTTAGCCAGCATCATTCTTTTCCATTTCACCGGTAATTATGCTGCCTGAAACGCATTTGTTCAGCCAAATCTAAAGGAGATGCCAAGTCTCTGCCCTCAATCCGGTATTTTCATATTAAGTCAAAATTCCTAGCGAAATTGTATGTTCTCTTAATTCGTGTTTAATGACAAGCAAAATAAACTAACATAGCTGGCGATTTAACTGAAAGTTTTCTATTCTTGTAAACAAACGTAGCTGACCTGTTTTTTGACTCACACAGACAGTGGACAGGCTGGCTGCTGTTAGCCAATGCGCGTCATCTCGCAACGACCTGCATGCCATACCTTTGTTAAACATAACGGTCTCATGTTAACACAGAGTTCGACCAGAGCCATCTCAAACGTTAACGTTTCTTTTTGACTTTTGACTTTTTTAAATATATGCTACTCTCCTGCCAATTAAAGACAGTCATTCAATGTCTTTAATATTTATTTCAGATATTCTATTCATATCATGAAAATAGATGCAAAGAAACGTCGGGCTGGGTGTTGTCAATACATTTTGTCACGTAGGCTGCAGCTGTAAATCATACATCGTTATGCCTACTGGCTCGCTAGAAAAAAAAAAAAACCTATCGTTGAAAAATCACTTGAAGGAAGAAAAATATAAAAGTTCCACTTTCTGCCAATAAATGGAATCCCCGTATCAGAAATGGGGGGAAGTTACAGCGACGCAGTTAGTCTGTGAGTAGAATAGATTGTGTAGACAACTTCACTGTTTCCACAAAGGAACCAAAAATGTGCTTTTTAACAGGACTTGGTCAGTGTAATGATATAAATGCTAGCATTCGATTATGGTCAACGGTACCGAAAATGCCCGTTGCACCAGCCATCATAACAAATGTCCCAATATAGGATCGATTTAAACCTCTATATATTTTTATTTCACGTTGACAGTGTAGGCTATTATGTGTATTCCGGCATTCGGCATTACGGCATTCACTTCAACCGAATGAAGTCAAATAGAAACGGCTCGAATTCCTTAATAAGGCTTCTTGGTTTTCAAGCTAACTTTCCGAACAGCTGTTTTGTATTGAGTCCTTAAAATGCTACAACACGGTTTTTTTTAAACCAAATAACATTGAACGTCATTGCAAGATATATGCAATACCAACTTTTGTCAGTAGATGGCAGTCGCGTATTAGAAATGGGAGAGTCATTTGCGACTTGCGTTGAAGTTTTAAGACTGGATATAATGAGTCTCCAGCGAAAATAGTGAACTATTATTGCTTAATGGATGTGATGACACTCCAACAATGAACATATGTGAAAAGTGTTAGCCTCAAAATCAGGCAATGTAGAATTTAATACCTTTTTGAAATTATTTAATACATAATTGTATTAAAACATGAACTGTTTGGGCAGCATTACAAGTTAATTTTAAGGCTGACCAGAGCCATACCATTCCAAGATATTAAAAATCAGTTCATAGTTTTGTGTCAGGGCTATAATATCATGCTGACCACATTTTGTGTGAATGTGATGAACCCCCTAGGAAGAGTATTTCAAAGTTTGGTACGTTAAAAAACACTTAAAAACACACAAAATCCAAAATAGCTCACTTCCTGTTGGGAAAAGTTAAGGGATGCAAATGAGAAATGTGTGTGTCTTGAGGAGACCCTTATGGCTACCAGACGTGGTGCATTTACGTGAAAGTATATGTCCACAATATTAGAAAAAAGTCATAGGGGGCGCTGTGTAGCCACGCCCAGGTGAATGTGGATATGGATGTGATTGCACTCCAAAAGTGAATATATTTGTAAAATATCAGCCCGATCAGATGATGTAGAACGGAATTAAGCTCACTTCCTGTTTTTGGGCGTAACGTGTGTATTATACGCCTCGCCATTGCCAAACCGTTTGAGATATCAAAAATCCTTTCGTCATTTAGGGTCAGGACTATTCTAAGATCATGATGACTACATTTGGTGTGAATGTGATGAATACCCTAGCAGGAACGCATACAAACATGAAAAAAACCTCACTTCCGTTGCCAGATGGTGGCGCTATAACATTGATTTCTTCTTGGTATTTGGATGTGATTACACTCTAACAGTGAACATATTTGTAAAATATCAGCCAGATCAGACAATGTAGACCATGAATTTATGGCTACTTCCTGTTGGCGCGGCGTGACATGAAAATTGTACGCCTCGCCATGACCATACCGTTTGAGATATCAAAAATATCCTTTGGAATTAGTATCATGACTATCCTCAGACCACTTTGACCCCATTTCGTGTGAATGCAATGAACCCCCTAGGAGGAGTACTTAAAAGTGTAGTACGTGTAAAATGCACAAAATTCAAAATGGCTGACTTCCTGTTCACATATTTGATTCAATGCGAATGAGAAATGTGTTTGTCCAGAGGAGGCCCACATGCCTACTAAATTAGGTGAAGGTAGCTCAAAGTGCCTGTCCACAATAGAAGACAAAGCATTAGGGGGCGCTGTGGAGTCCCTCGGCCACGCCCAGGTCTGAGCATCTGATACATCCTGAGAGCCAACACTTCTCATGTGTGTGCAAAATTCCATGAGTTTCCATCCATGGCAAGCACCTCAAAAATGCAAAATACATTGAAAAAAAAGAGAATAATAATTATAGGGGGCGCTGTCTAGCCACGCCCCGATTGATATGTATATATTTAATATTGTACTCCAACAGTGAACATATTATAAAATATCAGCCAGATCGGACGATGTCGAAAAAAAAATCATTTTTTTGCACGCAATATGTGTACTGTACGACTCGCCATTTCCATACCGTTTGAGATATCAAAAATCCCTTCACAGCTTATGGTCATGACTATCCTAAGATCATGCTGACCACATTTCGTGTGAATGTGATGAATGCCCTAGCAGGAAGGCATACAAATATGATAAAGACCTCACTTCCTGTTGCCAGATGGTGGCGCTATAACATTGACCCGTTCTTGGGATATGGATGTGATTATACTCCAACAATAAACATATTTCTAAAAGATCAGCCAGATCAGACAATGTAGACCATGAAATTACGGCCACTTCCTGTTGGCGCCGCGTGACATAAAAATTCTACGCCTCCCTAGGACCGTCCCGTTTCAGCTATCAAAAATATCCTGGCAATTTAGCATCATGAATATCCTCAGACCATTCTGACCACAGGTGGTGTGAATGTGATGAACCCCCTAGGAGGAGTACTTAAAAGTGCAGTACGTGTAAAACGCACAAAATCCAAAATGGCTGACTTCCTGTTTGTATATTTGATTAGATGCGAATTAGAAATGTGTTTAGGCCGAGGAGTGCTATATGCGTACTAAATTTTGTGAAGGTAGCTCAAAGTGCCTGCCCACAATAGATGACAATGCGATAGGGGGCGCTGTGGAGTTCCTCAGCGACGCCCAGGTCTCAGCATCTGAGCGATCCTGACAGCCACCACTTCTGATGTGTGTGCAAAATTCCGTGAGTTTTCATCCATGGCAAGCACCTCAAAAATGCACAAAACATTGAAAAAAAAAGAATAATAATAATAATAATAATAATAATCCTTCCAATAACAATAGGGTCCTTCGCACCCTACGGTGCTTGGGCCCTAATAATAATCCTTCCAATAACAATAGGGTCCTTCGCACCCTACGGTGCTTGGGCCCTAATAATAATAATAATAATAAATATAGCTGCAAGCAGCAATGAACGGGCCCAAGCACCATGGGCGCAACCGCCTTGGTGGCATAGTTGTGCCAATGACATGTTTCACAATATGTACACACTTTGGAAATAATCACCTTCCTGGACAACGTATAGTGTGCACAGGAATTCCCCTTTGATCAATGAAGATGTTTCTGCTGCTATTGGAATGCATCAATGATATAAGCCTCACTTCATATTGCCAGATGGTGGCGCTATAATATTGAGCCGTGTATGGTTTATGGATTTGATTTCACTCCAATAATTAACATATTTGTACATTTTCAGCCAAATTGGAAGATGTCACGTAAAATTTAAGCCACTTCCTGTTGCCAGATGGTGGCGGTATAATATTGAGCCGTGTATGGTTCATGGATTTGATTACACTCCAATAATTAACATATTTGTCCATTTTCAGCCAAATTGGAAGATGTCAAGTAAAATTAAAGCCACTTCCTGTTGCCAGATGGTGGCGCTATGCCATTGACCCTTTCATATGGATGAGATTACACTCCAAAAATGAACATGTGTGAAGTTTCTGCCACATCAGACAATGTAGAATGAAACAAAAATTACTTCTTGCTTGCACAGTGTAATAATATGCTCCAGTCCTGTATGGAGAGCAGAGATTAATTAATTTCAATAGATTTTACAGCGGGAGGCACAATTTACGCTTGAGAAGTCATTCGGTTATAAATATGCACTCAAAATAAAACCATTGGCGTAAAGAAACTATTCAACTTTATTGTGGCCGCACCGGGGATGGAACCGCGGACCTTGCATGTCTTAATCCACTGTCTGAACCATTAAGCTATACTGCCCTCTTATACACGTACGTTATCTATTGGCCAAAAGTTGTATGTTTCCTTTCATCCTGGTTAAATAATTTCTCTCCGAAGTGTCGGATAATATTGCATTAAACGTCGAGTTAGCCAGCATCATTCTTTTCCATTTCACCGGTAATTATGCTGCCTGAAACGCATTTGTTCAGCCAAATCTAAAGGAGATGCCAAGTCTCTGCCCTCAATCCGGTATTTTCATATTAAGTCAAAAATTCCTAGCGAAATTGTATGTTCTCTTAATTCGTGTTTAATGACAAGCAAAATAAACTAACATATCTGGCGATTTAACTGAAAGTTTTCTATTCATGTAAACAAACGTAGCTGACCTGACAGTGGACAGGCTGGCTGCTGTTAGCCAATGCGCGTCATTTCGCAACGACCTGCATGCCATACCTTTGTTGAACATAACGGTCTCATGTTAACACAGAGTTCGACCACAGCCATCTCAAACGTTAACGTTTCTTTTTGACTTTTGACTCTTTTAAATATATGCTACTCTCCTGCCAGTTAAAGACAGTCATTAAATGTCTTTAATATTTATTTCAGATATTCTATTCAAAAATGAAAATAGATGCAAAGAAACGTCGGGCTGGGTGTTGTCAATACATTTTGTCACGTAGGCTGCAGCTGTAAATCATACATCGTTATGCCTACTGGCTCGCTAGAAAAAAAAAAAAAACCTATCGTTGAAAAATCACTTGAAGGAAGAAAAATATAAAAGTTCCACTTTCTGCCAATAAATGGAATCCCCGTATCAGAAATGGGGGGAAGTTACAGCGACGCAGTTAGTCTGTGAGTAGAATAGATTGTGTAGACAACTTCACTGTTTCCACAAAGGTGATGTGCTTTTTAACAGGACTTGGTCAGTGTAATGATATAAATGCTAGCATTCGATTATGGTCAACGGTACCGAAAATGCCCGTTGCACCAGCCATCATAACAAATGTCCCAATATAGGATCGATTTAAACCTCTATATATTTTTATTTCACGTTGACAGTGTAGGCTATTATGTGTATTCCGACGCGAATTACATTTAATTGGGTTACGGCATTCACTTCAACCGAATGAAGTCGAATAGAAACGGCTCGAATTCCTTAATAAGGCTTCTTGATTTTCAAGCTAACTTTCCGAACAGCTGTTTTGTATTGAGTCCTTAAAATGCTACAACACGGTTTTTTTTAAACCAAATAACATTGAACGTCATTGCAAGATATATGCAATACCAACTTTTGCCAGTAGATGGCAGTCGCGTATTAGAAATGGGAGAGTCATTTGCGACTTGCGATGAAGTTTTAAGACTGGATATAATGAGTCTCCAGCGAAAATATTGAACTATTATTGCTTAATGGATGTGATGACACTCCAACAATGAACATATGTGAAAAGTTGTAGCCTCAAAATCAAGCAATGTAGAATTGAATACCTTTATGAAATTATTTAATAAATAATTGTATTAAAACATGAACTGTTTGGGCAGCATTTCAAGTTAATTTTAAGGCTGACCATAGCCATACCATTCCAAGATATTAAAAATCAGTTCATAGTTGTGTGTCAGGGCTATAATATCATGCTGACCACATTTTGTGTGAATGTGATGAACCCCCTAGGAAGAGTATTTCAAAGTTTGGTACGTGAAAAAACACTTAAAAACACACAAAATCCAAAATAGCTCACTTCCTGTTGGGAAAACTTAAGGGATGCAAATGAGAAATGTGTGTGTCTTGAGGAGACCCTTATGCCTACCAGACGTGGTGCATTTACGTGAAAGTATATGTCCACAATATTAGAAAAAAGCCATAGGGGGCGCTGTGTAGCCACGCCCAGATGAATGTGGATATGGATGTGATTGCACTCCAAAAGTGAATATATTTGTAAAATATCAGCCCGATCAGATGATGTAGAACGGAATTAAGCCCACTTCCTGTTTTTGGGCGTAACGTGTGTATTATACGCCTCGCCATTGCCAAACCGTTTGAGATATCAAAAATCCTTTCGTCATTTAGGGTCAGGACTATTCTAAGATCATGATGACTACATTTGGTGTGAATGTGATGAATACCCTAGCAGTAACGCATACAAACATGATAAAAACCTCACTTCCGTTGCCAGATGGTGGCGCTATAACATTGATTTCTTCTTGGTATTTGGATGTGATTACACTCTAACAGTGAACATATGTGTAAAATATCAGCCAGATCAGACAATGTAGACCATGAATTTATGGCTACTTCCTGTTGGCGCGGCGTGACATGAAAATTGTACGCCTCGCCATGACCATACCGTTTGAGATATCAAAAATATCCTTTGGAATTAGTATCATGACTATGCTGAGACCACTTTGACCATATTTCGTGTGAATGCAATGAACCCCCTAGGAGGAGTACTTAAAAGTGTAGTACGTGTAAAATGCACAAAATTCAAAATGGCTGACTTCCTGTTCACATATTTCATTCGATGCGAATGAAAAATGTGTTTGTCCAGAGGAGTCCCACAAGCATACCAAATTAGGTGAAGGTAGCTCAAAGTGCCTGTCCACAATAGAAGACAAAGCATTAGGGGGCGCTGTGGAGTCCCTCGGCCACGCCCAGGTCTGAGCATCTGACACATCCTGACAGCCAACACTTCTCATGTGTGTGCAAAGTTCTGTGAGTTTTCATCTATGGCAAGCACCTCAAAAATGCAAAATACATTTAAAAAAAAGAGAATAATAATTATAGGGGGCGCTGTCTAGCCACGCCCCGATTGATATGTATATATTTCATATTGTACTCCAACAGTGAACATATTTGTAAAATATCAGCCAGATCGGACGATGTAAAAAAAAAAGTCATTTTTTTGCACGCAATATGTGTACTGTACGACTCGCCATTTCCATTCCGTTTGAGATATCAAAAATCCCTTCACAGCTTATGGTCATGACTTTCCTAAGATCATGCGGACCACATTTCGTGTGAATGTGATGAATGCCCTAGCAGGAAGGCATACAAATATGATAAAGACCACACTTCCTGTTGCCAGATGGTGGCGCTATAACATTGACCCGTTCTTGGGATATGGATGTGATTATACTCCAACAATAAACGTATTTCTAAAATATCAGCCAGATCAGACGATGTAGACCATGAAATTACGGCCACTTCCTGTTGGCGTGGCGTGACATAAAAATTCTACGCCTCCCCAGGACCGTCCCGTTTGAGCTATCAAAAATATCCTGGCAATTTAGCATCATGACTATCCTGAGACCATTCTGACCACAGGTGGTGTGAATGTGATGAACCCCCTAGGAGGAGTACTTAAAAGTGCAGTACGTGTAAAACGCACAAAATCCAAAATGGCTGACTTCCTGTTTGTATATTTGATTAGATGCGAATGACAAATGTGTTTGGACCGAGGAGTGCTATATGCGTACTAAATTTTGTGAAGGTAGCTCAAAGTGCCTGCCCACAATAGATGACAATGCGATAGGGGGCGCTGTGGAGTCCCTCAGCCACGCCCAGGTCTGAGCATCTGAGACAACCTGACAGCCACCACTTCTGATGTGTGTGCAAAATTCTGTGAGTTTTCATCCATGGCAAGCACCTCAAAAATGCACAAAACATTGAAAAAAAAAGAATAATAATAATAAATATAGCTGCAAGCAGCAATGAACGGGCCCAAGCACCATGGGTGCAACCGCCTTGGTGGCATAGTTGTGCCAATGACATGTTTCACAATATGTACACACTTTGGAAATAATCACCTTCCTGGACAACGTATAGTGTGCACAGGAATTCCCCTTTGATCAATGAAGATGTTGCTGCTGCTATTGGAATGCATCAATGATATAAGCCTCACTTCCTATTGCCAGATGGTGGCGCTATGCCATTGAGCCTTTCTTGGTATATGGATGAGATTACACTCCAAAAATGAACATGTGTGAAGTTTCTGCCACATCAGACAATGTAGAATGAAACAAAAATTACTTCTTGCTTGCACATTGTAATAATATGCTCCAGTCCTGTATGGAGAGCAGAGATGAATTAATTTCAATAGATTTTACAGCGGGAGGCAGAATTTACGCTTGAGAAGTCATTCGGTTATAAATATGCACTCAAAATAAAACCATTGGCGTAAAGAAACTATTCAACTTTATTGTGGCCGCACCGGGGATGGAACCGCGGACCTTGCATGTCTTAATCCACTTTCTGAACCATTAAGCTCTACTGCCCCCTTGTACACGTACGCCATCTATTGGCCAAAAGTTGTATGTTTCCTTTTATCTTGGTTAAATAATTTCTCTCCGAAGTGTCGGATAATATTGCATTAAACGTCTCGTTAGCCAGCATCATTCTTTTCCATTTCACCGGTAATTATGCTGCCTGAAACGCATTTGTTCAGCCAAATCTAAAGGAGATGCCAAGTCTCTGCCCTCAATCCGGTATTTTCATATTAAGTCAAAAATTCCTAGCGAAATTGTATGTTCTCTTAATTCGTGTTTAATGACAAGCAAAATAAACTAACATAGCTGGCGATTTAACTGAAAGTTTTCTATTCATGTAAACAAACGTAGCTGACCTGTTTTTTTGACTCACACAGACAGTGGACAGGCTGGCTGCAGTTAGCCAATGCGCGTCATCTCGCAACGACCTGCATGCCATACCTTTGTTGAACATAACGGTCTCATGTTAACACAGAGTTCGACCAGAGCCATCTCAAACGTTAACGTTTCTTTTTGACTTTTGACTTTTTTAAATATATGCTACTCTCCTGCCAATTAAAGACAGTCATTAAATGTCTTTAATATTTATTTCAGATATTCTATTCATATCATGAAAATAGATGCAAAGAAACGTCGGGCTGGGTGTTGTCAATACATTTTGTCACGTAGGCTGCAGCTGTAAATCATACATCGTTATGCCTACTGGCTCGCTAGAAAAAAGAAAAAAAACATATCGTTGAAAAATCACTTGAAGGAAGAAAAATATAAAAGTTCCACTTTCTGCCAATAAATGGAATCCCCGTATCAGAAATGGGGGGAAGTTACAGCGACGCAGTTAGTCTGTGAGTAGAATAGATTGTGTAGACAACTTCACTGTTTCCACAAAGGAACCAAAAATGTGCTTTTTAACAGGACTTGGTCAGTGTAATGATATAAATGCTAGCATTCGATTATGGTCAACGGTACCGAAAATGCCCGTTGCACCAGCCATCATAACAAATGTCCCAATATAGGATCGATTTAAACCTCTATATATTTTTATTTCACGTTGACAGTGTAGGCTATTATGTGTATTCCGACGCGAATTACATTTAATTGGGTTACGGCATTCACTTCAACCGAATGAAGTCAAATAGAAACGGCTCGAATTCCTTAATAAGGCTTCTTGGTTTTCAAGCTAACTTTCCGAACAGCTGTTTTGTATTGAGTCCTTAAAATGCTACAACACGGTTTTTTTTAAACCAAATAACATTGAACGTCATTGCAAGATATATGCAATACCAACCTTTGCCAGTAGATGGCAGTCGCGTATTAGAAATGGGAGAGTCATTTGCGACTTGCGTTGAAGTTTTAAGACTGGATATAATGAGTCTCCAGCGAAAATAGTGAACTATTATTGCTTAATGGATGTGATGACACTCCAACAATGAACATATGTGAAAAGTTGTAGCCTCAAAATCAGGCAATGTAGAATTTAATACCTTTTTGAAATTATTTAATACATAATTGTATTAAAACATGAACTGTTTGGGCAGCATTACAAGTTAATTTTAAGGCTGACCATAGCCATACCATTCCAAGATATTAAAAATCAGTTCATTGTTGTGTGTCAGGGCTATAATATCATGCTGACCACATTTTGTGTGAATGTGATGAACCCCCTAGGAAGAGTATTTCAAAGTTTGGTACGTGAAAAAACACTTAAAAACACACAAAATCCAAAATAGCTCACTTCCTGTTGGGAAAAGTTAAGGGATGCAAATGAGAAATGTGTGTGTCTTGAGGAGACCCTTATGCCTACCAGACGTGGTGCATTTACGTGAAAGTATATGTCCACAATATTAGAAAAAAGCCATAGGGGGCGCTGTGTAGCCACGCCCAGATGAATGTGGATATGGATGTGATTGCACTCCAAAAGTGAATATATTTGTAAAATATCAGCCCGATCAGATGATGTAGAACGGAATTAAGCCCACTTCCTGTTTTTGGGCGTAACGTGTGTATTATACGCCTCGCCATTGCCAAACCGTTTGAGATATCAAAAATCCTTTCGTCATTTAGGGTCAGGACTATTCTAAGATCATGATGACTACATTTGGTGTGAATGTGATGAATACCTTAGCAGGAACGCATACAAACATGATAAAAACCTCACGTCCGTTGCCAGATGGTGGCGCTATAACATTGATTTCTTCTTGGTATTTGGATGTGATTACACTCTAACAGTGAACATATTTGTAAAATATCAGCCAGATCAGACAATGTAGACCATGAATTTATGGCAACTTCCTGTTGGCGCGGCGTGACATGAAAATTGTTCGCCTCGCCATGACCATACCGTTTGAGATATCAAAAATATCCTTTGGAATTAGTATCATGACTATCCTGAGACCAATTTGACCACATTTCGTGTGAATGCAATGAACCCCCTAGGAGGAGTACTTAAAAGTGTAGTACGTGTAAAATGCACAAAATTCAAAATGGCTGACTTCCTGTTTACATATTTGATTCAATGCGAATGAGAAATGTGTTTGTCCAGAGGAGCCCCACATGCATACCAAATTAGGTGAAGGTAGCTCAAAGTGCCTGTCCACAATAGAAGACAAAGCATTAGGGGGCGCTGTGGAGTCCCTTGGCCACGCCCAGGTCTGAGCATCTGATACATCCTGACAGCTAACACTTCTCATGTGTGTGCAAAATTCTGTGAGTTTCCATCCATGGCAAGCACCTCAAAAATGCAAAATACATTGAAAAAAAAGAGAATAATAATTATAGGGGGCGCTGTCTAGCCACGCCCCGATTGATATGTATATATCTGATATTGTACTGCTACAGTGAACATATTTGTAAAATATCAGCCAGATCGGACGATGTCGAAAAAAAAGTCATTTTTTTGCACGCAATATGTGTACTGTACGACTCGCCATTTCCATACCGTTTGAGATATCAAAAATCCCTTCACAACTTAGCGTAAGGACTATCTTAAGATCATGCTGACCGCATTTGGTGTGAATGTGCTGAATGCCCTAGAAGGAATGCATACAAATATGTTAAAGACCACACTTCCTATTGCCAGATGGTGGCGCTATAACACTGACCTGTTCTTGGGATATGGATGTGATTACACTCCAACAATAAACAAATTTCTAAAATATCAGCCAGATCAGACAATGTAGACCATGAAATTATGGCCACTTCCTGTTGGCGTGGCGTGACATAAAAATTGTAATCCTCCCCGTGACTGTCCCGTTTGATCTATCAAAAATATCCTGGCAATTTAGCATCATGACTATCCTGAGACCATTCTGACCACAGTTGGTGTGAATGCGATGAACCCCCTAGGAGGAGTACTTAAAAGTGTAGTACGTGTAAAACTCAGAAAATCCAAAATGGCTGACTTCCTGTTTGGATATTTGATTAGATCCAAATGAGAAATGTGTTTGGACCGAGGAGCGCTATTTGGCCACCAAATTAGGTGCAGGTAGCTCAAAGTGCCTGCCCACAATAGAAGACAATGCTATAGGGGGCGCTGTGGAGTCCCTCGGCCACGCCCAGGTCTGAGCATCTGAGAGCTCCTGACAGCAACCACTTCTGATGTGTGGGCAAAATGTCAAGACTTTTTACGCATGGCAAGGCCCTCAAAAAAGCCCATTTGCCTGAAGAAAAAGAATAATAATAATAAATATAGCTGCAAGCAGCAATGAACGGGCCCAAGCACCATGGGCGCAACCGCCTTGGTGGCATAGTTGTGCCAATGACATGTTTCACAATATGTACACACTTTGGAAATAATCAACTTCCTTGGCAACGTATAGTGTGCACAGGAATTCCCCTTTGATCAATGAAGATGTTGCTGCTGCTATTGGAATGCATTAATGATATAAGCCTCACTTCCTGTTGCCAGATGGTGGTGCTATAATATTGAGCTGTGTATGGTTTATGGATTTGATTACACTCCAATTATTAACATATTTGTACATTTTCAGCCAAATTGGAAGATGTCAATAAAATTAAAGCCACTTCCTTTTGCCAGATGGTGGCGCTATTCCATTGAGCCTTTCTTGGTATATGGATGAGATTACACTCCAAAAATGAACATGTGTGAAGTTTCTGCCACATCAGACAATGTAGAATGAAACAAAAATTACTTCTTGCTTGCACATTGTAATAATATGCTCCAGTCCTGTATGGAGAGCACAGATGAATTAATTTCCATAGATTTTACAGCGGGAGGCAAAATTTACGCTTGAGAAGTCATTCGGTTATAAATATGCACTCAAAATAAAACCATTGGAGTAAAGAAACTATTCAACTTTATTGTAGCCGCACCGGGGATGGAACCGCGGACCTTGCATGTCTTAATCCACTGTCTGAACCATTAAGCTATACTGCCCTCTTATACACGTACGCACATCTATTGGCCAAAAGTTGTATGTTTCCTTTTATCCTGGTTAAATAATTTCTCTCCGAAGTGTCGGATAATATTGCATTAAACGTCGAGTTAGCCAGCATCATTCTTTTCCATTTCACCGGTAATTATGCTGCCTGAAACGCATTTGTTCAGCCAAATCTAAAGGAGGTGCCAAGTCTCTGCCCTCAATCCGGTACTTTCATATTAAGTCAAAAATTCCTAGCGAAATTGTATGTTCTCTTAATTCGTGTTTAATGACAAGCAAAATAAACTAAAATTATCTGGCGATTTAACTGAAAGTTTTCTATTCATGTAAATAAACGTAGCTGACCTGTTTTTTGACTCACACAGACAGTGGACAGGCTGGCTGCTGTTAGCCAATGCGCGTCATCTCGCAACGACCTGCATGCCATACCTTTGTTGAACATAAAGGTCTCATGTTAACACAGAGTTCGACCAGAGCCATCTCAAACGTTAACGTTTCTTTTTGACTTTTGACTCTTTTAAATATATGGTACTCTCCTACCAGTTAAAGACAGTCATTGAATGTCTTTAATATTTATTTCAGATATTCTATTCATATAATGAAAATAGATGCAAAGAAACGTCGGGCTGGGTGTTGTCAATACATTTTGTCACGTAGGCTGCAGCTGTAAATCATACATCGTTATGCCTACTGGCTCGCTAGAAAAAAAAAAAAAACCTATCGTTGAAAAATCAGTTGAAGGAAGAAAAATATAAAAGTTCCACTTTCTGCCAATAAATGGAATCCCCGTATCAGAAATGGGGGGAAGTTACAGCGACGCAGTTAGTCTGTGAGTAGAATAGATTGTGTAGACAACTTCACTGTTTCCACAAAGGAACCAAAAATGTGCTTTTTAACAGGACTTGGTCAGTCTAATGATATAAATGCTAGCATTCGATTATGGTCAACGGTACCGAAAATGCGCGTTGCACCAGCCATCATAACAAATGTCCCAATATAGGATCGATTTAAACCTCTATATATTTTTATTTCACGTTGACAGTGTAGGCTATTATGTGTATTCCGACGCGAATTACATTTAATTGGGTTACGGCATTCACTTCAATCGAATGAAGTCAAATAGAAACGGCTCGAAATCCTTAATAAGGCTTCTTGGTTTTCAAGCTAACTTTCCGAACAGCTGTTTTGTATTGAGTCCTTAAAATGCTACAACACGGTTTTTTATAAACCAAATAACATTGAACGTCATTGCAAGATATGCATTATATGTGTTAATCTTTGAAATATATGATACTTTCCTGCCAGTAAAAGCCTGTCTTTTATTTTAGTTATTCAATCCATAAAATTAAGGTGGATGAGAAAAAACGTTGCTGTGGGCTGGGTGTTGTCAGTACATTTTGTCACGTAGGCTGCCGCTGTTACTCATACATCGTTATGGTTACTGGCTCGCAAAAAGAAACAAAACTTGTATTTGAGAAATCACTTGAGAAACAATACCAAGTTTTGCCAGTAGATGGCAGTCGCGTATTAGAAATGGGAGAGTCATTTGCGACTTGCCTTGAAGTTTTAAGACTGGATATAATGAGTCTCCAGCGAAAATAGTGAACTATTATTGCTTAATGGATGTGATGACACTCCAACAATGAACATATATGAAAAGTTGTAGCCTCAAAATCAGGCAATGTAGAATTTAATACCTTTTTGAAATTATTTAATACATAATTGTATTAAAACATGAACTGTTTGGGCAGCATTACAAGTTAATTTTAAGGCTGACCATAGCCATACCATTCCAAGATATTAAAAATCAGTTCATAGTTGTGTGTCAGGGCTATAATATCATGCTGACCACATTTTGTGTGAATGTGATGAACCCCCTAGGAAGAGTATTTCAAAGTTTGGTACGTGAAAAAACACTTAAAAACACACAAAATCCAAAATAGCTCACTTCCTGTTGGGAAAAGTTAAGGGATGCAAATAAGAAATGTGTGTGTCTTGAGGAGACCCTTATGCCTTCCAGACGTGGTGCATTTACGTGAAAGTATATGTCCACAATATTAGAAAAAAGCCATAGGGGGCGCTGTGTAGCCACGCCCAGATGAATGTGGATATGGATGTGATTGCACTCCAAAAGTGAATATATTTGTAAAATATCAGCCCGATCAGATGATGTAGAACGGAATTAAGCCCACTTCCTGTTTTTGGGCGTAACGTGTGTATTATACGCCTCGCCATTGCCAAACCGTTTGAGATATCAAAAATCCTTTCGTCATTTAGGGTCAGGACTATTCTACGATCATGATCTCTACATTTGGTGTGAATGTGATGAATACCTTAGCAGGAACGCATACAAACATGATAAAAACCTCACGTCCGTTGCCAGATGGTGGCGCTATAACATTGATTTCTTCTTGGTATTTGGATGTGATTACACTCTAACAGTGAACATATTTGTAAAATATCAGCCAGATCAGACAATGTAGACCATGAATTTATGGCTACTTCCTGTTGGCGCGGCGTGACATGAAAATTGTACGCCTCGCCATGACCATACCGTTTGAGATATCAAAAATATCCTTTGGAATTAGTATCATGACTATCCTGAGACCAATTTCACCACATTTCGTGTGAATGCAATGAACCCCCTAGGAGGAGTACTTAAAAGTGTAGTACGTGTAAAATGCACAAAATTCAAAATGGCTGACTTCCTGTTTACATATTTGATTTGATGCGAATGAGAAATGTGTTTGTCCAGAGGAGTCCCACATGCATACCAAATTAGGTGAAGGTTGCTCAAAGTGCCTGTCCACAATAGAAGACAAAGCATTAGGGGGCGCTGTGGAGTCCCTTGGCCACGCCCAGGTCTGAGCATCTGATACATCCTGACAGCCAACACTTCTCATGTGTGTGCAAAATTCTGTGAGTTTCCATCCATGGCAAGCACCTCAAAAATGCAAAATACATTGAAAAAAAAGAGAATAGTAATTATAGAGGGCGCTGTCTAGCCATGCCCCGATTGATATGTATATATCTGATATTGTACTGCTACATTGAACATAGTTGTAAAATATCAGCCAGATCGGACGATGTCGAAAAAAAAGTCATTTTTTTGCACGCAATATGTGTACTGTACGACTCGCCATTTCTATACCGTTTGAGATATCAAAAATCCCTTCACAACTTAGCGTAAGGACTATCTTACGATCATGCTGACCGCATTTGGTGTGTATGTGCTGAATGCCCTAGCAGGAAGGCATACAAATATGTTAAAGACCTCACTTCCTATTGCCAGATGGTGGCGCTATAACACTGACCTGTTCTTGGGATATGGATGTGATTACACTCCAACAATAAACAAATTTCTAAAATATCAGCCAGATCAGACAATTTAGACCATGAAATTATGGCCACTTCCTGTTGGCGTGGCGTGACATAAAAATTGTAATCCTCCCCGTGACTGTCCCGTTTGAGCTATCAAAAATATCCTGGCAATTTAGCATCATGACTATCCTGAGACCATTCTGACCACAGTTGGTGTGAATGCGATGAACCCCCTAGGAGGAGTACTTAAAAGTGTAGTACGTGTAAAACTCAGAAAATCCAAAATGGCTGACTTCCTGTTTGGATATTTGATTAGATCCGAATGACAAATGTGTTTGGACCGAGGAGCGCTATTTGGCCACCAAATTAGGTGCAGGTAGCTCAAAGTGCCTGCCCACAATAGAAGACAATGCGATAGGGGGCGCTGTGGAGTCCCTCGGCCACGCCCAGGTCTGAGCATCTGAGAGCTCCTGACAGCAACCACTTCTGATGTGTGTGCAAAATGTCAAGACTTTTTACGCATGGCAAGGCCCTCAAAAAAGCCCATTTGCCTGATGAAAAAGAATAATAATAATAAATATAGCTGCAAGCAGCAATGAACGGGCCCAAGCCCCATGGGGGCAACCGCCTTGGTGGCATAGTTCTGCCAATGACATGTTTCACAACATGTACACACTTTGAAAATAATCACCTTCCTGGACAACGTATAGTGTGCACAGGAATTTCCCTTTGATCAATGAAGATGTTGGCGCTGCTATTGGAATGCATCAATGATATAAGCCTCACTTCCTGTTGCCAGATGGTGGCGCTATATTATTGATCCGTGTATGTTTTTTGAATTTGATTACACTCCAGAAATAAACATATTTGTACATTTTCAGCCACATCGGAAGATGTTCAGTAAAATTAAAGTCACTTCCTTTTGCCAGATGGTGGAGCTATAACATTGAGCCATTTTTGGTATATGGATTTAATTACACTCCAATAATAAAAATATTTCTACATTTTCAGCCACATCGGAAGATGTCGAGTGAAATTAAGGCCACTTCCTGTTGCCAGATGGTGGCGCTATGCCATTGAGCCTTTATTGGTATATGGATGAGATTACACTGTGTGAAGTTTCAGCCACATCAGACAATGTAGAATGAAACAAAAACAACAAACACATTGTGATAACGTGCTACAGTCCTGTATGGAGAGCAGAGATGAATTAATTTCCATAGATTTTACAGCGAGAGGCACATTTTATGCTTGAAAAGTCATTCGGTTATAAATATGCACTCAAAATAAAACCATTGGCTTAAACAAACTATTCAACTTCATTGTGACCGCACTGGGGATAGAACCGCCGACCTTGCATGTCTTAATCCACTGCCTAAACCATTAAGGTATACTGCCCTCTTATACACGGGCGCCATCTATTGGCCAAATGTTGTATGTTTCCTTTCATCTTGGTTAAATAATTTCTCGCCGAAGTGTCGGATAATATTGCATTAAAAGTCTAGTTAGCCAGCATCATTCTTTTCCATTTCACCGGTAATTATGCTGCCTGAAACGCATTTGTTCAGCCAAATCTAAAAGAGATGCCAAGTCTCTGCCCTCAATCCGGTATTTTCATATTAAGTCAAAAATTCCTAGCGAAATTGTATGTTCTTTTAATTCGTGTTTAATGACAAGCAAAATAAACGAACATAGCTGGCGATTTAACTGAAAGTTTTCTATTCATGTAAACCAACGTAGCTGACCTGTTTTTTGACTCACACAGACAGTGGAAAGGCTACGCAACGACGTGCATGCGATACCTTTGTTGAACATAACGGTCTCTTGTTAACACAGCGTTCGAGCAGAGCCACCTCAAACGCTACCGTTTCTTTTTGACTTCATGTGTTACTCTTTTAAATATATGACACTCTCCTGCTAGTTAAAGACAGTCATTAAATGTCTTTAATATTTATTTTAGATATTCAATTAAAATAATGAAAATAGATGCAAAGAAACGTCGGGCTGGGTGTTGTCAATACATTTTGTCACGTAGGCTGCAGCTGTAAATCATACATCGTTATGCCTACTTGCTCGATATAAAAAACGAAAACCTATCGTTGAAAAA
Organism: Conger conger; assembly: GCF_963514075.1. Lineage (NCBI taxonomy): Eukaryota > Metazoa > Chordata > Actinopteri > Anguilliformes > Congridae > Conger > Conger conger. The sequence goes on from NC_083761.1 coordinate 35,701,326, forward strand.
TCACTAGAAGGAAGAAAAAAATCAAAGTACCACTTTTTGCCAATAAATGGAATCCCCGTTTCAGAAATGGGGGGAAGTTACAGCGACGCAGTTAGTCTGTGAGTAGAATATATTGTGTAGACAACTTCACTGTATCCACAAAGGAGTCAAAAATGTGCTTTTTAACAGGACTTGGTCAGTTTAATGATATAAATGCTAGCATTCGATTATGGTCAACGGAACCGAAAATGCCCGTTGCACCAGCCATGATAACAAAAGTCCCAATATAGGATCGATTTAAACCTCTATATATTTTTATTTCACGTTGACAATGTAGGCTATTATGTGTATTCCGACGCGAATTCCATTTAATTGGGTTACGGCATTCACTTCAATCGAATGAAGTCAAATAGAAACGGCGCGAATTCCTAAATAAGGCTTCTTGGTTTTCAAGCTAACTTTCCGAACAGCAGTTTTGTATTGAGTCCTGAAAATGCTACAATACGTTTTTTTTTAACAAAATACCATTTAACGTCAATGCAAGATATGCATTATATGTGTAAATCTTTTAAATATATGATACTCTCCTGCCAGTTAAAGCCTGTCTTTAAGTCTTTAAATGTCTTTAATATTTATTTTAGATATTCAATTCATATAATGAAAATAGATGCAAAGAAACGTCGGGCTGGGTGTTGTCAATACATTTTGTCACGTAGGCTGCAGCTGTAAATCATACATCGTTATGCCTACTGGCTCGCTAGAAAAAAACAAAAACCTATCGTTGAAAAATCACTTGAATGAAGAAAAAAATAAAAGTACCACTTTCTGCCAATAAATGGAATCCCCGTATCAGAAATGGGGGGAAGTTACAGCGACGCAGTTAGTCTGTGAGTAGAATAGATTATGTAGACAACTTCACTGTTTCCACAAAGGAACCAAAAATGTGCTTTTTAACAGGACTTGGTCAGTGTAATGATATAATTGCTAGCATTCGCTTATGGTCAACGGTACCGAAAATGCCCGTTGCACCAGCCATCATAACAAATTTCCCAATATAGGATCGATTTAAACCTCTATATATTTTTATTTCACGTTGACAGTGTAGGCGATTGTGTGTATTGCGACGCGAATTACATTTAATTGGGTTACGGCATTCACTTCAATCGAATGAAGTCAAATAGAAACGGCTCGAATTCCTTAATAAGGCTTCTTGGTTTTCAACCCAACTTTCCGAACAGCTGTTTTGTGTTGAGTCCTTAAAATGCTACACTACGTTTTTTTTTAAACCAAATAACATTGAACTTCAATGCAAGATCTGCATTATATGTGTTAATCTTTTAAATATATGATACTTTCCTGCCAGTAAAAGCCTGTCTTTTATTTTAGTTATTCAATCCATATAATTAAGGTAGATGAAAAAAACGTTGCTATGGGCTGGGTGTTGTCAGTACATTTTCTCACGTAGGCTGCCGCTGTTACTCATACATCGTTATGGTTACTGGCTCGCAAAAAGAAACAAAACTTGTCATTGAGAAATCACTTTATCCAAGAAAATTAGAAAGAATACTAACCTTTGCCACTAGATGGCAGTCGCGTATTAGAAATGGGAGAGTCAGTTGCGACTTGCGTTGAAGTTTTAAGACTGGATATAATGAGTCTCCAGCGAAAATAGTGAACTATTATTGCTTAATGGATGTGATGACACTCCAACAATGAACATATGTGAAAAGTTGTAGCCTCAAAATCAGGCAATGTAGAATTTAATACCTTTTTGAAATGATTTAATACATAATTTTCCTGTTTGGGCAGCATTACAAGTTAATTTTAAGGCTGACCATAGCCATTCCATTCCAAGTTATTAAAAATCAGTTCACAGTTGTGTGTCAGGGCTATAATATCATGCTGACCACATTTTGTGTGACTGTGATGAACCCCCTAGGAAGAGTATTTCAAAGTTTGGTACGTGAAAAAACACTTAAAAACACACAAAATCCAAAATAGCTCACTTCCTGTTGGGAAAAGTTAAGGGATGCAAATGAGAAATGTGTGTGTCTTGAGGAGACCCTTATGCCTACCAGACGTGGTGCATTTACGTGAAAGTATATGTCCACAATATTAGAAAAGAGCCATAGGGGGCGCTGTGTAGCCACGCCCAGATGAATGTGGATATGGATGTGATTGCACTCCAAAAGTGAATATATTTGTAAAATATCAGCCCGATCAGATGATGTAGAACGGAATTAAGCCCACTTCCTGTTTTTGGGCGTAACGTGTGTATTATACGCCTCGCCATTGCCAAACCGTTTGAGATATCAAAAATCCTTTTGTCATTTAGGGTCAGGACTATTCTCAGATCATGATGACTCCATTTGGTGTGAATGTGATGAATACCCTAGCAGGAAGGCATACAAATATGATAAAAACCTCACTTCCTGTTGCCAGATGGTGGCGCTATAACATTGACTTCTTCTTGGTATATGGATGTGATTACACTCTAACAGTGAACATATTTGTAAAATATCAGCCAGATCAGACAATGTAGACCATGAATTTATGGCTACTTCCTGTTGGCGTGGCGTGACATGAAAATTGTACTCCTCGCCATGACCATACCGTTTGAGATATCAAAAATATCCTTGGGAATTAGTATCATAACTATCCTGAGACCACTTTGACCACATATGGTGTGAATGCGATGAACCCCCTAGGAGGAGTACTTAAAAGTGTAGTACGTGTAAAACGCGCAAAATTCAAAATGGCTGACTTCCTGTTCACATATTTGATTCGATGCGAATGAGAATTGTGTTTGGGCAGAGGAGCCCCAGAAGGCTACAAAATTAGGTGAAGGTAGCTCAAAGTGCCTGTCCACAATAGAAGACAAAGCAATAGGGGGCGCTGTGGAGTCCCTCGGCCACGCCCAGGTCTGAGCATCTGATACATCCTGACAGCCAACACTTCTCATGTGTGTGCAAAATTCTGTGAGTTTTCATCCATGGCAAGAACCTCAAAAATGCTAAATACATTGAAAAAAAAGAGAATAATAATTATAGGGGGCGCTGTCTAGCCACGCCCCGATTGATATGTATATATTTTATATTGTACTCCAACAGTGAACATATTTGTAAAATATCAGCCAGATCGGACGATGTCAAAAAAAAAGTCATTTTTTTGCACGCAATATGTGTACTGTACGACTCGCCATTTCCATACCGTTTGAGATATCAAAAATCCCTTCACAGGTTATGGTCATGACTATCCTAAGATCATGCTGACCACATTTCGTGTGAATGTGATGAATGACCTAGCAGGAAGGCATACAAATATGATAAAGACCTCACTTCCTGTTGCCAGATGGTGGCGCTATAACATTGACCCGTTCTTGGGATATGGATGTGATTATACTCCAACAATAAACGTATTTCTAAAATATCAGCCAGATCAGACAATGTAAACCATGAAATTACGGCCACTTCCTGTTGGCGCGGCGTGACATAAAAATTCTACGCCTCCCCAGGACCGTCCCGTTTGAGCTATCAAAAATATCCTGGCAATTTAGCATCATGAATATCCTGAGACCATTCTGACCACAGGTGGTGTGAATGTGATGAACCCCCTAGGAGGAGTACTTAAAAGTGCAGTACATGTAAAACGCACAAAATCCAAAATGGCTGACTTCCTGTTTGTATATTTGATTAGATGCAAATTATAAATGTTTTTGGTCCGAGGAGTGCTATATGCCTACTAAATTTTGTGAAGGTAGCTCAAAGTGCCTGCCCACAATAGATGACAATGCGATAGGGGGCGCTGTGGAGTCTCTCGGCCACGCCCAGGTCTGAGCATCTAATCGATCCTGAAGGTCCTCATTTCTGATGTGTGTGCAAAATTCCCAGACTTTTTATGCATGGCAAGCACCTCAAAAAGGCCCATTTGCATATAGAAAAAAGAATAATAATAATAATAATAATAATAATAATAATAATAATAATCTTTACAATAACAATAGGGTCCTTCGCACCTATTCGGTTATAAATATGCACTCAAAATAAAACCATTGGCTTAAACAAACTATTCAACTTCATTGTGACCGCACTGGGGATAGAACCGCCGACCTTGCATGTCTTAATCCACTGCCTAAACCATTAAGGTATACTGCCCTCTTATACACGGGCGCCATCTATTGGCCAAATGTTGTATGTTTCCTTTCATCTTGGTTAAATAATTTCTCGCCGAAGTGTCGGATAATATTGCATTAAAAGTCTAGTTAGCCAGCATCATTCTTTTCCATTTCACCGGTAATTATGCTGCCTGAAACGCATTTGTTCAGCCAAATCTAAAAGAGATGCCAAGTCTCTGCCCTCAATCCGGTATTTTCATATTAAGTCAAAAATTCCTAGCGAAATTGTATGTTCTTTTAATTCGTGTTTAATGACAAGCAAAATAAACGAACATAGCTGGCGATTTAACTGAAAGTTTTCTATTCATGTAAACCAACGTAGCTGACCTGTTTTTTGACTCACACAGACAGTGGAAAGGCTACGCAACGACGTGCATGCGATACCTTTGTTGAACATAACGGTCTCTTGTTAACACAGCGTTCGAGCAGAGCCACCTCAAACGCTACCGTTTCTTTTTGACTTCATGTGTTACTCTTTTAAATATATGACACTCTCCTGCTAGTTAAAGACAGTCATTAAATGTCTTTAATATTTATTTTAGATATTCAATTAAAATAATGAAAATAGATGCAAAGAAACGTCGGGCTGGGTGTTGTCAATACATTTTGTCACGTAGGCTGCAGCTGTAAATCATACATCGTTATGCCTACTTGCTCGATATAAAAAACGAAAACCTATCGTTGAAAAATCACTAGAAGGAAGAAAAAAATCAAAGTACCACTTTTTGCCAATAAATGGAATCCCCGTTTCAGAAATGGGGGGAAGTTACAGCGACGCAGTTAGTCTGTGAGTAGAATATATTGTGTAGACAACTTCACTGTATCCACAAAGGAGTCAAAAATGTGCTTTTTAACAGGACTTGGTCAGTTTAATGATATAAATGCTAGCATTCGATTATGGTCAACGGAACCGAAAATGCCCGTTGCACCAGCCATGATAACAAAAGTCCCAATATAGGATCGATTTAAACCTCTATATATTTTTATTTCACGTTGACAATGTAGGCTATTATGTGTATTCCGACGCGAATTCCATTTAATTGGGTTACGGCATTCACTTCAATCGAATGAAGTCAAATAGAAACGGCGCGAATTCCTAAATAAGGCTTCTTGGTTTTCAAGCTAACTTTCCGAACAGCAGTTTTGTATTGAGTCCTGAAAATGCTACAATACGTTTTTTTTTAACAAAATACCATTTAACGTCAATGCAAGATATGCATTATATGTGTAAATCTTTTAAATATATGATACTCTCCTGCCAGTTAAAGCCTGTCTTTAAGTCTTTAAATGTCTTTAATATTTATTTTAGATATTCAATTCATATAATGAAAATAGATGCAAAGAAACGTCGGGCTGGGTGTTGTCAATACATTTTGTCACGTAGGCTGCAGCTGTAAATCATACATCGTTATGCCTACTGGCTCGCTAGAAAAAAACAAAAACCTATCGTTGAAAAATCACTTGAATGAAGAAAAAAATAAAAGTACCACTTTCTGCCAATAAATGGAATCCCCGTATCAGAAATGGGGGGAAGTTACAGCGACGCAGTTAGTCTGTGAGTAGAATAGATTATGTAGACAACTTCACTGTTTCCACAAAGGAACCAAAAATGTGCTTTTTAACAGGACTTGGTCAGTGTAATGATATAATTGCTAGCATTCGCTTATGGTCAACGGTACCGAAAATGCCCGTTGCACCAGCCATCATAACAAATTTCCCAATATAGGATCGATTTAAACCTCTATATATTTTTATTTCACGTTGACAGTGTAGGCGATTGTGTGTATTGCGACGCGAATTACATTTAATTGGGTTACGGCATTCACTTCAATCGAATGAAGTCAAATAGAAACGGCTCGAATTCCTTAATAAGGCTTCTTGGTTTTCAACCCAACTTTCCGAACAGCTGTTTTGTGTTGAGTCCTTAAAATGCTACACTACGTTTTTTTTTAAACCAAATAACATTGAACTTCAATGCAAGATCTGCATTATATGTGTTAATCTTTTAAATATATGATACTTTCCTGCCAGTAAAAGCCTGTCTTTTATTTTAGTTATTCAATCCATATAATTAAGGTAGATGAAAAAAACGTTGCTATGGGCTGGGTGTTGTCAGTACATTTTCTCACGTAGGCTGCCGCTGTTACTCATACATCGTTATGGTTACTGGCTCGCAAAAAGAAACAAAACTTGTCATTGAGAAATCACTTTATCCAAGAAAATTAGAAAGAATACTAACCTTTGCCACTAGATGGCAGTCGCGTATTAGAAATGGGAGAGTCAGTTGCGACTTGCGTTGAAGTTTTAAGACTGGATATAATGAGTCTCCAGCGAAAATAGTGAACTATTATTGCTTAATGGATGTGATGACACTCCAACAATGAACATATGTGAAAAGTTGTAGCCTCAAAATCAGGCAATGTAGAATTTAATACCTTTTTGAAATGATTTAATACATAATTTTCCTGTTTGGGCAGCATTACAAGTTAATTTTAAGGCTGACCATAGCCATTCCATTCCAAGTTATTAAAAATCAGTTCACAGTTGTGTGTCAGGGCTATAATATCATGCTGACCACATTTTGTGTGACTGTGATGAACCCCCTAGGAAGAGTATTTCAAAGTTTGGTACGTGAAAAAACACTTAAAAACACACAAAATCCAAAATAGCTCACTTCCTGTTGGGAAAAGTTAAGGGATGCAAATGAGAAATGTGTGTGTCTTGAGGAGACCCTTATGCCTACCAGACGTGGTGCATTTACGTGAAAGTATATGTCCACAATATTAGAAAAGAGCCATAGGGGGCGCTGTGTAGCCACGCCCAGATGAATGTGGATATGGATGTGATTGCACTCCAAAAGTGAATATATTTGTAAAATATCAGCCCGATCAGATGATGTAGAACGGAATTAAGCCCACTTCCTGTTTTTGGGCGTAACGTGTGTATTATACGCCTCGCCATTGCCAAACCGTTTGAGATATCAAAAATCCTTTTGTCATTTAGGGTCAGGACTATTCTCAGATCATGATGACTCCATTTGGTGTGAATGTGATGAATACCCTAGCAGGAAGGCATACAAATATGATAAAAACCTCACTTCCTGTTGCCAGATGGTGGCGCTATAACATTGACTTCTTCTTGGTATATGGATGTGATTACACTCTAACAGTGAACATATTTGTAAAATATCAGCCAGATCAGACAATGTAGACCATGAATTTATGGCTACTTCCTGTTGGCGTGGCGTGACATGAAAATTGTACTCCTCGCCATGACCATACCGTTTGAGATATCAAAAATATCCTTGGGAATTAGTATCATAACTATCCTGAGACCACTTTGACCACATATGGTGTGAATGCGATGAACCCCCTAGGAGGAGTACTTAAAAGTGTAGTACGTGTAAAACGCGCAAAATTCAAAATGGCTGACTTCCTGTTCACATATTTGATTCGATGCGAATGAGAATTGTGTTTGGGCAGAGGAGCCCCAGAAGGCTACAAAATTAGGTGAAGGTAGCTCAAAGTGCCTGTCCACAATAGAAGACAAAGCAATAGGGGGCGCTGTGGAGTCCCTCGGCCACGCCCAGGTCTGAGCATCTGATACATCCTGACAGCCAACACTTCTCATGTGTGTGCAAAATTCTGTGAGTTTTCATCCATGGCAAGAACCTCAAAAATGCTAAATACATTGAAAAAAAAGAGAATAATAATTATAGGGGGCGCTGTCTAGCCACGCCCCGATTGATATGTATATATTTTATATTGTACTCCAACAGTGAACATATTTGTAAAATATCAGCCAGATCGGACGATGTCAAAAAAAAAGTCATTTTTTTGCACGCAATATGTGTACTGTACGACTCGCCATTTCCATACCGTTTGAGATATCAAAAATCCCTTCACAGGTTATGGTCATGACTATCCTAAGATCATGCTGACCACATTTCGTGTGAATGTGATGAATGACCTAGCAGGAAGGCATACAAATATGATAAAGACCTCACTTCCTGTTGCCAGATGGTGGCGCTATAACATTGACCCGTTCTTGGGATATGGATGTGATTATACTCCAACAATAAACGTATTTCTAAAATATCAGCCAGATCAGACAATGTAAACCATGAAATTACGGCCACTTCCTGTTGGCGCGGCGTGACATAAAAATTCTACGCCTCCCCAGGACCGTCCCGTTTGAGCTATCAAAAATATCCTGGCAATTTAGCATCATGAATATCCTGAGACCATTCTGACCACAGGTGGTGTGAATGTGATGAACCCCCTAGGAGGAGTACTTAAAAGTGCAGTACATGTAAAACGCACAAAATCCAAAATGGCTGACTTCCTGTTTGTATATTTGATTAGATGCAAATTATAAATGTTTTTGGTCCGAGGAGTGCTATATGCCTACTAAATTTTGTGAAGGTAGCTCAAAGTGCCTGCCCACAATAGATGACAATGCGATAGGGGGCGCTGTGGAGTCTCTCGGCCACGCCCAGGTCTGAGCATCTAATCGATCCTGAAGGTCCTCATTTCTGATGTGTGTGCAAAATTCCCAGACTTTTTATGCATGGCAAGCACCTCAAAAAGGCCCATTTGCATATAGAAAAAAGAATAATAATAATAATAATAATAATAATAATAATAATAATAATCTTTACAATAACAATAGGGTCCTTCGCACCCTACGGTGCTTGGGCCCTAATAATAATAATAATAATAATAATAATAATAATCCTTCCAATAACAATAGGGTCCTTCGCACCCTACGGTGCTTGGGCCCTAAATATAGCTGCAAGCAGCAATGAACGGGCCCAAGCACCATGGGCGCAACCGCCTTGGTGGCACAGTTGTGCCAATGACATTTTTCACAATATGTACACACTTTGGAAATAATCACCTTCCTGGACAACGAATAGTGTGCACAGGAATTCCCCTTTGATCAATGAAGATGTTGCTGCTGTTATTGGAATGCATCAATGATATAAGCCTCACTTCCTATTGCCAGATGGTGGCGCTATAATATTGAGCTGTGTATGGTTTATGGATTTGATTTCACTCCAAAAATGAACATATTTGTACATTTTCAGCCAAATTGGAAGATGTCGAGTAAAATTAAAGCCACTTCCTGTTGCCAGATGCTGGCGCTATAATATTGAGCCGTGTATGGTTTATGGATTTGATTACACTCCAATAATTAACATATTTGTACATTTTCAGCCAAATTGGAAGATGTCAAGTAAAATTAAAGCCACTTCCTGTTCCCAGATGGTGGCGCTATGCCATTGAGCCTGTCTTGGTATATTGATGAGATTACACTCCAAAAATGAACATGTGTGAAGTTTTTGCCACATCAGACAATGTAGAATGAAACAAAAATTACTTCTTGCTTGCACATTGTGATAACATGCTACAGTCCTGTATGGAGAGCAGAGATTAATTAATTTCCATAGTTTTTACACGGGGAGGCACAATTTACGCTTGAGAAGTCATTCGGCCATAAATATGCACTCAAAATGAAAACAATTGGCTTCAAGAACCTATTCAAATTCATTGTGGCTGCAGCGGGGATCGAACGGCTGAATTTGCGTGCCTTAATCCACCGCCCTAACCATTACGCTATACTGCCCGCTTATACACGGGTGCCATCTATTGGCCAAATGTCTCCTTTTATCTTGGTTTAATAATTTCTCTACGAAGTGTCGGATAATATTGCACGAAACGTCTAGTTAACCAGCATCATTCTTTTCCATTTCACTGGTAATTATGCTGCCTGAAACGCATTTGTTCAGCCAAATCTAAAAGAGATGCCAACTCTCTGCCCTCAATACAGTATTTTCATATTAATTTACCATTCCTAGCGAAATTGTATGTTCTCTTAATTCGTGTTTAATGACAAGCCTAATAAACTAACATAGCTGGCGATTTAACTGAAAGTTTTCTATTCATGTAAACCAACGTAGCTGACCTGTTTTTTGACTCACACAGACAGTGGACTGGCTGGCTGCTGTTAGCCCGTGCGTGTCATCTCGCAACGACCTGCATGTGATACCTTTGTTGAACAAAACGGTCTCTTGTTAACACAGCGTTCGAGCAGAGCCACCTCAGACGCTAAAGTTTCTTTTTGACTTCATGTGTTAATCTTTTAAAAATATGATACTCTCCTGCCAGTTAAAGCCTGTCTTTAAGTCTTTAAATGTCTTTCATATTTCTTTTAGTTATTCAATTCATGTAATGAAAATAGATGCAAAGAAACGTCGGGCTGGGTGTTGTCAATATATTTTGTCACGTAGGCTGCAGCTGTAAATCATACATCGTTATGCCTACTGGCTCGCTAGAAAAAAACAAAAACCTATCGTTGAAAAATCACTTGAAGGAAGAAAAAAATGAAAGTACCACTTTCTGCCAATTAATTGAATCGCCGTATCGGAAATGGCGGGAAGTTACAGCGACGCAGTTAGTCTGTGAGTAGAACAGTTTGTGTAGACAACTTCACTGTTTCCACAAAGGAACCAAAAATGTGCTTTTTAACAGGACTTGGTCAGTGTAATGATATAAATGCTAGCATTCGATTATGGTCAACGGTACCGAAAATGCCCGTTGCACCAGCCATCATAACAAATGTCCCAATACAGGATCGATTTAAACCTCTATATATTTTTATTTCACGTTGACAGTGTAGGCTATTATGTGTATTCCGACGCGAATTACATTTAATTGGGTTACGGCATTCACTTCAATCGAATGAAGTCAAATAGAAACGGCTCGAATTCCTTAATAAGGCTTCTTGGTTTTCAAGCCAACTTTCCGAACAGCTGTTTTGTATTGAGTCCTTAAAATGCTACAATACGGTTTTTTAAAAATCCAAATAACATTGAACGTCAAAGCAATATATGCATTATATGTATTAATCTTTTAAATATATGATACTTTCCTGCCAGTAAAAGCCTGTTTTTTATTTTAGTTATTCAATCGAGTTAATTAAGATAGATGAGAAAAAACGTTGCTGTGGGCTGGGTGTTTTCAGTACATTTTGTCATGTAGGCTGCCGCTGTTACTCATACATCGTTATGGTTACTGGCTCGCAAAAAGAAACAAAACTTGTCGTTGAGAAATCACTTTATCCAAGAAAGAGAAACCATACCGAAAATTAGAAAGAATACTAACCTTTGCCACTAGATGGCAGTCGCGTATTAGAAATGGGAGAGTCAGTTGCGACTTGAGTTGAAGTTTTAAGACTGGAGATAATGAGTCTCCAGCGAAAATAGTAAACTATTATTGCTTAATGGATGTGATGACACTCCAACAATGAACATATGTGAAAAGATGTAGCCCCAAAATCAGGCAATGTAGAATTTAATACCTTTTTGAAATTATTTAATATATAATTTTCCTATTTGGGCAGCATTACAAGTTAATTTTAAGGCTGACCATAGCCATACCATTCCAAGATATTAAAAATCAGTTCATAGTTGTGTGTCAGGGCTATAATATCATGCTGACCACATTTTGTGTGAATGTGATGAACCACCTAGGAAGAGTATTTCAAAGTTTGGTACGTGAAAAAACACTTAAAAACACACAAAATCCAAAATAGCTCACTTCCTGTTGGGAAAAGTTAAGGGATGCAAATGAGAAATGTGTGTGTCTTGAGGAGACCCTTATGCCTACCAGACGTGGTGCATTTACGTGAAAGTATATGTCCACAATATTAGAAAAAAGCCATAGGGGGCGCTGTGTAGCCACGCCCAGATGAATGTGGATATGGATGTGATTGCACTCCAAAAGTGAATATATTTGTAAAATATCAGCCCGATCAGATGATGTAGAACGGAATTAAGCCCACTTCCTGTTTTTGGGCGTAACGTGTGTATTATACGCCTCGCCATTGCCAAACCGTTTGAGATATCAAAAATCCTTTCGTCATTTAGGGTCAGGACTATTCTAAGATCATGATGACTACATTTGGTGTGAATGTGATGAATACCTTAGCAGGAACGCATACAAACATGATAAAAACCTCACGTCCGTTGCCAGATGGTGGCGCTATAACATTGATTTCTTCTTGGTATTTGGATGTGATTACACTCTAACAGTGAACATATTTGTAAAATATCAGCCAGATCAGACAATGTAGACCATGAATTTATGGCTACTTCCTGTTGGCGCGGCGTGACATGAAAATTGTACGCCTCGCCATGACCATACCGTTTGAGATATCAAAAATATCCTTTGGAATTAGTATCATGACTATCCTGAGACCACTTTGACCACATTTCGTGTGAATGCAATGAACCCCCTAGGAGGAGTACTTAAAAGTGTAGTACGTGTAAAATGCACAAAATTCAAAATGGCTGACTTCCTGTTCACATATTTGATTTGATGCGAATGAGAAATGTGTTTTTCCAGAGGAGGCCCACATGCATACCAAATTAGGTGAAGGTAGCTCAAAGTGCCTGTCCACAATAGAAGACAAAGCATTAGGGGGCGCTGTGGAGTCCCTTGGCCACTCCCAGGTCTGAGCATCTGAAACATCCTGACAGCCAACACTTCTCATGTGTGTGCAAAATTCTGTGAGTTTCCATCCATGGCAAGAACCTCAAAAATGCAAAATACATTGAAAAAAAAGAGAATAATAATTATAGGGGGCGCTGTCTAGCCACGCCCCGATTGATATGTATATATCTGATATTGTACTGCTACAGTGAACATATTTCTAAAATATCAGGCAGATCGGACGATGTCGAAAAAAAAGTCATTTTTTTGCACGCAATATGTGTACTGTACGACTCGCCATTTCCATACCGTTTGAGATATCAAAAATCCCTTCACAAATTAGCGTAAGGACTATCTTAAGATCATGCTGACCGCATTTGGTGTGAATGTGCTGAATGCCCTAGCAGGAATGCATACAAATATGTTAAAGACCACACTTCCTGTTGCCAGATGGTGGCGCTATAACATTGACCTGTTCTTGGGATATGGATGTGATTATACTCCAACAATAAACGTATTTCTAAAATATCAGCCAGATCAGACAATGTAGACCATGAAATTACGGCCACTTCCTGTTGGCGCGGCGTGACATAAAAATTGTACTCCTCCCCATGACCGTCCCGTTTGAACTATCAAAAATATCCTGGCAATTTAGCATCATGACTATCCTGAGACCATTCTGACCACCGTTGGTGTGAATGCGATGAACCCCCTAGGAGGAGTACTTAAAAGTGTAGTACGTGTAAAACTCAGAAAATCCAAAATGGCTGACTTCCTGTTTGTATATTTGATTAGATGCAAATTAGAAATGTGTTTGGTCCGAGGAGTGCTATATGCGTACTAAATTTTGTGAAGGTAGCTCAAAGTGCCTGCCCACAATAGATGACAATGCGATAGGGGGCGCTGTGGAGTCCCTCGGCCACGCCCAGGTCTGAGCATCTAATCGATCCTGAAGGTCCTCATTTCTGATGTGTGTGCAAAATTCCCAGACTTTTTATGCATGGCAAGCACCTCAAAAAGGCCCATTTGCATATAGAAAAAAGAATAATAATAATAAATATAGCTGCAAGCAGCAATGAACGGGCCCAAGCACCAGGGTCGCAACCGCCTTGGTGGCATAGTTGTGCCAATGACATGTTTCACAATATGTACACACTTTGGAAATAATCACCTTCCTGGACAACGTATAGTGTGCACAGGAATTCTCCTTTGATCAATGAAGATGTTGCTGCTGCTATTGGAATGCATCAATGATATAAGCCTCACTTCCTGTTGCCAGATGGTGGCGCTATAATATTGAGCCGTGTATGGTGCATGGATTTGATTACACTCCAATAATTAACATATTTGTACATTTTCAGCCAAATTGGAAGATGTCGAGTAAAATTAAAGTCACTTCCTTTTGCCAGATGGTGGAGCTATAACATTGAGCCATTTTTGGTATATGGATTTAATTACACTCCAATAATAAAAATATTTCTACATTTTCAGCCACATCGGAAGATGTCGAGTGAAATTAAGGCCACTTCCTGTTGCCAGATGGTGGCGCTATGCCATTGAGCCTTTATTGGTATATGGATGAGATTACACTCCAAAAATGAACATGTGTGAAGTTTCAGCCACATCAGACAATGTAGAATGAAACAAAAACAACAAACACATTGTGATAACGTGCTACAGTCCTGTATGGAGAGCAGAGATGAATTAATTTCCATAGATTTTACAGCGAGAGGCACATTTTATGCTTGAAAAGTCATTCGGTTATAAATATGCACTCAAAATAAAACCATTGGCTTAAACAAACTATTCAACTTCATTGTGACCGCACTGGGGATAGAACCGCCGACCTTGCATGTCTTAATCCACTGCCTAAACCATTAAGGTATACTGCCCTCTTATACACGGGCGCCATCTACTGGCCAAATGTTGTATGTTTCCTTTCATCTTGGTTAAATAATTTCTCGCCGAAGTGTCGGATAATATTGCATTAAAAGTCTAGTTAGCCAGCATCATTCTTTTCCATTTCACCGGTAATTATGCTGCCTGAAACGCATTTGTTCAGCCAAATCTAAAGGAGATGCCAAGTCTCTGCCCTCAATCCGGTATTTTCATATTAAGTCAAAAATTCCTAGCGAAATTGTATGTTCTCTTAATTCGTGTTTAATGACAAGCAAAATAAACGAACATAGCTGGCGATTTAACTGAAAGTTTTCTATTCATGTAAACCAACGTAGCTGACCTGTTTTTTGACTCACACAGACAGTGGAAAGGCTACGCAACGACGTGCATGCGATACCTTTGTTGAACATAACGGTCTCTTGTTAACACAGCGTTCGAGCAGAGCCACCTCAAACGCTACCGTTTCTTTTTGACTTCATGTGTTACTCTTTTAAATATATGACACTCTCCTGCCAGTTAAAGACAGTCATTAAATGTCTTTAATATTTATTTTAGATATTCAATTAAAATAATGAAAATAGATGCAAAGAAACGTCGGGCTGGGTGTTGTCAATACATGTTGTCACGTAGGCTGCAGCTGTAAATCATACATCGTTATGCCTACTGGCTCGATATAAAAAACGAAAACCTATCGTTGAAAAATCACTAGAAGGAAGAAAAAAATCAAAGTACCACTTTTTGCCAATAAATGGAATCCCCGTTTCAGAAATGGGGGGAAGTTACAGCGACGCAGTTAGTCTGTGAGTAGAATATATTGTGTAGACAACTTCACTGTTTCCACAAAGGAGTCTAAAATGTGCTTTTTAACAGGACTTGGTCAGTTTAATGATATAAATGCTAGCATTCGATTATGGTCAATGGTACCGAAAATGCCCGTTGCACCAGCCATGATAACAAAAGTCCCAATATAGGATCGATTTAAACCTCTATATATTTTTATTTCACGTTGACAATGTAGGCTATTATGTGTATTCCGACGCGAATTACATTTAATTGGGTTACGGCATTCACTTCAATCGAATGAAGTCAAATAGAAACGGCGCGAATTCCTAAATAAGGCTTCTTGGTTTTCAAGCTAACTTTCCGAACAGCAGTTTTGTATTGAGTCCTGAAAATGCTACAATACGTTTTTTTTTAACAAAATACCATTTAACGTCATTGCAAGATATGCATTATATGTGTAAATCTTTTAAATATATGATACTCTCCTGCCAGTTAAAGCCTGTCTTTAAGTCTTTAAATGTCTTTAATATTTATTTTAGATATTCAATTCATATAATGAAAATAGATGCAAAGAAACGTCGGGCTGGGTGTTGTCAATACATTTTGTCACGTAGGCTGCAGCTGTAAATCATACATCGTTATGCCTACTGGCTCGCTTGAAAAAAACAAAAACCTATCGTTGAAAAATCACTTGAAGGAAGAAAAAAATAAAAGTACCAATTTCTGCCAATAAATGGAATCCCCGTATCAGAAATGGGGGGAAGTTACAGCGACGCAGTTAGTCTGTGAGTAGAATAGATTATGTAGACAACTTCACTGTTTCCACAAAGGAACCAAAAATGTGCTTTTTAACAGGACTTGGTCAGTGTAATGATATAATTGCTAGCATTCGCTTATGGTCAACGGTACCGAAAATGCCCGTTGCACCAGCCATCATAACAAATGTCCCAATATAGGATCGATTTAAACCTCTATATATTTTTATTTCACGTTGACAGTGTAGGCGATTGTGTGTATTGCGACGCGAATTACATTTAATTGGGTTACGGCATTCACTTCAATCGAATGAAGTCAAATAGAAACGGCTCGAATTCCTTAATAAGGCTTCTTGGTTTTCAACCCAACTTTCCGAACAGCTGTTTTGTGTTGAGTCCTTAAAATGCTACACTACGTTTTTTTTTAAACCAAATAACATTGAACTTCAATGCAAGATCTGCATTATATGTGTTAATCTTTTAAATATATGATACTTTCCTGCCAGTAAAAGCCTGTCTTTTATTTTAGTTATTCAATCCATATAATTAAGGTAGATGAAAAAAACGTTGCTATGGGCTGGGTGTTGTCAGTACATTTTCTCACGTAGGCTGCCGCTGTTACTCATACATCGTTATGGTTACTGGCTCGCAAAAAGAAACAAAACTTGTCATTGAGAAATCACTTTATCCAAGAAAATTAGAAAGAATACTAACCTTTGCCACTAGATGGCAGTCGCGTATTAGAAATTGGAGAGTCAGTTGCGACTTGCGTTGAAGTTTTAAGACTGGATATAATGAGTCTCCAGCGAAAATAGTGAACTATTATTGCTTAATGGATGTGATGACACTCCAACAATGAACATATGTGAAAAGTTGTAGCCTCAAAATCAGGCAATGTAGAATTTAATACCTTTTTGAAATGATTTAATACATAATTTTCCTGTTTGGGCAGCATTACAAGTTAATTTTAAGGCTGACCATAGCCATTCCATTCCAAGTTATTAAAAATCAGTTCACAGTTGTGTGTCAGGGCTATAATATCATGCTGACCACATTTTGTGTGAATGTGATGAACCCCCTAGGAAGAGTATTTCAAAGTTTGGTACGTGAAAAAACACTTAAAAACACACAAAATCTAAAATAGCTCACTTCCTGTTGGGAAAAGTTAAGGGATGCAAATGAGAAATGTGTGTGTCTTGAGGAGACCCTTATGCCTACCAGACGTGGTGCATTTACGTGAAAGTATATGTCCACAATATTAGAAAAGAGCCATAGGGGGCGCTGTGTAGCCACGCCCAGATGAATGTGGATATGGATGTGATTGCACTCCAAAAGTGAATATATTTGTAAAATATCAGCCCGATCAGATGATGTAGAACGGAATTAAGCCCACTTCCTGTTTTTGGGCGTAACGTGTGTATTATACGCCTCGCCATTGCCAAACCGTTTGAGATATCAAAAATCCTTTTGTCATTTAGGGTCAGGACTATTCTCAGATCATGATGACTCCATTTGGTGTGAATGTGATGAATACCCTAGCAGGAAGGCATACAAATATGATAAAAACCTCACTTCCTGTTGCCAGATGGTGGCGCTATAACATTGACTTCTTCTTGGTATATGGATGTGATTACACTCTAACAGTGAACATATTTGTAAAATATCAGCCAGATCAGACAATGTAGACCATGAATTTATGGCTACTTCCTGTTGGCGTGGCGTGACATGAAAATTGTACTCCTCGCCATGACCATACCGTTTGAGATATCAAAAATATCCTTCGGAATTAGTATCATAACTATCCTCAGACCACTTTGACCACATGTGGTGTGAATGCGATGAACCCCCTAGGAGGAGTACTTAAAAGTGTAGTACGTGTAAAACGCACAAAATTCAAAATGGCTGACTTCCTGTTCACATATTTGATTCGATGCGAATGAGAATTGTGTTTGGGCAGAGGAGCCCCACAACCCTACAAAATTAGGTGAAGGTAGCTCAAAGTGCCTGTCCACAATAGAAGACAAAGCAATAGGGGGCGCTGTGGAGTCCCTTGGCCACGCCCAGGTCTGAGCTTCTGACAGTTCCTGAGAGACACCACTTCTCATGTGTGTGCAAAATTCCATGAGTTTTCATTCATGGCAAGCACCTCAAAAATGCACAAAACATAGAAAAAAAAGATTATAATAATTATAGGGGGCGCTGTCTAACCACGCCCCGATTGATATGTATATATTTGATATTGTATTCCAAGAGTGAACATATTTCTAAAATATCAGCCTGATCGGACGATATCGAAAAAAAAGTCATTTTTTTGCACGCACTATGTCTACTCTACGACTCGCCATTTCCATACCGTTTGAGATATCAAAAATCCCTTTGAAATTTAGTGTAAGGACTATCTTAAGATCATGCTGACCACATTTGGTGTGAATGTGATCAATGCCCTAGCAGGAAGGCATACAAATATGATGAAGACCACACTTCCTGTTGCCAGATGGTGGCGCTATAACATTGACCCGTTCTTGGGATATGGATGTGTTTATACTCCAACAATAAACGTATTTCTAAAATATCAGCCAGATCAGACGATGTCGACCATGAAATTATGGCCACTTCCTGTTGGCGTGGCGTGACATAAAAATTGTAATCCTCCCCGTGACTGTCCCGTTTGAGCTATCAAAAATATCCTGGCAATTTAGTATCATGACTATCCTGAGACCATTCTGACCACAGTTGGTGTGAATGCGATGAACCCCCTAGGAGGAGTACTTAAAAGTGTAGAACGTGTAAAACGCACAAAATCCAAAATGGCTGACTTCCTGTTCGCATATTTGATTAGATGCGAATTTGAAATGTGTTTGGCCTGAGGAGTGCTATATGCCTACTAAATATGGTGCAGGTAGCTCAAAGTGCCTGCCCACAATAGAAGACAATGCGATAGGGGGCGCTGTGGAGTCCCTCAGCGACGCCCAGGTCTGAGCATCTGAGATATCCTGACAGCCACCACTTCTGATGTGTGTGCAAAATTCCGTGAGTTTTCATTCATGGCAAGCACCTCAAAAATGCACAAAACATTGAAAAAAAAAGAATAATAATAATAAATATAGCTGCAAGCAGCAATGAACGGGCCCAAGCACCATGGGGGCAACCGCCTTGGTGGCATAGTTCTGCCAATGACATGTTTCACAACATGTACACACTTTGGAAATAATCACCTTCCTGGACAACGTATAGTGTGCAAAGGAATTCCCTTTTTATCAATGAAGATGTTGGCGCTGCTATTGGAACGCATCAATGATATAAGCCTCACTTCCTATTGCCAGATGGTGGCGCTATATTATTGAGCCATGTATGATTTTTGAATTTGATTACACTCCAGAAATAAACATATTTGTACATTTTCAGCCACATCGGAAGACGTTGAGCGAAATTAAGGTCAATTCCTGTTTCCAGATGATGCTGCTTTAACATTGAGTCGTTTTTGGAATATGGATTTGATTACACTCCAACACTGAGCATCTGTGTAAAGTTGCAGTCACATCAGACATTGGAGAATTTAAGTATGACCACTTCCTGTTTGTCTGGCATGATGTGTTTTTTATGTGCCTGACCATAGCTATATCATCCCAGTAAATCAAAAATCTGTTTTGTCAGGACCATCCTAGCATCATGCTGACCACATTTACCGTGAATGTCATGAACCCATTGAAAAATAATGCTTAAAGCCTGTCTTTAAGTCTTTAAATGTCTTTAATATTTATTTTAGTTATTCAATTCATGTAATGAAAATAGATGCAAAGAAACGTCGGGCTGGGTGTTGTCAATACATTTTGTCACGTAGGCTGCAGCTGTAAATCATACATCGTTATGCCTACTGGCTCGCTAGAAAAAAACAAAAACCTATCGTTGAAAAATCACTTGAAGGAAGAAAAAAATGAAAGTACCACTTTCTGCCAATAAATTGAATCGCCGTATCAGAAATGGGGGGAAGTTACAGCGACGCAGTTAGTCTGTGAGTAGAACAGATTGTGTAGACAACTTCACTGTTTCCACAAAGGAACCAAAAATGTGCTTTTTAACAGGACTTGGTCAGTGTAATGATATAAATGCTAGCATTCGATTATGGTCAACGGTACCGAAAATGCCCGTTGCACCAGCCATCATAACAAATGTCCCAATACAGGATCGATTTAAACCTCTATATATTTTTATTTCACGTTGACAGTGTAGGCTATTATGTGTATTCCGACGCGAATTACATTTAATTGGCTTACGGCATTCACTTCAATCGAATGAAGTCAAATAGAAACGGCTCGAATTCCTTAATAAGGCTTCTTGGTTTTCAAGCCAACTTTCCGAACAGCTGTTTTGTATTGAGTCCTTAAAATGCTACAATACGGTTTTTTAAAAATCCAAATAACATTGAACGTTAAAGCAATATATGCATTATATGTGTTAATCTTTTAAATATATGATACTTTCCTGCCAGTAAAAGCCTGTTTTTTATTTTAGTTATTCAATCGAGTTAATTAAGATAGATGAGAAAAAACGTTGCTGTGGGCTGGGTGTTTTCAGTACATTTTGTCATGTAGGCTGCCGCTGTTACTCATACATCGTTATGGTTACTGGCTCGCAAAAAGAAACAAAACTTGTCGTTGAGAAATCACTTTATCCAAGAAAAAGAGAAACCATACCGAAAATTAGAAAGAATACTAACCTTTGCCACTAGATGGCAGTCGCGTATTAGAAATGGGAGAGTCAGTTGCGACTTGAGTTGAAGTTTTAAGACTGGAGATAATGAGTCTCCAGCGAAAATAGTAAACTATTATTGCTTAATGGATGTGATGACACTCCAACAATGAACATATGTGAAAAGATGTAGCCTCAAAATCAGGCAATGTAGAATTTAATACCTTTTTGAAATTATTTAATATATAATTTTCCTATTTGGGCAGCATTACAAGTTAATTTTAAGGCTGACCATAGCCATACCATTCCAAGATATTAAAAATCACTTCATAGTTGTGTGTCAGGGCTATAATATCATGCTGACCACATTTTGTGTGAATGTGATGAACCCCCTAGGAAGAGTATTTCAAAGTTTGGTACGTGAAAAAACACTTAAAAACACACAAAATCCAAAATAGCTCACTTCCTGTTGGGAAAAGTTAAGGGATGCAAATGAGAAATGTGTGTGTCTTGAGGAGACCCTTATGCCTACCAGACGTGGTGCATTTACGTGAAAGTATATGTCCACAATATTAGAAAAAAGCCATAGGGGGCGCTGTGTAGCCACGCCCAGATGAATGTGGATCTGGATGTGATTGCACTCCAAAAGTGAATATATTTGTAAAATATCAGCCCGATCAGATGATGTATAACGGAATTAAGACCACTTCCTGTTTTTGGGCGTAACGTGTGTATTATACGCCTCGCCATTGCCAAACCGTTTGAGATATCAAAAATCCTTTCGTCATTTAGGGTCAGGACTATTCTATGATCATGATGACTACATTTGGTGTGAATGTGATGAATACCTTAGCAGGAACGCATACAAACATGATAAAAACCTCACGTCCGTTGCCAGATGGTGGCGCTATAACATTGATTTCTTCTTGGTATTTGGATGTGATTACACTCTAACAGTGAACATATTTGTAAAATATCAGCCAGATCAGACAATGTAGACCATGAATTTATGGCAACTTCCTGTTGGCGCGGCGTGACATGAAAATTGTACGCCTCGCCATGACCATACCGTTTGAGATATCAAAAATATCCTTTGGAATTAGTATCATGACTATCCTGAGACCACTTTGACCACATTTCGTGTGAATGCAATGAACCCCCTAGGAGGAGTACTTAAAAGTGTAGTACATGTAAAATGCACAAAATTCAAAATGGCTGACTTCCTGTTTACATATTTGATTCGATGCGAATGAGAAATGTGTTTGTCCAGAGGAGCCCCACATGCATACCAAATTAGGTGAAGGTAGCTCAAAGTGCCTGTCCACAATAAAAGACAAAGCATTAGGGGGCGCTGTGGAGTTCCTTGGCCACGCCCAGATCTGAGCATCTGATACATCCTGACAGCCAACACTTCTCATGTGTGTGCAAAATTCTGTGAGTTTCCATCCATGGCAAGCACCTCAAAAATGCAAAATACATTGAAAAAAAAGAGAATAATAATTATAGGGGGCGCTGTCTAGCCACGCCCCGATTGATATGTATATATCTGATATTGTACTGCTACAGTGAACATATTTGTAAAATATCAGCCAGATCGGACGATGTCGAAAAAAAAGTCATTTTTTTGCACGCAATATGTGTACTGTACGACTCGCCATTTCCATACCGTTTGAGATATCAAAAATCCCTTCACAACTTAGCGTAAGGACTATCTTAAGATCATGCTGACCGCATTTGGTGTGAATGTGCTGAATGCCCTAGCAGGAATGCATACAAATATGTTAAAGACCTCACTTCCTGTTGCCAGATGGTGGCGCTATAACATTGACCCGTTCTTGGGATATGGATGTGATTCTACTCCAACAATAAACAAATTTCTAAAATATCAGCCAGATCAGATGATGTAAACCATGAAATTACGGCCACTTCCTGTTGGCGTGGCGTGACATAAAAATTCTACGCCTCCCCAGGACCGTCCCGTTTGAGCTATCAAAAATATCCTGGCAATTTTGCATCATGACTATCCTGAGACCATTCTGACCACAGTTGGTGTGAATGCGATGAACCCCCTAGGAGGAGTACCTAAAAGTGCAGTACGTGTAAAACGCACAAAATCCAAAATGGCTGACTTCCTGTTTGTATATTTGATTAGATGCGAATGAGAAATGTGTTTGGACCGAGGAGTGCTATATGCGTACTAAATTTTGTGAAAGTAGCTCAAAGTGCCTGCCCACAATAGATGACAATGCGATAGGGGGCGCTGTGGAGTCCCTCAGCCACGCCCAGGTCTGAGCATCTGAGATAACCTGACAGCCACCACTTCTGATGTGTGTGCAAAATTCTGTGAGTTTTCATCCATGGCAAGCACCTCAAAAATGCACAAAACATTGAAAAAAAAAGAATAATAATAATAATAATAATAATAATAATAATAATAATAATAATAATAATAATAATCCTTCCAATAACAATAGGGTCCTTCGCACCCTACGGTGCTTGGGCCCTAAATATAGCTGCAAGCAGCAATGAACGGGCCCAAGCCCCATGGGGGCAACCGCCTTGGTGGCATAGTTCTGCCAATGACATGTTTCACAACATGTACACACTTTGGAAATAATCACCTTCCTGGACAACGTATAGTGTGCACAGGAATTTCCCTTTGATCAATGAAGATGTTGGCGCTGCTATTGGAATGCATCAATGATATCAGCCTCACTTCCTGTTGCCAGATGGTGGCGCTATATTATTGATCCGTGTATGTTTTTTGAATTTGATTACACTCCAGAAATAAACATATTTGTACATTTTCAGCCACATCGGAAGATGTTCAGCGAAATGAAGGTCAATTCCTGTTTCCACATGATGCTGCTATAACATTGAGTCGTTTTTGGAATATGGATTTGATTACACTCCAACACTGAGCATCTGTGTAAAGTTGCAGTCACATCAGACATTGGAGAATTTAAGTATGACCACTTCCTGTTTGTCTGGCATGATGTGTTTTTTATGTGCCTGACCATAGCTATATCATCCCAGTAAATCAAAAATCTGTTTTGTCAGGACCATCCTAGCATCATGCTGACCACATTTACCGTGAATGTCATGAACCCATTGAAAAATAATGCTTAAGAATGCAATATAAGGCTCACTTCCTGTTGCCAGCGGGTGGCGCTTTGCCATTTAGCCTTCATTGGAAAATGGATGAGATTACACTCCAAAAATGAACGTGTGAAGTTTCAGCCACATCAGACAATGTAGAATGAAATAAAAATAACGTCTTGCTTGCACATTGTGATAACATGCTACAGTCCTGTATGGAGAGCAGAGATTAATTAATTTCCATAGTTTTTACACGGGGAGGCACAATTTATGCTTGAAAAGTCATTAGGCCATAAACATGCACTCAAAATGAAAACAATTGGCTTCAAGAAACTATTCAAATTCATTGTGGCTGCAGCGGGGATCGAACGGCTAAATTTGCGTGCCTTAATCCACCGCCCTAACCATTACGCTATACTGTCCGCTTATACACGGGTGCCATCTATTGGCCAAATGTCTCCTTTTATCTTGGTTTAATAATTTCTCTACGAAGTGTCGGATAATATTGCACGAAACGTCTAGTTAACCAGCATCATTTTTTTCCATTTCACTGGTAATTATGCTGCCTGAAACGCATTTGTTCAGCCAAATCTAAAAGAGATGCCAACTCAATACAGTATTTTCATATTAATTTACCATTCCTACCGAAATTGTATGTTCTCTTAATTCGTGTTTAATGACAAGCCTAATAAACTAACATAGCTGGCGATTTAACTGAAAGTTTTCTATTCATGTAAACCAACGTAGCTGACCTGTTTTTTGACTCACACAGACAGTGGACTGGCTGGCTGCTGTTAGCCCGTGCGTGTCATCTCGCAACGACCTGCATGTGATACCTTTGTTGAACAAAACGGTCTCATGTTAACACAGCGTTCGAGCAGAGCCACCTCAGACGCTAAAGTTTCTTTTTGACTTCATGTGTTAATCTTTTAAAAATATGATACTCTCCTGCCAGTTAAAGCCTGTCTTTAAGTCTTTAAATGTCTTTCATATTTCTTTTAGTTATTCAATTCATGTAATGAAAATAGATGCAAAGAAACGTCGGGCTGGGTGTTGTCAATACATTTTGTCACGTAGGCTGCAGCTGTAAATCATACATCGTTATGCCTACTGGCTCGCTAGAAAAAAAAAAAAACCTATCGTTGAAAAATCACTTGAAGGAAGAAAAAAATGAAAGTACCACTTTCTGCCAATAAATTGAATCGCTGTATCAGAAATGGGGGGAAGTTACAGCGACGCAGTTAGTCTGTGAGTAGAACAGATTGTGTAGACAACTTCACTGTTTCCACAAAGGAACCAAAAATGTGCTTTTTAACAGGACTTTGTCAGTGTAATGATACAAATGCTAGCATTCGATTATGGTCAACGGTACCGAAAATGCCCGTTGCACCAGCCATCATAACAAATGTCCCAATACAGGATCGATTTAAACCTCTATATATTTTTATTTCACGTTGACAGTGTAGGCTATTATGTGTATTCCGACGCGAATTACATTTAATTGGGTTACGGCATTCACTTCAATCGAATGAAGTCAAATAGAAACGGCTCGAATTCCTTAATAAGGCTTCTTGGTTTTCAAGCCAACTTTCCGAACAGCTGTTTTGTATTGAGTCCTTAAAATGCTACAATACGGTTTTTTTTAAATCCAAATAACATTGAATGTCAAAGCAATATATGCATTATATGTGTTAATCTTTTAAATATATGATACTTTCCTGCCAGTAAAAGCCTGTTTTTTATTTTAGTTATTCAATTGAGTTAATTAAGATAGATGAGAAAAAACGTTGCTGTGGGCTGGGTGTTTTCAGTACATTTTGTCACGTAGGCTGCCGCTGTTACTCATACATCGTTATGGTTACTGGCTCGCAAAAAGAAACAAAACTTGTCGTTGAGAAATCACTTTATCCAAGAAAAAGAGAAACAATACCGAAAATTAGAAAGAATACTAACCTTTGCCACTAGATGGCAGTCGCGTATTAGAAATGGGAGAGTCAGTTGCGACTTGAGTTGAAGTTTTAAGACTGGAGATAATGAGTCTCCAGCGAAAATAGTAAACTATTA
The DNA here is from genome assembly GCF_963514075.1 of Conger conger. Classification (NCBI taxonomy): domain Eukaryota; kingdom Metazoa; phylum Chordata; class Actinopteri; order Anguilliformes; family Congridae; genus Conger; species Conger conger. Next base: position 35,727,263 of record NC_083761.1, read on the forward strand.
TTGCTTAATGGATGTGATGACACTCCAACAATGAACATATGTGAAAAGATGTAGCCTCAAAATCAGGCAATGTAGAATTTAATACTTTTTGAAATTATTTAATAAATAATTTTCCTATTTGGGCAGCATTACAAGTTAATTTTAAGGCTGACCATAGCCATACCATTCCAAGATATTAAAAATCAGTTCATAGTTGTGTGTCAGGGCTATAATATCATGCTGACCACATAGGGGGCGCTGTGTAGCCACGCCCAGATGAATGTGGATATGGATGTGATTGCACTCCAAAAGTGAATATATTTGTAAAATATCAGCCCGATCAGATGATGTAGAACGGAATTAAGCCCACTTCCTGTTTTTGGGCGTAACGTGTGTATTATACGCCTCGCCATTGCCAAACCGTTTGAGATATCAAAAATCCTTTCGTCATTTAGGGTCAGGACTATTCTAAGATCATGATGACTACATTTGGTGTGAATGTGATGAATACCCTAGCAGGAACGCATACAAACATGATAAAAACCTCACTTCCGTTGCCAGATGGTGGCGCTATAACATTGATTTCTTCTTGGTATTTGGATGTGATTACACTCTAACAGTGAACATATTTGTAAAATATCAGCCAGATCAAACAATGTAGAGCATGAATTTATGGCTACTTCCTGTTGGCGCGGCGTGACATGAAAATTGTACGCCTCGCCATGACCATACCGTTTGAGATATCAAAAATATCCTTTGGAATTAGTATCAGGACTATCCTGAGACCACTTTGACCACATTTCGTGTGAATGCAATGAATCCCCTAGGAGGAGTACGTAAAAGTGCAGTACGTGTAAAACACACAAAATCCAAAATAGCTCACTTCCTGTTCGCATATTTCCATCAATGCGAATGAGAAATGTGTTTGAATTGAGGAGCCACACATGGTTACCAAATTAGTTTCATGTAGTTCAAAGTGCCTGCCCACAATAGACAACAATGCAATGGGGGGGGGGGGTCAGCGCAATAGGGGGCGCTGTGGAGTCCCTCGGCAACACCCAGGTCTGAGCATCTGATAGATCCTGACGGCCACCACTTCTGATGTGTCTGCAAAATTTCAAGACTTTTTAGCCATGGCAAGGCCCTCAAAAATGCCCATTTGACGGAAGAGAAAGAATAATAATAATAATAATAATAATAATAATAATAATAATAATAATAATAATAATAATAATAATCCTTCCAATAACAATAGGGTCCTTCGCACCCTACGGTGCTTGGGCCCTAAATATAGCTGCAAGCAGCAATGAACGGGCCCAAGCACCATGGGCGCAACCGCCTTCGTGGCATAGTTGTGCCAATGACATGTTTCACAATATGTACACACTTTGGAAATAATCACCTTCCTGGACAACGTATAGTGTGCACAGGAATTGCCCTTTGATCAATGAAGATGTTGCTGTTGCTATTGGAATGCATCAATGATATAAGCCTCACTTCCTATTGCCATATGGTGGCACTATGATATTGAGCCGTATGTGGTTTATGGATTTGATTCCACTCCAATAATTAACATATTTGTACATTTTCAGCCAATTTGGAAGATGTCGAGTAAAATTAAAGCCACTTCCTGTTGCCAGATGGTGGCGCTATAACATTGAGCCAATTTTTGGTATACGGATTTAATTACACTCCAATAATCAAAATATTTCTACATTTTCAGCCACATCGGAAGATGTCGAGTGAAATTATGGAAACTTCCTGTTGCCAGAAGGTGGCGCTATGCCATTGAGCCTTTATTGGTATATGGATGAGACTACACTCCAAAAATGAACATGTGTGAAGTTTCAGCCACATCAGACAATGTAGAATGAAACAAAAATTACTTCTTGCTTGCACAGTGTAATAATATGCTCCAGTCCTGTATGGAGAGCAGAGATGAATTAATTTCAATAGATTTTACAGCGGGAGGCACAATTTACGCTTGAGAAGTCATTCGGTTATAAATATGCACTCAAAATAAAACCATTGGCGTAAAGAAACTATTCAACTTTATTGTGGCCGCACCGGGGATGGAACCGCGGACCTTGCATGTCTTAATCCACTGTCTGAACCATTAAGTTATACTGCCCTCTTATACACGTACGCCATCTATTGGCCAAAAGTTGTTTGTTTCCTTTAATCCTGGTTAAATAATTTCTCTCCGAAGTGTCGGATAATATTGCATTAAACGTCGAGTTAGCCAGCATCATTCTTTTCCATTTCACCGGTAATTATGCTGCCTGAAATGCATTTGTTCAGCCAAATCTAAAGGAGATGCCAAGTCTCTGCCCTCAATCCGGTATTTTCATATTAAGTCAAAAATTCCTAGCGAAATTGTATGTTCTCTTAATTCGCTTTTAATGACAAGCAAAATAAACTAACATATCTGGCGATTTAACTGAAAGTTTTCTATTCATGTAAACAAACGTAGCTGACCTGTTTTTTGACTCACACAGACAGTGGACAGGCTGGCTGCTGTTAGCCAATGCGCGTCATCTCGCAACGACCTGCATGCCATACCTTTGTTGAACATAACGGTCTCATGTTAACACAGAGTTCGACCAGAGCCATCTCAAACGTTGACGTTTCTTTTTGACTTTTGACTCTTTTAAATATATGCTACTCTCCTGCCAGTTAAAGACAGTCATTAAATGTCTTTAATATTTATTTCAGATATTCTATTCAAAAATGAAAATAGATGCAAAGAAACGTCGGGCTGGGTGTTGTCAATACATTTTGTCACGTAGGCTGCAGCTGTAAATCATACATCGTTATGCCTACTGGCTCGCTAGAAAAAAAAAAAAAAACCTATCGTTGAAAAATCACTTGAAGGAAGAAAAATATAAAAGTTCCACTTTCTGCCAATAAATGGAATCCCCGTATCAGAAATGGGGGGAAGTTACAGCGACGCAGTTAGTCTGTGAGTAGAATAGATTGTGTAGACAACTTCACTGTTTCCACAAAGGAACCAAAAATGTGCTTTTTAACAGGACTTGGTCAGTCTAATGATATAAATGCTAGCATTCGATTATGGTCAACGGTACCGAAAATGCGCGTTGCACCAGCCATCATAACAAATGTCCCAATATAGGATCGATTTAAACCTCTATATATTTTTATTTCACGTTGACAGTGTAGGCTATTATGTGTATTCCGACGCGAATTACATTTAATTGGGTTACGGCATTCACTTCAATCGAATGAAGTCAAATAGAAACGGCTCGAATTCCTTAATAAGGCTTCTTGGTTTTCAAGCCAACTTTCCGAACAGCTGTTTTGTATTGAGTCCTTAAAATGCTACAACACGATTTTTTTTTAACCAAATAACATTGAACGTCATTACAAGATATGCATTATATGTGTTAATCTTTGAAATATATGCTACTTTCCTGCCAGTAAAAGCCTGTCTTTTATTTTAGTTATTCAATCCATATAATTAAGGAAGATGAGAAAAAACGTTGCTGTGGGCTGGGTGTTGTCAGTACATTTTGTCACGTAGGCTGCCGCTGTTACTCATACATCGTTATGGTTACTGGCTCGCAAAAAGAAACAAAACTTGTCATTGACGAATTACTTGAGAAACAATACCAACTTTTGCCAGTAGATGGCAGTCGCGTATTAGAAATGGGAGAGTCATTTGCGACTTGCGTTGAAGTTTTAAGACTGGATATAATGAGTCTCCAGCGAAAATAGTGAACTATTATTGCTTAATGGATGTGATGACACTCCAACAATGAACATATGTGAAAAGTGTTAGCCTCAAAAACAGGCAATGTAGAATTGAATACCTTTTTAAAATTATTTAATACATAATTGTATTAAAACATGAACTGTTTGGGCAGCATTACAAGTTAATTTTAAGGCTGACCATAGCCATATCGTTCCAAGATTTTAAAAATCAGTTCATAGTTGTGTGTCAGGGCTATAATACCATGCTGACCACATTTTGTGTGAATGTGATGAACCCCCTAGGAAGAGTATTTCAAAGTTTGGTACGTGAAAAAACACTTAAAAACACACAAAATCCAAAATAGCTCACTTGCTGTTGGGAAAAGTTAAGGGATGCAAATGAGAAATGTGTGTGTCTTGAGGAGACCCTTATGCCTACCAGACGTGGTGCATTTACGTGAAAGTATGTGTCCACAATATTAGAAAAAAGCCATAGGGGGCGCTGTGTAGCCACGCCCAGATGAATGTGGATATGGATGTGATTGCACTCCAAAAGTGAATATATTTGCAAAATATCAGCCCGATCAGATGATGTAGAACGGAATTAAGCCCACTTCCTGTTTTTGGGTGTAACGTGTGTATTATACGCCTCGCCATTGCCAAACCGTTTGAGATATCAAAAATCCTTTCGTCATTTAGGGTCAGGACTATTCTAAGATCATGATGACTACATTTGGTGTGAATGTGATGAATACCCTAGCAGGAACGCATACAAACATGATAAAAACCTCACTTCCGTTGCCAGATGGTGGCGCTATAACATTGACTACTTCTTGGTATATGGATGTGATTACACTCTAACAGTGAACATATTTGTAAAATATCAGCCAGATCAGACAATGTAGACCATGAATTTATGGCTACTTCCTGTTGGCGCGGCGTGACATGAAAATTGTACGCCTCACCATGACCATACCGTTTGAGATATCAAAAATATCCTTTGGAATTAGTATCATGACTATCCTGAGACCACTTTGACCACATTTCGTGTGAATGCAATGAACCCCCTAGGAGGAGTACTTAAAAGTGTAGTACGTGTAAAATGCACAAAATTCAAAATGGCTGACTTCCTGTTCACATATTTGATTCGATACGAATGAGAAATGTGTTTGTCCAGAGGAGGCCCACATGCATACCAAATTAGGTGAAGGTAGCTCAAAGTGCCTGTCCACAATAGAAGACAAAGCATTAGGGGGCGCTGTGGAGTCCCTCAGCCACGCCCATGTCTGAGCATCTGAAACATCCTAACAGCCAACAATTCTCATGTGTGTGCAAAATTCCGTGAGTTTTCATCCATGGCAAGCACCTCAAAAATGCAAAATACATTGAAAAAAAAGAGAATAATAATTATAGGGGGCGCTGTCTAGCCACGCCCCGATTGATATGTATATATCTGATATTGTACTGCTACAGTGAACATATTTGTAAAATATCAGCCAGATCGGACGATGTCGAAAAAAAAGTCATTTTTTTGCACGCAATATGTGTACTGTACGACTCGCCATTTCCATACCGTTTGAGATATCAAAAATCCCTTCACAGCTTATGGTCATGACTATCCTATGATCATGCTGACCACATTTCGTGTGAATGTGATGAATGCCCTAGCAGGAAGGCATACAAATATGATAAAGACCTCACTTCCTGTTGCCAGATGGTGGCGCTATAATATTGACCCGTTCTTGGGATATGGATGTGATTATACTCCAACAATAAACGTATTTCTAAAATATCAGCCAGATCAGACAATGTAGACCATGAAATTACGGCCACTTCCTGTTGGCGCGGCGTGACATAAAAATTCTACGCCTCCCCAGGACCGTCCCGTTTGAGCTATCAAAAATATCCTGGCAATTTAGCATCATGAATATCCTGAGACCATTCTGACCACAGGTGGTGTGAATGTGATGAACCCCCTAGGAGGAGTACTTAAAAGTGCAGTACATGTAAAACGCACAAAATCCAAAATTGCTGACTTCCTGTTTGTATATTTGATTAGATGCAAATTATAAATGTTTTTGTTCCGAGAAGTGCTATATGCGTACTAAATTTTGTGAAGGTAGCTCAAAGTGCCTGCCCACAATAGATGACAATGCGATAGGGGGCGCTGTGGAGTCTCTCGGCCACGCCCAGGTCTGAGCATCTAATCAATCCTGAAGGTCCTCATTTCTGATGTGTGTGCAAAATTCCCAGACTTTTTATGCATGGCAAGCACCTCAAAAAGGCCCATTTGCATATAGAAAAAAGAATAATAATAATAAATATAGCTGCAAGCAGCAATGAACGGGCCCAAGCACCATGGGCGCAACCGCCTTGGTGGCATAGTTGTGCCAATGACATGTTTAACAATATGTACACACTTTGGAAATAATCACCTTCCTTGGCAATGTATAGTATGCACAGGAATTCCCCTTTGATCAATGAAGATGGTGGTGTTGCTATTGGAATGCATCAATGATATGAGACTCACTTCCTGTTGTCAGATGGTGGCGCTATGATATTGAGCCGTGTATGGTTTTTGAATTTGATTACACTCCAATAATAAACCTATTTCTAAATTTTCAGCCACATCGGAAGATGTTGAGTGAAATTAAGGTCAATTCAATGTTCTAGTTTCCAGATGGTGGCGCTATAACATTGAGTCGTTTTTGGAATATGGATTTAATTACACTCCAACAATATACATATTTCTAAATTTTCGGCCACATCGGAAGATGTCAAGTAAAATTAAAGCCACTTCCTGTTGCCAGATGGTGGCGCTAAAACATTGAGTCATTTTTGGGATATGGATGTGATTACACTCCCACAACGAACATATCTGTGTAATATCAACCAGATCAGACCATCTAGAATGAAATTACGACCACTTCCTGTTGCCGCGGCGAGACCTCAAATTGTACGCCTCGCCATAGCCGTACCGTTTCACACATCAGAAATATCCTTTCAATTTAGCATCAGGATTATCCTGAGACCATTCGCACCACATTTGGTGTGAATGTGATGAACTCCCTAGGAGGAGTATTTCAGAGTTTGGTACGTGTAAAAACACTTAAAAACACACAAAATCCAGAATAGCTCACTTCCTGTTTGGAAAAGTTAAGGGATGCAAATGAGAAATGTGTGTGTCTTGAGGAGACCCATATGCATACCATATTCGGTGAATTTACGTGAAAGTATATGTCCACAATATTAGAAAAGAACCATAGGGGGCGCTGCGTAGCCACGCCCAGATGAATGTGGATATGGATGTGATTGCACTCCAACAGTGAATATATCTGTAAAATTTCAGCCCAATCAGACGATGTAGAACGGAATTAAGCCCACTTCCTGTTTTCGCTCGTAACGTGTGTATTGTACGCCTCGCCATTGCCAAACCATTTGAGATATTAAAAATCCGTTTGGATTTTAGGGTCAGGACTATCCTAAGATCATGCTGACTTCATTTGGTGTGAATGTGATGAATACCCTAGCAGGAACACATACAAATATGATAAAAACCTCACTTCCTGTTGCCAGATGGTGGCGCTATAACATTGACTTCTTCTTGGGACATGGATGTGAGTATACTCACACAATGAACATATTTGTGAAATATCAGCCAGATCAGACGATGTAAACCACAAAATTATGGCCACTTCCTTTTGGCGCGGCGTGACATAAAAATTGTACGCCTCGCCATGACCATACCGTTTGAGATATCAAAAATATCCTGGCAATTTAGAATCATGACTATCTTGAGACCATTCTTACCACATTTGGTGTGAATGCGATGAACCGCCTAGGAGGAGTACTTAAAAGTGTAGTACATGTGAAAACGCACAAAATTCAAAATGGCTGACTTCCTGTTCGCATATTTGCATCAATGCGAATGAGAAATGTGTTTCAATTGAGGAGCCACACATGCCTACCAAATTATGTTCATGTAGCTCAAAGTGCCTGCCCACAATAGACAACAATGCGGGGGGGGGGGGGGGGGGACAGCGCAATAGGGGGCGCTGTGGAGTCCCTCGGCCACACCCAGGTCTGAGCATCTGATAGATCCTGACGGCCACCACTTCTGATGTGTCTGCAAAATTCCAAGACTTTTTAGCCAGGGCAAGGCCCTCAAAAATGCCCATTTGACGGAAGAGAAAGAATAATAATAATAATAATAATAATAATAATAATAATAATCTTTACAATAACAATAGGGTCCTTCGCACCCTACGGTGCTTGGGCCCTAATAATAATAAATATAGCTGCAAGCAGCAATGAACGGGCCCAAGCACCATGGGCGCAACCGCCTTGGTGGCACAGTTGTGCCAATGACATTTTTCACAATATGTACACACTTTGGAAATAATCACCTTCCTGGACAACGAATAGTGTGCACAGGAATTCCCCTTTGATCAATGAAGATGTTGCTGCTGCTATTGGAATGCATCAATGATATAAGCCTCACTTCCTATTGCCAGATGGTGGCGCTATAATATTGAGCTGTGTATGGTTTATGGATTTGATTTCACTCCAAAAATGAACATATTTGTACATTTTCAGCCAAATTGGAAGATGTCGAGTAAAATTAAAGCCACTTCCTGTTGCCAGATGCTGGCGCTATAATATTGAGCCGTGTATGGTTTATGGATTTGATCACACTCCAATAATTAACATATTTGTACATTTTCAGCCAAATTGGAAGATGTCAAGTAAAATTAAAGCCACTTCCTGTTGCCAGATGGTGGCGCTATGCCATATAGCCTGTCTTGGTATATTGATGAGATTACACTCCAAAAATGAACATGTGTGAAGTTTTTGCCACATCAGACAATGTAGAATGAAACAAAAATTACTTCTTGCTTGCACATTGTGATAACATGCTACAGTCCTGTATGGAGAGCAGAGATTAATTAATTTCCATAGTTTTTACACGGGGAGGCACAATTTACGCCTGAGAAGTCATTCGGCCATAAATATGCACTCAAAATGAAAACAATTGGCTTCAAGAACCTATTCAAATTCATTGTGGCTGCAGCGGGGATCGAACGGCTGAATTTGCGTGCCTTAATCCACCGCCCTAACCATTACGCTATACTGCCCGCTTATACACGGGTGCCATCTATTGGCCAAATGTCTCTTTTTATCTTGGTTTAATAATTTCTCTACGAAGTGTCGGATAATATTGCACGAAACGTCTAGTTAACCAGCATCATTCTTTTCCATTTCACTGGTAATTATGCTGCCTGAAACGCATTTGTTCAGCCAAATCTAAAAGAGATGCCAACTCTCTGCCCTCAATACAGTATTTTCATATTAATTTACCATTCCTAGCGAAATTGTATGTTCTCTTAATTCGTGTTTAATGACAAGCCTAATAAACTAACATAGCTGGCGATTTAACTGAAAGTTTTCTATTCATGTAAACCAACGTAGCTGACCTGTTTTTTGACTCACACAGACAGTGGACTGGCTGGCTGCTGTTAGCCCGTGCGTGTCATCTCGCAACGACCTGCATGTGATACCTTTGTTGAACAAAACGGTCTCTTGTTAACACAGCGTTCGAGCAGAGCCACCTCAGACGCTAAAGTTTCTTTTTGACTTCTTGTGTTAATCTTTTAAAAATATGATACTCTCCTGCCAGTTAAAGCCTGTCTTTAAGTCTTTAAATGTCTTTCATATTTCTTTTAGTTATTCAATTCATGTAATGAAAATAGATGCAAAGAAACGTCGGGCTGGGTGTTGTCAATACATTTTGTCACGTAGGCTGCAGCTGTAAATCATACATCGTTATGCCTACTGGCTCGCTAGAAAAAAACAAAAACCTATCGTTGAAAAATCACTTGAAGGAAGAAAAAAATGAAAGTACCACTTTCTGCCAATTAATTGAATCGCCGTATCAGAAATGGGGGGAAGTTACAGCGACGCAGTTAGTCTGTGAGTAGAACAGATTGTGTAGACAACTTCACTGTTTCCACAAAGGAACCAAAAATGTGCTTTCAGTGTAATGATATAAATGCTAGCATTCGATTATGGTCAACGGTACCGAAAATGCCCGTTGCACCAGCCATCATAACAAATGTCCCAATACAGGATCGATTTAAACCTCTATATATTTTTATTTCACGTTGACAGTGTAGGCTATTATGTGTATTCCGACGCGAATTACATTTAATTGGGTTACGGCATTCACTTCAATCGAATGAAGTCAAATAGAAACGGCTCGAATTCCTTAATAAGGCTTCTTGGTTTTCAAGCCAACTTTCCGAACAGCTGTTTTGTATTGAGTCCTTAAAATGCTACAATACGGTTTTTTTTAAATCCAAATAACATTGAACGTCAAAGCAATATATGCATTATATGTATTAATCTTTTAAATATATGATACTTTCCTGCCAGTAAAAGCCTGTTTTTTATTTTAGTTATTCAATCGAGTTAATTAAGATAGATGAGAAAAAACGTTGCTGTGGGCTGGGTGTTGTCAGTACATTTTGTCATGTAGGCTGCCGCTGTTACTCATACATCGTTATGGTTACTGGCTCGCAAAAAGAAACAAAACTTGTCGTTGAGAAATCACTTCATCCAAGAAAGAGAAACCATACCGAAAATTAGAAAGAATACTAACCTTTGCCACTAGATGGCAGTCACGTATTAGAAATGGGAGAGTCAGTTGCGACTTGAGTTGAAGTTTTAAGACTGGAGATAATGAGTCTCCAGCGAAAATAGTAAACTATTATTGCTTAATGGATGTGATGACACTCCAACAATGAACATATGTGAAAAGATGTAGCCTCAAAATCAGGCAATGTAGAATTTAATACCTTTTTGAAATTATTTAATATATAATTTTCCTATTTGGGCAGCATTACAAGTTAATTTTAAGGCTGACCATAGCCATACCATTCCAAGTTATTAAAAATCAGTTCATAGTTGTGTGTCAGGGCTATAATATCATGCTGACCACATTTTGTGTGAATGTGATGAACCCCCTAGGAAGAGTATTTCAAAGTTTGGTACGTGAAAAAACACTTAAAAACACACAAAATCCAAAATAGCTCACTTCCTGTTGGGAAAACTTAAGGGATGCAAATGAGAAATGTGTGTGTCTTGAGGAGACCCTTATGCCTACCAGACGTGGTGCATTTACGTGAAAGTATATGTCCACAATATTAGAAAAAAGCCATAGGGGGCGCTGTGTAGCCACGCCCAGATGAATGTGGATATGGATGTGATTGCACTCCAAAAGTGAATATATTTGTAAAATATCAGCCCGATCAGATGATGTAGAACGGAATTAAGCCCACTTCCTGTTTTTGGGCGTAACGTGTGTATTATACGCCTCGCCATTGCCAAACCGTTTGAGATATCAAAAATCCTTTCGTCATTTAGGGTCAGGACTATTCTAAGATCATGATGACTACATTTGGTGTGAATGTGATGAATACCTTAGCAGGAACCCATACAAACATGATAAAAACCTCACGTCCGTTGCCAGATGGTGGCGCTATAACATTGATTTCTTCTTGGTATTTGGATGTGATTACACTCTAACAGTGAACATATTTGTAAAATATCAGCCAGATCAGACAATGTAGACCATGAATTTATGGCAACTTCCTGTTGGCTCGGCGTGACATGAAAATTGTACGCCTCGCCATGACCATACCGTTTGAGATATCAAAAATATCCTTTGGAATTAGTATCATGACTATCCTGAGACCACTTTGACCACATTTCGTGTGAATGCAATGAACCCCCTAGGAGGAGTACTTAAAAGTGGAGTACGTGTAAAATGCACAAAATTCAAAATGGCTGACTTCCTGTTCACATATTTGATTCGATGCGAATGAGAAATGTGTTTGGCAAGAGGAGCCCCACATGCAGACCAAATTAGGTGAAGGTAGCTCAAAGTGCCTGTCCACAATAGAAGACAAAGCATTAGGGGGCGCTGTGGAGTCCCTCGGCCACGCCCATGTCTGAGCATCTGATACCTCCTGACAGCCAACACTTCTCATGTGTGTGCAAAATTCCGTGAGTTTCCATCCATGGCAAGCACCTCAAAAATGCTAAATACATTGAAAAAAAAGAGAATAATAATTATAGGGGGCGCTGTGTAGCCACGCCCCGATTGATATGTATATATTTCATATTGTACTCCAACAGTGAACATATTTGTAAAATATCAGCCAGATCGGACGATGTCGAAAAAAAAGTCATTTTTTTGCACGAAATATGTGTACTGTACGACTCGCCATTTCCATACCGTTTGAGATATCAAAAATCCCTTCACAGCTTATGGTCATGACTATCCTAAGATCATGCTGACCACATTTCGTGTGAATGTGATGAATGCCCTAGCAGGAAAGCATACAAATATGATAAAGACCTCACTTCCTGTTGCCAGATGGTGGCGCTATAACATTGACCCGTTCTTGGGATATGGATGTGATTATACTCCAACACTAAACATATTTCTGAAATATCAGCCAGATCAGACGATGTTGACCATGAAATTATGACCACTTCCTGTTGGCGCGGCGTGACATAAAAATTGCACGCCTCGCCATGACCATCCCGTTTGAGCTATCAAAAATATCCTGGCAATTTAGCATCATGAATATCCTGAGACCATTCTGACCACAGTTGGTGTGAATGCGATGAACCCCCTAGGAGGAGTACGTAAAAGTGTAGTACGTGTAAAACACACAAAATCCAAAATAGCTCACTTCCTGTTTGCATATTTGCATCAATGCGAATGAGAAATGTGTTTGAATTGAGGAGCCACACATGGTTACCAAATTAGTTTCATGTAGTTCAAAGTGCCTGCCCACAATAGACAACAATTCAATGGGGGGGGGGGGTCAGCGCAATAGGGGGCGCTGTGGAGTCCCTCGGCCACACCCAGGTCTGAGCATCTGATAGATCCTGACGGCCACCACTTCTGATGTGTCTGCAAAATTTCAAGACTTTTTAGCCATGGCAAGGCCCTCAAAAATGCCCATTTGACGGAAGAGAAAGAATAATAATAATAATAATAATAATAATAATAATAAATATAGCTGCAAGCAGCAATGAACGGGCCCAAGCACCATGGGCGCCACCGCCTTGGTGGCATAGTTGTGCCAATGACATGTTTCACAATATGCACACACTTTGGAAATAATCAGCTTCCTGGACAACGTATAGTGTGCACAGGAATTGCCCTTTGCTCAATGAAGATGTTGCTGCTGCTATTGGAATGCATCAATGATATAAGCCTCACTTCCAATTGCCAGTTGGTGGCGCTATAATATTGAGCCGTGTATGGTTCATGGATTTGATTACACTCCAATAATTAACATATTTGTACATTTTCAGCCAAATTGGAAGATGTCGAGGAAATTTAAAGTCACTTCCTGTTGCCAGATGGTGGCGCTATAACATTGAGCCATTTTTGGTATATGGATTTAATTACACTCCAATAATTAACATATTTGTACATTTTCAGCCAAATTGGAAGATGTCAAGTAAAATTAAAGCCACTTCCTGTTGCCAGATGGTGGCGCTATGCCATTGAGCCTTTCTTGGTATATGGATGAGATTACACTCCAAAAATGAACATGTGTGAAGTTTCTGCCACATCAGACAATGTAGAATGAAACAAAAATAACTTCTTGCTTGCACATTGTGATAACATGCTCCAGTCCTGTATGGAGAGCAGAGATTAATTAATTTCCATAGATTTTACAGCGGGAGGCACAATTTATGCTTGAGAAGTCATTCGGTTATAAATATGCGCTCAAAATAAAACCATTGGCTTAAAGAAACTATTCAACTTTATTGTGGCCGCACCGGGGATGGAACCGCGGACCGTGCATGTCTTACTCCACTGCGTGAACCATTAAGCTATACTGCCCTCTTATACACGTACGCCGTCTATTGGCCAAAAGTTGTATGTTTCCTTTTATCTTGGTTAAATAATTTCTCTATGAAGTGTCTGATAATATTGCATTAAACGTCGCGTTAGCCAGCATCATTCTTTTCCATTTCACCGGTAATTATGCTGCCTGAAACGCATTTGTTCAGCCAAATCTAAAGGAGATGCCAAGTCTCTGCCCTCAATCCGGTATTTTCATATTAAGTCAAAAATTCCTAGCGAAATTGTATGTTCTCTTAATTCGTGTTTAATGACAAGCAAAATAAACTAACATAGCTGGCGATTTAACTGAAAGTTTTCTATTCCTGTAAACCAACGTAGCTGACCTGTTTTTTGACTCACACAGACAGTGGACAGGCTGGCTGCTGTTAGCCCATGCCTCTCATCTCGCAACGACCTGCATGAGATACCTTTGTTGAACATAACGGTCTCATGTTAACACAGAGTTCGACCAGAGCCACCTCAAACGCTCACGTTTCTTTTTGACTTCATGTCTTACTCTTTTAAATATATGATACTCTCCTGCCAGTTAAAGACAGTCATTAAATGTCTTTAATATTTATTTCAGATATTCTATTCATATAATGAAAATAGATGCAAAGAAACGTCGGGCTGGGTGTTGTCAATACATTTTGTCACGTAGGCTGCAGCTGTAAATCATACATCGTTATGCCTACTGGCTCGCTAGAAAAAAAACAAAAACCTATCGTTGAAAAATCAGTTGAAGGAAGAAAAATATAAAAGTTCCACTTTCTGCCAATAAATGGAATCCCCGTATCAGAAATGGGGGGAAGTTACAGCGACGCAGTTAGTCTGTGAGTAGAATAGATTGTGTAGACAACTTCACTGTTTCCACAAAGGAACCAAAAATGTGCTTTTTAACAGGACTTGGTCAGTGTAATGATATAAATGCTAGCATTCGATTATGGTCAACGGTACCGAAAATGCCCGTTGCACCAGCCATCATAACAAATGTCCCAATATAGGATCGATTTAAACCTCTATATATTTTTATTTCACCTTGACAGTGTAGGCTATTATGTGTATTCCGACGCGAATTACATTTAATTGGGTTACGGCATTCACTTCAATCGAATGAAGTGAAATAGAAACGGCTCGAAATCCTTAATAAGGCTTCTTGGTTTTCAAGCCAACTTTCCGAACAGCTGTTTTGTATTGAGTCCTTAAAATGCTACAACACGGTTTTTTATAAACCAAATAACATTGAACGTCATTGCAAGATATGCATTATATGTGTTAATCTTTGAAATATATGATACTTTCCTGCCAGTAAAAGCTGTAGGGGAAAATTCACAGAACGAAAGATCTCCCTCCTAAAATCATGATAACCAATCACGAGTCAAAATCAGACTCTGCCTTAGTGAGCAGGCTGGTTCCTCCAAAACTCTCGACGATGTGTGCTAAAAGTTTATCAATATATCTGTATTAAAGTATGATATGTACCCTGTATAGTTTCAAACTGATTAACTGCTAAATTGTGCTAGGATTACACAGTGAGCCCAGCCAGCTGGCAGGGGGGGGGGCCCCGTCTTGAACTGTGTAGACCAAACTGTCAAGGACACAGGCAGAACGAGATATGACTGTACAGCTGATTTCTCCAGGACTCTCGGTGTTTTATGCCAGGAGTGTATCTATTTGACCTAGAACATTAATTATAGCTGAGCTTATGAAAACGCAAGAAACCACAGTGAAAACTGTTGAAATGAGAGCAAAGAATGCTACGTACATTTATTCCCTTAGAAGAGAATAATTAATCAAATGTTTAGTATGTCTGTAGATTAGAAAAGTATATTAGAAGTGAATATTAATGAAATGTTTAGTTTGTCTGTATATTTTCAATGATTACTGCTGCTTAGTTCGTCTTATAAAAGCGAAAGATACAGAGTGACGTGTATGGATGACGTGTTAGAGGGAGGGCATCCAGAACTTTCTGAGGTCTGGTAGTTTGCCAAGAGCAGGTGCGGGGTGAAGTGAGGACACGTAGTTGGCAGAATGCCCTGAACTTTGTACAGAGTTGGCAGAGCATAAGAACCGTTGGCAATTTGCCACAATGACGTTGTGGGAGGAGCGTTGGGAGGAGTTACGATAAGAAAAGTGTGGGTGATTTGCCAGAATGAGGTTTGAGGAGGAGTTGTAGGTGGAGTAACTGTGTATAAAATGGGTGTACAAATGCCAGTCGGGGTTCAGTTCTGGAGAGCTGATCCGGCTTTATGCACGTGTGCTAATAAAGTCTGATTTTCCTGAAGATCTTGCTGCCTGGTGTCGTCTTTTCCCTCGCGAAGATGTTTTTCGACAAATTGAAGATTTGGACTCTGTCGTTTCCTAGACACGACATTTGGGGGCTCGTCCGGGATACGAAAGAGAAAGAGAAGCTCCCGGCGACTGGAGACCAGGGTGGAGAGTACTTTTTGATTGGCTGCAGCTGCAGCTTATCAGGGAATGAAAGTATTCAAGGACTCTGATCTCCTCTCCCGGACGCCGGAGGCAACATTCTCTCGTATAACTAACCCGGCAACTAAATTAAGGGGAAAAACGTAGCAAACTTTTCAGGAAACGTGCGCGAGGTGAACTGTGAGTAAACGGTGTGGGAATTTATTAATTGTGTTGGAAAACTTGTATTAAGTCTAAAAAGTATATTGATACTGCGGACTGAAGTTATATTGTTGCTGCTAACGATTTTAAGTTATGTGATAAGAGGTGCCAGAGACTTGGAAGGAAAGAAACCCAAAAAGGGGATCCTGCAAGCTATATCTAGGTAGTTACCTCAAGGTGTGATGTAAGAGAAAAATTGCTGTGATGTAAGAGAAAATACTGTTACGCTGTGCTGATGCTTCGAAGGCTTGTGCGAATATAATGTTGTATTGAGGCAACAAAGGTAAAAATAACGCTGTGCTGAGGCTTAGAATGCTTGTGCGTGTGCGGATATAACGTTGTATTGAGACAACGGAGGTAAAAATCGTTATTTATGTATGTGTAAGATAAGAAACGCAAAGAGTGAATAAAAGTATTAACGGGAGAAAATACAGGCTCTGGCGGAAAAATAAAGATAAAATATATAATAATATAGATAATAATAGGGAAAATAAAGGTTAAAGACATAATAATATAGATAATAATAGGCGTAAAAAATATAAATAAATAGATAATAATATAAAAGTATTACGGGCAGTATATGAAAATGAAAAAGGGAAAGAAAACTGCGATTGAGATAATAGCGGGGGTGTATCTTAAATGTATACAGGAGATAGAAACTATCTCCGATAAGTGGAAACAAAAAAAGAACTAAGAAAATGGTGGCAAAATGGCCGTTTGATAAGAAAAATATGCGGAGGAGAAGGAGAGCGTAATGGCGGCGGGTAGAAACTGAAGCGAAGAGGCGACTCCGCCTCCGTATGACGTGCGTGTGGCCTTGGGAAGGAGGAGTGTGGAGAAGGGGGGTCAAAACAGGTGCAGAGGGACTTAGTTGGGTGATACAGAACTATAATTTTTTTTAAATAAAACAAGAACAACACAGAAACCCATACGGCTTCGCGATAAGGGGGAGCTCCCCAAAATAGTAGGGCCATTAGTAATTAGGGTTGCTGTACCTCGATACATTCCCTGGTCCACTCAGGGCATGCAACATGTAATAACAAATCTCCCTGAGTTACAGAATGGAGTGAGCCACTGGTTCAGGGTGCTGGAGAAGGAGATGAGCGGCCGAATCTTGGCTGTGGGGGGCCTGAAGGCTCTCCTGGGGAAGGTTGTGGGGATGGAAACAATGCTGGACATATTCGAGCAGGCTGGCGTTGTCAGAGCCCAGATGCAAACCTACAACAGTGGACAGTGGGCCATTTAACAATGTACGTGCTGCGCAGGTGGAGGCTGATAACCGAAAGGGACGCACAAACAGATCCCATAATGCCGTAAAACCATACGGGAGGGGATGTCACCAGGAGTGGGGTGCTGCCACGATGAGGTGGTGGGACTGAACACCATGACACACAGGGAGTTTGTGGATCATGTGGCGCATGCTGAAGAGAGACAGCGAAAAGATGGGAAAAAGCTGGAAGATCAAGCAAAAGACATTTAAAGAAAACTACTGTGCAGCTGAAGGAGCTGGAAGCCAAAGAACAAAAGCACCCCCCACACCTGAACCATGAAGCAGCCCAATGGCGCCCCGGCCAGCGGTGGTCTACAACTTCTCCGGCATCCCTCACCCAGTGGCCATGCAAGGTAATATACAAGGGGGGGAACTACAAATGGGTGGGAACCAAATGAAGGGAGGGCCAGGGAATGGTGGGCAAACCAATCAGTGGAAAGGGCAGCAGAGTCAGCGCAATTTTGATGATTCTGGTAGGGGTAGTATTTATGATAGCTGGTATTTATCTGATTCTAATTGGAGTAGATAATCAAAGTAAAAATAAAAGTAAACTTGGTGAACTAACGTAGTAAGTAGAGGAGTAACACATAGAAGCAGACGCCTTCCTAAAGGGTCTTTGTCTCTTTTTATTTTCTTGCTCGTGTGAGCTTGTGGGTGAGGGACGTTGTCCCCGGTATTTGTATTTTGGTTTGTGTTTTTTCCTGAGCTGCGTCTCATGGTTCTTTATTTCCGTGCCTAGTGTTTTTTCTGGGTTGTATGTTGTTATTTTGGTTTTGGTTTTTTAGGGTCGCTTTATTCCAGCTTACAGCTGGGAGTGCCAGAAGCACCAACAGTGCCCCAGCGGACCCAGTACGAGAATTGCAAGCCGGCTCACCAGTGGAGGGACGTGCAGACCACATCCACTGGTTGGAAGATCAAGCCAGCTCACCAGTGGAGGGACGTGCAGACCACATCCACTGGTTGGATCCAGGAGCCCACCTGTTACATGGACTATGGCAATTCCTCGTGCTACGAATCAACATGTTAACAAAATTAAAAGAAGTGTGTGATAATTTTAATAGTTGAGTCACTTAGGATAATACATACAGCTGTGATATGGCTACAGCCAGTCAAATTACGCGGGATGCACTTGTGCAGAGAGTGTTGGAGGAACCATGGAAACGCTGTTATATTGAGTCTGAGGCAATTGGATGCTGCTATAGCAGCAGGGGATGTGCAGGAACCCAACTTAGTATGGTGCATTGGCCAAGGGAGATATTCGGGGCCATAGGTTTTGACCCCGAAAAGGGGGAATGTAGGGGAAAATTCACAGAACGAAAGATCTCCCTCCTAAAATCATGATAACCAATCACGAGTCAAAATCAGACTCCGCCTTAGTGAGCAGGCTGGTTCCTCCAAAACTCTCGACGATGTGTGCTAAAAGTTTATCAATATATCTGTATTAAAGTATGATATGTACCCTGTATAGTTTCAAACTGATTAACTGCTAAATTGTGCTAGGATTACACAGTGAGCCCAGCCAGCTGGCAGGGGGGGGGGCCCCGTCTTGAACTGTGTAGACCAAACTGTCAAGGACACAGGCAGAACGAGATATGACTGTACAGCTGATTTCTCCAGGACTCTCGGTGTTTTATGCCAGGAGTGTATCTATTTGACCTAGAACATTAATTATAGCTGAGCTTATGAAAACGCAAGAAACCACAGTGAAAACTGTTGAAATGAGAGCAAAGAATGCTACGTACATTTATTCCCTTAGAAGAGAATAATTAATCAAATGTTTAGTATGTCTGTAGATTAGAAAAGTATATTAGAAGTGAATATTAATGAAATGTTTAGTTTGTCTGTATATTTTCAATGATTACTGCTGCTTAGTTCGTCTTATAAAAGCGAAAGATACAGAGTGACGTGTATGGATGACGTGTTAGAGGGAGGGCATCCAGAACTTTCTGAGGTCTGGTAGTTTGCCAAGAGCAGGTGCGGGGTGAAGTGAGGACACGTAGTTGGCAGAATGCCCTGAACTTTGTACAGAGTTGGCAGAGCATAAGAACCGTTGGCAATTTGCCACAATGACGTTGTGGGAGGAGCGTTGGGAGGAGTTACGATAAGAAAAGTGTGGGTGATTTGCCAGAATGAGGTTTGAGGAAGAGTTGTAGGTGGAGTAACTGTGTATAAAATGGGTGTACAAATGCCAGTCGGGGTTCAGTTCTGGAGAGCTGATCCGGCTTTATGCACGTGTGCTAATAAAGTCTGATTTTCCTGAAGATCTTGCTGCCTGGTGTCGTCTTTTCCCTCGCGAAGATGTTTTTCGACAAATTGAAGATTTGGACTCTGTCGTTTCCTAGACACGACAAAGCCTGTCTTTTATTTTAGTTATTCAATCCATATAATTAAGGTGGATGAGAAAAAACGTTGCTGTGGGCTGGGTGTTGTCAGTACATTTTGTCACGTAGGCTGCCGCTGTTACTCATACATCGTTATGGTTACTGGCTCGCAAAAAGAAACAAAACTTGTATTTGAGAAATCACTTGAGAAACAATACCAAGTTTTGCCAGTAGATGGCAGTCGCGTATTAGAAATGGGAGAGTCATTTGCGACTTGCCTTGAAGTTTTAAGACTGGATATAATGAGTCTCCAGCGAAAATAGTGAACTATTATTGCTTAATGGATGTGATGACACTCCAACAATGAACATATATGAAAAGTTGTAGCCTCAAAATCAGGCAATGTAGAATTTAATACCTTTTTGAAATTATTTAATACATAATTGTATTAAAACATGAACTGTTTGGGCAGCATTACAAGTTAATTTTAAGGCTGACCATAGCCATACCATTCCAAGATATTAAAAATCAGTTCATAGTTGTGTGTCAGGGCTATAATATCATGCTGACCACATTTTGTGTGAATGTGATGAACCCCCTAGGAAGAGTATTTCAAAGTTTGGTACGTGAAAAAACACTTAAAAACACACAAAATCCAAAATAGCTCACTTCCTGTTGGGAAAAGTTAAGGGATGCAAATGAGAAATGTGTGTGTCTTGAGGAGACCCTTATGCCTACCAGACGTGGTGCATTTACGTGAAAGTATATGTCCACAATATTAGAAAAAAGCCATAGGGGGCGCTGTGTAGCCACGCCCAGATGAATGTGGATATGCATGTGATTGCACTCCAAAAGTGAATATATTTGTAAAATATCAGCCCGATCAGATGATGTAGAACGGAATTAAGCCCACTTCCTGTTTTTGGACGTAACATGTGTATTATACGCCTCGCCATTGCCAAACCGTTTGAGATATCAAAAATCCTTTCGTCATTTAGGGTCAGGACTATTCTAAGATCATGATGACTACATTTGGTGTGAATGTGATGAATACCCTAGCAGGAACGCATACAAACATGATAAAAACCTCACTTCCGTTGCCAGATGGTGGCGCTATAACATTGATTTCTTCTTGGTATATGGATGTGATTACACTCTAACAGTGAACATATTTGTAAAATATCAGCCAGATCAGACAATGTAGACCATGAATTTATGGCTACTTCCTGTTGGCGCGGTGTGACATGAAAATTGTACGCCTCGCCATGACCATACCGTTTGAGATATCAAAAATATTCTTTGGAATTAGTATCATGACTATCCTGAGACCACTTTGACCACATTTCGTGTGAATGCAATGAACCCCCTAGGAGGAGTACTTAAAAGTGTAGTACGTGTAAAATGCACAAAATTCAAAATGGCTGACTTCCTGTTCACATATTTGAGTCGATGCGAATGAGAAATGTGTTTGTCCAGAGGAGGCCCACATGCATACCAAATTAGGTGAAGGTAGCTCAAAGTGCCTGTCCACAATAGAAGACAAAGCATTAGGGGGCGCTGTGGAGTCCCTCGGCCACGCCCAGGTCTGAGCATCTGAAACATCCTGACAGCCAACACTTCTCATGTGTGTGCAAAATTCCGTGAGTTTTCATCCATGGCAAGCACCTCAAAAATGCAAAATACATTGAAAAAAAAGAGAATAATAATTATAGGGGGCGCTGTCTAGCCACGCCCCGATTGATATGTATATATTTCATATTGTACTCCAACAATGAACATATTTGTAAAATATCAGCCAGATCGGACGATGTCAAAAAAAAAGTCATTTTTTTGCACGCAATATGTGTACTGTACGACTCGCCATTTCCATACCGTTTGAGATATCAAAAATCCCTTCACAGCTTATGGTCATGACTATCCTAAGATCATGCGGACCACATTTCGTGTGAATGTGATGAATGCCCTAGCAGGAAGGCATACAAATATGATAAAGACCTCACTTCCTGTTGCCAGATGGTGGCGCTATAACATTGACCCGTTCTTGGGATATGGATGTGATTATACTCCAACAATAAACGTATTTCTAAAATATCAGCCAGATCAGACAATGTAGACCATGAAATTACGGCCACTTCCTGTTGGCGCGGCGTGACATAAAAATTCTACGCCTCCCCAGGACCGTCCCGTTTGAGCTATCAAAAATATCCTGGCAATTTAACATCATGAATAGCCTGAGACCATTCTGACCACAGGTGGTGTGAATGTGATGAACCCCCTAGGAGGAGTACTTAAAAGTGCAGTACATGCAAAACGCACAAAATCCAAAATTGCTGACTTCCTGTTTATATATTTGATTAGATGCAAATTATAAATGTTTTTGTTCCGAGGAGTGCTATATGCGTACTAAATTTTGTGAAGGTAGCTCAAAGTGCCTGCCCACAATAGATGACAATGCGATAGGGGGCGCTGTGGAGTCTCTCGGCCACGCCCAGCTTTGAGCATCTAATCAATCCTGAAGGTCCTCATTTCTGATGTGTGTGCAAAATTCCCAGACTTTTTATGCATGGCAAGCACCTCAAAAAGGCCCATTTGCATATAGAAAAAAGAATAATAATAATAAATATAGCTGCAAGCAGCAATGAACGGGCCCAAGCACCATGGGCGCAACCGCCTTGGTGGCACAGTTGTGCCAATGACATGTTTAACAATATGTACACACTTTGGAAATAATCACCTTCCTTGGCAACGTATAGTGTGCACAGGAATTCCCCTTTGATCAATGAAGATGTTGGTGTTGCTATTGGAATGCATCAATGATATGAGACTCACTTCCTGTTGCCAGATGGTGGCGCTATATTATTGAGCCGTGTATGGTTTTTGAATTTGATTACACTCCAATAATAAACCTATTTCTAAATTTTCAGCCACATCGGAAGATGTTGAGTGAAATTAAGGTCAATTCAATGTTCTAGTTTCCAGATGGTGGCGCTATAACATTGAGTCGTTTTTGGAATATAGATTTAATTACACTCCAACAATATACATATTTCTAAATTTTCGGCCACATCGGAAGATGTCGAGTAAAATTAAAGCCACTTCCTGTTGCCAGATGGTGGCGCTATAACAATGAGTCATTTTTGGGATATGGATGTGATTACACTCCCACAACGAACATATTTGTGTAATATCAACCAGATCAGACCATCTAGAATGAAATTACGACCACTTCCTGTTGCCGCGGCGAGACCTCAAATTGTACGCCTCGCCATAGCCGTACCGTTTCACATATCAGAAATATCCTTTCAATTTAGCATCAGGATTATCCTGAGACCATTCTCACCACATTTGGTGTGAATGTGATGAACTCCCTAGGAGGAGTATTTCAGAGTTTGGTACGTGTAAAAACACTTAAAAACACACAAAATCCAGAATAGCTCACTTCCTGTTTGGAAAAGTTAAGGGATGCAAATGAGAAATGTGTGTGTCTTGAGGAGACGCATATGCATAAAATATTCGGTGAATTTACGTGAAAGTATATGTCCACAATGTTAGAAAAGAACCATAGGGGGCGCTGCATAGCCACGCCCAGATGTATGTGGATATGGATGTGATTGCACTCCAACAGTGAATATATCTGTAAAATATCAGCCCAATCAGACAATGTAGAACGGAATTAAGCCCACTTCCTGTTTTCGCTCATAACGTGTGTATTGTACGCCTCGCCATTGCCAAACCGTTTGAGATATCAAAAATCCCTTTGGCTTTTAGAGTCAGGACTATCCTAAGATCATGCTGACTACATTTTGTGTGAATGTGATGAATACCCTAGCAGGAACGCATACAAATATGATAAAAACCTCACTTCCTGTTGCCAGATGGTGGCGCTATAACATTGACTTTTTCTTGGGACATGGATGTGAGTATACTCACATAATGAACATATTTGTAAAATATCAGCCAGATCAGACGATGGAAACCACAAAATTATGGCCACTTCCTTTTGGCGCGGCGTGACATAAAAATTGTACGCCTCGCCATGACCATACCGTTTCAGATATCAAAAATATCCTGGCAATTTAGAATCATGACTATCTTGAGACCATTCTTACCCCATTTGGTGTGAATGCGATGAACCGCCTAGGAGGAGTACTTAAAAGTGTAGTACATGTGAAAACGCACAAAATTCAAAATGGCTGACTTCCTGTTCGCATTTTTGCAGCAATGCGAATTTGGAATGTGTTTCAATTGAAGAGCCACATATGCATACCAAATTAGGTTCATGTAGCTCAAAGTGCCTGCCCACAATAGACAACAATGCAGGGGGGGGGGGGGGGGGAGCGCAATAGGGGGCGCTGTGGAGTCCCTCGACCACACCCAGGTCTGAGCATCTGATAGATCCTGACAGCCACCACTTCTGATGTGTCTGCAAAATTTCAAGACTTTTTAGCCATGGCAAGGCCCTCAAAAATACCCATTTGACGGAAGAGAAAGAATAATAATAATAATAATAATAATAATAATAATAATAATAATCCTTCCAATAACAATAGGGTCCTTCGCACCCTACGGTGCTTGGGCCCTAATAATAATAATAATAATAATAATAATCCTTCCAATAACAATAGGGTCCTTCGCACCCTACGGTGCTTGGGCCCTAATAATAATAATAATAATAATAATCCTTCCAATAACAATAGGGTCCTTCGCACCCTACGGTGCTTGGGCCCTAAATATAGCTGCAAGCAGCAATGAACGGGCCCAAGCCCCATGGGGGCAACCGCCTTGGTGGCATTGTTCTGCCAATGACATGTTTCACAACATGTACACACTTTGGAAATAATCACCTTCCTGGACAACGTATAGTGTGCACAGGAATTTCCATTTGATCAATGAAGATGTTGGCGCTGCTATTGGAATGCATCAATGATATAAGCCTCACTTCCTGTTGCCAGATGGTGGCGCTATATTATTGATCCGTGTATGTTTTTTGAATTTGATTACACTCCAGAAATAAACATATTTGTACATTTTCAGCCACATCGGAAGATGTTCAGCGAAATTAAGGTCAATTCCTGTTTCCAGATGATGCTGCTATAACATTGAGTCGTTTTTGGAATATGGATTTGATTACACTCCAACACTGAGCATCTGTGTAAAGTTGCAGTCACATCAGACATTGGAGAATTTAAGTATGACCACTTCCTGTTTGTCTGGCATGATGTGTTTATGTGCCTGACCATAGCTATATCATCCCAGTAAATCAAAAATATGTTTTGTCAGGACCATCCTAGCATCATGCTGACCACATTTACCGTGAATGTCATGAACCCATTGAAAAATAATGCTTAAGAATGCAATATAAGGCTCACATCCTGTTGCCTGCGGGTGGCGCTTTGCCATTTAGCCTTTATTGGAAAATGGATGAGATTACACTCCAAAAATGAACGTGTGAAGTTTCAGCCACATCAGACAATGTAGAATGAAATAAAAATAACGTCTTGCTTGCACATTGTGATAACATGCTACAGTCCTGTATGGAGAGCAGAGATTAATTAATTTCCATAGTTTTTACACGGGGAGGCACAATTTATGCTTGAAAAGTCATTAGGCCATAAATATGCACTCAAAATGAAAACAATTGGCTTCAAGAAACTATTCAAATTCATTGTGGCTGCAGCGGGGATCGAACGGCTGAATTTGCGTGCCTTAATCCACCGCCCTAACCATTACGCTATACTGCCCGCTTATACACGGGTGCCATCTATTGGCCAAATGTCTCCTATTATCTTGGTTTAATAATTTCTCTACGAAGTGTCGGATAATATTGCACGAAACGTCTAGTTAACCAGCATCATTCTTTTCCATGTCACTGGTAATTATGCTGCCTGAAACGCATTTGTTCAGCCAAATCTAAAAGAGATGCCAACTCTCTGCCCTCAATACAGTATTTTCATATTAATTTACCATTCCTAGCGAAATTGTATGTTCTCTTAATTCGTGTTTAATGACAAGCCTAATAAACTAACATAGGTGGCGATTTAACTGAAAGTTTTCTATTCATGTAAACCAACGTAGCTGACCTGTTTTTTGACTCACACAGACAGTGGACTGGCTGGCTGCTGTTAGCCCGTGCGTGTCATCTCGCAACGACCTGCATGTGATACCTTTGTTGAACAAAACGGTCTCATGTTAACACAGCGTTCGAGCAGAGCCACCTCAGACGCTAAAGTTTCTTTTTGACTTCATGTGTTTATCTTTTAAAAATATGATACTCTCCTGCCAGTTAAAGCCTGTCTTTAAGTCTTTAAATGTCTATAATATTTATTTTAGTTATTCAATTCATATAATGAAAATAGATGCAAAGAAACGTCGGGCTGGGTGTTGTCAATACATTTTGTCACGTAGGCTGCAGCTGTAAATCATACATCGTTATGCCTACTGGCTCGCTAGAAAAAAAACAAAAACCTATCGTTGAAAAATCAGTTGAAGGAAGAAAAATATAAAAGTTCCACTTTCTGCCAATAAATGGAATCCCCGTATCAGAAATGGGGGGAAGTTACAGCGACGCAGTTAGTCTGTGAGTAGAATAGATTGTGTAGACAACTTCACTGTTTCCACAAAGGAACCAAAAATGTGCTTTTTAACAGGTCAGTGTAATGATATAAATGCTAGCATTCGATTATGGTCAACGGTACCGAAAATGCCCGTTGCACCAGCCATCATAACAAATGTCCCAATATAGGATCGATTTAAACCTCTATATATTTTTATTTCACGTTGACAGTGTAGGCTATTATGTGTATTCCGACGCGAATTACATTTAATTGGGTTACGGCATTCACTTCAATCGAATGAAGTCAAATAGAAACGGCTCGAAATCCTTAATAAGGCTTTTTGGTTTTCAAGCTAACTTTCCGAACAGCTGTTTTGTATTGAGTCCTTAAAATGCTACAACACGGTTTTTTTAAAACCAAATAACATTGAACGTCATTGCAAGATATGCATTATATGTGTTAATCTTTGAAATATATGATACTTTCCTGCCAGTAAAAGCCTGTCTTTTATTTTAGTTATTCAATCCATATAATTAAGGTGGATGAGAAAAAACGTTGCTGTGGGCTGGGTGTTGTCAGTACATTTTGTAACGTAGGCTGCCGCTGTTACTCATACATCGTTATGGTTACTGGCTCGCAAAAAGAAACAAAACTTGTCATTGAGTAATAACTTGAGAAACAATACCAACTTTTGCCAGTAGATGGCAGTCGCGTATTAGAAATGTTTTAAGTTTTAAGACTGGATATAATGAGTCTCCAGCGAAAATAGTGAACTATTATTGCTTAATGGATGTGATGACACTCCAACAATGAACATATGTGAAAAGTTGTAGCCTCAAAATCAGGCAATGTAGAATTTAATACCTTTTTGAAATTATTTAATACATAATTGTATTAAAACATGAACTGTTTGGGCAGCATTACAAGTTAATTTTAAGGCTGACCATAGCCATACCATTCCAAGATATTAAAAATCAGTTCATAGTTGTGTGTCAGGGCTATAATATCATGCTGACCACATTTTGTGTGAATGTGATGAACCCCCTAGGAAGAGTATTTCAAAGTTTGGTACGTGAAAAAACACTTAAAAACACACAAAATCTAAAATAGCTCACTTCCTGTTGGGAAAAGTTAAGGGATGCAAATGAGAAATGTGTGTGTCTTGAGGAGACCCTTATGCCTACCAGACGTGGTGCATTTACGTGAAAGTATATGTCCACAATATTAGAAAAAAGCCATAGGGGGCGCTGTGTAGCCACGCCCAGATGAATGTGGATATGGATGTGATTGCACTCCAAAAGTGAATATATTTGTAAAATATCAGCCCGATCAGATGATGTAGAACGGAATTAAGCCCACTTCCTGTTTTTGGGCGTAACGTGTGTATTATACGCCTCGCCATTGCCAAACCGTTTGAGATATCAAAAATCCTTTCGTCATTTAGGGTCAGGACTATTCTAAGATCATGATGACTACATTTGGTGTGAATGTGATGAATACCCTACCAGTAACGCATACAAACATGATAAAAACCTCACTTCCGTTGCCAGATGGTGGCGCTATAACATTGATTTCTTCTTGGTATTTGGATGTGATTACACTCTAACAGTGAACATATTTGTAAAATATCAGCCAGATCAGACAATGTAGACCATGAATTTATGGCTACTTCCTGTTGGCGCGGCGTGACATGAAAATTGTACGCCTCGCCATGACCATACCGTTTGAGATATCAAAAATATCCTTTGGAATTAGTATCATGACTATCCTGAGACCACTTTGACCACATTTTGTGTGAATGCAATGAACCCCCTAGGAGGAGTACTTAAAAGTGTAGTACGTGTAAAATGCACAAAATTAAAAATGGCTGACTTCGTGTTTACATATTTGATTCAATGCGAATGAGAAATGTGTTTGTCCAGAGGAGCCCCACATGCATACCAAATTAGGTGAAGGTAGCTCAAAGTGCCTGTCCACAATAGAAGACAAAGCATTAGGGGGCGCTGTGGAGTCCCTCGGCCACGCCCAGGTCTGAGCATCTGATACATCTTGACAGCCAACACTTCTCATGTGTGTGCAAAGTTCTGTGAGTTTTCATCCATGGCAAGCACCTCAAAAATGCAAAATACATTGAAAAAAAAGAGAATAATAATTATAGGGGGCGCTGTCTAGCCACGCCCCGATTGATATGTATATATTTCATATTGTACTCCAACACTGAACATATTTGTAAAATATCAGCCAGATCGGACGATGTAAAAAAAAAAGTCATTTTTTTGCACGCAATATGTGTACTGTACGACTCGCCATTTCCATACCGTTTGAGATATCAAAAATCCCTTCACAGCTTATGGTCATTACTATCCTAAGATCATGCGGACCACATTTTGTGTGAATGTGATGAATGCCCTAGCAGGAAGGCATACAAATATGATAAAGACCTCACTTCCTGTTGCCAGATGGTGGCGCTATAACATTGACCCGTTCTTGGGATATGGATGTGATTATACTCCAACAATAAACGTATTTCTAAAATATCAGCCAGATCAGACGATGTAAACCATGAAATTACGGCCACTTCCTGTTGGCGTGGCGTGACATAAAAATTCTACGCCTCCCCAGGACCGTCCCGTTTGAGCTATCAAAAATATCCTGGCAATTTAGCATCATGAATATCCTGAGACCATTCTGACCACAGGTGGTGTGAATGTGATGAACCCCCTAGGAGGAGTACTTAAAAGTGCAGTACGTGTAAAACGCACAAAATCCAAAATGGCTGACTTCCTGTTTGTATATTTGATTAGATGCGAATGAGAAATGTGTTTGGACCGAGGAGTGCTATATGTGTACTAAATTTTGTGAAGGTAGCTCAAAGTGCCTGTCCACAATAGATGACAATGCGATAGGGGGCGCTGTGGAGTCCCTCAGCGACGCCCAGGTCTGAGCATCTGAGAAAACCTGACAGCCACCACTTCTGATGTGTGTGCAAAATTCTGTGAGTTTTCATCCATGGCAAGCACCTCAAAAATGCACAAAACATTGAAAAAAAAAGAATAATAATAATAATAATAATAATAATAATAATAATCCTTCCAATAACAATAGGGTCCTTCGCACCCTACGGTGCTTGGGCCCTAAATATAGCTGCAAGCAGCAATGAACGGGCCCAAGCACCATGGGCGCAACCGCCTTGGTGGCACAGTTGTGCCAATGACATTTTTCACAATATGTACACACTTTGGAAATAATCACCTTCCTGGACAACGAATAGTGTGCACAGGAATTCCCCTTTGATCAATGAAGATGTTGCTGCTGCTATTGGAATGCATCAATGATATAAGCCTCACTTCCTATTGCCAGATGGTGGCGCTATAATATTGAGCTGTGTATGGTTTATGGATTTGATTTCACTCCAAAAATGAACATATTTGTACATTTTCAGCCAAATTGGAAGATCCATCCATCCATCCATCCATTATCTGAACCCGCTTATCCTGATCAGGGTCGCAGGGGGGCTGGAGCCTATCCCAGCATACATTGGGCGAAAGGCAGGAATACACCCTGGACAGGTCGCCAGTCCATCGCAGGGCACACACACCATTCACTCACACACTCATACCTACGGGCAATTTAGACTCTCCAATCAGCCTAACATGCATGTCTTTGGACTGTGGGAGGAAACCGGAGTACCCGGAGGAAACCCACGCAGACACGGGGAGAACATGCAAACTCCGCACAGAGAGGCCCCGGCCGACGGGGATTCGAACCCAGGACCTCCTTGCTGTGAGGCGGCAGTGCTACCTACTGCACCATCCATGCCGCCCCAAATTGGATGATGTCGAGTAAAATTAAAGCCACTTCCTGTTGCCAGATGCTGGCGCTATAATATTGAGCCGTGTATGGTTTATGGATTTGATCACACTCCAATAATTAACATATTTGTACATTTTCAGCCAAATTGGAAGATGTCAAGTAAAATTAAAGCCACTTCCTGTTGCCAGATGGTGGCGCTATGCCATTGAGCCTGTCTTGGTATATTGATGAGATTACACTCCAAAAATGAACAAGTGTGAAGTTTTTGCCACATCAGACAATGTAGAATGAAAAAAAAATTACTTCTTGCTTGCACATTGTGATAACATGCTACAGTCCTGTATGGAGAGCAGAGCTTAATTAATTTCCATAGTTTTTACACGGGGAGGCACAATTTACGCTTGAGAAGTCATTCGGCCATAAATATGCACTCAAAATGAAAACAATTGGTTTCAAGAACCTATTCAAATTCATTGTGGCTGCAGCGGGGATCGAACGGCTGAATTTGCGTGCCTTAATCCACCGCCCTAACCATTACGCTATACTGCCCGCTTATACACGGGTGCCATCTATTGGCCAAATGTCTCTTTTTATCTTGGTTTAATAATTTCTCTACGAAGTGTCGGATAATATTGCACGAAACGTCTAGTTAACCAGCATCATTCTTTTCCATTTCACTGGTAATTATGCTGCCTGAAACGCATTTGTTCAGCCAAATCTAAAAGAGATGCCAACTCTCTGCCCTCAATACAGTATTTTCATATTAATTTACCATTCCTAGCGAAATTGTATGTTCTCTTAATTCGTGTTTAATGACAAGCCTAATAAACTAACATAGCTGGCGATTTAACTGAAAGTTTTCTATTCATGTAAACCAACGTAGCTGACCTGTTTTTTGACTCACACAGACAGTGGACTGGCTGGCTGCTGTTAGCCCGTGCGTGTCATCTCGCAACGACCTGCATGTGATACCTTTGTTGAACAAAACGGTCTCTTGTTAACACAGCGTTCGAGCAGAGCCACCTCAGACGCTAAAGTTTCTTTTTGACTTCATGTGTTAATCTTTTAAAAATATGATACTCTCCTGCCAGTTAAAGCCTGTCTTTAAGTCTTTAAATGTCTTTCATATTTCTTTTAGTTATTCAATTCATGTAATGAAAATAGATGCAAAGAAACGTCGGGCTGGGTGTTGTCAATACATTTTGTCACGTAGGCTGCAGCTGTAAATCATACATCGTAATGCCTACTGGCTCGCTAGAAAAAAACAAAAACCTATCGTTGAAAAATCACTTGAAGGAAGAAAAAAATGAAAGTACCACTTTCTGCCAATTAATTGAATCGCCGTATCAGAAATGGGGGGAAGTTACAGCGACGCAGTTAGTCTGTGAGTAGAACAGATTGTGTAGACAACTTCACTGTTTCCACAAAGGAACCAAAAATGTGCTTTTTAACAGGACTTGGTCAGTGTAATGATATAAATGCTAGCATTCGATTATGGTCAACGGTACCGAAAATGCCCGTTGCACCAGCCATCATAACAAATGTCCCAATACAGGATCGATTTAAACCTCTATATATTTTTATTTCACGTTGACAGTGTAGGCTATTATGTGTATTCCGACGCGAATTACATTTAATTGGGTTACGGCATTCACTTCAATCGAATGAAGTCAAATAGAAACGGCTCGAATTCCTTAATAAGGCTTCTTGGTTTTCAAGCCAACTTTCCGAACAGCTGTTTTGTATTGAGTCCTTAAAATGCTACAATACGGTTTTTTAAAAATCCAAATAACATTGAACGTCAAAGCAATATATGCATTATATGTATTAATCTTTTAAATATATGATACTTTCCTGCCAGCAAAAGCCTGTTTTTTATTTTAGTTATTCAATCGAGTTAATTAAGATAGATGAGAAAAAACGTTGCTGTGGGCTGGGTGTTTTCAGTACATTTTGTCAGGTAGGCTGCCGCTGTTACTCATACATCGTTATGGTTACTGGCTCGCAAAAAGAAACAAAACTTGTCGTTGAGAAATCACTTTATCCAAGAAAGAGAAACCATACCGAAAATTAGAAAGAATACTAACCTTTGCCACTAGATGGCAGTCGCGTATTAGAAATGGGAGAGTCAGTTGCGACTTGAGTTGAAGTTTTAAGACTGGAGATAATGAGTCTCCAGCGAAAATAGTAAACTATTATTGCTTAATGGATGTGATGACACTCCAACAATGAACATATGTGAAAAGATGTAGCCTCAAAATCAGGCAATGTAGAATTTAATACCTTTTTGAAATTATTTAATAGATAATTTTCCTATTTGGGCAGCATTACAAGTTAATTTTAAGGCTGACCATAGCCATACCATTCCAAGATATTAAAAATCAGTTCATAGTTGTGTGTCAGGGCTATAATATCATGCTGACCACATTTTGTGTGAATGTGATGAACCCCCTAGGAAGAGTATTTCAAAGTTTGGTACGTGAAAAAACACTTAAAAACACACAAAATCCAAAATAGCTCACTTCCTGTTGGGAAAACTTAAGGGATGCAAATGAGAAATGTGTGTGTCTTGAGGAGACCCTTATGCCTACCAGACGTGGTGCATTTACGTGAAAGTATATGTCCACAATATTAGAAAAAAGCCATAGGGGGCGCTGTGTAGCCACGCCCAGATGAATGTGGATATGGATGTGATTGCACTCCAAAAGTGAATATATTTGTAAAATATCAGCCCGATCAGATGATGTAGAACGGAATTAAGCCCACTTCCTGTTTTTGGGCGTAACGTGTGTATTATACGCCTCGCCATTGCCAAACCGTTTGAGATATCAAAAATCCTTTTGTCATTAAGGGTCAGGACTATTCTAAGATCATGATGACTACATTTGGTGTGAATGTGATGAATACCCTAGCAGTAACGCATACAAACATGATAAAAACGTCACTTCCGTTGCCAGATGGTGGCGCTATAACATTGATTTCTTCTTGGAATTTGGATGTTATTACACTCTAACAGTGAACATATTTGTAAAATATCAGCCAGATCAGACAATGTAGACCATGAATTTATGGCAACTTCCTGTTGGCGCGGCGTGACATGAAAATTTTACGCCTCGCCATGACCATACCGTTTGAGATATCTAAAATATCCTTTGGAATTAGTATCATGACAATCCTGAGACCACTTTGACCATATTTCGTGTGAATGCAATGAACCCTCTAGGAGGAGTACTTAAAAGTGTAGTACGTGTAAAATGCACAAAATTCAAAATGGCTGACTTCCTGTTCACATATTTCATTCGCTGCGAATGAAAAATGTTTTTGTCCAGAGGAGGCCCACATGCATACCAAATTAGGTGAAGGTAGCTCAAAGTGCCTGTCCACAATAGAAGACAAAGCATTAGGGGGCGCTGTGGAGTCCCTCGGCCACGCCCAGGTCTGAGCATCTGATACTTCCTGAAAGCAAACACTTCTCATGTGTGTGCAAAGTTCTGTGAGTTTTCATCCATGGCAAGCACCTCAAAAATGAAAAAAACATTGAAAAAAAAGAGAATAATAATTATAGGGGGCGCTGTCTAGCCACGCCCCGATTGATATGTATAAATTTCATATTGTACTCCAACAGTGAACATAGTTGTAAAATATCAGCCAGATCGGACGATGTCAAAAAAAAAGTCATTTTTTTGCACGCAATATGTGTACTGTACGACTCGCCATTTCCATACCGTTTGAGATATCAAAAATCCCTTCACAGCTTATGGTCATGACTATCCTAAGATCATGCGGACCACATTTCGTGTGAATGTGATGAATGCCCTAGCAGGAAGGCATACAAATATGTTAAAGACCTCACTTCCTGTTGCCAGATGGTGGCGCTATAACATTGACCCGTTCTTGGGATATGGATGTGATTATACTCCAACAATAAACGTATTTCTAAAATATCAGCCAGATCAGATGATGTAAACCATGAAATTACGGCCACTTCCTGTTGGCGTGGCGTGACATAAAAATTCTACGCCTCCCCAGGACCGTCCCGTTTGAGCTATCAAAAATATCCTGGCAATTTAGCATCATGAATATCCTGAGACCATTCTGACCACAGGTGGTGTGAATGTGATGAACCCCCTAGGAGGAGTACCTAAAAGTGCAGTACGTGTAAAACGCACAAAATCCAAAATGGCTGACTTCCTGTTTGTATATTTGATTAGATGCGAATGAGAAATGTGTTTGGACCGAGGAGTGCTATATGCGTACTAAATTTTGTGAAAGTAGCTCAAAGTGCCTGCCCACAATAGATGACAATGCGATAGGGGGCGCTGTGGAGTCCCTCAGCCACGCCCAGGTCTGAGCATCTGAGATAACCTGACAGCCACCACTTCTGATGTGTGTGCAAAATTCTGTGAGTTTTCATCCATGGCAAGCACCTCAAAAATGCACAAAACATTGAAAAAAAAAGAATAATAATAATAATAATAATAATAATAATAATAATAATAATAATAATAATAATAATCCTTCCAATAACAATAGGGTCCTTCGCACCCTACGGTGCTTGGGCCCTAAATATAGCTGCAAGCAGCAATGAACGGGCCCAAGCACCATGGGCGCAACCGCCTTGGTGGCATAGTTGTGCCAATGACATGTTTCACAATATGTACACACTTTGGAAATAATCACCTTCCTGGACAACGTATAGTGTGCACAGGAATTCCCCTTTGATCAATGAAGATGTTTCTGCTGCTATTGGAATGCATCAATGATATAAGCCTCACTTCCTATTGCCAGATGGTGGCGCTATAATATTGAGCCGTGTATGGTTTATGGATTTGATTTCAATCCAATAATTAACATATTTGTACATTTTCAGCCAAATTGGAAGATGTCAAGTAAAATTTAAGCCACTTCCTGTTGCCAGATGGTGGCGGTATAATATTGAGCCGTGTATGGTTCATGGATTTGATTACACTCCAATAATTAACATATTTGTACATTTTCAGCCAAATTGGAAGATGTCAAGTAAAATTAAAGCCACTTCCTATTGCCAGATGGTGGCGCTATGCCATTGAGCCTTTCTTGGTATATGGATGAGATTACACTCCAAAAATGAACATGTGTGAAGTTTCTGCCACATCAGACAATGTAGAATGAAACAAAAATTACTTCTTGCTTGCACATTGTAATAATATGCTCCAGTCCTGTATGGAGAGCACAGATGAATTAATTTCCATAGATTTTACAGCGGGAGGCAAAATTTACGCTTGAGAAGTCATTCGGTTATAAATATGCACTCAAAATAAAACCATTGGCGTAAAGAAACTATTCAACTTTATTGTAGCCGCACCGGGGATGGAACCGCGGACCTTGCATGTCTTAATCCACTGTCTGAACCATTAAGCTATACTGCCCTCTTATACACGTACGCCATCTATTGGCCAAAAGTTGTATGTTTCCTTTTATCCTGGTTAAATAATTTCTCTCCGAAGTGTCGGATAATATTGCATTAAACGTCGAGTTAGCCAGCATCATTCTTTTCCATTTCACCGGTAATTATGCTGCCTGAAACGCATTTGTTCAGCCAAATCTAAAGGAGGTGCCAAGTCTCTGCCCTCAATCCGGTACTTTCATATTAAGTCAAAAATTCCTAGCGAAATTGTATGTTCTCTTAATTCGTGTTTAATGACAAGCAAAATAAACTAAAATTATCTGGCGATTTAACTGAAAGTTTTCTATTCATGTAAATAAACGTAGCTGACCTGTTTTTTGACTCACACAGACAGTGGACAGGCTGGCTGCTGTTAGCCAATGCGCGTCATCTCGCAACGACCTGCATGCCATACCTTTGTTGAACATAACGGTCTCATGTTAACACAGAGTTCGACCAGAGCCATCTCAAACGTTAACGTTTCTTTTTGACTTTTGACTCTTTTAAATATATGGTACTCTCCTGCCAGTTAAAGACAGTCATTAAATGTCTTTAATATTTATTTCAGATATTCTATTCATATAATGAAAATAGATGCAAAGAAACGTCGGGCTGGGTGTTGTCAATACATTTTGCCACGTAGGCTGCAGCTGTAAATCATACATCGTTATGCCTACTGGCTCGCTAGAAAAAGAAAAAAAAACCTATCGTTGAAAAATCAGTTGAAGGAAGAAAAATATAAAAGTTCCACTTTCTGCCAATAAATGGAATCCCCGTATCAGAAATGGGGGGAAGTTACAGCGACGCAGTTAGTCTGTGAGTAGAATAGATTGTGTAGACAACTTCACCGTTTCCACAAAGGAACCAAAAATGTGCTTTTTAACAGGACTTGGTCAGTGTAATGATATAAATGCTAGCATTCGATTATGGTCAACGGTACCGAAAATGCCCGTTGCACCAGCCATCATAACAAATGTCCCAATATAGGATCGATTTAAACCTCTATATATTTTTATTTCACGTTGACAGTGTAGGCTATTATGTGTATTCCGACGCGAATTACATTTAATTGGGTTACGGCATTCACTTCAATCGAATGAAGTCAAATAGAAACGGCTCGAAATCCTTAATAAGGCTTCTTGGTTTTCAAGCTAACTTTCCGAACAGCTGTTTTGTATTGAGTCCTTAAAATGCTACAACACGGTTTTTTATGAACCAAATAACATTGAACGTCATTGCAAGATATGCATTATATGTGTTAATCTTTGAAATATATGATACTTTCCTGCCAGTAAAAGCCTGTCTTTTATTTTAGTTATTCAATCCATAAAATTAAGGTGGATGAGAAAAAACGTTGCTGTGGGCTGGGTGTTGTCAGTACATTTTGTCACGTAGGCTGCCGCTGTTACTCATACATCGTTATGGTTACTGGCTCGCAAAAAGAAACAAAACTTGTATTTGAGAAATCACTTGAGAAACAATACCAAGTTTTGCCAGTAGATGGCAGTCGCGTATTAGAAATGGGAGAGTCATTTGCGACTTGCCTTGAAGTTTTAAGACTGGATATAATGAGTCTCCAGCGAAAATAGTGAACTATTATTGCTTAATGGATGTGATGACACTCCAACAATGAACATATATGAAAAGTTGTAGCCTCAAAATCAGGCAATGTAGAATTTAATACCTTTTTGAAAT
Source organism: Conger conger (assembly GCF_963514075.1). Classification (NCBI taxonomy): domain Eukaryota; kingdom Metazoa; phylum Chordata; class Actinopteri; order Anguilliformes; family Congridae; genus Conger; species Conger conger. Next base: position 35,764,593 of record NC_083761.1, read on the forward strand.
TATTTAATACATAATTGTATTAAAACATGAACTGTTTGGGCAGCATTACAAGTTAATTTTAAGGCTGACCATAGCCATACCATTCCAAGATATTAAAAATCAGTTCATAGTTGTGTGTCAGGGCTATAATATCATGCTGACCACATTTTGTGTGAATGTGATGAACCCCCTAGGAAGAGTATTTCAAAGTTTGGTACGTGAAAAAACACTTAAAAACACACAAAATCCAAAATAGCTCACTTCCTGTTGGGAAAAGTTAAGGGATGCAAATGAGAAATGTGTGTGTCTTGAGGAGACCCTTATGCCTTCCAGACGTGGTGCATTTACGTGAAAGTATATGTCCACAATATTAGAAAAAAGCCATAGGGGGCGCTGTGTAGCCACGCCCAGATGAATGTGGATATGGATGTGATTGCACTCCAAAAGTGAATATATTTGTAAAATATCAGCCCGATCAGATGATGTAGAACGGAATTAAGCCCACTTCCTGTTTTTGGGCGTAACGTGTGTATTATACGCCTCGCCATTGCCAAACCGTTTGAGATATCAAAAATCCTTTCGTCATTTAGGGTCAGGACTATTCTACGATCATGATCTCTACATTTGGTGTGAATGTGATGAATACCTTAGCAGGAACGCATACAAACATGATAAAAACCTCACGTCCGTTGCCAGATGGTGGCGCTATAACATTGATTTCTTCTTGGTATTTGGATGTGATTACACTCTAACAGTGAACATATTTGTAAAATATCAGCCAGATCAGACAATGTAGAGCATGAATTTATGGCAACTTCCTGTTGGCGCGGTGTGACATGAAAATTGTACGCCTCGCCATGACCATACCGTTTGAGATATCAAAAATATCCTTTGGAATTAGTCTCATGAATATCCTGAGACCAATTTGACCACATTTCGTGTGAATGCAATGAACCCCCTAGGAGGAGTACTTAAAAGTGTAGTACGTGTAAAATGCACAAAATTCAAAATGGCTGACTTCCTGTTTAAATATTTCATTCGATGCAAATGAGAAATGTGTTTGTCCAGAGGAGTCCCACATGCATACCAATCTAGGTGAAGGTAGCTCAAAGTGCCTGTCCACAATAGAAGACAAAGCATTAGGGGGCGCTGTGGAGTCCCTTGGCCACGCCCAGGTCTGAGCATCTGATACATCCTGACAGCCAACACTTCTCATGTGTGTGCAAAATTCTGTGAGTTTCCATCCATGGCAAGCACCTCAAAAATGCAAAATACATTGAAAAAAAAGAGAATAATAATTATAGGGGGCGCTGTCTAGCCACGCCCCGATTGATATGTATATATCTGATATTGTACTGCTACAATGAACATATTTGTAAAATATCAGCCAGATCGGACGATGTCGAAAAAAAAGTCATTTTTTTGCACGCAATATGTGTACTGTACGACTCGCCATTTCCATACCGTTTGAGATATCAAAAATCCCTTCACAACTTAGCGTAAGGACTATCTTACGATCATGCTGACCGCATTTGGTGTGAATGTGCTGAATGCCCTAGCAGGAAGGCATACAAATATGTTAAAGACCTCACTTCCTATTGCCAGATGGTGGCGCTATAACACTGACCTGTTCTTGGGATATGGATGTGATTACACTCCTACAATAAACAAATTTCTAAAATATCAGCCAGATCAGACAATGTAGACCATGAAATTATGGCCACTTTCTGTTGGCGTGGCGTGACATAAAAATTGTAATCCTCCCCGTGACTGTCCCGTTTGAGCTATCAAAAATATCCTGGCAATTTAGCATCATGACTATCCTGAGACCATTCTGACCACAGTTGGTGTGAATGCGATGAACCCCCTAGGAGGAGTACTTAAAAGTGTAGTACGTGTAAAACTCAGAAAATCCAAAATGGCTGACTTTCTGTTTGGATATTTGATTAGATCCGAATGAGAAATGTGTTTGGACCGAGGAGCGCTATTTGGCCACCAAATTAGGTGCAGGTAGCTCAAAGTGCCTGCCCACAATAGAAGACAATGCGATAGGGGGCGCTGTGGAGTCCCTCGGCCACGCCCAGGTCTGAGCATCTGAGAGCTCCTGACAGCAACCACTTCTGATGTGTGTGCAAAATGTCAAGACTTTTTACGCATGGCAAGGCCCTCAAAAAAGCCCATTTGCCTGATGAAAAAGAATAATAATAATAATAATAATAATAATAATAATAAATATAGCTGCAAGCAGCAATGAACGGGCCCAAGCACCATGGGCGCAACCGCCTTGGTGGCATAGTTGTGCCAATGACATGTTTCACAATATGTACACACTTTGGAAATAATCAACTTCCTTGGCAACGTATAGTGTGCACAGGAATTCCCCTTTGATCAATGAAGATGTTGCTGCTGCTATTGGAATGCATTAATGATATAAGCCTCACTTCCTGTTGCCAGATGGTGGTGCTATAATATTGAGCTGTGTATGGTTTATGGATTTGATTACACTCCAATTATTAACATATTTGTACATTTTCAGCCAAATTGGAAGATGTCAATAAAATTAAAGCCACTTCCTTTTGCCAGATGGTGGCGCTATTCCATTGAGCCTTTCTTGGTATATGGATGAGATTACACTCCAAAAATGAACATGTGTGAAGTTTCTGCCACATCAGACAATGTAGAATGAAACAAAAATTACTTCTTGCTTGCACATTGTAATAATATGCTCCAGTCCTGTATGGAGAGCACAGATGAATTAATTTCCATAGATTTTACAGCGGGAGGCAAAATTTACGCTTGAGAAGTCATTCGGTTATAAATATGCACTCAAAATAAAACCATTGGAGTAAAGAAACTATTCAACTTTATTGTAGCCGCACCGGGGATGGAACCGCGGACCTTGCATGTCTTAATCCACTGTCTGAACCATTAAGCTATACTGCCCTCTTATACACGTACGCACATCTATTGGCCAAAAGTTGTATGTTTCCTTTTATCCTGGTTAAATAATTTCTCTCCGAAGTGTCGGATAATATTGCATTAAACGTCGAGTTAGCCAGCATCATTCTTTTCCATTTCACCGGTAATTATGCTGCCTGAAACGCATTTGTTCAGCCAAATCTAAAGGAGGTGCCAAGTCTCTGCCCTCAATCCGGTACTTTCATATTAAGTCAAAAATTCCTAGCGAAATTGTATGTTCTCTTAATTCGTGTTTAATGACAAGCAAAATAAACTAAAATTATCTGGCGATTTAACTGAAAGTTTTCTATTCATGTAAATAAACGTAGCTGACCTGTTTTTTGACTCACACAGACAGTGGACAGGCTGGCTGCTGTTAGCCAATGCGCGTCATCTCGCAACGACCTGCATGCCATACCTTTGTTGAACATAAAGGTCTCATGTTAACACAGAGTTCGACCAGAGCCATCTCAAACGTTAACGTTTCTTTTTGACTTTTGACTCTTTTAAATATATGGTACTCTCCTACCAGTTAAAGACAGTCATTGAATGTCTTTAATATTTATTTCAGATATTCTATTCATATAATGAAAATAGATGCAAAGAAACGTCGGGCTGGGTGTTGTCAATACATTTTGTCACGTAGGCTGCAGCTGTAAATCATACATCGTTATGCCTACTGGCTCGCTAGAAAAAAAAAAAAAACCTATCGTTGAAAAATCAGTTGAAGGAAGAAAAATATAAAAGTTCCACTTTCTGCCAATAAATGGAATCCCCGTATCAGAAATGGGGGGAAGTTACAGCGACGCAGTTAGTCTGTGAGTAGAATAGATTGTGTAGACAACTTCACTGTTTCCACAAAGGAACCAAAAATGTGCTTTTTAACAGGACTTGGTCAGTCTAATGATATAAATGCTAGCATTCGATTATGGTCAACGGTACCGAAAATGCGCGTTGCACCAGCCATCATAACAAATGTCCCAATATAGGATCGATTTAAACCTCTATATATTTTTATTTCACGTTGACAGTGTAGGCTATTATGTGTATTCCGACGCGAATTACATTTAATTGGGTTACGGCATTCACTTCAATCGAATGAAGTCAAATAGAAACGGCTCGAAATCCTTAATAAGGCTTCTTGGTTTTCAAGCTAACTTTCCGAACAGCTGTTTTGTATTGAGTCCTTAAAATGCTACAACACGGTTTTTTATAAACCAAATAACATTGAACGTCATTGCAAGATATGCATTATATGTGTTAATCTTTGAAATATATGATACTTTCCTGCCAGTAAAAGCCTGTCTTTTATTTTAGTTATTCAATCCATAAAATTAAGGTGGATGAGAAAAAACGTTGCTGTGGGCTGGGTGTTGTCAGTACATTTTGTCACGTAGGCTGCCGCTGTTACTCATACATCGTTATGGTTACTGGCTCGCAAAAAGAAACAAAACTTGTATTTGAGAAATCACTTGAGAAACAATACCAAGTTTTGCCAGTAGATGGCAGTCGCGTATTAGAAATGGGAGAGTCATTTGCGACTTGCCTTGAAGTTTTAAGACTGGATATAATGAGTCTCCAGCGAAAATAGTGAACTATTATTGCTTAATGGATGTGATGACACTCCAACAATGAACATATATGAAAAGTTGTAGCCTCAAAATCAGGCAATGTAGAATTTAATACCTTTTTGAAATTATTTAATACATAATTGTATTAAAACATGAACTGTTTGGGCAGCATTACAAGTTAATTTTAAGGCTGACCATAGCCATACCATTCCAAGATATTAAAAATCAGTTCATAGTTGTGTGTCAGGGCTATAATATCATGCTGACCACATTTTGTGTGAATGTGATGAACCCCCTAGGAAGAGTATTTCAAAGTTTGGTACGTGAAAAAACACTTAAAAACACACAAAATCCAAAATAGCTCACTTCCTGTTGGGAAAAGTTAAGGGATGCAAATAAGAAATGTGTGTGTCTTGAGGAGACCCTTATGCCTTCCAGACGTGGTGCATTTACGTGAAAGTATATGTCCACAATATTAGAAAAAAGCCATAGGGGGCGCTGTGTAGCCACGCCCAGATGAATGTGGATATGGATGTGATTGCACTCCAAAAGTGAATATATTTGTAAAATATCAGCCCGATCAGATGATGTAGAACGGAATTAAGCCCACTTCCTGTTTTTGGGCGTAACGTGTGTATTATACGCCTCGCCATTGCCAAACCGTTTGAGATATCAAAAATCCTTTCGTCATTTAGGGTCAGGACTATTCTACGATCATGATCTCTACATTTGGTGTGAATGTGATGAATACCTTAGCAGGAACGCATACAAACATGATAAAAACCTCACGTCCGTTGCCAGATGGTGGCGCTATAACATTGATTTCTTCTTGGTATTTGGATGTGATTACACTCTAACAGTGAACATATTTGTAAAATATCAGCCAGATCAGACAATGTAGACCATGAATTTATGGCTACTTCCTGTTGGCGCGGCGTGACATGAAAATTGTACGCCTCGCCATGACCATACCGTTTGAGATATCAAAAATATCCTTTGGAATTAGTATCATGACTATCCTGAGACCAATTTCACCACATTTCGTGTGAATGCAATGAACCCCCTAGGAGGAGTACTTAAAAGTGTAGTACGTGTAAAATGCACAAAATTCAAAATGGCTGACTTCCTGTTTACATATTTGATTTGATGCGAATGAGAAATGTGTTTGTCCAGAGGAGTCCCACATGCATACCAAATTAGGTGAAGGTTGCTCAAAGTGCCTGTCCACAATAGAAGACAAAGCATTAGGGGGCGCTGTGGAGTCCCTTGGCCACGCCCAGGTCTGAGCATCTGATACATCCTGACAGCCAACACTTCTCATGTGTGTGCAAAATTCTGTGAGTTTCCATCCATGGCAAGCACCTCAAAAATGCAAAATACATTGAAAAAAAAGAGAATAGTAATTATAGAGGGCGCTGTCTAGCCATGCCCCGATTGATATGTATATATCTGATATTGTACTGCTACATTGAACATAGTTGTAAAATATCAGCCAGATCGGACGATGTCGAAAAAAAAGTCATTTTTTTGCACGCAATATGTGTACTGTACGACTCGCCATTTCTATACCGTTTGAGATATCAAAAATCCCTTCACAACTTAGCGTAAGGACTATCTTACGATCATGCTGACCGCATTTGGTGTGTATGTGCTGAATGCCCTAGCAGGAAGGCATACAAATATGTTAAAGACCTCACTTCCTATTGCCAGATGGTGGCGCTATAACACTGACCTGTTCTTGGGATATGGATGTGATTACACTCCAACAATAAACAAATTTCTAAAATATCAGCCAGATCAGACAATTTAGACCATGAAATTATGGCCACTTCCTGTTGGCGTGGCGTGACATAAAAATTGTAATCCTCCCCGTGACTGTCCCGTTTGAGCTATCAAAAATATCCTGGCAATTTAGCATCATGACTATCCTGAGACCATTCTGACCACAGTTGGTGTGAATGCGATGAACCCCCTAGGAGGAGTACTTAAAAGTGTAGTACGTGTAAAACTCAGAAAATCCAAAATGGCTGACTTCCTGTTTGGATATTTGATTAGATCCGAATGACAAATGTGTTTGGACCGAGGAGCGCTATTTGGCCACCAAATTAGGTGCAGGTAGCTCAAAGTGCCTGCCCACAATAGAAGACAATGCGATAGGGGGCGCTGTGGAGTCCCTCGGCCACGCCCAGGTCTGAGCATCTGAGAGCTCCTGACAGCAACCACTTCTGATGTGTGTGCAAAATGTCAAGACTTTTTACGCATGGCAAGGCCCTCAAAAAAGCCCATTTGCCTGATGAAAAAGAATAATAATAATAAATATAGCTGCAAGCAGCAATGAACGGGCCCAAGCCCCATGGGGGCAACCGCCTTGGTGGCATAGTTCTGCCAATGACATGTTTCACAACATGTACACACTTTGAAAATAATCACCTTCCTGGACAACGTATAGTGTGCACAGGAATTTCCCTTTGATCAATGAAGATGTTGGCGCTGCTATTGGAATGCATCAATGATATAAGCCTCACTTCCTGTTGCCAGATGGTGGCGCTATATTATTGATCCGTGTATGTTTTTTGAATTTGATTACACTCCAGAAATAAACATATTTGTACATTTTCAGCCACATCGGAAGATGTTCAGTAAAATTAAAGTCACTTCCTTTTGCCAGATGGTGGAGCTATAACATTGAGCCATTTTTGGTATATGGATTTAATTACACTCCAATAATAAAAATATTTCTACATTTTCAGCCACATCGGAAGATGTCGAGTGAAATTAAGGCCACTTCCTGTTGCCAGATGGTGGCGCTATGCCATTGAGCCTTTATTGGTATATGGATGAGATTACACTGTGTGAAGTTTCAGCCACATCAGACAATGTAGAATGAAACAAAAACAACAAACACATTGTGATAACGTGCTACAGTCCTGTATGGAGAGCAGAGATGAATTAATTTCCATAGATTTTACAGCGAGAGGCACATTTTATGCTTGAAAAGTCATTCGGTTATAAATATGCACTCAAAATAAAACCATTGGCTTAAACAAACTATTCAACTTCATTGTGACCGCACTGGGGATAGAACCGCCGACCTTGCATGTCTTAATCCACTGCCTAAACCATTAAGGTATACTGCCCTCTTATACACGGGCGCCATCTATTGGCCAAATGTTGTATGTTTCCTTTCATCTTGGTTAAATAATTTCTCGCCGAAGTGTCGGATAATATTGCATTAAAAGTCTAGTTAGCCAGCATCATTCTTTTCCATTTCACCGGTAATTATGCTGCCTGAAACGCATTTGTTCAGCCAAATCTAAAAGAGATGCCAAGTCTCTGCCCTCAATCCGGTATTTTCATATTAAGTCAAAAATTCCTAGCGAAATTGTATGTTCTTTTAATTCGTGTTTAATGACAAGCAAAATAAACGAACATAGCTGGCGATTTAACTGAAAGTTTTCTATTCATGTAAACCAACGTAGCTGACCTGTTTTTTGACTCACACAGACAGTGGAAAGGCTACGCAACGACGTGCATGCGATACCTTTGTTGAACATAACGGTCTCTTGTTAACACAGCGTTCGAGCAGAGCCACCTCAAACGCTACCGTTTCTTTTTGACTTCATGTGTTACTCTTTTAAATATATGACACTCTCCTGCTAGTTAAAGACAGTCATTAAATGTCTTTAATATTTATTTTAGATATTCAATTAAAATAATGAAAATAGATGCAAAGAAACGTCGGGCTGGGTGTTGTCAATACATTTTGTCACGTAGGCTGCAGCTGTAAATCATACATCGTTATGCCTACTTGCTCGATATAAAAAACGAAAACCTATCGTTGAAAAATCACTAGAAGGAAGAAAAAAATCAAAGTACCACTTTTTGCCAATAAATGGAATCCCCGTTTCAGAAATGGGGGGAAGTTACAGCGACGCAGTTAGTCTGTGAGTAGAATATATTGTGTAGACAACTTCACTGTATCCACAAAGGAGTCAAAAATGTGCTTTTTAACAGGACTTGGTCAGTTTAATGATATAAATGCTAGCATTCGATTATGGTCAACGGAACCGAAAATGCCCGTTGCACCAGCCATGATAACAAAAGTCCCAATATAGGATCGATTTAAACCTCTATATATTTTTATTTCACGTTGACAATGTAGGCTATTATGTGTATTCCGACGCGAATTCCATTTAATTGGGTTACGGCATTCACTTCAATCGAATGAAGTCAAATAGAAACGGCGCGAATTCCTAAATAAGGCTTCTTGGTTTTCAAGCTAACTTTCCGAACAGCAGTTTTGTATTGAGTCCTGAAAATGCTACAATACGTTTTTTTTTAACAAAATACCATTTAACGTCAATGCAAGATATGCATTATATGTGTAAATCTTTTAAATATATGATACTCTCCTGCCAGTTAAAGCCTGTCTTTAAGTCTTTAAATGTCTTTAATATTTATTTTAGATATTCAATTCATATAATGAAAATAGATGCAAAGAAACGTCGGGCTGGGTGTTGTCAATACATTTTGTCACGTAGGCTGCAGCTGTAAATCATACATCGTTATGCCTACTGGCTCGCTAGAAAAAAACAAAAACCTATCGTTGAAAAATCACTTGAATGAAGAAAAAAATAAAAGTACCACTTTCTGCCAATAAATGGAATCCCCGTATCAGAAATGGGGGGAAGTTACAGCGACGCAGTTAGTCTGTGAGTAGAATAGATTATGTAGACAACTTCACTGTTTCCACAAAGGAACCAAAAATGTGCTTTTTAACAGGACTTGGTCAGTGTAATGATATAATTGCTAGCATTCGCTTATGGTCAACGGTACCGAAAATGCCCGTTGCACCAGCCATCATAACAAATTTCCCAATATAGGATCGATTTAAACCTCTATATATTTTTATTTCACGTTGACAGTGTAGGCGATTGTGTGTATTGCGACGCGAATTACATTTAATTGGGTTACGGCATTCACTTCAATCGAATGAAGTCAAATAGAAACGGCTCGAATTCCTTAATAAGGCTTCTTGGTTTTCAACCCAACTTTCCGAACAGCTGTTTTGTGTTGAGTCCTTAAAATGCTACACTACGTTTTTTTTTAAACCAAATAACATTGAACTTCAATGCAAGATCTGCATTATATGTGTTAATCTTTTAAATATATGATACTTTCCTGCCAGTAAAAGCCTGTCTTTTATTTTAGTTATTCAATCCATATAATTAAGGTAGATGAAAAAAACGTTGCTATGGGCTGGGTGTTGTCAGTACATTTTCTCACGTAGGCTGCCGCTGTTACTCATACATCGTTATGGTTACTGGCTCGCAAAAAGAAACAAAACTTGTCATTGAGAAATCACTTTATCCAAGAAAATTAGAAAGAATACTAACCTTTGCCACTAGATGGCAGTCGCGTATTAGAAATGGGAGAGTCAGTTGCGACTTGCGTTGAAGTTTTAAGACTGGATATAATGAGTCTCCAGCGAAAATAGTGAACTATTATTGCTTAATGGATGTGATGACACTCCAACAATGAACATATGTGAAAAGTTGTAGCCTCAAAATCAGGCAATGTAGAATTTAATACCTTTTTGAAATGATTTAATACATAATTTTCCTGTTTGGGCAGCATTACAAGTTAATTTTAAGGCTGACCATAGCCATTCCATTCCAAGTTATTAAAAATCAGTTCACAGTTGTGTGTCAGGGCTATAATATCATGCTGACCACATTTTGTGTGACTGTGATGAACCCCCTAGGAAGAGTATTTCAAAGTTTGGTACGTGAAAAAACACTTAAAAACACACAAAATCCAAAATAGCTCACTTCCTGTTGGGAAAAGTTAAGGGATGCAAATGAGAAATGTGTGTGTCTTGAGGAGACCCTTATGCCTACCAGACGTGGTGCATTTACGTGAAAGTATATGTCCACAATATTAGAAAAGAGCCATAGGGGGCGCTGTGTAGCCACGCCCAGATGAATGTGGATATGGATGTGATTGCACTCCAAAAGTGAATATATTTGTAAAATATCAGCCCGATCAGATGATGTAGAACGGAATTAAGCCCACTTCCTGTTTTTGGGCGTAACGTGTGTATTATACGCCTCGCCATTGCCAAACCGTTTGAGATATCAAAAATCCTTTTGTCATTTAGGGTCAGGACTATTCTCAGATCATGATGACTCCATTTGGTGTGAATGTGATGAATACCCTAGCAGGAAGGCATACAAATATGATAAAAACCTCACTTCCTGTTGCCAGATGGTGGCGCTATAACATTGACTTCTTCTTGGTATATGGATGTGATTACACTCTAACAGTGAACATATTTGTAAAATATCAGCCAGATCAGACAATGTAGACCATGAATTTATGGCTACTTCCTGTTGGCGTGGCGTGACATGAAAATTGTACTCCTCGCCATGACCATACCGTTTGAGATATCAAAAATATCCTTGGGAATTAGTATCATAACTATCCTGAGACCACTTTGACCACATATGGTGTGAATGCGATGAACCCCCTAGGAGGAGTACTTAAAAGTGTAGTACGTGTAAAACGCGCAAAATTCAAAATGGCTGACTTCCTGTTCACATATTTGATTCGATGCGAATGAGAATTGTGTTTGGGCAGAGGAGCCCCAGAAGGCTACAAAATTAGGTGAAGGTAGCTCAAAGTGCCTGTCCACAATAGAAGACAAAGCAATAGGGGGCGCTGTGGAGTCCCTCGGCCACGCCCAGGTCTGAGCATCTGATACATCCTGACAGCCAACACTTCTCATGTGTGTGCAAAATTCTGTGAGTTTTCATCCATGGCAAGAACCTCAAAAATGCTAAATACATTGAAAAAAAAGAGAATAATAATTATAGGGGGCGCTGTCTAGCCACGCCCCGATTGATATGTATATATTTTATATTGTACTCCAACAGTGAACATATTTGTAAAATATCAGCCAGATCGGACGATGTCAAAAAAAAAGTCATTTTTTTGCACGCAATATGTGTACTGTACGACTCGCCATTTCCATACCGTTTGAGATATCAAAAATCCCTTCACAGGTTATGGTCATGACTATCCTAAGATCATGCTGACCACATTTCGTGTGAATGTGATGAATGACCTAGCAGGAAGGCATACAAATATGATAAAGACCTCACTTCCTGTTGCCAGATGGTGGCGCTATAACATTGACCCGTTCTTGGGATATGGATGTGATTATACTCCAACAATAAACGTATTTCTAAAATATCAGCCAGATCAGACAATGTAAACCATGAAATTACGGCCACTTCCTGTTGGCGCGGCGTGACATAAAAATTCTACGCCTCCCCAGGACCGTCCCGTTTGAGCTATCAAAAATATCCTGGCAATTTAGCATCATGAATATCCTGAGACCATTCTGACCACAGGTGGTGTGAATGTGATGAACCCCCTAGGAGGAGTACTTAAAAGTGCAGTACATGTAAAACGCACAAAATCCAAAATGGCTGACTTCCTGTTTGTATATTTGATTAGATGCAAATTATAAATGTTTTTGGTCCGAGGAGTGCTATATGCCTACTAAATTTTGTGAAGGTAGCTCAAAGTGCCTGCCCACAATAGATGACAATGCGATAGGGGGCGCTGTGGAGTCTCTCGGCCACGCCCAGGTCTGAGCATCTAATCGATCCTGAAGGTCCTCATTTCTGATGTGTGTGCAAAATTCCCAGACTTTTTATGCATGGCAAGCACCTCAAAAAGGCCCATTTGCATATAGAAAAAAGAATAATAATAATAATAATAATAATAATAATAATAATAATAATCTTTACAATAACAATAGGGTCCTTCGCACCCTACGGTGCTTGGGCCCTAATAATAATAATAATAATAATAATAATAATAATAATAATCCTTCCAATAACAATAGGGTCCTTCGCACCCTACGGTGCTTGGGCCCTAATAATAATAATAATAATAAAAATAATCCTTCCAATAACAATAGGGTCCTTCGCACCCTACGGTGCTTGGGCCCTAAATATAGCTGCAAGCAGCAATGAACGGGCCCAAGCACCATGGGCGCAACCGCCTTGGTGGCACAGTTGTGCCAATGACATGTTTCACAATATGTTCACACTTTGGAAATAATCACCTTCCTGGACAACGAATAGTGTGCACAGGAATTCCCCTTTGATCAATGAAGATGTTGCTGCTGCTATTGGAATGCATTAATGATATAAGCCTCACTTCCTGTTGCCAGATGGTGGTGCTATAATATTGAGCTGTGTATGGTTTATGGATTTGATTACACTCCAATTATTAACATATTTGTACATTTTCAGCCAAATTGGAAGATGTCAATAAAATTAAAGCCACTTCCTTTTGCCAGATGGTGGCGCTATTCCATTGAGCCTTTCTTGGTATATGGATGAGATTACACTCCAAAAATGAACATGTGTGAAGTTTCTGCCACATCAGACAATGTAGAATGAAACAAAAATTACTTCTTGCTTGCACATTGTAATAATATGCTCCAGTCCTGTATGGAGAGCACAGATGAATTAATTTCCATAGATTTTACAGCGGGAGGCAAAATTTACGCTTGAGAAGTCATTCGGTTATAAATATGCACTCAAAATAAAACCATTGGAGTAAAGAAACTATTCAACTTTATTGTAGCCGCACCGGGGATGGAACCGCGGACCTTGCATGTCTTAATCCACTGTCTGAACCATTAAGCTATACTGCCCTCTTATACACGTACGCACATCTATTGGCCAAAAGTTGTATGTTTCCTTTTATCCTGGTTAAATAATTTCTCTCCGAAGTGTCGGATAATATTGCATTAAACGTCGAGTTAGCCAGCATCATTCTTTTCCATTTCACCGGTAATTATGCTGCCTGAAACGCATTTGTTCAGCCAAATCTAAAGGAGGTGCCAAGTCTCTGCCCTCAATCCGGTACTTTCATATTAAGTCAAAAATTCCTAGCGAAATTGTATGTTCTCTTAATTCGTGTTTAATGACAAGCAAAATAAACTAAAATTATCTGGCGATTTAACTGAAAGTTTTCTATTCATGTAAATAAACGTAGCTGACCTGTTTTTTGACTCACACAGACAGTGGACAGGCTGGCTGCTGTTAGCCAATGCGCGTCATCTCGCAACGACCTGCATGCCATACCTTTGTTGAACATAAAGGTCTCATGTTAACACAGAGTTCGACCAGAGCCATCTCAAACGTTAACGTTTCTTTTTGACTTTTGACTCTTTTAAATATATGGTACTCTCCTACCAGTTAAAGACAGTCATTGAATGTCTTTAATATTTATTTCAGATATTCTATTCATATAATGAAAATAGATGCAAAGAAACGTCGGGCTGGGTGTTGTCAATACATTTTGTCACGTAGGCTGCAGCTGTAAATCATACATCGTTATGCCTACTGGCTCGCTAGAAAAAAAAAAAAAACCTATCGTTGAAAAATCAGTTGAAGGAAGAAAAATATAAAAGTTCCACTTTCTGCCAATAAATGGAATCCCCGTATCAGAAATGGGGGGAAGTTACAGCGACGCAGTTAGTCTGTGAGTAGAATAGATTGTGTAGACAACTTCACTGTTTCCACAAAGGAACCAAAAATGTGCTTTTTAACAGGACTTGGTCAGTCTAATGATATAAATGCTAGCATTCGATTATGGTCAACGGTACCGAAAATGCGCGTTGCACCAGCCATCATAACAAATGTCCCAATATAGGATCGATTTAAACCTCTATATATTTTTATTTCACGTTGACAGTGTAGGCTATTATGTGTATTCCGACGCGAATTACATTTAATTGGGTTACGGCATTCACTTCAATCGAATGAAGTCAAATAGAAACGGCTCGAAATCCTTAATAAGGCTTCTTGGTTTTCAAGCTAACTTTCCGAACAGCTGTTTTGTATTGAGTCCTTAAAATGCTACAACACGGTTTTTTATAAACCAAATAACATTGAACGTCATTGCAAGATATGCATTATATGTGTTAATCTTTGAAATATATGATACTTTCCTGCCAGTAAAAGCCTGTCTTTTATTTTAGTTATTCAATCCATAAAATTAAGGTGGATGAGAAAAAACGTTGCTGTGGGCTGGGTGTTGTCAGTACATTTTGTCACGTAGGCTGCCGCTGTTACTCATACATCGTTATGGTTACTGGCTCGCAAAAAGAAACAAAACTTGTATTTGAGAAATCACTTGAGAAACAATACCAAGTTTTGCCAGTAGATGGCAGTCGCGTATTAGAAATGGGAGAGTCATTTGCGACTTGCCTTGAAGTTTTAAGACTGGATATAATGAGTCTCCAGCGAAAATAGTGAACTATTATTGCTTAATGGATGTGATGACACTCCAACAATGAACATATATGAAAAGTTGTAGCCTCAAAATCAGGCAATGTAGAATTTAATACCTTTTTGAAATTATTTAATACATAATTGTATTAAAACATGAACTGTTTGGGCAGCATTACAAGTTAATTTTAAGGCTGACCATAGCCATACCATTCCAAGATATTAAAAATCAGTTCATAGTTGTGTGTCAGGGCTATAATATCATGCTGACCACATTTTGTGTGAATGTGATGAACCCCCTAGGAAGAGTATTTCAAAGTTTGGTACGTGAAAAAACACTTAAAAACACACAAAATCCAAAATAGCTCACTTCCTGTTGGGAAAAGTTAAGGGATGCAAATAAGAAATGTGTGTGTCTTGAGGAGACCCTTATGCCTTCCAGACGTGGTGCATTTACGTGAAAGTATATGTCCACAATATTAGAAAAAAGCCATAGGGGGCGCTGTGTAGCCACGCCCAGATGAATGTGGATATGGATGTGATTGCACTCCAAAAGTGAATATATTTGTAAAATATCAGCCCGATCAGATGATGTAGAACGGAATTAAGCCCACTTCCTGTTTTTGGGCGTAACGTGTGTATTATACGCCTCGCCATTGCCAAACCGTTTGAGATATCAAAAATCCTTTCGTCATTTAGGGTCAGGACTATTCTACGATCATGATCTCTACATTTGGTGTGAATGTGATGAATACCTTAGCAGGAACGCATACAAACATGATAAAAACCTCACGTCCGTTGCCAGATGGTGGCGCTATAACATTGATTTCTTCTTGGTATTTGGATGTGATTACACTCTAACAGTGAACATATTTGTAAAATATCAGCCAGATCAGACAATGTAAACCATGAATTTATGGCTACTTCCTGTTGGCGCGGCGTGACATGAAAATTGTACGCCTCGCCATGACCATACCGTTTGAGATATCAAAAATATCCTTTGGAATTAGTATCATGACTATCCTGAGACCAATTTCACCACATTTCGTGTGAATGCAATGAACCCCCTAGGAGGAGTACTTAAAAGTGTAGTACGTGTAAAATGCACAAAATTCAAAATGGCTGACTTCCTGTTTACATATTTGATTTGATGCGAATGAGAAATGTGTTTGTCCAGAGGAGTCCCACATGCATACCAAATTAGGTGAAGGTTGCTCAAAGTGCCTGTCCACAATAGAAGACAAAGCATTAGGGGGCGCTGTGGAGTCCCTTGGCCACGCCCAGGTCTGAGCATCTGATACATCCTGACAGCCAACACTTCTCATGTGTGTGCAAAATTCTGTGAGTTTCCATCCATGGCAAGCACCTCAAAAATGCAAAATACATTGAAAAAAAAGAGAATAGTAATTATAGAGGGCGCTGTCTAGCCATGCCCCGATTGATATGTATATATCTGATATTGTACTGCTACATTGAACATAGTTGTAAAATATCAGCCAGATCGGACGATGTCGAAAAAAAAGTCATTTTTTTGCACGCAATATGTGTACTGTACGACTCGCCATTTCTATACCGTTTGAGATATCAAAAATCCCTTCACAACTTAGCGTAAGGACTATCTTACGATCATGCTGACCGCATTTGGTGTGTATGTGCTGAATGCCCTAGCAGGAAGGCATACAAATATGTTAAAGACCTCACTTCCTATTGCCAGATGGTGGCGCTATAACACTGACCTGTTCTTGGGATATGGATGTGATTACACTCCAACATTAAACAAATTTCTAAAATATCAGCCAGATCAGACAATTTAGACCATGAAATTATGGCCACTTCCTGTTGGCGTGGCGTGACATAAAAATTGTAATCCTCCCCGTGACTGTCCCGTTTGAGCTATCAAAAATATCCTGGCAATTTAGCATCATGACTATCCTGAGACCATTCTGACCACAGTTGGTGTGAATGCGATGAACCCCCTAGGAGGAGTACTTAAAAGTGTAGTACGTGTAAAACTCAGAAAATCCAAAATGGCTGACTTCCTGTTTGGATATTTGATTAGATCCGAATGACAAATGTGTTTGGACCGAGGAGCGCTATTTGGCCACCAAATTAGGTGCAGGTAGCTCAAAGTGCCTGCCCACAATAGAAGACAATGCGATAGGGGGCGCTGTGGAGTCCCTCGGCCACGCCCAGGTCTGAGCATCTGAGAGCTCCTGACAGCAACCACTTCTGATGTGTGTGCAAAATGTCAAGACTTTTTACGCATGGCAAGGCCCTCAAAAAAGCCCATTTTCCTGATGAAAAAGAATAATAATAATAAATATAGCTGCAAGCAGCAATGAACGGGCCCAAGCCCCATGGGGGCAACCGCCTTGGTGGCATAGTTCTGCCAATGACATGTTTCACAACATGTACACACTTTGAAAATAATCACCTTCCTGGACAACGTATAGTGTGCACAGGAATTTCCCTTTGATCAATGAAGATGTTGGCGCTGCTATTGGAATGCATCAATGATATAAGCCTCACTTCCTGTTGCCAGATGGTGGCGCTATATTATTGATCCGTGTATGTTTTTTGAATTTGATTACACTCCAGAAATAAACATATTTGTACATTTTCAGCCACATCGGAAGATGTTCAGTAAAATTAAAGTCACTTCCTTTTGCCAGATGGTGGAGCTATAACATTGAGCCATTTTTGGTATATGGATTTAATTACACTCCAATAATAAAAATATTTCTACATTTTCAGCCACATCGGAAGATGTCGAGTGAAATTAAGGCCACTTCCTGTTGCCAGATGGTGGCGCTATGCCATTGAGCCTTTATTGGTATATGGATGAGATTACACTGTGTGAAGTTTCAGCCACATCAGACAATGTAGAATGAAACAAAAACAACAAACACATTGTGATAACGTGCTACAGTCCTGTATGGAGAGCAGAGATGAATTAATTTCCATAGATTTTACAGCGAGAGGCACATTTTATGCTTGAAAAGTCATTCGGTTATAAATATGCACTCAAAATAAAACCATTGGCTTAAACAAACTATTCAACTTCATTGTGACCGCACTGGGGATAGAACCGCCGACCTTGCATGTCTTAATCCACTGCCTAAACCATTAAGGTATACTGCCCTCTTATACACGGGCGCCATCTATTGGCCAAATGTTGTATGTTTCCTTTCATCTTGGTTAAATAATTTCTCGCCGAAGTGTCGGATAATATTGCATTAAAAGTCTAGTTAGCCAGCATCATTCTTTTCCATTTCACCGGTAATTATGCTGCCTGAAACGCATTTGTTCAGCCAAATCTAAAAGAGATGCCAAGTCTCTGCCCTCAATCCGGTATTTTCATATTAAGTCAAAAATTCCTAGCGAAATTGTATGTTCTCTTAATTCGTGTTTAATGACAAGCAAAATAAACGAACATAGCTGGCGATTTAACTGAAAGTTTTCTATTCATGTAAACCAACGTAGCTGACCTGTTTTTTGACTCACACAGACAGTGGAAAGGCTACGCAACGACGTGCATGCGATACCTTTGTTGAACATAACGGTCTCTTGTTAACACAGCGTTCGAGCAGAGCCACCTCAAACGCTACCGTTTCTTTTTGACTTCATGTGTTACTCTTTTAAATATATGACACTCTCCTGCTAGTTAAAGACAGTCATTAAATGTCTTTAATATTTATTTTAGATATTCAATTAAAATAATGAAAATAGATGCAAAGAAACGTCGGGCTGGGTGTTGTCAATACATTTTGTCACGTAGGCTGCAGCTGTAAATCATACATCGTTATGCCTACTTGCTCGATATAAAAAACGAAAACCTATCGTTGAAAAATCACTAGAAGGAAGAAAAAAATCAAAGTACCACTTTTTGCCAATAAATGGAATCCCCGTTTCAGAAATGGGGGGAAGTTACAGCGACGCAGTTAGTCTGTGAGTAGAATATATTGTGTAGACAACTTCACTGTATCCACAAAGGAGTCAAAAATGTGCTTTTTAACAGGACTTGGTCAGTTTAATGATATAAATGCTAGCATTCGATTATGGTCAACGGAACCGAAAATGCCCGTTGCACCAGCCATGATAACAAAAGTCCCAATATAGGATCGATTTAAACCTCTATATATTTTTATTTCACGTTGACAATGTAGGCTATTATGTGTATTCCGACGCGAATTCCATTTAATTGGGTTACGGCATTCACTTCAATCGAATGAAGTCAAATAGAAACGGCGCGAATTCCTAAATAAGGCTTCTTGGTTTTCAAGCTAACTTTCCGAACAGCAGTTTTGTATTGAGTCCTGAAAATGCTACAATACGTTTTTTTTTAACAAAATACCATTTAACGTCAATGCAAGATATGCATTATATGTGTAAATCTTTTAAATATATGATACTCTCCTGCCAGTTAAAGCCTGTCTTTAAGTCTTTAAATGTCTTTAATATTTATTTTAGATATTCAATTCATATAATGAAAATAGATGCAAAGAAACGTCGGGCTGGGTGTTGTCAATACATTTTGTCACGTAGGCTGCAGCTGTAAATCATACATCGTTATGCCTACTGGCTCGCTAGAAAAAAACAAAAACCTATCGTTGAAAAATCACTTGAATGAAGAAAAAAATAAAAGTACCACTTTCTGCCAATAAATGGAATCCCCGTATCAGAAATGGGGGGAAGTTACAGCGACGCAGTTAGTCTGTGAGTAGAATAGATTATGTAGACAACTTCACTGTTTCCACAAAGGAACCAAAAATGTGCTTTTTAACAGGACTTGGTCAGTGTAATGATATAATTGCTAGCATTCGCTTATGGTCAACGGTACCGAAAATGCCCGTTGCACCAGCCATCATAACAAATTTCCCAATATAGGATCGATTTAAACCTCTATATATTTTTATTTCACGTTGACAGTGTAGGCGATTGTGTGTATTGCGACGCGAATTACATTTAATTGGGTTACGGCATTCACTTCAATCGAATGAAGTCAAATAGAAACGGCTCGAATTCCTTAATAAGGCTTCTTGGTTTTCAACCCAACTTTCCGAACAGCTGTTTTGTGTTGAGTCCTTAAAATGCTACACTACGTTTTTTTTTAAACCAAATAACATTGAACTTCAATGCAAGATCTGCATTATATGTGTTAATCTTTTAAATATATGATACTTTCCTGCCAGTAAAAGCCTGTCTTTTATTTTAGTTATTCAATCCATATAATTAAGGTAGATGAAAAAAACGTTGCTATGGGCTGGGTGTTGTCAGTACATTTTCTCACGTAGGCTGCCGCTGTTACTCATACATCGTTATGGTTACTGGCTCGCAAAAAGAAACAAAACTTGTCATTGAGAAATCACTTTATCCAAGAAAATTAGAAAGAATACTAACCTTTGCCACTAGATGGCAGTCGCGTATTAGAAATGGGAGAGTCAGTTGCGACTTGCGTTGAAGTTTTAAGACTGGATATAATGAGTCTCCAGCGAAAATAGTGAACTATTATTGCTTAATGGATGTGATGACACTCCAACAATGAACATATGTGAAAAGTTGTAGCCTCAAAATCAGGCAATGTAGAATTTAATACCTTTTTGAAATGATTTAATACATAATTTTCCTGTTTGGGCAGCATTACAAGTTAATTTTAAGGCTGACCATAGCCATTCCATTCCAAGTTATTAAAAATCAGTTCACAGTTGTGTGTCAGGGCTATAATATCATGCTGACCACATTTTGTGTGACTGTGATGAACCCCCTAGGAAGAGTATTTCAAAGTTTGGTACGTGAAAAAACACTTAAAAACACACAAAATCCAAAATAGCTCACTTCCTGTTGGGAAAAGTTAAGGGATGCAAATGAGAAATGTGTGTGTCTTGAGGAGACCCTTATGCCTACCAGACGTGGTGCATTTACGTGAAAGTATATGTCCACAATATTAGAAAAGAGCCATAGGGGGCGCTGTGTAGCCACGCCCAGATGAATGTGGATATGGATGTGATTGCACTCCAAAAGTGAATATATTTGTAAAATATCAGCCCGATCAGATGATGTAGAACGGAATTAAGCCCACTTCCTGTTTTTGGGCGTAACGTGTGTATTATACGCCTCGCCATTGCCAAACCGTTTGAGATATCAAAAATCCTTTTGTCATTTAGGGTCAGGACTATTCTCAGATCATGATGACTCCATTTGGTGTGAATGTGATGAATACCCTAGCAGGAAGGCATACAAATATGATAAAAACCTCACTTCCTGTTGCCAGATGGTGGCGCTATAACATTGACTTCTTCTTGGTATATGGATGTGATTACACTCTAACAGTGAACA
Source organism: Conger conger (assembly GCF_963514075.1). NCBI lineage: Eukaryota > Metazoa > Chordata > Actinopteri > Anguilliformes > Congridae > Conger > Conger conger. Next base: position 35,785,753 of record NC_083761.1, read on the forward strand.
TATTTGTAAAATATCAGCCAGATCAGACAATGTAGACCATGAATTTATGGCTACTTCCTGTTGGCGTGGCGTGACATGAAAATTGTACTCCTCGCCATGACCATACCGTTTGAGATATCAAAAATATCCTTGGGAATTAGTATCATAACTATCCTGAGACCACTTTGACCACATATGGTGTGAATGCGATGAACCCCCTAGGAGGAGTACTTAAAAGTGTAGTACGTGTAAAACGCGCAAAATTCAAAATGGCTGACTTCCTGTTCACATATTTGATTCGATGCGAATGAGAATTGTGTTTGGGCAGAGGAGCCCCAGAAGGCTACAAAATTAGGTGAAGGTAGCTCAAAGTGCCTGTCCACAATAGAAGACAAAGCAATAGGGGGCGCTGTGGAGTCCCTCGGCCACGCCCAGGTCTGAGCATCTGATACATCCTGACAGCCAACACTTCTCATGTGTGTGCAAAATTCTGTGAGTTTTCATCCATGGCAAGAACCTCAAAAATGCTAAATACATTGAAAAAAAAGAGAATAATAATTATAGGGGGCGCTGTCTAGCCACGCCCCGATTGATATGTATATATTTTATATTGTACTCCAACAGTGAACATATTTGTAAAATATCAGCCAGATCGGACGATGTCAAAAAAAAAGTCATTTTTTTGCACGCAATATGTGTACTGTACGACTCGCCATTTCCATACCGTTTGAGATATCAAAAATCCCTTCACAGGTTATGGTCATGACTATCCTAAGATCATGCTGACCACATTTCGTGTGAATGTGATGAATGACCTAGCAGGAAGGCATACAAATATGATAAAGACCTCACTTCCTGTTGCCAGATGGTGGCGCTATAACATTGACCCGTTCTTGGGATATGGATGTGATTATACTCCAACAATAAACGTATTTCTAAAATATCAGCCAGATCAGACAATGTAAACCATGAAATTACGGCCACTTCCTGTTGGCGCGGCGTGACATAAAAATTCTACGCCTCCCCAGGACCGTCCCGTTTGAGCTATCAAAAATATCCTGGCAATTTAGCATCATGAATATCCTGAGACCATTCTGACCACAGGTGGTGTGAATGTGATGAACCCCCAAGGAGGAGTACTTAAAAGTGCAGTACATGTAAAACGCACAAAATCCAAAATGGCTGACTTCCTGTTTGTATATTTGATTAGATGCAAATAATAAATGTTTTTGGTCCGAGGAGTGCTATATGCCTACTAAATTTTGTGAAGGTAGCTCAAAGTGCCTGCCCACAATAGATGACAATGCGATAGGGGGCGCTGTGGAGTCTCTCGGCCACGCCCAGGTCTGAGCATCTAATCGATCCTGAAGGTCCTCATTTCTGATGTGTGTGCAAAATTCCCAGACTTTTTATGCATGGCAAGCACCTCAAAAAGGCCCATTTGCATATAGAAAAAAGAATAATAATAATAAATATAGCTGCAAGCAGCAATGAACGGGCCCAAGCACCATGGGCGCAACCGCCTTGGTGGCATAGTTGTGCCAATGACATGTTTCACAATATGTACACACTTTGGAAATAATCACCTTCCTGGACAACGTATAGTGTGCACAGGAATTCCCCTTTGATCAATGAAGATGTTTCTGCTGCTATTGGAATGCATCAATGATATAAGCCTCACTTCCTATTGCCAGATGGTGGTGCTATAATATTGAGCCGTGTATGGTTTATGGATTTGATTTCACTCCAATAATTAACATATTTGTACATTTTCAGCCAAATTGGAAGATGTCACGTAAAATTTAAGCCACTTCCTGTTGCCAGATAGTGGCGGTATAATATTGAGCCGTGTATGGTTCATGGATTTGATTACACTCCAATAATTAACATATTTGTCCATTTTCAGCCAAATTGGAAGATGTCAAGTAAAATTAAAGCCACTTCCTGTTGCCAGATGGTGGCGCTATGCCATTGAGCCTTTCTTGGTATATGGATGAGATTACACTCCAAAAATGAACATGTGTGAAGTTTCTGCCACATCAGACAATGTAGAATGAAACAAAAATTACTTCTTGCTTGCACAGTGTAATAATATGCTCCAGTCCTGTATGGAGAGCAGAGATTAATTAATTTCAATAGATTTTACAGCGGGAGGCACAATTTACGCTTGAGAAGTCATTCGGTTATAAATATGCACTCAAAATAGAACCATTGGCGTAAAGAAACTATTCATCTTTATTGTGGCCGCACCGGGGATGGAACCGCGGACCTTGCATGTCTTAATCCACTGTCTGAACCATTAAACTATGCTGCCCTCTTATACACGTGCGTTATCTATTGGCCAAAAGTTGTATGTTTCCTTTAATCCTGGTTAAATAATTTCTCTCCGAAGTGTCGGATAATATTGCATTAAACGTCGAGTTAGCCAGCATCATTCTTTTCCATTTCACCGGTAATTATGCTGCCTGAAACGCATTTGTTCAGCCAAATCTAAAGGAGATGCCAAGTATCTGCCCTCAATCCGGTATTTTCATATTAAGTCAAAAATTCCTAGCGAAATTGTATGTTCTCTTAATTCGTGTTTAATGACAAGCAAAATAAACTAACATATCTGGCGATTTAACTGAAAGTTTTCTATTCATGTAAACAAACGTAGCTGACCTGTTTTTTTGACTCACACAGACAGTGGACAGGCTGGCTGCTGTTAGCCAATGCGCGTCATCTCGCAACGACCTGCATGCCATACCTTTGTTGAACATAACGGTCTCATGTTAACACAGAGTTCGACCAGAGCCATCTCAAACGTTAACGTTTCTTTTTGACTTTTGACTCTTTTAAATATATGCTACTCTCCTGCCAGTTAAAGACAGTCATTAAATGTCTTTAATATTTATTTCAGATATTCTATTCAAAAATGAAAATAGATGCAAAGAAACGTCGGGCTGGGTGTTGTCAATACATTTTGTCACGTAGGCTGCAGCTGTAAATCATACATCGTTATGCCTACTGGCTCGCTAGAAAAAAAAAAAAAACCTATCGTTGAAAAATCACTTGAAGGAAGAAAAATATAAAAGTTCCACTTTCTGCCAATAAATGGAATCCCCGTATCAGAAATGGGGGGAAGTTACAGCGACGCAGTTAGTCTGTGAGTAGAATAGATTGTGTAGACAACTTCACTGTTTCCACAAAGGAACCAAAAATGTGCTTTTTAACAGGACTTGGTCAGTGTAATGATATAAATGCTAGCATTCGATTATGGTCAACGGTACCGAAAATGCCCATTGCACCAGCCATCATAACAAATGTCCCAATATAGGATCGATTTAAACCTCTATATATTTTTATTTCACGTTGACAGTGTAGGCGATTATGTGTATTCCGACGCGAATTACATTTAATTGGGTTACGGCATTCACTTCAATCGAATGAAGTCAAATAGAAACGGCTCGAATTCCTTAATAAGGCTTCTTGGTTTTCAAGCTAACTTTCCGATCAGCTGTTTTGTATTGAGTCCTTAAAATGCGACAACACGGTTTTTTTAAACCAAATAACATTGAACGTCATTGCAAGATATATACAATACCAACTTTTTCCAGTAGATGGCAGTCGCGTATTAGAAATGGGAGAGTCATTTGCGACTTGCGTTGAAGTTTTAAGACTGGATATAATGAGTCTCCAGCGAAAATAGTGAACTATTATTGCTTAATGGATGTGATGACACTCCAACAATGAACATATGTGAAAAGTTGTTGCCTCAAAATCAGGCAATGTAGAATTTAATACCTTTTTGAAATTATTTAATACATAATTGTATTAAAACATGAACTGTTTGGGCAGCATTACAAGTTAATTTTAAGGCTGACCATAGCCATACCATTCCAAGATATTAAAAATCAGTTCATAGTTGTGTGTCAGGGCTATAATATCATGCTGACCACATTTTGTGTGAATGTGATGAACCCCCTAGGAAGAGTATTTCAAAGTTTGGTACGTGAAAAAAAACACTTAAAAACACACAAAATCCAAAATAGCTCACTTCCTGTTGAGAAAAGTTAAGGGATGCAAATGAGAAATGTGTGTGTCTTGAGGAGACCCTTATGCCTACCAGACGTGGTGCATTTACGTGAAAGTATGTGTCCACAATATTAGAAAAAAGCCGTAGGGGGCGCTGTGTAGCCACGCCCAGATGAATGTGGATATGGATGTGATTGCACTCCAAAAGAATATATATATATTTGCAAAATATCAGCCCGATCAGATGATGTAGAACGGAATTAAGCCCACTTCCTGTTTTTGGGTGTAACGGGTGTATTATACGCCTCGCCATTGCCAAACCGTTTGAGATATCAAAAATCCTTTCGTCATTTAGGGTCAGGACTATTCTAAGATCATGATGACTACATTTGGTGTGAATGTGATGAATACCCTAGCAGGAACGAATACAAACATGATAAAAACCTCACTTCCGTTGCCAGATGGTGGCGCTATAACATTGACTTCTTCTTGGTATATGGATGTGATTACACTCTAACAGTGAACATATTTGTAAAATATCAGCCAGATCAGACAATGTAGACCATGAATTTATGGCTACTTCCTGTTGGCGCGGCGTGACATGAAAATTGTACGCCTCGCCATGACCATACCGTTTGAGATATCAAAAATATCCTTTGGAATTAGTATCATGACTATCCTGAGACCGGTTTGACCACATTTCGTGTGAATGCAATGAACCCCCTAGGAGGAGTACTTAAAAGTGTAGTACGTGTAAAATGCACAAAATTCAAAATGGCTGACTTCCTGTTCACATATTTGATTGGATGCGAAAGAGAAATGTGTTTGTCCAGAGGAGCCCCACATGCATACCAAATTAGGTGAAGGTTGCTCCAAGTGCCTGTCCACAATAGAAGACAAAGCATTAGGGAGCGCTGTGGAGTCCCTCGGCCACGCCCAGGTCTGAGCATCTGATACATCCTGACAGCTAACACTTCTCATGTGTGTGCAAAATTCTGTGAGTTTTCATCCATGGCAAGCACCTCAAAAATGCAAAATACATTGAAAAAAAAGAGAATAATAGTTATAGGGGGCGCTGTCTAGCCACGCCCCGATTGATATGTATATATTTCATATTGTACTCCAACAGTGAACATATTTGTAAAATATCAGCCAGATCGGACGATGTCGAAAAAAAAGTCATTTTTTTGCACGCAATATGTGTACTGTACGACTCGCCATTTTCATACCGTTTGAGATATCAAAAATCCCTTCACAGCTTATGGTCATGACTATCCTAAGATCATGCTGACCACATTTCGTGTGAATGTGATGAATGCCCTAGCAGAAAGCCATACAAATATGATAAAGACCTCACTTCCTGTTGCCAGATGGTGGCGCTATAACATTGACCCGTTCTTGGGATATGCATGTGATTATATTCCAACAATAAACGTATTTCTAAAATATCAGCCAGATCAGACGATGTAGACCATGAAATTACGGCCACTTCCTGTTGGCGTGGCGTGACATAAAAATTATACGCCTCCCCAGGACCGTCCCGTTTGAGCTATCAAAAATATCCTGGCAATTTAGCATCATGAATATCCTGAGACCATTCTGACCACAGGTGGTGTGAATGTGATGAACCCCCTAGGAGGAGTACTTAAAAGTGTAGTACGTGTAAAACACACAAAATCCAAAATAGCTCACTTCCTGTTCGCATATTTGCATCAATGCGAATGAGAAATGTGTTTGAATTGAGGCGCCACACATGTTTACCAAATTAGTTTCATGTAGTTCAAAGTGCCTGCCCACAATAGACAACAATGCAATGGGGGGGGGGGGTCAGCGCAATAGGGGGCGCTGTGGAGTCCCTCGGCGACACCCAGGTCTGAGCATCTGATAGATCCTGACGGCCACCACTTCTGATGTGCCTGCAAAATTTCAAGACTTTTTAGCCATGGCAAGGCCCTCAAAAATGCCCATTTGACGGAAGAGAAAGAATAATAATAATAATAATAATAATAATAATAATAATAATAATAATAATAATAATAATAATAATCCTTCCAATAACAATAGGGTCCTTCGCACCCTACGGTGCTTGGGCCCTAATAATAATAATAATAATAATAATCCTTCCAATAACAATAGGGTCCTTCGCACCCTACGGTGCTTGGGCCCTAATAATAATAATAATAATAATAATAATAATAATCCTTCCAATAACAATAGGGTCCTTCGCACCCTACGGTGCTTGGGCCCTAATAATAATAATAATAATAATAATAATAATCTTTACAATAACAATAGGGTCCTTCGCACCCTACGGTGCTTGGGCCCTAATAATAATAATAATAATAATAATAATCCTTCCAATAACAATAGGGTCCTTCGCACCCTACGGTGCTTGGGCCCTAATAATAATAATAATAATAATAATCTTTACAATAACAATAGGGTCCTTCGCACCCTACGGTGCTTGGGCCCTAATAATAATAATAATAATAATAATAATAATCCTTCCAATAACAATAGGGTCCTTCGCACCCTACGGTGCTTGGGCCCTAATAATAATCCTTCCAATAACAATAGGGTCCTTCGCACCCTACGGTGCTTGGGCCCTAATAATAATCCTTCCAATAACAATAGGGTCCTTCGCACCCTACGGTGCTTGGGCCCTAATAATAATAATCCTTCCAATAACAATAGGGTCCTTCGCACCCTACGGTGCTTGGGCCCTAATAATAATCTTTACAATAACAATAGGGTCCTTCGCACCCTACGGTGCTTGGGCCCTAAATATAGCTGCAAGCAGCAATGAACGGGCCCAAGCACCATGGGCGCAACCGCCTTGGTGGCATAGTTCTGCCAATGACATGTTTCACAACATGTACACACTTTGGAAATAATCACCTTCCTGGACAACGAATAGTGTGCACAGGAATTCCCCTTTGATCAATGAAGATGTTGCTGCTGCTATTGGAATGCATCAATGATATCAGCCTCACTTCCTATTGCCAGATGGTGGCGCTATAATATTGAGCTGTGTATGGTTTATGGATTTGATTTCACTCCAAAAATGAACATATTTGTACATTTTCAGCCAAATTGGAAGATGTCGAGTGAAATTAAGGCCGCTTCCTGTTGCCAGCAGGTGGCGATGTGACATTGAGCATTTATTGGAACATGGATGTGATTATAATCCAACATGAAACATATCTCTAAAGCAGGGGTCACCAACACGGTGCCCGCGGGCACCAGGTCGCCCCCAAGGACCACATGAGTCGCCCGCAGGCCTGTTCTAAAAATAGCACAACTCACGAGTGAGCTGCATCTAAAATTTAATTTTATTCTGTTGCTATTTTTTTTTAATCACACTTGCATTTATATAGATTTAAAAATGACAATATCTTAAAAATATGTTTACTATCCATGAAGTTGAAAAGTTTAGGTGAACTCTGACCTACTCTAGTTCAAAGGTCAGTATTGTGCACGTGACAAAACAAACTGGTAGCGCTTAGTATGACTCAGTACCCATGAAGTACCTCTCAGTTTCAAAAAGGTTGGTGACCCCTGCTCTAAAGCGTCAGCAAAATCAGACGATGTGAAATGAAATGAAGCCACACCTCCTGTTCCCAGGAGGTGGTGCTATGCCATTGAGCCTTTATTGGGATATGGATGAGATTACATTCCAAAAATGAACATGAGTGAAGTTTAAGCCACATGAGACAATGTAGAATGAAACAAAAATAACTTCTAGCTTGAACATTGTGATAACATGCTACAGTCCTGTATGGAGAGCAGAGATTAATTAATTTCCATAGTTTTTACACGGGGAGGCACAATTTATGCTTGAAAAGTCATTAGGCTATAGATATGCACTCAACATAAAACCATTACCTTCAAGAAACTGTTCAATTTTATTGTGGCTGCACCGGGGATGGAACCGCTGAATTTGCGTGCCTTAATCCACCGCCCGAACCATTACGCTGCACTGCACGCTGATACACGGGTGCCATCTATTGGCCAAAAGTTGTATGTTTCCTTTTATCTTGGTTAAATAATTTCTCTCCGAAGTGTCGGATAATATTGCATGAAACGTCTAGTTAGCCAGCATCATTCTTTTCCATTTCACCGGTAATTATGCTGCCTGAAACGCATTTGTTCAGCCAAATCTAAAAGAGATGCCAACTCTCTGCCCTCAATACAGTATTTTCATATTAAGTTACCATTCCTAGCGAAATTGTATGTTCTCTTAATTCGTGTTTAATGACAAGCCTAATAAACAAACATAGCTGGCGATTTAACTGAAAGTTTTCTATTCATGTAAACCAACGTAGTTGACCTGTTTTTTGACTCACACAAACAGTGGACAGGTTGGCTGCTGTTACCCCGTGCGTGTCATCTGGCAACGACCTGCATGCGATACCTTTGTTGAACAAAACGGTCTCATGTTAACACAGCGTTCGAGCAGAGACACCTCAAACGCTGACGTTTCTTTTTGACTTCATGTGTTCATCTTTTAAATATATGATACTCTCGTGCCAGTTAAAGCCTGTCTTTAAGTCTTTAAATGTGTTTAATATTTATTTTAGTTATTCAATTCATATAATGAAAATAGAAGCAAAGAAACGTCGGGCTGGGTGTTGTCATTACATTTTGTCACGGAGGCTGCAGCTGTAAATCATACATCGTTATGCATACTGGCACGCTATAAAAATAAAAAAAACCTATCGTTGAAAAATCACTTGAAGGAAGAAAAAAATGAAAGTACCATTTTTTGCCAATGAATGGAATCCCCGTATCAGAAATGGGGGAAGTTACAGCGACGCAGTGAGTCTGTGATTAGAGTAGACCGTGTAGACAACTTCACTGTTTCCAGAAGGGAGCTTAAAATATGCTTTTTAACGGTACTTGGTCAGTGTAATGATATAAATGCTAGCATTCGATTATGGTCAACATTACCGAAAATGCCCGTTGCACCAGCCATCATAACAAAAGTCCCAATATAGGATCGATTTAAACCTCTATATATTTTTATTTCACGTTGACAGTGTAGGCTATTATGTGTATTCCGACGCGAATTACTAATTGGGTTACGGCATTCACTTCAATCGAATGAAATAGAAACGGCTCGAATTCCTTAATAAGGTTAATATTGAGCCGTGTATGGTTTATGGATTTGATTACACTCCAATAATTAACATATTTGTACATTTTCAGCCAAATTGGAAGATGTCAAGTAAAATTAAAGCCACTTCCTGTTGCCAGATGGTGGCCTATGCCATTGAGCCTGTCTTGGTATATTGATGAGATTACACTCCAAAAATGAACATGTGTGAAGTTTTTGCCACATCAGACAATGTAGAATGAAACAAAAATTACTTCTTGCTTGCACATTGTGATAACATGCTACAGTCCTGTATGGAGAGCAGAGATTAATTAATTTCCATAGTTTTTACACGGGGAGGCACAATTTACGCTTGAGAAGTCATTCGGCCATAAATATGCACTCAAAATGAAAACAATTGGCTTCAAGAACCTATTCAAATTCATTGTGGCTGCAGCGGGGATCGAACGGCTGAATTTGCGTGCCTTAATCCACCGCCCTAACCATTACGCTATACTGCCCGCTTATACACGGGTGCCATCTATTGGCCAAATGTCTCCTTTTATCTTGGTTTAATAATTTCTCTACGAAGTGTCGGATAATATTGCACGAAACGTCTAGTTAACCAGCATCATTCTTTTCCATTTCACTGGTAATTATGCTGCCTGAAACGCATTTGTTCAGCCAAATCTAAAAGAGATGCCAACTCTCTGCCCTCAATACAGTATTTTCATATTAATTTACCATTCCTAGCGAAATTGTATGTTCTCTTAATTCGTGTTTAATGACAAGCCTAATAAACTAACATAGCTGGCGATTTAACTGAAAGTTTTCTATTCATGTAAACCAACGTAGCTGACCTGTTTTTTGACTCACACAGACAGTGGACTGGCTGGCTGCTGTTAGCCCGTGCGTGTCATCTCGCAACGACCTGCATGTGATACCTTTGTTGAACAAAACGGTCTCTTGTTAACACAGCGTTCGAGCAGAGCCACCTCAGACGCTAAAGTTTCTTTTTGACTTCATGTGTTAATCTTTTAAAAATATGATACTCTCCTGCCAGTTAAAGCCTGTCTTTAAGTCTTTAAATGTCTTTCATATTTATTTTAGTTATTCAATTCATGTAATGAAAATAGATGCAAAGAAACGTCGGGCTGGGTGTTGTCAATACATTTTGTCACGTAGGCTGCAGCTGTAAATCATACATCGTTATGCCTACTGGCTCGCTAGAAAAAAACAAAAACCTATCGTTGAAAAATCACTTGAAGGAAGAAAAAAATGAAAGTACCACTTTCTGCCAATAAATTGAATCGCCGTATCAGAAATGGGGGGAAGTTACAGCGACGCAGTTAGTCTGTGAGTAGAACAGATTGTGTAGACAACTTCACTGTTTCCACAAAGGAACCAAAAATGTGCTTTTTAACAGGACTTGGTCAGTGTAATGATATAAATGCTAGCATTCGATTATGGTCAACGGTACCGAAAATGCCCGTTGCACCAGCCATCATAACAAATGTCCCAATATAGGATCGATTTAAACCTCTATATATTTTTATTTCACGTTGACAGTGTAGGCTATTATGTGTATTCCGACGCGAATTACATTTAATTGGGTTACGGCATTCACTTCAATCGAATGAAGTCAAATAGAAACGGCTCGAATTCCTTAATAAGGCTTCTTGGTTTTCAAGCCAACTTTCCGAACAGCTGTTTTGTATTGAGTCCTTAAAATGCTACAATACGGTTTTTTAAAAATCCAAATAACATTGAACGTCAAAGCAATATATGCATTATATGTATTAATCTTTTAAATATATGATACTTTCCTGCCAGTAAAAGCCTGTTTTTTATTTTAGTTATTCAATCGAGTTAATTAAGATAGATGAGAAAAAACGTTGCTGTGGGCTGGGTGTTTTCAGTACATTTTGTCATGTAGGCTGCCGCTGTTACTCATACATCGTTATGGTTACTGGCTCGCAAAAAGAAACAAAACTTGTCGTTGAGAAATCACTTCATCCAAGAAAGAGAAACCATACCGAAAATTAGAAAGAATACTAACCTTTGCCACTAAATGGCAGTCGCGTATTAGAAATGGGAGAGTCAGTTGCGACTTGAGTTGAAGTTTTAAGACTGGAGATAATGAGTCTCCAGCGAAAATAGTAAACTATTATTGCTTAATGGATGTGATGACACTCCAACAATGGACATATGTGAAAAGATGTAGCCTCAAAATCAGGCAATGTAGAATTTAATACCTTTTTGAAATTATTTAATATATAATTTTCCTATTTGGGCAGCATTACAAGTTAATTTTAAGGCTGACCATAGCCATACCATTCCAAGATATTAAAAATCAGTTCATAGTTGTGTGTCAGGGCTATAATATCATGCTGACCACATTTTGTGTGAATGTGATGAACCCCCTAGGAAGAGTATTTCAAAGTTTGGTACGTGAAAAAACACTTAAAAACACACAAAATCCAAAATAGCTCACTTCCTGTTGGGAAAACTTAAGGGATGCAAATGAGAAATGTGTGTGTCTTGAGGAGACCCTTATGCCTACCAGACGTGGTGCATTTACGTGAAAGTATATGTCCACAATATTAGAAAAAAGCCATAGGGGGCGCTGTGTAGCCACGCCCAGATGAATGTGGATATGGATGTGATTGCACTCCAAAAGTGAATATATTTGTAAAATATCAGCCCGATCAGATGATGTAGAACGGAATTAAGCCCACTTCCTGTTTTTGGGCGTAACGTGTGTATTATACGCCTCGCCATTGCCAAACCGTTTGAGATATCAAAAATCCTTTCGTCATTTAGGGTCAGGACTATTCTCAGATCATGATGACTACATTTGGTGTGAATGTGATGAATACTCTAGCAGGAACGCATACAAACATGATAAAAACCTCACTTCCGTTGCCAGATGGTGGCGCTATAACATTGATTTCTTCTTGGTATATGGATGTGATTAGACTCTAACAGTGAACATATTTGTAAAATATCAGCCAGATCAGACAATGTAGACCATGAATTTATGGCTACTTCCTGTTGGCGCGGCGTGACAGGAAAATTTTACGCCTCGCCATGACCATACCGTTTGAGATATCAAAAATATCCTTTGCAATTAGTATCATGACTATCCTGAGACCACTTTGACCACATTTCCTGTGAATGCAATGAACCCCCTAGGAGGAGTACTTAAAAGTGTAGTACGTGTAAAATGCACAAAATTAAAAATGGCTGACTTCCTGTTCACATATTTGATTCGATGCGAATGACAAATGTGTTTGTCCAGAGGAGGCCCACATGCATACCAAATTAGGTGAAGGTAGCTCAAAGTGCCTGTCCACAATAGAAGACAAAGCATTAGGGGGCGCTGTGGAGTCCCTCGGCCACGCCCAGGTCTGAGCATCTGATACCTCCTGAAAGCCAACACTTCTCATGTGTGTGCAAAATTCCGTGAGTTTTAATCCTTGGCAAGCACCTCAAAAATGCAAAATACATTGAAAAAAAAGAGAATAATAATTATAGGGGGCGCTGTCTAGCCACGCCCCGATTGATATGTATATATTTCATATTGTACTCCAACAGTGAACATATTTGTAAAATATCAGCCAGATCGGACGATGTCAAAAAAAAAGTCATTTTTTTGCACGCAATATGTGTACTGTACGACTCGCCATTTCCATACCGTTTGAGATATCAAAAATCCCTTCACAGCTTATGGTCATGACTATCCTATGATCATGCGGACCACATTTCGTGTGAATGTGATGAATGCCCTAGCAGGAAGGCATACAAATATGATAAAGACCTCACTTCCTGTTGCCAGATGGTGGCGCTATAACATTGACCCGTTCTTGGGATATGGATGTGATTATACTCCAACAATAAACGTATTTCTAAAATATCAGCCAGATCAGACGATGGAAACCATGAAATTACGGCCACTTCCTGTTGGCGTGGCGTGACATAAAAATTCTACGCCTCCCCAGGACCGTCCCGTTTGAGCTATCAAAAATATCCTGCCAATTTAGCATCATGAATATCCTGAGACCATTCTGACCACAGGTGGTGTGAATGTGATGAACCCCCTAGGAGGAGTACTTAAAAGTGCAGTACGTGTAAAACGCAGAAAATCCAAAATGGCTGACTTCCTGTTTGTATATTTGATTAGATGCGAATGAGAAATGTGTTTGGACCGAGGAGTGCTATATGCGTACTAAATTTTGTGAAGGTAGCTCAAAGTGCCTGCCCACAATAGATGACAATGCGATAGGGGGCGCTGTGGAGTCCCTCAGCCACGCCCAGGTCTGAGCATCTGAGAGCTCCTGACAGCCACCACTTCTGATGTGTCTGCAAAATTCTGTGAGTTGTCATCCATGGCAAGCACCTCAAAAATGCACAAAACATTGAAAAAAAAAGAATAATAATAATAAATATAGCTGCAAGCAGCAATGAACGGGCCCAAGCACCATGGGCGCAACCGCCTTGGTGGCATAGTTGTGCCAATGACATGTTTCACAACATGTACACACTTTGGAAATAATCACCTTCCTGGACAACGTATAGTGTGCACAGGAATTCCCCTTTGATCAATGAGGATGTTGGTGCTGCTATTGGAATGCATCAATGATATAAGCCTCACTTCCTGTTGCCAGATGGTGGCGCTATAATATTGAACCATGTATGGTTTTTGAATTTGATTACACTCCAATAATAAACCTATTTCTAAATTCTAAGCCACATCGGAAGATGTTGAGTGAAATTAAGGCCACCTCCTGTTGCCAGCAGGTGGCGCTATAACATTGAGCCATTTTTGATATATGGATTTAATTACACTCCAATAATAAAAATATTTCTACATTTTCAGCCACATCGGAAGATGTCGAGTGAAATTAAGGTCAATTCCTGTTTCCAGATGATGCTGCTATAACATTGAGTCGTTTTTGGAATATGGATTTGATTACACTCCAATACTGAGCATCTGTGTAAAGTTGCAGTCACATCAGACATTGGAGAATTTAAGTATGACCACTTCCTGTTTGTCTGGCATGATGTGTTTTTTATGTGCCTGACCATAGCTATATCATCCCAGTAAATCAAAAATCTGTTTTGTCAGGACCATCCTAGCATCATGCTGACCACATTTACCGTGAATGTCATGAACCCATTGAAAAATAATGCTTAAGAATGCAATATAAGGCTCACTTCCTGTTGCCAGCGGGTGGCGCTTTGCCATTTAGCCTTTATTGGAAAATGGATGAGATTACACTCCAAAAATGAACGTGTGAAGTTTCAGCCACATCAGACAATGTAGAATGAAATAAAAATAACGTCTTGCTTGCACATTGTGATAACATGCTACAGTCCTGTATGGAGAGCAGAGATTAATTAATTTCCATAGTTTTTACACGGGGAGGCACAATTTATGCTTGAAAAGTCATTAGGCCATAAACATGCACTCAAAATGAAAGCAATTGGCTTCAAGAAACTATTCAAATTCATTGTGACTGCAGCGGGGATAGAACTGCTGAATTTGCGTGCCTTAATCCACCGCCCTAACCATTACGCTATACTGCCCGCTTATACACGGGTGCCATCTATTGGCCAAATGTCTCCTTTTATCTTGGTTTAATAATTTCTCTACGAAGTGTCGGATAATATTGCACGAAACGTCTAGTTAACCTGCATCATTCTTTTCCATTTCACTGGTAATTATGCTGCCTGAAACGCATTTGTTCAGCCAAATCTAAAAGAGATGCCAACTCTCTGCCCTCAATACAGTATTTTCATATTAATTTACCATTCCTAGCGAAATTGTATGTTCTCTTAATTCGTGTTTAATGACAAGCCTAATAAACTAACATAGCTGGCGATTTAACTGAAAGTTTTCTATTCATGTAAACCAACGTAGCTGACCTGTTTTTTGACTCACACAGACAGTGGACTGGCTGGCTGCTGTTAGCCCGTGCGTGTCATCTCGCAACGACCTGCATGTGATACCTTTGTTGAACAAAACGGTCTCATGTTAACACAGCGTTCGAGCAGAGCCACCTCAGACGCTAAAGTTTCTTTTTGACTTCATGTGTTAATCTTTTAAAAATATGATACTCTCCTGCCAGTTAAAGCCTGTCTTTAAGTCTTTAAATGTCTTTAATATTTATTTTAGTTATTCAATTCATGTAATGAAAATGAATGCAAAGAAACGTCGGGCTGCGTGTTGTCAATACATTTTGTCACGTAGGCTGCAGCTGTAAATCATACATCGTTATGCCTACTGCTGCTAGAAAAAAACAAAAACCTATCGTTGAAAAATCACTTGAAGGAAGAAAAAAATGAAAGTACCACTTTCTGCCAATAAATTGAATCGCCGTATCAGAAATGGGGGGAAGTTACAGCGACGCAGTTAGTCTGTGAGTAGAACAGATTGTGTAGACAACTTCACTGTTTCCAGAAGGGAGCTTAAAATATGCTTTTTAACGGTACTTGGTCAGTGTAATGATATAAATGCTAGCATTCGATTATGGTCAACATTACCGAAAATGCCCGTTGCACCAGCCATCATAACAAAAGTCCCAATATAGGATCGATTTAAACCTCTATATATTTTTATTTCACGTTGACAGTGTAGGCTATTATGTGTATTCCGACCCGAATTACTAATTGGGTTACGGCATTCACTTCAATCGAATGAAGTCAAATAGAAACGGCTCGAATTCCTTAATAAGGCTTCTTGGTTTTCAAACTAACTTTCCGAACAGCCGTTTTGTATTGAGTCCTTAAAATGCTACAATACGATTTTTTAACACCATTTAACGTCAATGCAATATATGCATTATATGTGTTAATCTTTTACATATATGATACTTTCCTGCCAGTAAAAGCCTGTTTCTTATTTTAGTTATTCAATCGAGTTAATTA